>NC_089584.1:59783632-60383632 GCF_019320115.1 Miscanthus floridulus
CGATTGAATGCATAGAATCTCGAGTCAAGATGACTATAAAAGTTTTTGGCACCTACGTTGCATAGAAATTAGTAGTTGAACGAATAAAAATTAATTTTGTTACCACGTAAAAACCTCTTCACGAGATGGACATTCCACCCGACACAACCGTGATTGCCTCTACCAACATCATGTTTCACAATATGGGGATGTATAAATAACATTGAAACAATACATAGAACATGGAGACCACAAACGTAAAACATGGAGATGATGTCGTCGTCTTCGAAATTTGAAATTTGAAAAATAACACACGATGGACGATCAGATTCATAAAATCAATGGTCAAGATACGTAGAAACATTTTTGGCATTTTTGACTATCCATAATGGTCCCATTTCACAACATGTTTTAGCATACGCATAAACCTATTTGTGAAATTAATGTCAGCTACATGAATAGAAATGTCATCCAACAATGTATAGAAGTCTTCCAACAATACATGGATAACTATTCCTACAATATATAGAAATATGTTCCAACATTAAATAGAAATGTGTTCCAATTATGTATAGAATTGTGTTCTAGCAATGTACACATTTGTGTAGAAATATACTAACAACTGCTCCAATAATATATAGAATTATGCACCAACAATGTATAGAATTTTGAACCAACAAATGTATAGAAATTATGTAGAAACGTATGGATAATTGTTTCAACAATGTATGTCAAAGTGTCCCAACTGAGGTTAAATAGAAATCAATAGTTTTACACATCTCATCCAAGCATATAAACACAACATATAGAAAACTAAATTTTTACATTAACCCATCAACCACATCAAAATCACACAACGCCACCGCCGCAAGCCAAGGAAGTCGTGGACGTCACAAAGCCATATTCTATGTATGAGCCACCATTGACCTCTCACACCAAATGGAGAGTAATCCTTGCGATCATCCTACAGCACAACAAAGGCATAGAAACATGTTTTAGCAGGCACAGAAACCTTACAACGGCAAAAGAAAGGCATACAAACATGTTTTAGTACACGCAGAAACCTTACAGCGGCAAGGCATGTAAACATGTTCTTGTAGGCACAAAAATCTATTTTGGTCCCAACCCAAACCTTGCCTCCCACTTGAGAAAATACATAATTAATAGAGAAACAATGCATAGAACCCAATAAAAAACCTCCCCTGTCGGGGATTATTTTATCCAAAACCATGATAGTCCCAACCGAAATCATTTTTCTCACTTTGGGGTGTATAATTAATAGAGAAACATTGCATAGAACACAAAATACCCTCCCTTCTGGGAGATTATTGTACCAGAATTGTGACAGCATCACTTAGAGGTTCACGCGCTAATTGGCATCACACACCAAACCCTCAATAGGATGCCACACAACCAACACAAGATAAGGATCACACAAGCCACGAGCAATTCACTAGAGTGCCTTTTGGCTCTCCGATGGGGAAAGGTCAAGAACCCCTCACAATCACCATGATCGGAGCCGGAGACAATCACCAACCTCCACTCGACAATCCTCGCTGCTCCAAGCCATCTAGGTGGCGGCAACCATCAAGAGTAACAAGCGAATCCTGCAGCAAAACACGAACACCAAGTGCCTCTAGATGCAAACACTCAAGTAATGCACTTGGATTCACTCCCAATCTCACAAAGATGTTGAATCTATGATGGAGATGAGTGGGAGGGCTTTGGCTAAGCTCACAAGGTTGCTATATCAATGCAAATGTCCAAGAGGGTGAGCTAGAGCTGGCCATGGGGCTTAAATAGAAGCCCCATGAAATAGAGTTGTTATACCCCTTCACTAGGCACTGCTTGGGGAGATCGGATGCTCTGGTCAGATCGAACGGACCCACCCTGCCAGCGTCCGATCAACGGATGGCTGCCACATCATCCCTTTCTTCAAATACTAAGCGCCCGATCCCAACAGTCAAGTGATGACCAGATTGTCGATGTTTGACCACCAATAGCCTACCACGGGGGTCCCTGAGGCAGTATGTTCGGGCTTCAATGTATGCGGAACTCGACGCTTAATGCAAGAGACAGTCGATTTATCCTGGTTCGGGCCCTCGATCTCTGATCGAGTAATAGCCCTACGTCCAGTCGGCGTTAGCCTTTGCGTTGGATTGATCGTAAAGTGTTGTGTCATACAATTGTTCTCTGAACTCCCGATCCAAGGAGCCCTGCCCTCCTTTATATAGTTAGGAGGCCTGAGTCCTAGTCGGTTTACCGTGAGAGTTTCTAGTAGGATTACAGAATAATACTGCTACTAACAGTACAGGGGAAGAATCCTAATTAGACTAGGTCTTCTCCCTTCCTTGCGGGGTATCCCGTGGGTCCCGTATCAACAAGCCCCCGAGCACTTCATGGTTGAGTTCTAGAAGCCTCGTCTTGTTCCTTCAAGTCTCGTCGAGCAGGAACAAGAGTCGTCCGAGTGCTTTCTTGAGCGAAACTGTGTAGCGCTTCGTGAGATCTTTGCATGGTGTGTACCTTTTTTGAAGAAAAAGTACCTCCATTTGGATGTAGCCCCCGAGCCTCTTGTTGTTTGGCACAAGGAGCTTGAGGGTCTTTTCTTGAAATCGCCTTGATTCTTCGTCGAAAGGCTCCCGAGCATATACCCAGGTTCTTTTTGTTGTGTGGTCTTGAAGTCGTCTGTTTGAAGAAGTCTTCTGAGTGGTGTGCGCTTTTTGAAGGAAAAAGTGCACTCACTGAGTGTAGCCCCTGAGCCTCTTGCTATTAGGAACAAAAAGTTGGAGGGTCTTGAATCTTATGTCGTTTGAAAAACTGTTGTCTTGAAGTAGTCGTTCTTGGTGATGTGCGCTTTTTGAAGGAAAAAGTGCACTCACTGAGTGTAGCCCCCAAACCTCTTGCTATTTGAAACAAAAAGTTGGAGGGTCTTGAATCTGAGTTGTTTGAAAGGACTGAGAACTTCTCCTGTTGCAGCCCCGAGCATATATCCGGGTTGTTTTGTTTAGGAAGAACTCGGATGCAGGGTCTTGGCATATTCTCTGGTAGTCTGCTGTTGTCAGATATAGTTGTATGGTGGTGGTTGAGTGTGAATGTTGTTTGTTCACGAGTTGTACAGTGTTGGTATATCCTTTCAAATATGCTTGTCCTTGAGTACTGTTCCTTCACGCCTGAGTCCTTTTTCATTGAATTCTGTCTTTTCACTGTGTCCTTTGTTAGGCTTGTTTTGTTTGTGCTCCTGGTCCATGTGCACCGCTCCTTCAGTCTATAAATACCCTCGTGGAGTGCTGTTTTGATTCATTGAGCATTTTGTTGCTTGTTCTAAAGTCTTTGTAGTCATGAATATGGTAGTTTGTGAAGTAGAGCAGCCCCCGGGCGTATTTTGCAGTTGTTGTGTGTCTTGCCGTAGCTAGAGGAAGTCTTGTGATAGGGATTAGAGGTAGGCTAATCCCGCAGCAGCATTGTACTTGGAAGTACGTGGCGGTAGTTGGAGGGAGTCTTGTGATGTGGGATGCGATCCTTCATCTGGCAGTTCTGGGTTGATCCTCATCACCTGCCCTCAGACTGTTCAGTGTAGATTAGAATCATATCCGGCATCACATCAGACTTGGATAGACAGATGCCTGTCGGCCTTCTCTGCTCCATGTTGTCCCGCCGTGCTGTTGATTTCTGCCTTGGATGCACTGTGCCCTTCCTTTGAAGAAAACAGTGTAGCCAAGGGCGGTTTGTCCTACCGAGTAGCAATTTGGAACGCGTAGTCGTTCTAGAGCCTAGCCGTGTCTGGGTTCCTCTTTGCTTCTTTGCTTTTCATGGTACCGAGTTTGTTGGGTCTTGTAAGATGTGTAATCTTCTATTTTTGAAACTAGTTATAATGGAAAGAATCTTGTCTTCTGAGTTGCAATTCTTTATTTTTCTATTGTCCTGGTTGTTGATGAGATTTCCGAGTTCTTTATGTAAGGACCGGGTTGTTGCGCTCCTTGTGAGATAACCCTTCTTTGCTTTATTGTTGATGAGTTCTTTTTGTGGTGATATGATAATTTTGCCGTGGTGCTGGATGGATAAGTCTGAAATCTGCCCGTTGAACTGTACCGTTGTGTGGATTTGAGCAGTCTGTCAGTTTAGCTGTGTCGGTAAATGGACCGTTGCGTCCTCATGCCGTGTTAAAACAGGCCTGGTGGGCCACATTTTTACTGGTGTAAAATCTATTTAAAGGCCTTTCTCCTCCTTTTCTTTGGTACCCTGCCTTTGCCTTGAAAACCCTAGCCTTCGCAACTCCACCGTTGCCATTGCCGCCGCCATCTGAGCGCCGTCGTCCAAGCCTTCTCTTTCCCTAGTGCCTTTTTGCCTCTGTTAGTACATGGGTAGGAAGAAAGCCATGAGCAAGTCCCAGGCAGCCTTTGTGGATGAGGAATCATCACTTTCCGTGATCGAGAACCAAGAGTTCATGGCCATGAGTGCTGCCTAGAAGGTTTGGCCGGCTCCGACAACGACTGAAGACCAGCTTCGTGAGCTTGTTAGCGATGGCCTGATCCAGAGCAAGGACATTGCTGAATGGAGGGCTCCGAGTGAGCATCGGGTCCCTGCTCTAGGTCCTGATGAGATCATTCTCTTCGTTTCCTTTGTCCGTGCTAGACTTTGCCTCCCAGCTTCTATTTTTCTTCATCGGTTTCTTGGCTATTTTGGGATTAGCCGGAATCACCTTGCTTCCAATGTTGTTCTCCATCTTTCTGTCTTTGTTCATCTCTGTGAAACCTTCCTTCGAATTCCTCCTTCTCTTTCCCTCTTTCGTTCTTCTTTCGTTTGAAGCCCCAACCTCGCTGCGATGACACCAGCATTCTTGGTGGCTGCGGGATTTAGTTTCGCTAGGGTTTTAGATGTAAATTCTTTGACTATGACCTGGTTGATTCAGTAAGAGATTGGCATGCTGACTAGTTTTATGCTACCAACTTGATTCCTCCTCTTTTTGTTCACTCTGGGTCTGGTCCCTTGGTTAATGACCGATGGGAAAAGAACCCGATGACGATTGCTGAGCTCCAGACAATCAAGCCCTTTCTCGAGAAGATTTGCACTCTGAAGCAGCAAGGCTTGACCGGCTTCGATATTATTTCAAGTTTTCTTCACCGCCGAGTTCAACCTTTGAAGGAGCGCGAACATTATGGTTTCGAGTACTCTAGGGTAGAGAACCCTTCTCGTATGGTCCCTGCCCTTGAGTTGACTGATGAGGAAGTGCTCAAGCATCTCCAGAAGATGCTGAAAGGAGTAAGAGTCATTCCGCTTGCTGTCCTTGAGTATAGTGCGAAGAACCCGCCCCCTGCTGTGATTTGTTCTTTTCTTTATTCGGGTACTTTTGATTTTCTTTCGTTGTATCCACTTTTTCTTAATCTGCCTTGTCTCATTGTTTTACACTTTTATAGGAATTGGGGTGTAATTTCGCTGATCCAATTCCCCTTGATGATCTTCTGCAAATGTGGATGCTGGGGGTAGTCTTGCTGGGGCGTCCTTGACCAGTAAGTTTCAAACTACTATTATGCTTCCTGGTGTTTCTTCCACATTTTTTAATGTATATGAAGAGTATGTTCCTCGTCTAGTTCCTTGAGCTCCTCATACTTTCAGAAAGAGGGGGTGAGCGGATAGTTCTTCTTCTACTCCATTTGCTGCCAAGAAGTCTCGCTAGTCGAGTACTTGTCCAGGTACTCTAGTCGTAGCTAGCATGCTCTTAGGTGAGCATATTAATATGCTCTGTCCTTTTGCTGTTTGTTTTTATCTTTGACTGAGTACTCTTGTCCTTTTTCAGCTAGAGCCATGGTGGCCTTGGTCGAGAGTGAGGAGGACGAGGCTGATGATGTGCCTCTTATTGCGCGTCGGTGAGTTCTTTTCTCGTTTTCCTGTTGTTGAACCCCTCCTTTGTTCTAACTTTGGTCTTGATTTCTTTGTAGTAATCGGTCGTTGGGTACCAGTTCTCCTAGAGCTCCGATGCCGAGTTCTTCTATAGCTTCATTACCGAGTTCTTCTGGGGCTCTGGTACCGACTACGCTGCTCCTGTCGCAGGGTGGCGGTGATGTTTTTGCCGCTGTGGTTCCCCCTACGAGGTCTTCTTTTGGCTTTATGAAGAAGAAGATAGCTGGGTAAGTGAATTCTGGTTTTATTTCTTTGCTTCTGTTCTCCTTTTTTCTTATTCTTTTTGACGAGTTTCCTTATCAACTTTTAGGCTTTCGTCTTCCCCAAGCCTCCAGTTGACTTCTTGTCAAACCTCTGGTGTGCCCTTGTGTACTGAGTCTCAGGACTTAGAACGCACGGTCGCCGAGGTGGCTATGAGGGGGACAGAGTCCACTGCTATGGAATTGCCAGCTCCCGAGGTGACCGTGGCCATGGCGGCGGGTTCATTTGAGGGGTTGGTCATTCCAGCTCCCGAGGTGACCATGGCCATGGTGGTGGGTTCATCAGAGGTATTGGCTATTGCTTCCCAGGAGAATGCCCTGGTCGTGCCTTCTTCGCCTCGGCCGTCTTCTCCCTCTCCTCTTCTTGCTTCTGATGGTCTGCCTTCGGCTAATGATGTGGTGCAGCAGTTTGATGCCACTCATCGATTGTCGGAGCTAACCGCCGCCTAGGGAAGCTTGTCGACCCTTGCGACTTCTTTTTGGGAAAGGCTCCAGGTAAGTTTTTCTGCAATTCTTTCTTTGGGTGTTTGTTTTTCTCCTATCCTCAATTTTTGTTTTTCTCTCTTTCTTTTTGCTTAGTCTTTTTCTCATGATCATACCGGCTTCTTTTTCTCATCTGAGAACGAGAAAAAGTTATCTTCTGATGTGAGTGCTCTAAAGACTGAGCTTGACCTCTGTCGGGCTAAGTTGGAGTCTGAGCGTCAGACGCATCAGAATGAGGAGAAGGCCCTCCATGCCCGGGTAGTTGAGGTGGAAAAATAGCGGGATGCGGCCGCCCAGGAGGCCATGAAGAAAGAGTGCCATGGTATTGTGAGTTCTTTTTCGCTTCACTTTGTATTCAAATTTGCTTTTCTGCTGACTTGTCTTTTCTTGTTTGGTCTAGCTCTCTGAGTTGAAAAGCAGAAGCTCTCGGAGGGTATCGAGGAGATGAAGACGCTCATTCAAACTAGCCACAATAAGGCTGAGGAGGTAATTACTCAAGCTGAAGAAGAACTCACGCTTGCTAAATTGATTAGGCGTGGAGCTGACAGAGATCTTGTGCAGGCCCAAAAGACCATTGAGGACTTGACTGGCAAGTTGGCAACGGCTACTGAAATCTAGAAAGCTTTGTGGAAGTCTTTTTGGTCAGTAGCCGACCTTCTTCAGACTTCAGCAGATGATGGTCATTCTTGGGCTCAATTCATTCCTTAGGTGCCCACCCATTTCTAGGAGTTCGTGAAGTGGTGTGCCCATCTTTGCACCAGGAACGTTCTTGCCCAGGTCCGGGTTCTTTCTCTGGATTTTCCATTGTCCAAGGTTGCCGATGAAGCCGAGAGCCAAGAGTACCTGGATGCTGTTGAGAGGTTGGAGCCTGAGGTTGATGACTTAGCCAGGAAGATTGTAGATAATCTTAGCATTGATGTTTCTTCCCCTGATGACAATGCATGATGTACTTGACCTTTGTATTCTAGCTTTTGTAACAAAACTGCTATACTTGAAAATGGAGAATCTTTATTTTTCGTTGATGTCTTCTTTGTCTGTATTTCTTTGTCTCAGTAAACAACTCGTCTTTGGTAAATTATTGTCCTGGCAAACTTTCTTGATCTGTCGAGTGTTTGTGTCTTAAACAACTCGGTATATGTAGATTGATGTCTTGACAGACTTCCTTGACTTGTCGAGTGCTTGTCTGGCTTTCGTCTGTGACTTGTAAACAACCCGGTATAGACCGTTGTCTCGATAAACTTTGTGTTCTTATTAGTACTGAAAAGACTTAGTGACATCTCTAGCTTCTTCTTCTCGGCTTGGCTCATAGTGTGGTTAGCAACTGGTCCTATCTCTGGTTGCAAAAATATCCTAGGACTAGCAAGCCCCCAAGCACTTCATGGTAGAGCTCTAGAAGCCTCGTCTTGTTTTCTTCAAGTCTTGTTGAGCAGGAACAAGTGTTGTCTGAGTGCTTTCTTGAGCAAGCGAAACCATGTAGCGTTTCTTGGGATCTTCTGAGTGTAGCCTCCAAGCCTCTTGCTATTTGGAACAAGGAGCTGGAGGGTCTTGTCTTGAAATTGCTCTGATTTATGTTCAGGCTTATTTTCAGTTGTTTTGCTTTTTGGTTCGGGTGTTAGCTTATTAGGTACCCTCATCAGGCGGGCTCAAGCATGTTTTTCAGCTCTTTTGCTCTCGGCCAGGTATGCTCAGGTGTCTTTTTAGCCATTTTGCTTTTTGGTTTGGGTGTTAGCTTATTAGCTACCCTCATCGGTGGGCTCAAGCATGTTTTCAGCTCTTTTGCTCTCGGCCGGTATGCTCAGGCGTCTTTTCAGCCATTTTTGCTTTTTGTTCATATTGGAAAAAACTCAGGGAAAGCCATAATGAGACATATGTTTGTCGAGAAAGAACCATCTTTATTGATCATGAATATTGATAGGTCACAATAGTACATATGTTGTTGATGAGCGCTATCTTTGTTGACCATGAACGTTGATCTCTTGTGTCTTGTATACATATTTTCCCTTGAGTTGTTTTTATGCGTAGAATCTTCGTAGCTGACTGATGTGCCATGTATTGTTGACTTCTTTTCCATCTTCGGTTATCAACTTGTATGTGCCCGGTCCGATGACTTTTGTGACGATAAAAGGACCTTCCCATGGACTGAGTAGTTTATGGCGTCCGTTGGTTTTTTGTATTCTTCTTAGTACTAGGTCTCCGACTTGTAATGATCGAGACTAGGTATTCTTGTTGTAGTGGCGGCTTAGTCCTTGGAGGTATCTTGTTGATTGAAGGGTAGCGTTTACTCTGACTTCTTCTGTGCTGTCGAGTTCTAATCTTCGGGTGTGTTCTGCTTCTCCTTCGTCGTATTGTTCTATCCTTGGTGACATCCAGATCAAGTTTGCAGGTAGTACGGCTTCTGATCCATAAACCAGGAAGAAAGGTGAGTATCTGGTGTCTCTACTTATTTGAGTCCGTAGCCCCATACGACCTTGGGTAATTCTTCAATCCATTTTGATCCATAGTCTACTAGTTCTTCATACAATCTTGGTTTTAATCCAGCTAGTATGAGTCCATTTGCCCTTTCGACCTGTTCGTTGGCCTCTGGATGTGTGACTGATGCGTAATTTATTCTGAAGCCGCAGTCATGTGCCCAACTTTGGAATTCTAGTGGCTATAATGGGAGAACCCAAATCCGTGATGATTCGATTGGGCATGCCAAAGTGGTGCATAATGTCTTGGATGAACTCAACTGCTTTGGCTGTGCTGTATTTTGTGAGTGGTTTGAATTCAATCCACTTGGTGAACTTTTCAATTGCTACAAAGATGTACTTGAAGCTGCCTTTTGCTTTCTTGAGGGGTCCTACTTGATCCAGCCCCCAGCAGGAAAAGGCCAAGCAGGTGGGATGCAGATGAGGTTGTGAGCTAGCACATGAGCCTATCTTGTGAACATTTGACAACCTTTGCATCTTCTGACGAGTTCTTCTGTGTCTTTCAAAGTGGTTGGCCAGTAGTAACCGGTGCGGAATGCTTTTTCGACTAGTGTTCTTGAAGCGGCGTGATTTCCACAACAACCTGAGTGTATTTCAGTCTAGGATCTCTTTGCCCTCTTCAAATGAGATGCATTTTAGGAGTACTCCTGATGATGTGGCTCTTCTATAGAGCTTGTCTCCTACTAGGACGTAGTTCTTGCTTCTGCGAACAACTCGGGTAGCTTCTTTTTTTTCCGCTGACAACTTATTTTCTTTGATGTAATCAATAAAAACCTAGGTTCTATGAAGTGGTGATTACCAATGATCTGGGTGTCTTTGGCTGAGATTTCAGGGGTTATCTCACTAGGGTTGTTTGATAGAGCGGGTTGATAACTCCTCTATGAATACACCGGGTGGGACCTTCGCCCTGTCTGATCCTAGCTTGGCGAGGATGTCTGCCGCAATATTAGAATCGCGTAGGACGTGTAGAATTTCTAATCCTTGAAAAAAAAATTCGAGCTTTCATATTTTAGCACAATAAGCGCCCATGTTTTCTTTGGTGCAGTCCCAATCTTTGTTGACTTGATTGATTACCACTGCTGAATCACCGTAAACGAGTAAACGCTTGATTCCAAGGGTAATTGCCACTCGTAGCTCGTGGATGAGGGCTTCGTATTCTGCTTCATTGTTTCTAGCTTGCCATAATATCTGAAGGACGAACTTGAGTTGCTTTCCGTCTAGAGAAATTAGGAGGACGCCTGCACCGGCTCCGCCTAGCTTGAGTGATCCGTCGAAGTACATCTTCCAGTGATCAAGGATGGTATTTGACACAGGCTGTTGAATTTCTGTCCATTCGGTAACAAAATCAGCTAGGGCTTGAGATTTAATTGCCTTTTGTGGGATGAAATCGATATTGAGAGCACCAAGTTCAACTGCCCACTTAGATATGCGCCCTGTTGCGTCTCTGTTGTGTAAGATGTCTCCGAGTGGGAAATTTGTCACCATGGTAATCTTGTGGCTTTCAAAATAGTGGCGAAGCTTGCGTGAAGTGATCAGGAGGGCGTAGAGTAGTTTTTGCAGATGCAAGTACCGGATTTTTTATTCTGATAGTGCTTCGCTGATGTAGTATACAGGGCATTGTACTTTATATACACGTCCTTCTTCTTCTCTTTCTACGACAATCGCAGTGCTGATCACCATAGAAGTTGCCGCAATGTACAAGCATCATGTCTTCGTATTTTTTCGGAGGTGTGAGAACTGGGTGAGGATGTGAGATATGCCTTGAGCTTCTTGAAAGCTTCGTTGGCTTCTTCTGTCCACTCGAACTTGTCTATCTTCTTTAGTAATTTAAAGAAAGGTAACCCTTTTTTGCCTAGTCTTGATATGAAATGATTTAGTGCCGCCATGTAGCCTGTTAGCTTCTGCACATCTTTGACACTTCGAGGAGGGCCCATCTCTGTTATGGCTCGAATTTGCTTGGCGCTGGCTTTGATTCCGCGATGACTGACCAGGAATCCAAGTAGTTGTCCTGAAGGAACTCCGAATACACATTTGTTTGGATTCAATTTCCACCTCCATCTTTTCAGGTTTTTCGAAGGTTTGCTTTAGGTCTTCAATTAGTGTATCTGGGTTCTTTGTCTTTACCACTACGTCATCCACGTATGCTTCTATGTTTTCAGCCGATCTGATCACCAAGGTATGTTTGGATAGCTCTTTGGTAAGTTGCACCAGCATTTTTGAGTCCAAATGACATGGTTTTGTAGCAGTAGGCACCGAATGAAGTGATGAAAGATGTCTTGCTCTGGTCTTGTTCCTTTAATGCAATCTGGTGATATCCTGAATAGCAATCAAGGAAGGATAATAGGGCAGATCCTGCTATTGAATCGACTATCTGATCAATGCGTGGTAGCCCTGAACTAGATCTTTCGGGCAGTGTTTGTTGAGATCTGTGTAGTCGACACACATGCGCCACTCGTCCGTATTCTTTTTCTATACTAGAACTGGGTTTGCTAGCCAATCTGAATGGAGGATTTCTCTGATGAATCTGGACTGCCATTAGTTTTGTAATTTCCTTTTTAATTGCTACCTTCTTGTCAGGAGAGAATCAGTCGTAGTCAGTTGCTTCACTAGGCTTGGAGCCTTCATTGAAATCAATTCTGTGCTCAGCCAACTCTCTTGGGACCCCTGGCATGTTGGCTGGCTTCCAAGCGAAGATATCCTTGTTGTCCCAAAGAAAGTTGGTGAGCATGAGTTCCTATTTTGCCGATAGGTGGGCGCTGATGGTTACCGTTTTTGAGGGATCACCGGTGCCCAGGTCGATTTGCTTGACGTCAGCTTCTTTCGGTGGTGCTAGGATGCTGGGTTTTTTTAGCCGGTATCTCTTGCTCTTCTAGGGTTTATTTCTGCTGCAACAGTGGTTATTTCTTTTCTTCCATCATTGGCCTGTGCTTTTGCTACAATTTGGATTGCCTGAACATCACAGTCAAATGCGCGCTTCAAATCACTCCGAAGAGAGAGGATACCGTTAGGCCCTGGCATCTTAAGCAACAGGTACGGATAATGCGGTATTGCCATGAATTTTGCTAGTGCTGGGCGCCCGAGGATTGCGTGATATGATGAATTGAAGTCCGCGACTTCAAACTTGATAAACTATGTACGGTAGTTCGAGGGAGTCCCAAAAGTAACCGGTATAGTGATTTGTCCAAGTGGCATTGCTGCCTTGTCGGGTACTATGCTATAAAAAGGCGTGCTTGTTGGTGTGATCATCCCGGCGAGTTCTAGTCCCATCTTTCTTAGAGTTTCTAAAAAATGATGTTGAGTCCGGCTCCTCCGTCGATTAGTACTTTCATCACAGTCATTCCAACAATGGTTGGATCTAGAACCAGTGGGTAATGGCCTGCGTTTCCTACGCTGGTCCATTGGTCTTCTCTTGAAAATTGGATTGGATACTCTGACCAATTGAGATATCTTGGTGTAGCAGGTTCTGCTTCCATGATGGTTTGTAACGCTAGCTTTTCTTGATGTTTGCTTCTGGAATCTAGAACCCCGGCAAAGATTACTGCCACTGTCCCCCTGGATTTTTGGAATCCCTTGTCTTTGTGGTTGTCTTCTTCTTTTTTCTGATTGCCTTCTTTGATATTCTCCTTACTATCTTTCCTCGTGTATTGATCTTTGAAGGTATAGCAATCTCCAATGGTGTGATTTCCTTTGGGGTGTAAGGGGCAACACATGTTTTCAATGTCGTCATACCTTCTTGGCTTTGAAAACTTCCTTGATTTGTCAGTCACTGCTACGGTGTTGTCTGGACCATGTTTTCTTTTTCTGATGTCTGTTGTTTCGAGGATTTTGCCTATCCGGGTTGTCTCTGTTGTTTCTATCCGGGAATCTTTCACGTGTCTTTTCCTCTACAGTAATCATCTTTTCCACTGTTTTATCTGAATTCTTCATTGTTTCTTGGATTTTCTTTGTAGAAGTCTTGAAATTGCCACCTAGCCATGATTCCATGAGAGAAAGCTTCGATTACTTCTCGTTGTGTGATGTCATGTACTTGAGCTCGTAGTTTGCCAAATCATCGATAGTAATTTCTGAGACTTTCACCTCCTTTCTGCTTGAGTCCTTTTAACTCTACGTGGGTGATTGGGTGTGTAATAATACCCACGAAATTTTCACAGAAAGCTCTTTGCAAGTCTTCCCAACTTCTGATTGATCCTGGATTCAATTGGTCAAACCATTGAAGTGGCATGGTTTCTAGGGCCATGGGAAAGAACAAGGTCTTGATGTCATCGTCTCCTCTAGCCAATTCAATCGATTGCGAGTAAATCCTGAGCCATTGCTTTGGTTCGTTCTTGCCATCATACTTGGAGTGGTTGGACGGCTTGAACTTGTGAGGTAGTCGTATTGAAGCAAGTCTGTTTACAAAATAGAGGAATCTATCATGCGTTCTGGCTTCTTTGTATTCTGATTCAGCGCCCCCTTCTTGCCAACTGTTGTCTTGGTGAGAGTAGTTTTGCGTAGCTGTCCGTGTGGGTGCTTTGCTTCTGGCTTTTCTTGTTTGTTCGACCCGGTTGTTTTAACTATGATTTCTTCTACTTTCTCTGTTGTGACTTCCACTTGGTCCAAGTCTCTTGAAGGCGGACTTCCTTTGATTTTGATCTTCCTGCTCATGAGATGTTGCCCTTCCGTCGTGCGTCCTAAGGATTGTTGATCTGAGGAAGTCCCGGAGCTGTTCTTGTTTTTCATTAGGGTATGAAGTCGCCCTAAGTTCTTCTTGTGCTTCTCGGATCTTATCGTAGGGTGTATTCGCTGCTTGTCCTTCTTCGACCTCTCGCTCTAATTTTCTTCTATTGTACTTGGCTAGGTCTGACTCATATTTGATCCAAGTTTCCTTTCGCTGCTTAGCACGACATTGACGTCCTTGTTTCAATTTGTTCTTTCTCTCTCTTGGCTTGCCTTTGACTCTCAGTCTCACCATCGTGCCCCTGGATAAATGGTGATATGTTGGATTCGGATTCATCTGAAGACCTGACGTCGAGTGCTTCTAGGGGGACCAATTGTGATCAAGGACGGCGAATCACGAACACTTCTCGAGCGTGAGTTGTTCTGTCATCAGCATTAGTTTCCATACTATCAGAGTTGTTGATAACTTCAGTAGAGGCTTCTAGGTCATAGATCGAGTCTCCTTCTTGGTAGGGTAGAATCGTTGTTGTCGTCTTGTCGACTTGTTGATTGCCATTATCCTCAGGAGCGGAACCTGGCCAGTGGACGATGTAGTCTTGAGATGTTATAGTTAAGACGAGACCTTCCTAGGGCTCCTTCCAGTGGCATTCTAAGCACAGGATTGGTGGATCCTTTGGGCCATGTCTGATAAAATGTTGCCAAGTTGTGGAGTCCGAACGGGAGAGTGCCCGACTTCTTTAAAGTGCTTTGAGTGAACTTCAAGTTGTATCCTTGATAGGTTGATGTTGTGCCTCGGAACCTTGTCGGAAAAGAACTCGGTTTTCCGAAAGAACTCGGATGAGACTCCGTCTCGGAAGCGGAACTTGAGTTTGAATCGGATGCGCGAAGTCACAAAATCTGAGTTGGATTGGACATTACGAGCTGCGCGAACCTTCCAGCAAGCTGATCTATCGTTGTTGCCGAAATGGAAAAGTCCTGATGATGATTTGAATTTTCAAGGAGACAACCTTGGAGCTTGCCATCGTCGCCTGCCTCGCAGATCCATGAACCGAAGATGAAGGTTGATCTCTTTGAGAAGATCATGTTGTCGAGGTCCATCAAGCTCTCAGATGCAAAGTCACCGAAAGCCCCTACCTGGCGCGCCAGCTGTCGATGTTTGACCACCGATAGCCTGCTATGGGGGTCCCCAGGGTAGTATGTTCGAGCTTCAACGTATGCGGAACTTGACAGTTAACACAAGAGACAGTCGATTTATCCTGGTTTAGGCCGTCGATCTCTGATCGAGTAATACCCTACGTCCAATCGGCGTTAGCCTTTGCGTTGGATTGATCGTAAAGTGTTGTGTCATACAATTGTTCTCTGAACTCCCGATCCAAGGAACCCTGCCCTCCTTTATATAGTTAGGAGGCTAGAGTCCTAGTCGGTTTACAGTGAGAGTTCCTAGTAGGATTACAGAATAATACTGCTACTAAGAGTACAGGGGAAGAATCCTAATTAGACTAGGTCTTCTCCCTTCCCTGCGGGGTATCCCGTGGGTCCCGTACCAACACGGATGCAGCACAGTGCCACGACCAGACGTATGACCCCAGCGTCCGGTCACTTCTAGTAAGGTTCTAGCTGCGACCGGACGCGTCAGTTAGATTATGACCAGACGTAGGACCCCAGCAGTCCTGGTCACTTCTAGTAAGCCTCCACTCACGACCGGACGCGTCCAATCATGCCTGACCGGACTCACCCTAGTGTCCGGTCACTCACAGTCTCCTCTGTGCGCTGCCACGTCAGTAGGACCAGATGCACCCACTCAGCGTCCGATCACGAAGTGACCTAGCATCTAGTTCGAAGACCGACGCCAGTGTCTTCACTGCTTCTACTGACCAGGACGCATTGGTCTAGTTAAGGCCAGCGTTCGGTCCACTCTGTGAGACCCTGTCTTTTCTATACAGGGCACCGGTGGCACCGTCGGACTGTCAGCACTCTACGGGCAGACACTCCACCGGTGAAGTTTCTAACCCTTGCTCAAATGTGCCAACCACCAAGTGTATCACCTTGTGCATATGTGTTAGCATATTTTCACAAATGTTTTCAAGGGTGTTAGCACTCCACTAGATTCTAAATGCATATGCAATGAATTAGAGCATCTAGTGGCACTTTGATAACCGCATTTCGATACGAGTTTCACCCCTCTTAATAGTACGACTATTGATCCTAAATGTGATCACACTCACTAAGTGTCTCGATCACCAAAACAAAATGGCTCCTACCATTTATACCTTTGTCTTGAGCCTTTTGTTTTCCCTCTTTCTTTTTTTCAAGTCCAAGCACTTGATCATCACCACGGCATCACAGTCATCATGTTATGATCTTCATTTACTTCGTCACTTGGAATGTGCTACCTATCTCATGAACAATTTGACAAACTAGGTTAGCACTTAGGGTTCCATCAATTCACCAAAACCAAACTAAAGCTTTCACCTGCCTGAGACGCCGACGAGCAGGCCATGTCGGCCGCATCCCTCGAGCGTCTGGGCTGAGGCGCGGGCCACATAAAAGCGGCGTTGTGGCATGACATGGGGTAGAAGGAGATCGTGGGAGCTGCGGAAGGTGATGGCAAGCAGTGCCGAGGAGGGCCAGTAGTCATGGCACCCGCAGAGGAGGATGGCCATGCCTAACTCATCGGAGCAGTCAGTGCGGGGGACAATGTGGTTCAGTCATGACTCATGATGGGGCAGCGCGCCTAGGGAGGAGTGGCCCAGGATGGTGGCCGCCGGCGTCCTGCTCTCGCCCGGGAGATATCCCCTGCCAGGAGAGAGAGAGAGAGAGATGGCTTACCATTCGTGAGGAGAAGAGAGAACGAGGAGTAACAGAGGCAGGGGTAAAATGGTCAGAGCATGTGAAAATTTAGGGAGATTTAACTTTTTACCATTATAACAATTGACACCTCCTCAAATAACACTTTAACGATTGTCAATACAATTTTATCAACAAAACGAGAAAAGTCATACAAAAATACCACAGTTGCTCATGTGGCACGCCAGCAACGCACTCCAGGTTGGATCCGAGTCAGCGGGGTGTGGCAAATGGCCATGGTTGCCCCTGAACCATCACGAACAGCCACCATGCACGCCTCCACCGCCTCCCGCGCGTGCTCGCAGTTCGTCGCGTAGGTTCACCAGGGATAGGGCGGCCGCCACCATAGCCAACATCCACCGCCAAGCTTGGTCCAGCGCATGGTGACGGAGCCAGCCAGGGTGCTGCAGGCGGAGCTGTGCGTGTCTGCGACCGTCGACGCGTGAGCCGTGTGTGGGCTGGTGGTGCACGACGAGGCTTGGTTCTGGCCGGTTGATGCTCGTTGGCGGCGAGGGAGAGGTGCCGGGGCATCTCCATGCTCAGACGCACCCGCAGGTGCGCATAGCCTGACCGAAGGTGGCCCGTGTCCATCTGGCCACGCGTGCGTGCGGCACTTGCAGTGGACGTGCCGGCGGCGGCTGCTGCAGATGGTGCTCCGGTGACGATGGTGATTGGAGGAGGGGCGCGGGAAGTGCGGCGCGATCTGGGGAAGGCGAGGGTATGGATGGCTTGGGCGGAGGTGAATGGGAGAGGCGAGCGCACGACGGCCCTTGTGTGATGGCCATGGTGGACGGCCGCGGCAGGAATCGAGCGCATAGCTGATTCTGGTGACTAGGACCGCTGTAGCTGGGTCAAGGAGGTGCGCAAGGATGATGCGAAGCCGTGGGTGCGAGCAATTGGGCGGAGATGGCGCGGACGCGACGAATTTCGCTGACACGTCGAGTTCGTCGGTGGCGAGCAGAGAGAGGAAAAAGAGGAGGAGCGCCGGAGCGCCGGCTGCTTCGCGTTTTAGAGGACGTGGACGGCGTCGCGGCATCGGTAGCGTCTTCTCGAGCTCGGCCTCACGCATGGCCGCGTGTCCACGCGCGCGAAACGGCGCCTTGAACACCGTGTCCAGGCCGACCACCGATGATGAACGCGCTGGGAGTAGGAAGAGAGCAGGGGTAGGAGAGACATTTGATGCCCGTATGCTGACTTAGATCCCTGCTGGCGCGAGGGTTGGCGTGCCACGTGAGCAAAAGTGATATTTTTGTATCTGTTTTCTGTCTTTGCTAGTAAAAATGTAGCGGCAACCGTTAAGATGCTATATGAGGAGGTGCCGGTCTTTATAATGGTAAAAAGTTGAATCTCCCAAAAATTTAGGCTAAAATTTTTTCAAGGTGATCTAAAATCAGGAAATGACAAAATAGTGTGAAGCACCTATTTCATAAGAGTATTCTGGTAAAGCCCACAACTTCAATGGCATCTGAACGAAACTTGCTTTATAGGGGCAAAATTCCAATTTTCTCCTGAATAAGAACCTGAACCGTATCCTCCGTGATTCGTCGTGCCCGTGGGGCAAGAGACCATGAGGCCGCCGCTGTCTTCGAGCTGGATGGCAGCCACCATATCATTGAGGAGGAGGGACGTGGGGAGGCGGAGGTTGAGGGACGGTGCTCGACACCAGATCCGTGCGGGACTTCCATGGCTGTGAGGCACTGCTTGGGTGCCGTCCGTGCCAGATGCGCCACTGCCGGGGACTGTTGTGCCCGCTTGTCGGCCGCGCTCGAGAGGGGGCTTGCCCGGCCAGACGATGGCGGCGGCGACGCGTTGTGCCGTCCCGCACGAGGCCCACAGACGAGGCGGCCCACGGGGCTCGTCCCGAGCAGAGCAGGGCGGCGGCGCCTGCTTCGACTGGAGGGGGTCGGGGAACCGGCGCTGGGCGCGGGTGGGTGGCGGTGCCGCCGTGCCGGGATGCCAGAGATGCCTGCCATGGCCAGCTAGGGAGGGGCGCTGCCGTGAGCTGTGGTGGGGAGGGGCGCCGGGATGCCGGAGCTGCATCGGGCTGCTTCCGTCCGCCCCACGCCGATTCAAATGAATTTGAAACATTGTCGGTGACTCGGTGCTTGGGTTCAACCACGTGGGCAGGTTTGGGCTCGGGCTACCAGGACCACAGGCTGCTGCTGGATGCCGGTTCGGTGGAACCACGTAGCTGCAGTTTAGACTTAGACTTCCACTAATTATCCGAAACTCTATGGGTCTGTTTGGACTGGAGGATTTTCACATAAATTTTAAAGGAATTTCATTCCTTTGTTTTGCTAACATCATACACCGTTTGGAACGGAGGAAAGCAGCCAGCCGTTCTAGAGGAAAGGAATCGCGTGCTTCACAAAACACCGGAAAAAAAGCATCCACTCCGAGCCGTGGTTTTGCGGAAGTCCGAGGCCAGTGAGGAGAAAAGCATTCTGCTCGTCATCAATTCCTTTGTTATAAATTCTATGTTCTAAGCAGCCTAAGTTTTCTGTTCTTGTGTTTTGAAATCCCATAGTTTTTCACTTTTTATCATATCTTATTCCTATGTTTTGGATTCCTTCGTTCCAAACAGGCTCTAAGCTCGCGTGGCTTTGGCTTGGTCGTCCGTGGTCCCCTTCTAATCAATGCTTGCATGGAGTCACGTCGTGATTCAATCCCTTACTCCGTCCATTCATCCACCGCATGGGTCCCTTCTAATCACGTTGCTTCCTTTTTTCCGGATCAATCACATTGCTTCATTTTCGGCCTGCAACAGACATTCCGTCCGCCTGCAGAACTCACACCGTCCGCCGTCCTTCGGCCTGCAGTGCACTGCTCTTCGCTGCATATGCCGATTCATCCACCAGTGTCGCAGCTGGCGCCGGTCTGGCTCTTGTTCTGGATATGCCGCCGGTGCATGCTCTGGCGACTCCGCCATTACGGTCTGCTCTTGTTCGTCCGTCTTCATGAGGTGAGCTCCCAGCACCTCCGACGAGCATCCCCACGGCGAGTGGCGAGCAGCTGCGTTTGGGGATGCGGTGTCGTCCCTTGCTTGCCCCTGCATGACGGAACCTGGAGTACGGAGCACTCGACTATTTCAGCCGGCATACGAGTAGTAGGCCTAAAGAAGCTTAACATACGTATTTTGGTCCAAATCTGAATAATCATATATATAGTTTGTGTGTTCTAGGAACCCTAGTTCAATTTTTCCTCACCATCTCCGCCAGCAGCACAAGCACGCCTGCCTCACGAGCGCTCGTGCCCCTCGCTTCCTCAGTTCGGTCTCTCTGCCACCTTTGCTCGTCCTCCTCGCAACCTCGCTCCTTCTCCTCGGTATCTCCGAGACTCCGATACTTATACCCGGGTGAAGAAGAAACGTCTTCTATTGCAAAACTACGACCCCAAGTGTCCTTGTTTATCGAGTATGCAGTACCCGTCGGGTATCTGTTACCCGACCGATGCCCGACGGGTACGGAAATGGGCAAGAATCTATACCCGAGACAGTTAACGGGGGCAGGGACGGAGACGGAGATGGGATGAATTCTCTGTAATGGAGAAGAGAGCGTTCCGGCGATACCCGACGGGTACATCCCCGTTGCCACCCACTTTCCCACTTTCTGATTTTTCGTTGTTTGTCGTCCCAAACTCCAGAAGCAGTCCCAGCAATGAGCGCTCATGGATTTGGCATCTGCAGCTGGTCTCTTCCGCTCGTGGATCTGCTGCTCGGTTCATGAAGGCCATGGCCTACATGCTACGTGTGGCCAACGACGAGCTACACCAGAACGACGGTGTACTATCGCAAGCTTTGATATAAAATTATTGTAACTATCCATTCTAGTTACTGTTCCATACTATTTGAATTATCATGATTAATTTATGGTAAATTTGTTTATTTGTTATGGTAACTGCTCCCTGCATCATCATGATATCGAAACATGGTAACTCCCGATGCTAAGTATGGTAACAATATATTCAGATTACGGTAAATTAATCTAATTGCTAATAAAGCTTTCTTTTTTCTGTATTCGATGTTATAGTAACTAGTTATCAGAAACCATCTGACGTCAATTTGTGCTAAATTGCCATGCTAATTATCGTAACAAGATCATTTGCGTGAGCCTAGAACATTGGCGCACTAATTATAGTAACTAGAAATCCATCGTAACAAGATCATTTGCGTGCGACTGGAACGTTTGTGTGCTGATTATAGTAACTAGAATATATTTTCTACTATTTTTTGTGGACAAGGTATATTCTAGTATTATCGTAACACGAACATTTGTGTGCGCCTAGTAGACAAATTAAAGCTCATAATCTATTCTCGTAAACTTGCATGCATGGTACATTTTCTACGCCATTACAGTAACAGGCTCGTCTGAATATCATGACGTCAAATCATGCTGACTTGCGTTGCGGTAATTGGTAACTTCACCATTCAATTATAGTAAATAAATATATACATTCCTGTACTTGCTGTCGCATACAGACATGGACCTGTACAAGGACTGCCAAGTTAAGTTACGACACTTCGGTCAACTGGGCCTTTGATTTATGTCCTGATCGAGACGTCTAACCGCTCTATAATTGATAGGTCCTCGTCGCACAGCACTATAAAAAGAAGGTGAGGGCCAGGGCATAAGGCACGAGGTTTTCCCTGAGCAACCAGGCGCCGCACCGACCATTCCCTAACGCTAACCGATCTAGAGAGATGGTGCTGCCAGTGACGGAAAGCCGCCACCGACTTCACCGTCGCCTCTGGATCGCCACCACTGCGCCGGACTTCACCGCCCGCACTACGTACCCACTGCCATGGCGGCTACTTCCTCCTCTACCTCCTCTGCCAAGCCCGAAGGTATGGCCCCTCTACTCACTCTGTCTCCTTGTCCCAAGTTCACTATTACTCGATTTGAATCAACCAGTAAGCAATTCACCCTCAGTACAACACCAAGATGAATCCTAAGGGTCTCACATTGGTATCGGAGTGCCATCGATCTAGTGTGTAGTTTTGGTAGGGGCAGCAGAAATTAGAAGAAGGTATGAGATCCGGTTCGGATCTAAACAAAACAAAGAACACGAACTCTAAACCCTAATCGGGTGAAGAAAAGAGGAAAGGGGTCTCGATTTTGAGATGAACTCAAACCCTAACCCTAACCCGTGTAGAGTAGGCGGGGAAGATGAACAGTGGGTCCGGCCAAACCCAAACCCTAAGACCTAACCCTAGCAGAAGAAGGACGGAGCGGTGAGGGTACCTACCAGGGCTCCTTCGCCGCAGACACCACCGCCGTAGCGCGGGAAGCAGACCGCGCCGACGTATCCGCCAGCGCGCACGAAGAAGATCCTAGCCACCGGCTCGCCGATGTTCTGCTGCGTGGCGTGGGCGCGCTGAGGGCACCACCACAAGGCCACTCGACGGCGGCGCGCTCACCCTTAGGTGAACGGGTGCGCCGGTGAAGGGGCCTACAGCGGCGCCGACATCCTCTGGCCACCACGAGTGGCTGCTGCTGCCTCTCCGTTGCTTGGAGCAGAACTGAGACAGAAAGGGGAGAGAGCAAATGAGTTAGGGTTCGAAGGGGAGTCGGCCAGTGACGGGTTTTGTTCGCCTGAGATCCACGCACAGCCATCTGATCTATATCAACGACGCAGATCCACCGGGCCAAATTTGGCCCAGGCGGGAGGCCGCTTTCTCGGCCTAGGCCTAGGTTGCGGCCTAGGAGGGCGCCGCTGGCGAGCACGTGAGCTAGGCCAGGCCGTCTCCGCGGTCAGGGCCGAGTAAACAGTGAAGAATTGAGCCTTTTCCCTTTTTCTTTTTCCAGTGAATTTAGTTTTTTCCTTGAAATTGATTATTGGCTCAAATAAAATTAGTTTTGAGGAGTTTTTCCTGTGGGTAAAATTCACCAATTATGTTTATGTTTCCGGTACAAAGTTTAATGCTTATTATCTTCTAATTAAATTTGAACCAACGGGAGAATTTAATTCGAAGAGCATCTATATTTAGTAAACTAAGATTATGTTTATCCTCTAATTAAATTGGAACCAACGGGAAAATTTAAATTAGAGGAGTAGTCCATTTTTTGTTTAAGTAAGATTATGGTATTGTCATTTTTTGATCAACGTTGATGATGACAAAATTATAATGAATTTAAGTTTGAAATTTAAATCTCTGATAAATTTTACACCAACGTGGTCAATTTTTCAGAGAGTTGATAATGACCAAGAAATGCTCCTGAACTAAAAGAATATATTTCATTATCAAGTTCCTGCTACCATGATGTTGATTATCTTCCAATTAAATTCGAACCAACGGAAGAATTTAATTTTGAAGATTAGTTATATGGATTGCAAGTTAATTTATGAGTTTTATGCATTAATCCTATTTTCTGCCCAACGGTGATGTAGAATTGATGCAGAAGCATATTATATGTTTTATTTTAACCGACGAGATCACTCGGCTGCATGTCAACGAGCTGCAATGCTGGGGTACGTGGATGAAAAAGGCTCGAGTCAAGCCAGTTCAAGACAGTTTTTGTTAGTTTATTAATTTTCTGATTAAATTGGAACCAACGAGAAGATTTAATTGGAAGATGAAGTATAAGTGAATGTTTTAGTCGTCATGACTAAATTTCGAATAGATGTATCCCGCATAGCGAGAGAAGTTTGTGTAGCTTTTATGCTATCCTAGTATTGACCATGGCACAATAGAAATGCATCGTCATGGTCAATACTAACCAAAGGATAAGAAAAAGATATAAGTGTGACTTGCAAAAGTACTGCTAATGAAAGACCTCGTTGAGTTCTTAAAGTGAATTAAGGAAAGTGTACTCCTAAACGGATCAAGAAATTACCTTGTTTGCATGACGTAATCATGTGAATGAAGTAAGTTATAAGTGTCTCCTCGTTCACAGTTTTTCTGAATAGTTCTCAAAATTATGGCAGTAAAGTTCATGCCATATTTCGAGGGGGAGGAAAATTAAGATCAATTAAGAAAAATACTCTTCATTAAGAGTGAGTTAAAGATTAATTAAGAAAGATACTCTTTGTTAAGAGTGAGATAAAGATTAATTAAGAAAGATACTCTTCATTAAGAGTGAGATAAGGATTAATTAAGATATATGTGACCGTCGGAGGAGTATAATGGTCATAATAATGATACCCCTAAGCAAAGAAATAGCTAAATTCCTGAACTTTTTAAAGTTCCTATAGGAAGATAGCGTAGTCAGCCTCAAAGATATAAAGGTGGTGCTTAAAGCGTCATATGAAGTTTTTAACAGATTAAACCCAAAACAAGATATTTGAAGATACACCATTTTAGAAAAGATGGGAAGATCTGGGGGAGCATGGTATGTAGAGACCTAAGACTTGAAGAGAAGCGAGACTGCATGCCCACTTCAGTGATTCAAAAACAACGAACCTCTCAATACCTGTTGATGTTGTATGACTTATACAGCACTTGTTGTTGGCCTTTCTAAGAAGATGAATAATGTAAACAAGGATCTTGTAATACAGGAGCATGTAGAATCAATTACCTCTTGGCAATGAAGAGCAACAACAGCCCCATATGAAAGTGTCAGTAGATGAGGCCCCAGAAGGCTTAAAGAATTAGTAAATCGGTTTTCCAATGACTATGAAGTCTATGTTAGTAAAGAAATTAAAATGGATGGTGATTCCACCTCATTTAAAGAAGCCATGAGAAGTGTTTACTCGTTTTAATGGCAAGAAGCTATGGAAGTTGAAATGAATTAGATGAATACCAACGATGTTTGAAACTTAGAAGTAATTCCTAATGGAGCCAAAACAGTAGGTTGTTAATGGGTCTACAAGACAAAATGTGACTCCAAAGGGAATGTAGAAAGATATAAAGTTGAAATGAATTCAATGAATACCAATGATGTTTGGGACTTAGAAGTAATTCCTAATGGAGCCAAAATAGTAGGTTGTTAATGGGTCTACAATACAAAATGTGACTCCAAAGGAAATATAGAAAGATATAAAGCATGACTTGTAGCAATATGCTTTATGTAAAGAGAATGAAAAGATTACGATGAGAGTTTTCTCTCCAGTCTCATGCAAGGATTCTTTAGAATCATAATGGTGTTCATGGCATATTACGATTTAGAAATACTTTAGATGGATGTAAAGACGGCATTCCTCATCGGGGATTTATATGAAAACATTTGCATGGCATAACCCAAAAGGTTTTGTCGTGGAAGAAAATAACATAAGGGATGCCGCCTATAGAAAATCCATTTATGGGTTAAAAGTAAGTCTCTAGATAGTAGTATTTGAAGTTGATGAAACGATAAGAAAGTTTGGGTTTAAAGAAAATGAGAAGGACAATAGCAGTTTATGCAAAGCTCAAGAATGGAAAATTCACTTTCCACATCCTGTGAGTAGATGACATTCTACTCATTAGTAATGATGTTAATCTATCATTGGAGAAGAAATTTTGTCCTCAGGTTTCAATGTGAATGATCTTGGTGAAGCATCATTGGTTCGAGGAATATAGATTCACCGAGATAGAAGAAAATGGGGTATTAGGACATCGCAAAGGCATACTTAGAAAAGATTCTAAAGTAAAGTATGCATGCGAGTAAACCTACTGCCTGCTCCTATAGTCAAGGGTAATAGTTTTGGGAACTTCAAGTGTTCTAGGAACCGATATGAGATCGATCAAAAGAATATGGTTCTATATGCTTCAGCTGTTGGAAGCTTGATGTGTGTACAAGTACAAGTTAGAACTTACCCTGACATAGTTTAAGTATCTGGGATATTTTGGTAGAAGTCTAGTTCAGATATAGATAACTGAAATTGAGTTGAGAATGTCTTGCAATTTTGCAAAGTATCATAGGCCTCATGCTGAGTAAGAAAGAATAAGTACTCTAAAATAGATGAGGGTACAAAAAGTTAAGTCCTTAGCGAGATGTGTAGTGAAATCCACAGCAGTTGCTAACACTCGCAGTTGGAGTATTATTGTGGAAAAGCTCCAAAGAAACAAGTTGTGGTGTCATCAGTGATGCATACCATAGTATAGCTTGTCATGAGGCTTAAGGAATAGGCAAAAGGAGGTTAAGACAATTTATACCCGGATTTAACAATGGTAGACAACTAGCAATAACCATTTCAAGTAAGTTAACTCCTAAGACAACAAGTCAAGTGTGCCAGCCAAACACATTGACACTAAGGTATATGTTGTAAAGGAGAAAATCCAGAATCATTTTGAAAGCATTGAGCACATAAGTATCGAGTAAGTACTTGCGGATCCGCTTACCAAAGGTTTACCACCTAGTGCATTCAGAGAACACACAGTCGACATGGGTTTATGGGAAAGCCTATGATTTCTAGAAACTAAGGGCCTAGTTGAGTATCTATTTCAAAATAGAGAGGTACATTGTAGCTGTTAAATCTAATGGTAACTGACTGTGACGATGAGGCATGCTCTATGCACTGATCTGTGATGTAATGGGAAAAAGAAAAGATAGTTAAGTTTAAGTCAGAAGGTGAGATAAGGGGGGGAATGTTAGTTTGATCTCTACCAATTGGCCCAATGGCCAATTGGGCCCTTGGATCCGCGCCCTGATCGGGGACGCTCAACCGCTCCATGGTTGGTGGGCCCCCGTCGCACAGCACCATAAAAAGGTCGATGGGGGCCAGGGGCACAAGACACGAGTATCCCCTGAGCAACCAGGCACCCCACCGACCATTCCCTAATGCTAACCAATCTAGAGAGAGGGTGCTGCCAGTGACAGAAAGCCGCCACCGACTTCACCGTCGCCTCTACATCGCCACCACTACGTTGGACTTCACCGCCCGCACTGCGTACCCACTGCCATAGCGGCTACTTCCTCCTCTACCTCCTCTGCCAAGCTCGAATGTATGGCCCCTCTACTCACTTTGCCTCCTTGTCCCAAGTTCACTATTGCTCGATTTAAATCAACCAGTAAGCAATTCACCCTCAGTACTACACCTAGATGAATCCTAAGTGTCTCACATCTAGGTGTGATGATTATTTAAAAACAATTAATGTAATTACCGATGGGGCTGATGAGGGGCTCTCATTAATTAATGTACACTAGTAGAGAAACGACTTTTGATCCACTTCAAAATTTGGCTTTAGTCCCGGTATTTTTCACGTCCGGGACTAGAGAAACCTTTAGTCCCGGTTACTGAGGTCCCTGCCCAACGGCTACTGTGGCAGGCTTTTGCTGCAGGGGGACCTTTAGTCCCTGGTTGGAGCTACCAACCGGGACTAAAGGTTAACTTTTACTCCCGGTTGGTCCCTCCAACCGGGAGTAAAAGTCTACTCTCGGCTAGAGGCTCCGTCCGGGACTAGAAAGGGACCTTTAGTCCCGGTTGCTGTCTCCAACCGGGACTAAAGGTCCCCTCCTATATACCCCTTCTTCCTCCCTGAGCCTGAGCCACTCCGAGCTCAGTGTTCTTGCTTCATTGCCGGCCTCTCTTCTTCCTCATCGCCGGTAATCACAAGATTTCTTCGATTCCTCCATCGATTCTTCGGTTCTAAAGGTTACCAACTTTATACTCATGTTTCATTAGTAGCATATCTCATTTTGTGGACTAGATATATGTGGTTTTTTATGGTGGATTTTTTTTTATTTGTAAGCCATTTAAGCTCAAAATCACTTTAAAGTTTGCATATTTGGATGAAGGAAGGTTAAAGTAGTTATTCAAAACTAGTATCCAGCTTTCATTTCTAGCATGCATAGCACACTTCATGATTTAGAGATATAGAGAATTTTAGAGTTTTTTTAATTTTATTTGTTTATAAAATGAGAAATTTATATTATATTAAAAATGAGTATAGAGAGTAGATGGCAACTGCTTCTGGGTCCTTGGCCTCTCATCGGGTTCCAAAGCGACTGAGGCCGGACCTCCCTCTCATTGCATGCGGCAAGTGTGAGAAGATTGTGATGTAGTACCGGGTGAGGAAGGAGTGTCCCAACAAGGGCCGTATCTTCTACAAGTGTTCGGATTGCAATGTGAGTTATTTTGTCGCATTTGATGATTATGGTTAATTTATACTTATTTTCATGATGATTGTGATTAAATTTCTAATTTTTTGTTTTAATTTTAGTGGGATGGCACTGGATGTTCAGGCTGGTACTGGGAGGAAGAGGATGTTGAACACGTGCAAAACTCTCTTGCACAGGTGGCTATGGCGGCTGATGAGGCAGTGATCCTATGGAAGAAGCCCATAGATGTTGAACAAATGCATGCTTTCTGTTTTAGTTGGGATTGGTCGCGAAATCCTTATGCTGCTGAAGTGCATTTTAGCTTTAGTTTTTTTAGTGGTAGTTGGAATTGTCTACATTGTAGCGAGACTTTCATAAATTAATACCTTGTGTGGTGGCATGCATGTCGTATAATTAACTAATTATGTTCTAGGTTTTAATATGGTATGTATGTCATGTAATGCAGATGAGCCGGCATTGGATGTACAATGCTGATCGCCGCTCCCAAGAGTTCATTGAGGGCGTGCATTCTTTCTTACGTGTGGCCGAGGCAAACAAACACGATGGTTTCATGTGCTGCCCATGTGCCATATGTAAGAATTTGAAGGAATATGCTAGCTCAAGGAGTCTTCATTCACACTTGTTGAAGTCGGGTTTTATGTCAAACTATATTTGTTGGACGAAGCACGGAGAAACCAGGGTTGTAATGGAAGAAGGTGAAGAACAATGGGACAATGATGACATTATTACTGAATATGGTGCCTTCAATGATACTATAATGGGGGAAGCTGAAGAAGAGGTAGGGGCAGAAGATGAGCCCGCTGATGATCTTAGTCAGGCCATTCGTGACGCACAAAGAGAATGCGAAAGTGAAAAGGAGAAGATCAAGTTCGAGCACATGTTAGAGGATCATAAGAAATTGCTATACCCAACTTATGATGCAGTGCAGAAAAAGTTGGGTACCACACTAGAATTGCTGCAATGGAAGGCAAAGAATGGTGTATCTGACAAGGGATTTGGGGAGTTACTAAAAATCCAAAAGAAGATGCTTCCAAAGGATAACGAATTGTCCGTCACTACATACGAAGCAATACAGGTAGTCTACCCTTTGGGATTAGAAATCCAAAAGATACATGCATGTCTTAACGACTGCATCCTCTACCATGGCGAGGAGTACAAGAAGTTAGATGCATGCCTGGTATGTCATGCATCGTGGTAAAAGATCAGGCGAGATAACCCTGGTGATGTTGAGGGCGAACGTCCCACAAAGGAAATCCCTACCAAGATTATGTGGTATGCTCCTATAATACCACTCTTGAAATGTCTGTTTAGAAACAAAGACCATGCAATGTTATTGCGATGGCACAAAGAAGACCATAAGGTAGACAATATGTTGAGACACCCTGCTAATGGGTCTAGTGGAGAGCAATCGATAGAGAATTCCTGGAGTTTGCAAATGATGCAAGAAACTTAAGGTTTGCTTTAAGTATGGATGGTATGAATCCTTTCGGGGAGCAGAGCAGTAGTCATAGCACTTGGCCTGTTACTCCATGTGTCTACAACCTTCCTCCCTGGTTATGCAAGAAGCGTAAGTTTATTATGATGCCAGTGCTCATCCAAGGCCCAAGGCAACCTGGCAATGACATCGATGTGTACCTGAGGCCAGTAGTTGAAGAACTTCTACTTTTATGGAACAGACCAAGTATACATGTGTGGGATGAGCACAAACAGGGGCACTTTGACCTGCGAGCATTGTTGTTCGTAACAATCAGTGATTGGCCTACTCTAAGTAATCTTTCAGGACAATCAAACAAGGGATATAATGCATGCACGCACTATTTCGATGACATTAAAGGTATATTCTTGAAAAAATGTCGAAAGGTCATGTACCTTGGCCATCGTCAATTTCTTCCTACGAATCACCCCCTAAGAAAGAAAGGCAAGCATTTTAAAGGTAAGGCAAACCACCAGACCAAGCCGGGCAACCGAACTGGTGAGGATGTACTCAATATGGTCAAGGATGTGAAAGTAGTATTTACTAAGGCACATGGCAGCGAACCTGTTCCGAACGACACCGATGGTCACACACCCATGTGGAAGAAGAAGTCCATATTTTGGGAGCTACCCTATTGGCAAGTCCTAGAGGTCCGTAGCGCGATCGACGTGATGCACCTGACAAAGAATCTTTGTGTGAACCTGCTAGGCTTCATGGGTGTGTATGGGAAGCCTAAGGACACACTTGAAGCAAGACAGGACCTGCGATGTTTGAAAGAACGAGACAGCCTACATCTAGAGAAGACAGATGGTGGATGCCATTACTTAAGTCCTGCCAGCTACACTCTTAGCAAAGAAGAGAAGAAAAGCATGTTTGAATGCCTAGCAAGCATCAAGGTACCATCTAGATTCTCCTCGAATATAAAGGGTATAATAAATGTGCCAGAGAAGAAATTCCTAAACTTAAAGTCCCATGACTGCCATGTGCTCATGGCACAATTGCTTCTAGTTGCATTAAGAGGAATTCTACTTCCAAATGTACGTCTAGCCATCGTAAAGCTATGTGCATTCCTCAATGCAATTTCTCAGAAGGCAATCGATCCAACGGATCTAGCTAAACTACAGAATGATGTGGTTCAATGTCTTATTAGCTTTGAGTTGGTGTTCCCTCCTTCCTTCTTTAATACCATGACACACCTCCTAGTTCACCTGGTCAAGGAGATTAGCATTCTCGGTCCTATGTTGCTGCACAACATGTTCCCCTTTGTGAGGTTCATGGGAGTCCTAAAGAAATATGTTCACAACCATGCTTGGCTAGAAGGAAGCATCGCCAAGGGCTATGGAACAGAGGAGGTCATTGAGTTTTGTGTTGACTTTATTCCCGACCTTGACCTGATTGGTGTTCCTAAATCGCGACATGAGGGGAGACTAAGTGGAAAGGGGACACTAGGGAAGAAACCATATATTGGTATGTAGGACAATTATTTTAATAAAGCACACTACATAGTTCTGCAAAACTCCTCCTTGGTGGATTTGTATATCGAGACACAGAAAGAGTTGCTTCGATCCGAGTTTCCAGGGAAGTATGAAGCTTGGATTACGCGTCAGCACATGAAAACTTTCAGCGACTGGTTGCGAAAAGAATGTCAGGGTGATGAGAGTATTGATGAGCAACTGTATTTGTTGGCTAGCCAGCCATCGTTCAAGTGCCACCAACCCTAATAGTATGAGATCACATATAAAGGGTACGAGATAAATAGGAATACATTTTACACAGTAGCCCAAGATAAAAGGAGCACTAACCAAAATAGTGGTGTCTGCATAGATGCCACCGACCCTAATGGAAATAAGCAAACATATTATGACTGCATAGAGGAGATATGGGAACTAAACTATGCACCTACTTTTAAGGTACCTTTGTTCAAGTGCCAATGGGTAAAGGCAACTGGAGGCGGGGTAGCAGTCGACAACCAGTATGGAATGACAACCGTGGACCTCAACAATATTGGGTACAAAGATGAACCATTCATCCTTGCCAAGGATGTGAATCAGGTGTTCTATGTCAAGGACATGTCTACAAAACCGAAGAGAGGGAAAAACAACAACGACCCAATCAATGAGCCAAAGCGCCACATAGTTCTTTTAGGGAAAAGAAACATCATCGGAATTGAAGACAAGTTAGACATATAGAAGATTATGAAAAGGATGACCGAATTCCACCCTTCATAGTGAACAAAGACCCAAGCATCTAGCTAAATGATGAGGACATTCCATGGTTACAGCGCGATCATAACCAAGGGATATACATTAAGAAGAAGATCATTGTTGTTCCCGCTTGATATAGTGATGTATTAGACCTATTATGTAATAATTGTGACTTCAGATTTTTCTGTCGTGTATTCATATTTTCTATGATTTAAATGAATTTTTTGCTTGACGGTGGATTTCCTGTGGAGAATGTGTGATGAAAAAACAAATGATCAACGTCAATAAGATGTGAAAACTAATTTCCTATCGAAAAGCAATAGTTTTAATGATTTTAATTAAGTAGTACATTTTTGCATTGTGAAAATTATGATTATTATTTACACTATGTTAAATATTTATACGGTAAAACAAAAGAGTTTATGTTATAGATTTTTCTTATGTACAATAATGCAAAACTAGGTCCAGGAATTCTTTTTGTAATTTTTTTGCTAATATTTTATTTACTAGGCAATTAACAACTCTCTGCATATTTATATAAAAGAAATATATAAAAAAGGAAAAACTTCAAGGAGGTCTCCAACGGCTGCCCCGCCTCCCTTGATGACCAAAAAGCAGCTAGCTCCTAAGAGGTCTGCCCCGCAAATGAAGCTGTTGGCCCACCAGCCGACAAAGAAGAAAGCCTCCTCTAATTCAGTTATTCTCCAAAAACTGTCTTATGAGAAAAGTGAAAAGGAATTAAATGCTGCAGTACAAAAAGATGTGAACAGTTTCTTTGAAAATGTAAGAAAGCAACGAGAAGCGATGGAGAACCTGGAGAAACTGTATTTCTACCTACCTCCAGATCTTCTAAGAAAGAAGGTGGACCAAAAAAAGCAGGAATCTCAAAAGACCCTGCCAAAATCGGACTATGACTGCTCTCTCACCAAGTCATTTGAGGCGGCGTAGAAAAAGACTAGAGCAGAGAAAGGTGTTACACAACTCGGACAACAATTGCAACAATCAGTCCCCCCTCTTATTATTCGTAATGAATATGATACAAACTTAGACTCACTGGACGTCGATTTTGAGGACCTGGTTCGGTTTTACGAGGATACTGGTTTGGACCTTGCCCAAGTGCTCGCTGAAGGACCATCTACTCCAAAAGTGGATCCTTAGAAGAAATTTGAACATGGAAAGAGTCTATACAACCCTGAGGCCTTAGGTAAACTGGGTACGCAAATGTACCTGCTAAACAAGTGGTACATGGCGGTGTGTGAATGGGGAGAGACCTTTGTTTCTATCAGAGTTAGAAACAAACATTAATTCCGTGGCGATAACGTTATATATGTTGAGTTTTTAGAATTACACCAACTATGCCACCTGGACTCTCTCGACAAAAGTCTCATTAGCTGCTATTGTCTGTAAGTGTGATTATTTTCTACTATTAAAGTGTATATATATAAAGCTATATGTATATATATAAATTATATATCCTCGCACTATTTTTATATATGCATATATAAGATGACAGAACTCATAAAGAGAAAGGATAATGATATTAGTTTCATTGATCCAAATGTCGTATTCAAACACCATAATCCTCCGCCTAAATGGAAAGCTAAACTCGAGAAAAATCTCATGAGGTTCTTAGTGAACCAACAAAATAAGGACATACTCTTCCCCTACAACTTCAAGTGAGTGTTAAATAATTAATGTCGATCATATGCACATTTGTTCAATTATTTGCTTATTAGCTAAGCTATCTCCCATATATATATATATGTTGACTCTAGTTAATGTTGATCATATTTGTGTATAAAAACATATGCAGCAATCACTGGATATTAATGGTCATCGATATGGCCAATAGTTGGTTGAGCATCTTAGACTCGTTAAGAAAAGAGCAAACAGAGTACCAAAACATAGATATTATCCAAGAGTAATTTGGTCTCTCTAGCAACTATATATACCCTAATCTCTTAACTGCAACAATTATTAAAGGCCAAATTAATTTTTTATTTTATTGGGCGTAGTGTGTGGAAAAGTTTCATTGAGGAACACCATATAAAACATTACAAAGCGCCACTAGATGTAATCGCACACAAAGTAAGTACTAGCTACACTTATATATATAATTCAATTAACACCATGCATGCTTTTAATTCACCAAATCTTTTTTCTTGTAAAAGTGGGTTCCGAGGCAAGAACAGGGGACTGTAACACCCCGGGTGTTTAAATACTAAAACTACCATATCATCATATGCATTGCAAGGCAATTGGTCATATTAAAAACTTTGAGATGCATACACTAAAACAAGTTTATATTCATGTGGTATGTGTTGAATTGTATTGTTTGACTCAAGTTCAAAGTTTGTTTGATTTTGAATTTTTCGTGAAAACCCTCGATTTTTCAGCATTTAAATCCTACCCTAAAAATCCATTTCAAAATCTATGCATATTTTGGGGTTAAGTCCAAAAGCAAAAGTGTAGAGCTTGACAAGTTAAGCAAAGTTTGTTTTTGGAGTTTTTCAAGTTGTTTAGTAAAATTTGGAGTAATTCAAAAAGGCGTAATTCGTTACATTTCCCCATTTGAATTCAAAAGTTCATTTCAAAATCTAGACCGAATTAGGAGTTGGTTATAAAATCAAAGTTGTAGAACTTTTGATTTTGAACAACTTTTGTTTTTGGAGATTTTTGAGTTGTTATGAAAATTTGAGAGTAATTTGTGAATTTTGGCGAATGGAAAATTGTAAATACTATGAACAGTGTTCACCTGCCGTAGCTACACCGCCGCCGACCTTCGGTTCGCTTCCAGACGCGCGCGTGGATGTCCTCGGCTTCGCGATGGCGTGGGAAAGGCTCCTGCGTGGCTTCCTTGCGCTTCTGGCCGCTTCTTAAGGCCTAAGCCGTCGCCGTTCTTCGCCGTTACCCTTCCTCTGTTTTCCCAGCGCCGTTGCGATAACTCCGTTGAGCTTTTGCCGTCGAACCAGCGCCCGCGCCATCGCAACAAAGCATGTCCTAGCTCCACTAGTTCCTTGCACGTCCTGCAAACTAGTCCTTGTGGCTTGTCTTCACCAGAAACTCACGGTGCGCGCTCTTCTTCCACGCGGCCGGCAGCGTCCCCATCGCGAGCGCTTCGCCATGGCCAGCGTGTTACGGTGATCCTCTGCCCCTACTGAGTCTTGTTTCAGCTTCGCCATGACGCTGTAGTCCTCCATGACCCATTGATTTTTCGTTTTGACCACCACAGCTCCTAGAACATCACCACCGACGATGATCTGCTCCGCCGTGCTTGCTCGGGACGTCGACCCACCTCTCCATTGCTCCTCCGGCCATGTGCTCTACTCAGTCGCGTTTGGGGTGAGCTGTTGATGCTTCCTAGGCCTTCTGTTTAAGCTCTATAGGTCTCACATCGCCGGCGTAGCGCTGCCGTGCCACCGCGTCCGCCATGGCTGACGAAGAGCTAGTATAGGGCCGTAATCAGTGCTAATAGGGACGTCAATCGATGCGCCTAGTCTTGGTGATCATTTTGGTACTTTAGCCGTTGTCATTGGACTCACCGTCGACGAGTTTATGTCGGTCAACGCCAGTCGCCGTCGTGGTCAAACGCTGCAAGGTTAGGGATGACAGGTGGGACCCGTTGTCAGTGACTCAGCGTTCAAATGGATTTTTCTATTTTCAGATTTGAATGAATAGTGATGTAATTTGTTATTTTTGTGTAGATTTATTTAGAGCTCCAAAAATTATGAAAATTTTTGTGTGACTTCTCTGTGATGTATATTATTTAAGAAAAATATGAAATAATGTTTTTCAGTAATTTTTGAATGTGATAAAAATTGCTCAATTTATTAATAAATGGATTTCTATGATTTTTCTAGGCTTATTTATTTATCCAAAAATTATGAAATTTGTTTTGCCACTGTAGTTATCATGTAATGAACATTTACTAAAATTTTGAGCTCAATTAGAATAAGTTGATTTATTTCATAATTTTGAATTAAATAATTAATTCATAAAAGCAAATAGTAACCTTTGATTGATTTAGGTTTTGTTTGAAATTTTGGATTGAGTGATGACCTTGGGTCATTAGTTGATAATGATCCTTGGCAATTGATGTATGTGTTACAAAAAGATTTAGTTGTTTGACTTGCAACTGTACCAGCGAAGGAAAGTTGTATTCAAATTGTTAATTTTTGCATCCATCATCGAGCATCATGTTTCGTATTCCGCATCATGTTAAACATGGCATTGTTACTATGTGTAGTGAACGAAGGTGAACACGTGGTAGTTAATCAAGTTGTTGAGGAGGTTAATCCGTCTGTTGAGGTCGGATCGAATACTTGTGAAACGTCGTAGGAATCGGACTTTTCCGTCAACGAAGGCAAGCCCCTGGATGCATACAACCCTACCTTGTATTTTACAAATTGATTTCGCTTTTGCTTCTCTTTACTGCATTAAGTGATTAGGAGTCAAGTACAAGTCAAATTGGTACATTACCACCCTTGTTATTCCATAATTACCATATTACCAGTTTTAAATTCGTATATGCCTAGTTATGCTTAGCTATGCGTAGAACGATGAAAGTCAGGTGATTACCTAGTCACCTACGAACTTTAAACGGGATTTGATTAACTTATGTTATCATGTGATATGGGAATGTGGAGTAATAAATCTAGACCGGGCGGACTCGGTGTGTGTGAGCCACAAGACATGGAGGTCTTGTGAGCAGGTTCTTTCCGCCTGTGTCGGTTAAGGCACGTCCGTTGTTGAACTATGTGCGGTGAGACTTTGTAGTACTAACCACATACTCTAGTAAGCCTGAACTTGGCAATTCTATTACGAGAATGGCTACTCGCGCACTGGGAGTGGAGAGATGGCGGGAATAGCGTGTACCCACGTGGCAATGGGATGGATTGGTGGAGTACTGTATTCTCGGGTGGCGCGGACCCTGTTCTTGCTTAGAGGATCCGAGAGTAGGTTGATATATGTAGGTCGGGGACCTGCATATGTCGTGTGGTCTGGAATCCCCAGCTAGGTTTAATCGGTTTGAATCGTCGTTGCTCCTCGGTTATGGAGACTCACTTCTCTGTTCATCATCGTAGTACTAATAACTGGAACTCGAATAAGGCTTGTGAAGGTGTTGGATATGAAGTTTCATGATCTCAACATGGATCGTGTCAGCTTTGTATATGATTTTATGAAGTTTTCTATATAAAGAATTTTGTTAAAGAGCTTTTACGCAAAAGAACTTTGATTATTGTTAAAGCCATACCTTGAATCCCATGAACCGGCATTCCTGAGTTCTATCAGTTTTATTTCGGTTAAGTCTTGTTGAGTACTTTTGTACTCAGGGTTCATTGACCCTTGTTGCAGGTGAGCCTCATGAGCAGATCTGTTTTGGATCGTGCTGCATGACAGTTGTACCTTGTGATGACGATGAGAAGTAAATGTGTGGCCCTTGGGCAGGGCAGTTTCATTGTGTGTTTTGTATTATATTATAATGCCACTCCACTATTTCATTTTGTAATAAACATCGAACCTAGTTGCGAGGTTTGAAACTACTATTTTGTAAATTATGTTATTGTAAGACTTCCGCTGTTTTTACTCTAGGTATTGATGTTTGAATAAATGTTGTAATACTGCAATGACTCTGTAACGTGATCCTGCTCGGAAATCAGTGGATGATTCGGGGTTCCCCGAGGACACCCGACAGTCTTTTTAAGTTAATGGAAACATATGCATAAATGTCAAAGGTCGTCGGACAGTGACAGGTGCATGTGGGCCCTATAACTTAGGAGGTTCTGCCACAGAATGGTATCAGAGCGATCGTTGCAAGGTTTTTGTTGTATTGTTTTACAAAAACTTCAAATTGATTTGGGATGACTAAATTTAACTTGATAATTTGGTTCAAATTGCTTCTGACTTATCTTATTTCTTTCTCCCTATTCTGTATTTGATTAAAAAGGTTTTGTGTGGTGGAGTAGTAATATTACTATGCCCTATATAAAAATAAATGTTGTTTATGTGCATTATAAACTTTGATGTTTTTGGTTCGTAAGAACGATTCATGCATCATTATTAATTCACTCGTTACTTCCTTCACCTCTTAGTCTGGAGTTGAGTAGTGAGACTGGTTTGAGTAATGTAATCCATCATAGCTGCTCTTTAGACTTTGATCAAATGGTCTTACTTGGATTAAATTGGCTTCCTACAGTATGGCTCGTGCCAAGATGACGCCCCGTAAGTCCACTGGACCCAAAGGAGTTCCTCGTCACCAACTTGCCCCTAGAAACGATGGTGCTAGCAGTAGCAGTTCTAGGCCTGATCCCCAAGCAGAGATACAGAGGATTTCTACAGAGTTAGCACAAGCTACTAGAGATAGGGCTTTGGATGCTATACAGGTAGGAGAATTACAGGATCAATTGAGGCTGTCTCACTACCGCACACAGGAACTGCGAAAGCATGTTAGTTCGTACAGTGGAGGGACGAAATGAGGCTTGGCATAGGGAAAATGTAGCTAGAGCTAGAACTCATGAGCTAGAATTCTATGTAGAAGATTTAGAAGAACATAATACTTATCTGCATGAGGAAGTTCATAGGCTTAGTAATCTGCTAAATCCAAATCATGAGCCCCAAGCTGATGCCATGGACCCCGGTGTCATCCTTGCCGATGATAACGAATCAGAAGAGGAAGAAGAAGAAGATCCTGAAGAATTAGTAATGATCAATGAAAGTGATGATGAAGGCGGTAATAATTCCGGAATGGATACCGAGCCTGAAGTTTGAAATAATCACAGAAAAGAGTAGAGTTGTATAATAGTTAGTTATAGTTAAGCTATGTATCTTTGTTTTAGTACTTACAGGTTGGTGTTTATATTAGTAAACCCTATGTAATGTGTCTGGAGTAAGCTTTTGTGCAATTCAATAAAGGCTTGTGAATAAAGTTTGGTTTGTTATGAGCAGATGCGTCGTACGCGGGGTTCGTATGTTCCTGGAACTTCGCAAGATGAGGATGGTATTCTAGATCCGCCACCAGTTCCAACAAATCTAGCTGATGCTATAACTGCACTTGTCAATGTGACTGGCTGAAAATTCCCGTTTGCTTCATGAGATCGCTCTAAGTAATCAGAATCAGATGCAAGGAAACCGTGGTCGTCACCATAACAGACAGGAGGCTACATATGTTGATTTTACAGACACAAGACCACCAGTGTTCACCAAGGCAGATGAACCATTGGAGGCTGATGACTGGCTTCGAACCATGGAGCAGAAATTTGACCTTATTCCATGCACGGAATATCAGAAACCTGCGTTTGCCGCCCAGCAACTAAGAGGTGCAGCAAGTGCTTGGTGGGCGAACTTAGTGGCTATGCAACCAGCTGGCATTCCAATAACTTGGGCTGAGTTCCTGTACTGCCTTCAGAGCCCATTATATCCCTGAAGGAGTGATGGCAATGAAGTTAGATGAATTCCTTGCTTTGAAGCAAGGAGATCAAACCGTGATGCAGTATGTGGGAAGATTTAATCACCTGTCACAATATGCATCAGAACATGTCAATACTGATGCCAAGAAGAAGAGGTGGTTTATGAGAGGTTTGAATACCAAGCTACAAACAATGATGACAACTTGCACCAATGTCACTTACCATGAGGCCGTAAATATTGCAATTGCTTCGGAGTCAAAGTATCGGCAGCATAAGGAGCTCAAAAAGAAAAAGAGTATGCCATCCGGATCTTTTGGGGGAAATCAGAAGAGGCAGAGGGTGATTTATCATCCAGTACATCATAATCGTCCTCCTTACCGTCCGCCACAGTCTCAAGCCGGGCAACAAGTCAAATGTCCGTCCTGCTATAACCTATCCGAATTCACAGTCAACCAATGCTCCTAGGTGGCAATGCTCCAACATCCTAGGGTCACAACTATCCAGTGTTACAATTGTGGAAGGACTGGTCATTTCTCCAGGGAATGTCCATATCCTAGGCAGGTTAATCAAAATTATTAGAAGGCCCCTGCCAATCAACAACAGGGTCAGGCACCAAACAAGAACCCCAATCAGAATGCTCAGAAGGGCAAAGATGAGAGGAAGACAGGACGGGTGTTCTATATTCAAGCTGGAGAAATTCCGGAAGGGGAGCCAGTGATGATGGGTATGTTTCCTGTTGCCAATCATCCTGCAGTTATACTTTTTGATTCTGGCGCATCGCATTCATTCATCAATAGAACATTTGTCGTGAAGCATGAAATTTCAATTGGGGCAACAAAGGAAAGTTTCTTTATACAGTCACCCGGGGGACGTCTGTGTACTAAGGAAATGGTATACTAGGTACCCGTAAACCTGGGTGGGCATATTTTTCCCACTACCATGATTATCCTTAAGGATCAGGATATAGATGTAATCTTGGGAATGAATTGGATGTATCAGCATAAGGCTGTTATAGATGCTTTGAATAGGACATTAAGAGTAAGTTTGCCTGATAGTAATTCTCAACTTCTCATCCAACTTCCAACCCTAAGAAGATCAGTGGGCAAGGTTTGTGCAACTGCTGTCAAAGAGATTAGAGATATTCTGATAGTGTGTGAATTTCCGGATGTGTTTCCAGAAGATCTACCCGGTCTACCACCTGATAGGGATGTCCAGTTTAACATAGAATTGCAACCTGGAACAGCTCCAATTTCTCGGAGAGCTTATAGGATGCCACCTAAGGAATTGGCCGAGTTGAAGACTCAGTTACAAGAATTGATTGAGAAGGGGTTTATCCAACCTAGTTCCTCACCTTGGGGATGTCCGGCAATATTTGTGAAAAAGAAAGATGAGACCCTAAGGTTATGTGTTGACTATCGTCCATTGAATGAAGTGACCATCAAGAATAAGTATCCCTTACCTCGGATAGATTTGCTTTTTGATCAATTGGCCGGAGCCAAAGTTTTCTCCAAGATAGATTTGAGATCAGGGTATCATCAAATTAAGATAAAGCCTGAAGATATTCCCAAAACGGCATTTACCACAAGATATGGATTATATGAATACTTGGTAATGTCTTTTGGTTTGACAAATGCTCCCGCTCATTTCATGTATCTGATGAACTCAGTATTCATGCCTGAGCTAGACAAGTTTGTAGTGGTGTTTATTGATGACATTTTAGTATATTCCAAGAATAAGAAAGAACATGCTGGAACATCTTAGGATTGTTCTGACCCGCTTGAGAGAACATCAACTATATGCCAAGTTCAGCAAGTGTGATTTTTGGCTTAAGGAAGTGCAATTTCTTGGACATGTCTTGTCAGCCGAAGGAGTTGCAGTTGATCCCGGCAAAGTGAAGGATGTGCTTGATTGGAAACCGCCAACCACAGTTCATCAAGTTCGGAGTTTTCTGGGATTGGCAGGGTATTACCGTCGGTTTATTCCTAGATTTCTCTAAAGTATCAAAGTCCATAACTGAGTTGTTGAAGAACCAAGTCAAGTTTGTCTGGTCAACTAGATTGTGAAGAGGCTTTCCAGACCTTGAAGAGACTGTTAACCACTGCACCTAGTATTAGCCCAACCTGATATCGAGAAGCCGTTTGATGTTTATTGTGATGCTTCAGGTATTGGTATTGGATGTGTGTTGATGCAAGAAGGCCGAGTCATTGCCTATGCGTCCAGGCAACTTAAGCAACATGAAGAACACTATCCGACTCATGATCTGGAGTTAGCAGCTGTGGTTCATGCTCTGAAGATTTGGCGGCATTACCTGCTTGGTAATACGTGCCATATGTATACAGACCACAAGAGCTTAAAGTATATCTTTACTCAGTCAGAATTGAACATGCGACAAAGAAGATGGTTAGAACTGATTAAGGATTATGATTTGGAAGTACATTATCACCCGGGTAAAGCAAATGTGGTTGCAGATGCCCTCAGTCGCAAAAGTTATTGCAATTGTCTAGCAGTGAGAACAATGGGTTTGACGCTATGTCAAGAAATGGAGAAGTTGAATGTAGAAGTAATTCAACAAGGTAGTTTGACCAACATAATTGTTGAAGCCACTATTCGAGATCAAGTTATTGTTGCTCAGAAGGAAAACAAGGGTATAGCCCATATCAAGGAAAGAGTCAAGAATGGAAAAGCAGAATGCTTCAGCATAGATGATGAAGATGTGTTATGGTTCAAGGATCGCCTGGTGGTACCAAAGGTTCCTGAGTTGTAGGCAGTCAATTCTAGAAGAGGCACATGCTACTAGGTTATCTATCCATCCAGGAAGCAACAAGATGTACCAGGACTTGAAGCAAAGGATTCTGGTGGACTAAAATGAAAATAGAGATTGCTAGATATATAGCAAAGTGTGATACTTGTCAAAAGGTGAAAGCTATACATTTGAGGTCTGCTGGTGAATTACAACCATTACCTATTCCATCTTGGAAATGGGAGGACATAAGTATGGATTTTATTGTTGGTCTACCCAAGACATCAAAGGGATTTGATTCAGTATGGGTTATTGTAGATCGACTAACCAAATCAGCACATTTTCTTCCAGTCCAGAATACATATCCCACTATACGGTATGCCAAGATGTATTTAGAGCGAATTGTGAGTCTCCATGGAGTACCCAAGACTATTGTGTCAGATAGGGGTACACAGTTTGTCTCCAACTTTTGGAAACAATTGCATTCTTCATTGGGTACCAAACTTCTGTATAGTACAGCTTATCATCCACAGACTGATGGACAGACTGAAAGAGTCAATCAAGTACTTGAAGATATGTTAAGGTGTTGTGTCCTTAACTATTCCAATAAGTGGGATGAGTGCTTACCTTTGGCCGAGTTCTCATACAACAATAGTTATCAGGAAAGCATTAGAATGGCTCCATTTGAAGCACTCTATGGTCGTAGATGCAGAACATCGTTGAGTTGGTCTGAGCCTAGGAGAAAGAAGATTCTTTGGAGTTGACCTTGTGAAAGAAACAGAAGACAAGGTTAGGCAAATACAGAGTAATTTGAAAATAGCTCAGTCCCTACCAAAAGAGTTATGCGGATAGAAGACGGAGACCATTGGTATTTAACAAAGGAGATTTTGTATATCTGAAAGTATCACCAATGAAGGGAGTTACCCGTTTTGGTGTTAAAGGCAAGTTGGCACCTCGATATATTGGACCATTTCAAATTTTAGAGAGGTATGGAAAAGTGGCATATCGCTTGAAATTACCAGAACATCTCACAGCTGTGCATGATGTGTTCCATGTTTCTCAATTGAAGAAGTGTCTCCTGAGTGCCTGAACAGAATGTTGAAGTTGAAGGAGTGGAACTAGAACCGGATTTAACTTACTCCGAATATCCTATCCGAGTGTTGGATCAGAAAGATCGTGTTACTCGAAGATGGACAATCAAGTTCTATAAAATACAATGGAATCAACATTCAGAAGAGGAAGCTACCTGGGAATCAGAAGATTACTTGTTAGAAAAGTTTCCAGAGTTTCTAGCGTCGATATAGAATAGAGTAATGTTAGTTGAGTTCGGTTGTACAAGTTGTGTTTTGTAAAGGGACCTCAGCTGTTTTATGGACAGATTTGGTATGTGTTCTCATGACACATTTCCTTTTTCCATTACTTACTCTATGGCTTTGAATCTCGGGGCGAGATTTCTTTTAGGGGGAAGGATTGTAACCCCGGGTGTTTAAATACTAAAACTGCCATATCATCATATGCATTGCAAGGCAATTGGTCATATTAAAAACTTTGAGATGCATACACTAAAACAAGTTTATATTCATGTGGTATGTGTTGAATTGTATTGTTTGACTCAAGTTCAAAGTTTGTTTGATTTTGAATTTTTCGTGAAAACCCTGATTTTCAGCATTTAAATCCTACCCTGAAAATCCATTTCAAAATCTATGCATATTTTGGGGTTGAGTCCAAAAGCAAAAGTGTAGAGCTTGACAAGTTAAGCAAAGTTTGTTTTTGGAGTTTTTCAAGTTGTTTAGTAAAATTTGGAGTAATTCAAAAAGGCGTAATTCGTTAAATTTCCCCATTTGAATTCAAAAGTTCATTTCAAAATCTACACTGAATTAGGAGTTGGTTATAAAAGCAAAGTTGTAGAACTTTTGATTTTGAACAACTTTTGTTTTTGGAGATTTTTGAGTTGTTATGAAAATTTGAGAGTAATTTGTGAATTTTGGTGAATGGCAAACTTGTAAATACTGTGAATAGTGTTCACCGCCGTAGCTACACCACCGGCGACCTTCGGTTCGCTTCTAGACGCGCGCGTGGACGTCCTCGACTTTGCGCTGGTGTGGGAAAGGCTCCTGTGTGGCTTCCTTGCGCTTCTGGCCGCTCCTTAAGTCCTAAGTCGTCGCCGTTCTTCACCGTTTCCCTTCCTCTGTTTTCCCGGCGCCGTTGCCATAACTCCGTTGAGCTTTTGCCATCGAACCAGCGCCCGCGCCATCACAGCAAAGCATGTCCCAGCTCCGCTAGTTCCTTGCGCGTCCTGCAAACCAGTCCTTGTGGCTTGTCTTCACCAGAAACTCGCGGTGCGCGCTCTTCTTCCTCGCGGCCGGTAGCGTCCCCGTCACGAGCGCTTCACCGTGGCCAGTGTGTTAAGGTGATCCTCTGTCCCTGCTGAGTACTGTTTCAGCTTCACCACGATGTTGTAGTCCTTCATGACCCATTGATTTCTCATTTTTACCACCACAGCTCCCGGAACATCGCCACCGACGACGATCTGCTCCGTCGTGCTTGCTCGGGACATCGACCCACCTCTCTGTTGCTCCTCCGGCCTTGTGCTCTATCAGTCGCGTTTGGGGTGAGCTGCTGATGCTTCCTAGGCCTTCTGTTTAAGCTGTATAGGTCTCACATCACTAGCGTAGCACTGCCATGCCACCGCATCCACCATGGCCAACGAAGAGCTAGTATAGGGCCGTAATCAGTGCTGATAGGGACGTCAATCGATGCGCCTAGTCTTGGTGATCATTTTGGTACTTTAGCCGTCGCCGTTGGACTCACCGTCGACGAGTTTATGCCGGTCAGCGCCGTCACCGTTGTGGTCAAACGCGCAAGGTTAGGGATGACAGGTGGGACCCGTTGTCAGTGACTCAGCGTTCAAATAGATTTTTCTATTTTCAGATTTGAATGAATAGTGATGTAATTTGTTATTTTTTGGTAGATTTATTTAGAGCTCCAAAAATTATGAAAATTTTTGTGTGACTTCTCTGTGATGTATATTATTTAAGAAAAATATGAAATTATGTTTTTCAGTAATTTTTGAATGTGATAAAAATTGCTCAATTTATTAATAAATGGATTTCCATGATTTTTCTAGGCTTACTTATTTATCCAAAAATTATGAAATTTGTTTTGCCACTTAGTTATCATGTAATGAACATTTACTAAAATTTTGAGCTCAATTAGAATAAGTTGATTTATTTCATAATTTTGAATTAAATAATTAATTTATAAAAGCAAATAGTAACCTTTGTTGATTTAGGTTTTGTTTGAAATTTTAGATTGAGTGATGACCTTGGGTCATTAGTTGATAATGATCCTTGGCAATTGATGTATGTGTTACGAAAAAGATTTAGTTGTTTGACTTGCAACTGTACCGCGAAGGAAAGTTGTATTCAAATTGTTAATTTTTGCATCCATCATCGAGCATCATGTTTCATATTCCGCATCATGTTAAACATGGCATTGTTACTACGTGTAGTGAATGAAGGTGAACACGTGGTAGTTAATCAAGTTGTTGAGAAGGTTAATCCGTCTGTTGAGGTCGGATCGAATACTTGTGAAACGTCGTAGGAACCAGACTTTTCCGTCAACGAAGCCAAGCCCCGGATGCATACAACCCTACCTTGTATTTTACAAATTGATTTCGCTTTTGCTTCTTGTTACTGCATTAAGTGATTAGGAGTCAAGTGAAAAACAAATTGGTGCATTACCACCCTTGTTATTCCATAATTACCATATTACCAGTTTTAAATTCGTATATGCCTAGTTATGCTTAGCTATGCGTAGAACGATGAAAGTCAGGTGATTACCTGTCACCTGCGAACTTTAAACGGGATTTGATTAACTTATGTTATCATGTGATTTGGGAATATGGAGTAATAAATCTAGACTTTCAGGACATTTATTCCAGGATCCTCATCTCTTCAACACGTTTGTGTGGCCCCGTGCCGGCGCATGTGTATGCCATGCCGTGTCCACGATGGGTCCACGCACATGCACACAACATACCCGCGTAGTAGTCCCAATTGAAATTTCATGCTTCACGACAAATGTTCTATTAATGAATGAATGCGATGCGCCAGAATCAAAAAGTATAACTGTAGGGTGATTGGCAATAGGAAACATACCCATCATCACTGGCTCCCCTTCCAGAATTTCTCTAGCTTGAATATAGAACACTCATCCTGTCTTCCTCTCATCTTTGCCCTTCTGAGCATTCTGATTGGGGTTCTTATTTGTTGCCTGACCCTGTTGTTGATTGGTAGGGGCCTTCTGATAATTTTGATTAACCTGCCTAGGATATGGACATTCCTTGGAGAAATGACCAGTCCTTCCATAATTGTAACATGGATAGTTGTGACCCTAGGACGTTGGAGCATTGCCACCAGGAGCATTGGTTGACTTGAATTCGGATAGGTTATAGCAGGACAGACATTTGATTGTTGCCCGGCTTGAGACTGTGGCGGACGGTAAGGAGGACGATTATGATGTACTAGATGATAAATCACCCTCTGCCTCTTTTGATTTCCCCCAAAAGATCCGGACGGCATACTCTTTTTCTTTTTGAGCTCCTTATGCTGCCGATACTTTGACTCCGAAGCAATTGCAATATTTACGGCCTCATGGTAAGTGACATTGGTGCAAGTTGTCATCATTGTTTGCAGCTTGATATTCAAACCTCTCATAAACCACCTCTTCTTCTTGGCATCAGTATTGACATGTTCTGATACATATTGTGACAGGTGATTAAATCTTCCGACATACTGCATCACGGTTTGATCTCCTTGCTTTAAAGCAAGGAATTCATCTAACTTCATTGCCATCACTCCTTTAGGGATATAATGGGCTCTGAAGGCAGTACAGAACTCAGCCCAAGTTATTGGAATGCCAGCTGGTTGCATAGCCACTAAGTTCGCCCACCAAGCACTCGCTACACCCGCGCCACCCGAGAATATAGTACTCCACCAATCCAGCCCATTGCCATGTGGGTACACGCTATTCCCGCCATCTCTCCACTCCCAGTGCGCGAGTAGCCATTCTCGTAATAGAATTGCCAAGTTCAGGCTTACCAGAGTATGTGGTTAGTACTATAAAGTCTCACCGCACACAGTTCAACAACGGACGTGCCTTAACCGACACAGGCGGAAAGAACCTGCTCACAAGACCTCCATGTCTTGTGGCTCACACACACCGAGTCCGCCCGGTCTAGATTTATTACTCCACATTCCCATATCACATGATAACATAAGTTAATCAAATCCCGTTTAAAGTTCGCAGGTGACAGGTAATCACCTGACTTTCATCATTCTACGCATAGCTAAGCATAACTAGGCATATACGAATTTAAAACTGGTAATATGGTAATTATGGAATAACAAGGGTGGTAATGCACCAATTTGTTTTTCACTTGACTCCTAATCACTTAATGCAGTAACGAGAAGCAAAAGCGAAATTAATTTGTAAAATACAAGGTAGGTTGTATGCATCCGGGGCTTGCCTTCATTGACGGAAAAGTCCGGTTCCTGCGATGTTTCACAAGTATTCGATCCGACCTCAACAGACGGATTAACCTCCTCAACAACTTGATTAACTACCATGTGTTCACCTTCGTTCACTACACGTAGTAACAATGCCATGTTTAACATGATGCGGAATACGAAACATGATGCTCGATGATGGATGCAAAAATTAACAATTTGAATACAACTTTCCTCGCGGTACAGTTGCAAGTCAAACAACTAAATCTTTTTCGTAACACATACATCAATTGCCAAGGATCATTATCAACTAATGACCCAAGGTCATCACTCAATCCAAAATTTCAAACAAAACCTAAATCAACAAAGGTTACTATTTGCTTTTATGAATTAATTATTTAATTCAAAATTATGAAATAAATCAACTTATTCTAATTGAGCTCAAAATTTTAGTAAATGTTCATTACATGATAACTAAGTGGCAAAACAAATTTCATAATTTTTGGATAAATAAATAAGCCTAGAAAAATCATGGAAATCCATTTATTAATAAATTGAGCAATTTTTATCACATTCAAAAATTACTAAAAAACATTATTTCATATTTTTCTTAAATAATATACATCACAGAGAAGTCACACAAAAATTTTCATAATTTTTGGAGCTCTAAATAAATCTACACAAAAATAACAAATTACATCACTATTCATTCAAATCTGAAAATAGAAAAATCCATTTGAACGCTGAGTCACTAACAACGGGTCCCACCTGTCATCCCTAACCTTGCGCGTTTGACCACGATGGCGACGGCGCTGACCGACGTAAACTCGTCGACGGTGAGTCCAACGGCGACGGCTAAAGTACCAAAATGATCACCAAGACTAGGCGCATCGATTGACGTCCCTATCAGCACTGATTACAGCCCTATACTAGCTCTTCGTCGGCCATGGCGGACGCGGTGGCACGGCAGCGCTACGCCGACGACGTGAGACCTATACAGCTTAAACAGAAGGCCTAGGAAGCATCAATAGCTCACCCCAAACGCGACTGAGTAGAGCACAAGGCCGGAGGAGCAACGAAGAGGTAGGTCGACGTCCCGAGCAAGCACGGCGGAGCAGATCGTCGTCGGTGGCGATGTTCCGGGAGCTGTGGTGGTCAAAACGATGCAAGCTTTATTTGTACATAAAATATATATACAATGCAAGCTTTATTTGTAATATATATATATATATATATATATATATATATATTATATGTACATAAAATAACATACAATATATGTATATGCATGTAATATATATGTTAGTTTCATACTTTAGTTTGTACAAAATGTTCGAACATTATAAACGTGTAGAATACGTATATTATTAGCAGCATAGAATGCGTATTCGAAAAGCAAAACGAATCATCAATTGAAAATAGAAACAAAAAAAAGAAAAAAAAGAAAACCTTTAGTCCCGATTGATATACCAACCGGGACAAAAGGGCCGGCCCACGTGGCTAGGCCGGGAGGCCTCTTTAGCCCCGGTTGGTATTACCAATCGAGACTAAAGGTGGACCTTTAGTCCCGGACGAGAAACCGTGACTAAAGAAAAGACCCTTTAGTCACGAATTCGTGCTCCCAGTTAGAAAACCGAAACTCAAGGGGTTTTCCAACCAGAAGTATAGCCCGTTTCTGAACTAGTGGTACGGAAGGTTCGTGCATGGCTGCATGCACTGCAGTAAATGACGATTCGATCAGCCGGTGGTGCGGTCCGTCGGTCCGGCTACAAAATAAGCTATTCGTTAGCTGGCTAGAGTGTGTGTGTCTCTCTATATATATATATATATACACACTATTTTTTGATCAGTAAATCATGTTAAGTGAACACTATCGTACTACGGCACAAGTTATATATGGCTACATAATATTTAAACTCCATGGTAACAAATAAGAAACTATGAAGTAAAAGGAACCATGCTGTTCATTATAGTATAACTGTACGAAGGAGAGATGGAAAACATACATACCTAGCTAGGGAAACCAGACTATATTTTCAGATATATATGCTCGTGCAGTTTTTTCTTTCAATTCGTTTGATGATTTTACTATGATTAGAAATACTAGTAATGTTGTCATCTCTTTGGGGTCATCAGTACATAAGATTAATTCTTCTGTAAAACACCTTAGAACCCTAAAGCTTAATAGAAACAATTAATTAAATCTGACCGATTGTTTACAAGAAAATAGTAATTCTTTTGAGATACTAGCGAATGAGCAAAACGATGACATGTATGGAGACGTAGTGGAGGGTTTTTCAGATGGGGAATATGATGACATGCTGTCTTATCATAACTCCAAAGGGAAAGCCAAGTTCTACAGGTAAATCCAAGAAAAAAAGGAAGAAGGTAAAAGAAATGAAAGTTTTTTTGAACAATAATGGTTTGGGGACCCTACAAATATAAGTTTTTGTTATTAGATCTCGCTTTAGACAAAAATCTAGATTTTATTGCTTTATTAGAAAGTAGAAGACTAGATTGCTCTCATTCCTTTCTTAAAAATATCTATGGTGGAAACAATTTCTTGTGGCATGTCAAGTCTCCTCAAGGTAGGTCTGGTGGCGTGGTTCTAGGCATTAATTTTCTCACTTTTGACATAGGGGAAATAGAGGAAGAGACTGCTTCGTTAAGTTTAAAATACGAGGCAAGGTCAATGGCTCTCAATTACTTCTAGTATCTGTATATATGGTGCAGCATAAGAAGATAATAAGGAGGCTTTTCTGACAGAGCTAGCCCTAAGGAAACTTTACCTATTCTAATAGGTGGTGATTTTAGCATCATGCGAGGGCCACATGAAAAAATAATTCAAATTATAATGATAGACGGCCTTTCTTTTTTAAATATATTATTAATGCTTTCAATCTTAGAGAACTAACTCTATCAAGTAGACAATTTGCTTGGGCTAACAACCAGGAAACTCAAACTTTTGAGAAACTTGACAATAAGTTATGTCTCTACAGAATGGGACTTGAAATTTAGTCAAACCATAGTCCAAGCTTTTACTAGAGAAATTTCTGACCATATGCCTTTCTTTTTAAATATTGGTGACTCTTCCATGAGTGGTTCTATCCCAACTTTAAGATTTGAGTTGGGTTGGCTACTCAGGGAAGGTTTTTTATATGGTTAAAGAGGTATGGACTGAGGTGCATGAAGGTCATACTCCTTTAGAACGTTGGTTGGGCCAAAAATATCAGTAGTGCTTATAACAAAGAAAAAATTGTTTGATAAACTAGATGAGCTAGACAAGAAAACTGAGTTTTCACAGCTCAATGATGATGAGTTAAATGTAAAGCATACTTTAAATGAAAGACGAGCACAACTTCTAAGGGAGGAAGAAATAAAATGGTACCAAAGAGCAAAGATTAAAAAATTATTCGAAGGAGATGAACATACTAATTTTTTACAATTAGTGGCTAATGGGAAGCATAGGAAAACTCGTATTTTCAATTGGAACAAGAGGAAGGTATATATTATCAATGGTGATGCTAATCTAAAAAGTTTATCACCAAATACTATAAGAATTTGTTTAGTTCTCATGAGCCCTCTTTTGTAACAATGGACGAGACTCACTGTAGATGACATCTCCCAAGTCGTAGAAATTGAAAATGAAATCCTCACACAAAGCTTCTCAAAAGTCGAGGTAAAAAGATGCTATTTTCCAAATGAAAGATAATTCAGCCCCTGGGGCTTGATGGTTTCCCTCCAGAATTTTATTAGGCTTTCTCGAATATTATAAAAGGTGATTTGATGGTGCTATTCGAGGAATTTCATAAAGGTGACCTCCCACTCCATAGATTAAATTTTGGGACTATAATCTCACTACCTGTGACGCTAAACAAATCCAACAATATAGACCGATCTCTTTGTTGAACGTTAGGATGGAAATAGTAGCCCAAAAAGTTATTCATCCTCCATGGACAACTTTCCTCCCAGGGAGAAATATAATGGAAGGTGTTGTAGTTTTACACGAAACTTTACACGAGTTACATAGGAGAAAGATGAGCGAGGTTATTTTTAAGATTGATTTTGAAAATGCCTATGACAAGGTCAATTGGACATCTCTACATTAGACACTTCAAATGAAAGTTTTCTCCCAAAAATAGTGTAGTTGGATCCAATCTTTTGTACAAGGTGGTAATGTGGGAATTAAGGTTGATGACCAAATAGACCCTTATTTCCAAACATAAAAAGGCCATCGGCAAGTTGATCCAGTTGTCCCCGATATTTTTAATATGGTGGTAGACATGTGGACTCTTATTATTGCTAGAGCCAAAGAGGATGGACAAATAAGAGGGGTGGTGCCACATTTGGTTGATAGTCGGTCGTCAGCACGCAGATGACATGGTGTTATTTTTATATCATGATATTGAACAAGAAACAAATATGAAGTTACTCTTTACACTTTTGAACAATTATAGGGCTTAAAATTAACTTTCACAAGAGTAAATTTTTCTGTTTTGGTGAGGCAAAAAATAACTGAAGAGATTTAGGCACTTATCCTTTTCGATACCTTGGTTTCCCAATAATGACACCTGGACTTTTGTGCTCTGCCCACCCTGGTGTTAACATTTTTATTGGAAAATGGGTCTATCATCACAAGTACTTGTCAGAGGCACTCTTGATCGCTACAAAGCTCACTGGATTCTTCGTGGTTTCACTCAACGACCCTGGGATTGATTATGAGGAGACTTTCAGTCCAGTCGTCAAGCGTACTGCATACTATCCGGGTGGTTCTCACCTTGGTGTTGTCTCGCTTTTGGCATATTCATCAGCTGGATGTCAAGAATGCGTTCTTTCATGGTACTTTGACTAAGATAGTCTATTGTGTCTAGCTGTCTAGTTTTGTCGAACTCCTCCAGACCCTAATCATGTCTGCCTTTCAAACAAGTCACTCTATGGATTGAAGCAGGCACCTCACGCTTAGGCAGAGTCATTTCGCTTCTCATATTATCTCTCTTGGTTTTGTTGAAGCGAAGTCAAATACTTTACTGTTCATTTATTAGTCGTGGTGCTAATATGGCTTTGCTGCTTCTTTATGTTGATGATATTGTTCTCACTGTTTCATCGTAGAATCTTCTCTAACAGAACATTGCAGCTCTTCAGCGGGAATTTTCTATGACTAATATGGGTCCTCTACATCATTTTCTAGGAGTTTCATTTGAGCATCAAGATGATGGGTCCTCTTCTCCGATGCAGTGTTCACTTGATATTCTGGATCGTGCTAGTAAGCATGACTGCAAGCCTTGAAGTACGTCTATGGATACACACTCCAAGTTGTCTACCGATGGTGCTCCGATGTCCAACCCCACACACTATCGCAGTATTTTTGGTGCTTTGCAGTATCTCACCTTCACCCGTAAAGATATCGTATACGTCGTTCAGCATGTCTGTCTGTATATGCATGACCCGAGATAGGCTCATCTTGCTGCTATGAAGCGCATTCTACGCTATCTTCAGGGTAATTTGTAACTTGGCCTCCATCTATTTCGCACTGCTCCTGTTGATCTTGTTGTCTACTCTGCTACTGATTAGGCCAACTGTCCTGATACTCGTCGGTCCACCTCGGGCTATGGCGTGTGTCAGTGTTTTGTAGACCGACTAGTGAATTTATACAAATGTCGCGCTACTCCAGGAAGACGATGGTAGCATCTAAAAGACACGAGGAGTTATACTAGTTTAGGCCAGAGCCCTACTCTAGTCTTAGAGATGATCGAAGTGTGTGTTCCTCGTTTGAATGCTCTGAAGTTCTTACAATGGGGGGTTGCAAGAATGGTGGAAGAGGTAGGAGAGCTAGAGGTAGGAGATCAGACTGCCCGAGTGGAAGCTTCGAGAGTCCGATTATGTCCAGGAAGGGTGCCCTGGCTGCCCTTATATAGAATCCGGGGCTAGATCACATACAAAGAAGAAGGTTCTCCTGACCGAGGGGTCGTGAGCCTGAGGGAGGGAACCTAGTGTTGGCAGTCACTAACGATCAAATCTGACTGCCAATTACTATCCAAAACAGGAGAAATTAAGCAAACTTATACACATATGCTTTTACTGTAACATAGTTCCACTTGTATTGGAAGAAATATGTTTTGTAGGACTCATATTCGAACACAAGTGGAAAGCAAAGCAAAAGGCGCAAATTGAAATCGTAAAGCAGAAATGCACAAACGAGAGAAATGGAGAAGCCCACCTTCACGCAACAACCTGGGCCGAGCACCACCAGTGGGAGGGGCCCACAGCCCAACCACCAGCCCACCTGGCAAAGGCTGTGGCCAGGCAAGCCAGCTAGGGTGTGGCCGCACCCTGGGTGCGCCTGCACCCCAGGTGGTGCGGCCCGTGCCTAGTCTCCTATGACAGTTGCATGCTGCCATGCTGAGGCAGTTTTGGCCAGTTTCCAAAAATACTAGTGCCAAAACCGACCACTTAGCACTATAAGTAGAGGGGTAGTCTCACCTTTCAATACACACACCATTTGGAGCTACACACCTCACCTCTCTACTTGTACTCTCTCTTAGTTTTAGTAGTAGTGTTGTGAGCTAGCAAGAGCTATCAAGGAGGGCTTGGCTCCTTGGAAGAAGAGTGACATCTTGGTATGAATACTATAAAGAGTTCTTCCATAGTGATGCTTTCTTACTTACAATATAGTAAGGCATATGAACCAGACTATAGTTCTCATGTTATAATCATGATATATGAACTAGCATATAGTTTGTGTGTTATGATCTTGACATGTAGAACTTCATGCTTAATCATTCATATAACTTATATGAGTAGAATTAGAGCTAAGTTGAGGTGGTGGTTTATCGTGCCTTCGGTTGTGCCCAAGTTCTTTACCTATCGATCCGTAGGGTCGAGGACCCGGGGGAATTTAGGTAGTTTCTATGTACACAAGCATGGTGCTTGGGTATGGAGAAATAGGTGAATACATTTCCTACTCTCCGATTGAGGGGTAGGCGGCAGGTGGTGATAGCCATGTCCATCTCTTGTAATCCCCCATGTTCGGGTAGGGTGTAGGAGTCTAAATTGTCATATGAGGTTGTTGGCAGTCTAGTACTCTATGGCCTCTTGACCTATCCTATACTTAATTCTAGCTCTAACCATGCAATTTGTATGATCATCACTTGTTCTTTGCACAGCTATATTAGAACATGCTGACTCCACATAGGAACATTCTTTTATTCTTTGTTTTCCTTTTATCCTTGAGGTTGGCTCAGATGTGTGTCCACTATCCTTAAAATATCGTTTTTACCCATGTCATTAACTATTGGTTTACTAGTGCAAGTACGTAATCTTGTTCATGCTCATGCTAGACTCTTATACCTTGCCCTCCTTTGGAAAATATAAATAACGATACCCTGAATACTTCCGGGTGAAATGCTACAACGATAGATCCATGTGCTTATGGATATTTTTTGTAATCGTTAAGAACTATCGTAGTTGGTGTTTCTTGACGGCGTCACTAAGGTTAACTCAATCTTAGTGATGATGCTAAGAAATACCAACAGGCATTTCTAGCGCCATTGCCAAGGATGGACTTAAAACCTCCACACTTGATGATTGAGCTAAGAAATGCCAACACCTAGCTAACTTGGCTTGCAAGTAATGTTGTCTTGCGGTGCATGTCCGGGCATGGTTGTCATCATGGTCTTGTGCCCACATCGTGGCATGGTGTGGCGTGGTGCTACAGTGCCAATCGTGGTGGCACTATGGGCATAATGATGTTTCGCCAGCCGTCCTACGTGACATGGCCTTGCTGAGGCCTTCGTCATCGCCTCTAGATCTCTTGGGGGCATCGTACTAGAGTTGGTAGCCACCCTCAGGCCATTGATCGTCTTGCTGCTTGTGGTGCCGATGGCACGATCCCATGTTTTGGGGTTGTGGCCCTCATTGGCTTAGTTAGCCTCAAAAGTCAAGGTCACCGTCGTGGCCCCCATCCCATAGTGGGAGGGGTCGTACATCTGTCTTCTCGAGTCGTATTTGGACGGTGGGCTACCATTCTGGCCGCCACCACTTGGTGGTGTTGTCTTGTCTACATAACATGGTGCAGGGATGGTGTCTGACCGGATCGAGGGGACTTACGGGGTCAGTGCGGCATGTGTGCCCTTGTCAGAGCAGGCATACTTGGCGTGGCTCGATCTCTCCCTACCCCTCCTAGAGGATGGGATAGAGGAGAGGTCATGGTGAGTTGCGTAGCGCGTGGTGAATGCTGAGGGAAGAGGTTGTGGCCTACCCTTGCCTTTGTGTTTGGCCCAAGTCCACATAGCTTAGCTGGGCCTCGATCGTTCGGGCTTATACTAGCTAGTGTACTATAGGCCACCCGAGCGGCTAACTAATCGGTGTCTTGAGATACTCGAGGTATCATAACCCCGACTAGTAACCCCTGAGCAGTTTTGCGATGACAAAGCGATCATGAAAGCACTGATATTCGTGTGTGTTGAGTGTGAGCTCATAGTCGTGGCTATTTGAGCTTCTGCGTTCGACCCCTTGTGGGCTAGTGCGTTCAATGCGGTAGGTGGCTGTTACATCCCTCCTGCTAGGATGCCCTGATGGTGTGGTACATGACTGCTAGGTCTGGTCAGTGTCAGTGTGCTGCATATTGGGGCACGTGATCCAGGCGGGGTCGTGTGGTCTCGTTGATGCTGTACCGGTTCTATCTTTGGGAGGATCTCGATTTTCCCGACCTCACATGGGCATTTGAATTGGCTGCGACCTCCCGTGGTTTGCCACGCAGCGCGGGGGGTCTCAGGCTGCTCAGTCCTCCCTCAGGCCTATAAATAGGAGCCCTCCTTACCGTTTGAACCACCTCCAACCGTGTCTAAGAACCGCTTTTGGCCTTCCCGAAAGGCCAAATTCTAAGAGAGTGAGGAAAAAAGGAGTTTCTTCTATGGATATCTTTAAGCATGCAACCCGTTGGGGGTCGATCACGTTGGCGGATGGGTGGTGTCCCTTCTGATAACTAGTGCTAGAAGGAGACTTGCAAGCAGGGGAGGGTATGCCCATGGTGCGCGCACACTATGGGGATTAGGCCACCCCATCTTGGGCAACATGGTTTTCCCCCTGACCCCAAGGCTCTCTGCCCGTGCCCCGATGGTGCTTGTGAAAGCCCACGGGTGCCTGTTTAGACATCCTTGAGCTAGCATGACCTTCGTGCCTCTCCCTCTGCTCTCATTACCCTAGGAGTCAGTTTTGCTTCGGGAAGGCTAAAGTGGTGTTCTTTCCACCTTGTCCTTCCGTGGCAACAGCGGGGACTCCCGAAGCTTACTAGAGATGCCACCAGTGTGGTGGTTCTAGATTTGATTTTTTGTACATTGCTCGGCCGCGCTTGTCTCCAAGATTGAAAAAGAGAAGCTTCTTTTTCATGCATATTTCTTTTGAGGTTGTTTCAAGCCCCCGCGCTCTGCTGTCGGGGTCGGACTCAGTTGGTCTAGGGCTGTAGTCTAGAGCGAGTTGCTGACTCTTCTTTACGCGTTGTGGGCAAGTCGACCCTTGCTTGAGCCTTTTCCCAGTGACCATTCCTCTAGCTTGTTTTGAGGTTTCCTGGTAGTGGCTGGGTTGTGGTCCGCTTTCCCTTGTGGTAGCACGGTCCGAGATGCCCTCGTCAGCTAGAGGATTGCCACTTGGGCTTGAAGCATCCCTTGTCATGCATGACCGGGGCACGATATGTGTGAGTTTTAGCACCTTCCTTGCGTGGGTGCCTCTGTGAGCTTTTTAGCCAGTTGATCCAGCTAGTTTCTCGTAGCATGGCTGCTGGCCTCCACTAGTTCGTGAGATTCTAGGATGGCTATGGGTCAGTGACCCAATACGTAGGGAGGAGTAGGTCAGTGGTCTAGCCACGACCCTTGGTGGGGTCGCATGGGCCCATCTTCTTTCTTCCTGACATCCTTTTTTACCCTAAGAGGTCGTGATGCCTAGTTATTGGCACATTTAGTTTCACAGCACGCGGGGAGAGGCTCATCCATCGTAACCACGTGGTCGGAGCGGTGTGCGTCATCGAGGTCAATGGGTAATTCAAGTGGGACCTGATGTCCTCCCTAATCGACGTGGAGTTGGGCCGTGCCTCATTGAGAGACAGTCCCATAAATCATTGGCCGTCAAGCCCGTCGGTCTCCGACCACCTCCGCATCGGCTAGAGGGCAAGATGCCTCCGCCTAGAGGGGGTCAACCCGGACGACTTCGAAGTGAACAACTCGAACATGGGAGAAGATGAGCGTGAGGTTCCGTACCACCGATAAGAGCTGTTGGGGCCCATCTCATCCTACCCCTACCTCTTTGGTGGCCTTGAGGCCATCTAAGGGCCGACCCAAGAGAAGGTTTCCTTGGTACGACGCGGGGTCATAGGCCGGCAGGCTGTTCTACGTGTGGACTTAGGGGCTTGTTGCCTCCTTGGTCGTAGCGTGACTTAATGGCACCTGCCCACATGTGAACGCGTAATGTGTCCGTGCCGCGCGGTTGCTGCGGCATGGCAGCTCGCTTGTCGAGGGTCCGTGGGGCTCATCCTAGAGCGGACTCCGTGTGGGCGCTAGTTCGCATCCCTAGATGCCCCCACATATACGACCCCCTTGGCTCGAGTTCCCTTACCTTGTTCTTGCCTTCCATTGTTGTATGCTACAATTGAGAGAGGGACGGAAGGGAATCGAACTTGAGAGATTTACCTAGGAGGTGCATCGCTGCCTGTGGTTGCTCGGCGCCATCGCCCTCCATCACTCCTTCTGTCCTTACCCTTAGCGTCGTGCCTCGCCTGCGTCATAGGATGAGTGGATGGGTACCTTCGACGATGATGGAGGTGAGGTTGCTACGACTCATCGATGAAGGCCTTCTCCCGCCGAAGGGGGTCGCTGGGTGGAGGGCCGCCGCCGGCGAGGTGCTCCCCAACCCGTGACCCGGGGAACGGTGTCCGTTCACCGATTTCCATGAGCACAGGTTTGGGATTGTAACATCCCGTGTTTCTGTGTAATATAAAAATCCCAACTTTTCAAAAAATTTCGGTGAATGTGTGTTGCATGTAATAGTAGGTCAAACTTTAGTCAACCATTTTCCTTCTCGCCCTGATCTCAGAAGCTAGGACTTCAAAATTTTTGCAATAACAATACCATTGTCAGGTTGTTGACCAAGTCAACATCATGACAAGGGCAATATCCCTAAAACAGAAACCATAATCTCTCTCTTCTTGTTCAAACTGAATTTACAAATGATCATGTGCATCACATTTAGTGTAGATGCATGTGTGTTTGGTTCCTATCTTGTTGTGCTTGGAGGTAGCCCTTCTTTAATTCTTGTGTAGAAAATAGGAAAACCTATCCCTTTAATCCCTTGGCCAGCAGGCTGCACAGGCGTGCATGCTCCTGTGCCCGTTCCTTAGTTACGTGAAGCACATAAAGTAGCAGCAGCACGTATCCAGCGTGTCACCAAATGGCAATGCTCCTAATCTAGTTATCTGCACAATCGTGCATGCTACTGTGCTTGTTTCATTAATTACGTGAGCTCCCTGCATCCCTGTAGTTCTCAATCGGAGCAGGCATGACACAAGCAAGCCGAAGCCTGATCACAACAGCGCACGCTACCCTTGTTTGGCCCAGGCCCAAAACCGAAGCAGCAGGCCAGCAGCTGCCGTTTCGATGCCTCTCCAGCTGCACAGCACGTGCAAAGATGAAGCTACGCAGGCGCCAATCGGGCCCCACCTGCCAGCCAGGGAATCGGATGGGGTGACGCTCTCTCCGTCTCTCGCCCGACACCGCTCCGTGACCTTCGTCGCCTTCCGTCAACGCTGCCCGCGCGCCTCGCAATTGCGCAGCGGAAGCCGTGGACAGCCGGGCCCTTGAGTCAGCGCTAGAAACTGCTCGTCCCGTTTCCTTCCCGTCGCCCCGCCGTCATCTCTTACCGTCCACCTTCTCGCCCCTGCTTTCCGACCCGGTGCCGCGCTGCCCTCCGCCTGAGCCATGCTAAGCGCCATGACGAAAGCGCGGACCACGCCTGAGCCGCGCCCCACGCCGCGATTTGCGGAGCACCCTTGACCGCACAGCAGGCAGAGCCCCGACGCCCCCTTCTCGAAGTTTCCCGAGCCACAGCGCTGGATGCACGCCACGTACTCCGAAGCGCGGACGTTGAAGATCGCCGCCGCCAGTAGCTCCAGGCCCCTCCGCGAACCCTAGACACCGGCTATAAAAGACCCCGGCCGGCAGCCTCCCATCCCAACTCCCTCTCCCAGCCGCCACCCTGCCTTCCCGTCTTCTCTGCCTCGCCCCCCACTCCGCGCAGGTCGACGACACCGTGGAGGTCGTCTCGCCGCTGCGCCCATGCCGCGGTAGCACCTTGGCGGGCCCTCTGCCTCGCCGCCCTGCCCGGCGCCGCTCGCCACCGCGCGTTGCTGCCTCGGTTCACCTCGACGCTGCTCCGTGCTCGCCACGACGGGGAGCTGCAGACGCCACGACCGTGCTTCCGCCCACCTTGCCTCCCGGCGTCGAGCCCGGTGAACGCCACGTACTGCAGCCTCGCCACGAACCCGGTGAGCCCCGTGACCCAAAGCTTCGACTTTTCTCCCTTCGGTCGACGTTTCCGCTGACCCGAACGCCGCAGGGAAGCCACAGCCTCACCTTGCCCGGAGCCGCGACATCGCACCACGCCGGGCGTCAGCGCGGCCACGACGTCGTCGCGGTCTTGCCCCGCTGCGAGCCGCCGCAGCCATGGTCTCGCCGTCAAGCCACGCCGCGACGTCGAGGGGAGCCGCTCGAACCACGGAGACCACCAAGCTACGCCTTTGCTCTGCACCGGCCCTGCCCAGCGTCAAGCCCAACCGTCACCGCGCAATCCGCCACCGACGAGCCCGCCGGTGAGGTCCAAGTGCCCAATGAAAGAAAATAGTACCTCCAAAATCGTAGATCAAGGAGATAATTTTGACTTACATAGGGAAACTTGTTCCTGTACCTCGTCCTATCACAGTTGGGTCCATGGCGCCGCAGCAACGTGGATGCCGGTGTCATGCCAGCGTAGGCGCGGTGATGGCGATGCAGAGGCGACGGTGAAGTCGGTGGTGGCTTCCTGTCATTGGCAGCACCGTCTCTCTTGATCGGTTAGCATTAGGGTTTCTCTGTACGAGGGTTGCGACGGCTCAGATTCACCTCGTGCCCCGCCCCCAACTTCCCTTTTATGATGTTGTGCGACGGGGAGGCCACCAACCAAAGAGTGGTTGGATGCCCCCGATGAGGACGTTGATCTAAGGGCCCAATTGGGTCAATGGGTGGAGATCAAACTAACATTCTTCCCCTTAATCTCACCTTATTCCTTAAACTTAACTTACTTTATCTCATTCCCATTCCATCACAGATCAGTACATAGAGCATGCCTCATCATCACGGTCTGTTGCCATTAGATTAAACAGCTACAATGCACCTCTCTGTTTTGAAACAGATACTCGCCCTTAGTTTCCAGAAATCACTAGGCTTTCCCATAAAACCATGTCAACTGTGTGTTCTCTGAACGCACTAGGTGGTTAGCCTTTGGTAAGTGTATCCGCAAGTACTTGCTCGGTACTTATGTGCTCAATGCTTTCAAAATAATTCTAGATTTTCTCCTTTACAACATATACTTTAGTGTCAATGTGTTTGGTAGCACACTTGACTTGTTGTCTTAGTAGTTCAACTTACTTTAAATGGTTATTGCTGTTGTCCACCATTGTTAAATCCGGATACAAATTTCCTTAACCTCCTTTTGCCTGTTCCTTAAGCCTTGTGACAAGCTATACTATGGTATGCATCATTGATAACACCATAACTATTTCTTTGGAGTTTTTCTACAATAATACTCCAACTACGAGTGTTAGCAACTGATGTAGATTTTCACTACACATCTCGTCAAGACTAAACATTTATACCCTCAACTATTTGAGAGTACTTGTTCTTTCTTACTTAGCATGAGGCCTACGATACTTTGTAAAATTGCAAGACATTTTCAACTCTATTTCAGTGATCCATATCTGAACTGGACTTCTGCCAAAATATCTCGAAAACATAAACTACGTCAGGGTAAATTCTTACTTGTACTTGTACACTCATCAAGCTTCCAACAGCTGAAGCATATGAACCATATTCATTTGATCGATCTCATATCGGTTCCAGGAACACTTAGAGTTCCCAAATCTATTACCCCTGACTATAGGAGCAGGCGTAGGTTTACTCACATGCATACTTTACTTCTTTAGAATCTTTTCTAAGTATGTCTTTGCGATAGTCCTAATACCCTATTTTTTCTTCTATCTCGGTGAATTTCGATTCCCTACGCTTCACCAAGATCATTCACATTGAAACTTGGGGACAAAACTTCTTCTCCAATGACAGATTAACATCACTACTAGTGAGTAGAATGTCATCTATTCATAGGATGTGGAAAATGAATTTTCCATTCTTGAACTTCGTATGAACGCTATTGTCCTTCTCATTTTCTTTAAAACCTCAAACTTTCTTATCATTGCATCAACTTTAAATACTACTGTCTAGAGACTTACTTTTAACCCATAAATGGATTTCTACAGGCGGCATCCCATATGTTCTTTTTTCTTCCATGACAAAACCTTTGGGTTGTGCCATGTAAACGTTTTCGTACAAATCCCCATTGAGGAATGTCGTCTTTACATCCATCTGATGTAACTCGAAATCAGTAATGTGCCATTAACACCATTATGATTCTAAAAGAATCCTTACATAAGACTGGAGAGAAAACTCTCATTGTAATCTATTTATTCTCTTTGCGTAAAGCATATTGCCACAAGTCATGCTTTATATCTTTCTACATTCCCTTTGAGTCACATTTTAGTCTTGTAGACCTATTAACAGCCTACCATTTTTGCTCCATTAGGAATTACTTCTAAGTCCCAAACATCATTGGTATTCATCGAATTCATTTCAACTTCATATCTTCTTGTCATTTAAACGAGTAAACGCTTCTCATAGCTTCTTCAAATGAGGTGGGATCACCCTCCTATTTGAATTTCTTTACTAACATAGACTTTATAGTCATTGGAAAAACTAGTTTACTAATTCTTTAAGACCTTCTGGGGCCTCAGCTATTGGCACTTTCATATGGGGCTATTGTTGCTCTTCATTGCCAAGAGGTAATTGATTCTACAGGCTCTTGTATAACAAGATCCTTGTTTACATTATTCATCTTCTTCGAAGAGCTAACAACTGGTGTCGTATTGGTCATACAACATCAACATGTATTGAGAAACTTGTTGCTCCTGAGTCACTGGAGTGGGCACACAGTCCCTCTTCTCTTCAAGTGTTAGGTCTCTACATACCTCTACATACCATGCTCCCCCTAGATCTTCTCATCTTTTCTAAAGATAGTGTATCTTCAAATATCTTATTTTGGGTTTAATCCGTTAAACTTCCATATGGCGCTTTAAGCACCACCTTAACATCTTTGACGCTGACTACTGAAAGGTCCTAATGGCTAGAGGGGGGTGAATAGCCTAATAAAATTTCTACAACAACACTTAACAAAATAGTTAGACAATTATGAGGCGAAGCAAGTGTTGCGCTAGCCTACTCAAAATGCAAGCCACCTACCGTAATTCTAGTTTAGATAGTGTCGATTCACACAAGAGGTATGACACTACCCTATGTTAGTGTGCTCTCAACGGCTAACTAAAGAGCCACACCAACCAACCAAGCAAGCTCTCACAACTAGTTACACTAAAGAGCTTGTCAACTAGTTTGCGATAATGTAAAGAGAGTGATCAAGATAGTTATACCGCCATATAGAGGAGTGAACCAATCAATCACAAGGATGAATAACAATGAAGACCAATCACCTCGGAATCAAAGGATGAACACAATGATTTTTACCGAGGTTCACTTGCTTGCCGGCAAGCTACTCCTCGTTGTGGCGATTCACTCACTTGGAGATTCACGCGCTAATTGGCTTCAAATGCCAAACCCTCAATAGGGTGCCGCACAACCTAACACAAGATGAGGATCACACAAGCCACTGAGCAATTCACTAGAGTACCTTTTGGTGCTCCGCCGGGGAAAGGTCAAGAACCCCTCACAATCACCATGACTAGAGCCGGAGACAATCACCACCCTCCGCTCAACGATCCTCGCTGCTCCAAGCTGTCTAGGTGGCGGCAACCACCAAGAGTAACAAGCGAAATCCACTAGCGAAACACGAACACCAAGTGCCTCTAGATGCAATCACTCAAGCAATGCACTTGGATCACTCCCAATCTCACTATGATGATGAATCAATGATGGAGATGAGTGGGAGGGCTTTGGCTAGGCTCACAAGGTTGCTATGTCAATGAAAATGGCCAAAGATATGAGCCATAGCCGGTCCATGGGGCTTAAATAGAAGCCCCCATGAAATAGAGCCGTTGTACCCCTTCACTGGGCACACTGCGCTCTGACCAGGACGCTCCGGTCCAACTAACCAGGACCCTGGACCCAGCGTCCGGTCCACTGATTTATGCCACAGTGTCACTCTGAGTTAAAACTAAAATGTCAGATCACAACGGCTAAGTACCTGACCGGACGCTCCGGCAAAACTGACCGACTGCTGAAGCCCCAGCTGTCTGGTCGTTTCCGAGTAAGCTCCCCGAGGCGTATTTCTTCGACCAGGACGCATCCGGTCCACCTTGATCGGACACAGTCCAGCATGCCCGGTGGTTAACCCTAGGCACTGTGCCGTCTTACCAGTTCGACCGGACGCAAGCAGCCAGCGTTCGGTGCTTTCAGACCCAACATCCGGTCAGTTGACCGACGCCAGTGTCTTCGCGACCAACTCCTTTTCAATTCTAACTTCTCTACCCTTGCTCAATTGTGCCAACCACAAAGTGTATCACGTTGTGCTCTTGTGTTAGCATATTTTCACAAACATTTTCAAGGGTGTTAGCACTCCACTAGATCCTAAATGCATATGCAATGAGTTAGAGCATCTAGTGGCACTTTGATAACCGTATTCCGATACGAGTTTCACCCCTCTTAATAGTATGGCTATCAAACCTAAATGTGATCACACTCTCTAAGTGTCTTGATCACCAAAACAAAATAGCTCCTACAAGTTATACCTTTGCCTTGAGCTTTTATTTTTCTCTTTCTTCTTTTTAAGTTTAAGCCCTTGATCATCACCATGCCATCACCATTGTCATGTTATGATCTTCATTAGCTTCTCCACTTGAAGTGTGCTACCTATCTCATGATCACTTGATAAACTAGGTTAGCACTTAGGGTTTCATCAATTCACCAAAACCAAACTAGAGCTTTCAATCTCCCCCTTTTTGGTAATTGATGACAACCCTTATACAATGATATGAAATAAAATTCAATTGAATCCATGTTGCTTGCCCAAGCATATTTACCAATTGTAAAAGGATATGGACAAGTTTCATGAACCCCAAATGGCAGCAATTGCTCTCCCTACATATGTGCTAAGAGTTTGGATAGTAGCTTGCACATATGCTTAGATAGGAAATGTAGGAGACAATGTCTACCAAATGATGCTAAGGTATAAAAGATGGACCTTTGAAGCGTGATACCAATCGGAGTGCATCGATATACCATCCTTAGCACCATGGTTAGCTCAATACCACTTTAAAACATACTTTGGAAAGATACCACTTGTAAAGACTTACTTGGAAATGAAAGTTATCTAGTGATTTCATTTCATCATTCAATCTTACAACTAACATTCATGACACAAGCATGGATGTTTAGATTTAATACTTATGCCATGCAAGCAAATCATATGAAATGCACATTCAAATGCACCATACAAGTTCATGAGCTTGCTCCCCCTACTTGTGTGCTCAAAATTTTAGTTGATCCCTTTCCTTTGTCATATCTCTCCCCCTATGTCATATATCAAGATATATCAAGATATCATATGTTTCTTTCCCTTTATGATATTTCTTCCCCTTTTTCACTATCTTTGCTTTGTTTCTCTCCCCCTTTGTCATCAATGACCACAAAGGTTTTAAATATAGATAGTATTACTTGTAGGGTCGAGATTATCAATGTCAATCAATGGGGTGAGGATCATTTTCCCAAATTTAGTCTAATCTAGATCATTTGCCAAAGATATTTAACTCGGTTTGATCCAAGGACAAGCTTCTTCACACCTCCAAATAAGGGTTATCTTGTACCATATTGAGTTAAACACTTATAGCTCATTTTCTAGATTAACCACTCGGTTTACAAGCCCATAAACATGTCATATGCCATCACTAGATCAAGTCAAGCATAGAAGCAATAGTGATATCATATAAATATCAAAATCATTTGATTTTCATGAATGAGCCTAATAAAATAGAACCACTTGAAAGGTCCTAATTAGATTGAAAATATGACTAGATGCACTAAACATGTCCTTAGCAAGGATGTATGTCATGCCCATCAACTTTTACCTTGGATTGCTCGAAGGAGAGGCATGTCATATGAGTGGGGAGTGCATCAACACATATTTGAGAAATCCAATATATTCAACTCATTCCTTAGCTTGCAAAACCTTTTCTCATCCAATGGCTTGGTGAATATATCGGCAAGTTGATCTTCGGTGCCTACACTCTCAATGCAAATGTCCCCTTTTTGTTGATGATCTCTTATGAAATGGTGGCGGACATCAATGTGCTTTGTTCTTGCATGTTGAACCGGATTGTTGGTCAACTTGATTGCACTCTCATTGTCACATAGCAGTGGCACTTTCTTGAACTTGATTCCAAAGTCACTCAAAGTGGCCTTCATCCAAAGTATTTATGCACAACAACTACCGGCGGATATGTATTCGGCTTCGGCGGTTGATAATGCAACACTATTTTGCTTCTTTGATGACCATGAAACAAGTGATCTTCCCAACAATTGATATGTGCCCGAGGTGCTCTTCCTTTCAACCTTGCATCCCGCATAGTCCGAGTCGGAGTAACCAACTAGCTCAAACTTTGCTCCTTTGGGATACCACAAACCAACATTTGGTGTATGCTTCAAGTACCTCAATATCCTCTTTGTAGCCTTCAAATGACTTTCTCTTGGTGAGGCTTGAAATCTTGCACACATGCATACACTAAACATGACATCCGGCCTTGATGTGGTCACATAGAGTAGGCTTCCAATCATAGACCGATACAACTTTTGATCCACCATGTTTCCACTTGCATCACTATCCAAGTTGCCATTGGTTCCCATTGATGTGCTAATGACTTTGCTATCAATCATGCCAAACTTCTTGATCATGTCCTTGATGTACTTGCCCTGACTCACAAAGGTACCATTCTTCAATTGCTTGATTTGAAGACCAAGGAAGTAACTCAATTCTCCAATCATGGACATCTCAAACTCATTAGCCATCATCTTCCCAAACTCATCACAAAATTCTTGATTTGTTGATCCAAATATGATGTCATCTACATAGATTTGCAATACAAATAGATCTTTTCCAATCTTCTTGATGAAAAGAGTGGTGTCAACCTTGCCCATTGTGAACCCTTTAGAGAGGAGGAAGTCCCTCAATCTCTCATACCATGCTCTAGGTGCTTGCTTCAAGCCATACAATGTCCTTCTTCAACTTGTACACATGGTTGGGCTTCTTATCATCTTCAAAACCGGGAGGTTGCTCAACATATACTTCTTCATTGATATAACCATTGAGAAATGCACTCTTAACATCATTTGATAGAGCTTGATGTTGTGGGCACAAGCATAGGCTAGCAAGATTCTAATTGCTTCTAATCTAGCAACTGAGGCATATGTTTCTCCAAAGTCAAGACCTTCAACTTGAGTATAGCCTTGTGCTACTAATCTTGCTTTGTTCCTTACCACTATCCCATCTTGATCTTGCTTGTTTCTAAAGACCCATTTGGTTCCAATCACATTGTGTCCCTTTGGTTTCTCTACTAATTCCCATACTTGATTTCTTGTGAAGTTATTCAATTCTTCATGCATAGCATTCACCCAATCAACATCCTTCAAAGCTTCATCTATCTTCTTTGGTTCAATGAATGACACAAATGAGAAGTGTTCACAAAATGATGCCAATCTTGATCTTGTTTGTACACCTCTAGAAATATCACCAATGATAGTGTCCAATGGATGATCCCTTGCAACATTGGTTGGTTGGAGGATTGGAACTTGATTGCTTGCACTTGCTTGATCATTGGGTTGAGATGATGTACTAGCCACTTGATCTTATTCATTGTCATGAGATCCACTTATACTAGCTTGATTTGTATTATCTTGCACATTTGAGTTGGAGAACACTTGCACTTGATCATCTTCATCATCATTCAATTTCCTAGGCCTCAATTCACCAATATCCATGTTCTTCATGGCATTTGAAAGTTGAATGCCTCTAACATCCTCCAAGTTCTCATTTTCTACTTGTGAACCCTTGGTTTCATCAAATTCAACATCATTAACTTCCTCAAGAGTACCACTATCCAAATTCCAAACTCTATATGCTTTGCTTGTAGTGGAGTAACCAAGTAGGAATCCTTCATCACATTTCTTGTCAAACTTGCCCAATCTTGTGCCTTTCTTCAAGATATAGCATTTGCAACCAAAGACCCGAAAATATGCAATGTTGGGCTTTCTACCATTCAAGAGCTCATATGGTGTCCTCTCTTTCAATCGGTGACAATAGAGGCGGTTGCTACAATAGCAAGCCGTGTTGATAGCTTCGGCCCAAAAGGATTGACTCACATTGTACACACTAAGCATAGACCTTGCCATATCAATGAGTGTTCTATTGTTTCTCTCAACAAAGCCATTTGATTGTGGAGTGTACTTGGCCGAGAATTGATGTCTAATTCCAAATTCATCACATAACTCATCAATTCTAGTGTTCTTGAACTCACTACCATTGTCACTTCTAACTCTCTTGATGGTTGTTTCAAACTCATTGTGAATGCCTTTGACAAATGATTTGAATATTGCAAATACATCACTTTTGTCCACTAGAAAGAATACCCATGTGTATCTAGTGTAGTCATCCACTATCACAAATCCATATTTATTACCACCGATACTAGTGTATTGTGTTGGCCCAAACAAGTCCATGTGCAATAACTCAAATGCCTTACTAGTGCTCATCATGCTTTTCTTAGGATGGGTGTTTCCAACTTGTTTTCTGGCTTGACAAGAGCTACAAAGCTTATCCTTTTCAAACACAACATCTTTCAAGCCTTTAACTAAGTCATGCTTAATCAATCTATTCAATTGTTTCATTCCAACATGACCAAGCCTTCTATGCCATAACCAACCCATGCTAGACTTAGTGAACAAGCATGTAGATAATTTAGCTTCACTAGCATTGAAATCAACCAAGTATAGATTCTCATATCTAAAGCCTTTGAAGATCAAGTTAGAGCCATCTACACTTATGATCTCTACATCATCTATCCCAAATATGCATTTGAATCCAAGATCACACAATTGTGCCACGGATAGCAAATTGAAGTTCAAGCTTTCTACTAGCAACACATTGGATATGCTCAAGTCATTTGATATTGCAATCTTACCAAGCCCTTTGACCTTGCCTTTGCCATTATCACCAAATGTGATACTATCATAACCTATCATTGCCATTGGTGTTGATTGAGTTGAACATTCTTGCATCATCGGTCATGTGTTGAGTGCACCCACTATCAAGAACTCAATGCCTTCCTCCGGCTTTATAATTGACCTACAAAAGAAGATTCAATTCTTTTTAGGTACCCAAACTTGCTTGGGTCCTTGAAGGTTAGTCACTAGGCTCTTTGGTACCCAAATGGCTTTCTTCTTTGAGCCCATCCATGGTTTACCAATGAACTTAGCCTTTACACCATTTGTACCCTTAGTAAGCATATAGCATGAATCAAGCTTTATGAAGGATACATTAGCATTTTTGCTCTTATTTTTGCATTCTTGCTCTTTGTGACCAACTTGCTTGCAACTAGTGCAAAACCGACCACTTGTTCTTCACAAAACTAGTCTTGTGAGGAGCAAAGGCCGCATTGCCTTTCTTGGGGGTATAGCCCAATCCCTCTTTGTAGAGAGAAGCTCTTTGGCTACCCAAGCACATAAGCAAGCGGTCCTCACCACCATAAGCCTTAGCTAAGGTGTGAGTGAGCTTAGTGACCTCCTTCTTGAGGTTCTCATTCTCAACCACTAGTGAGGCATCACAAGTGAGACCATCACTACTAGATGAGGTAGAAGTGGAAGTGCTACAAGAAGGGTTAGTAGTAGCAATAATGATAGTCATAGATAGTGATGTATCAATTAAATCACAAGTTACACCTATATCACAAGTTTCAACATGCTTCTTTTTATCTTGTTCATTAAGCAAAATGGAATGAGCTTTTTCAAGCCTTTTGTGAGCCTTGCCAAGCTTCTCATGGGCTTCCTCTAGCTTCTCATGAGTTGCTTTGAGCTCTTCAAGGGCTTGCTTAAGGGCTTTTACCTCCTTATTCAAGCTCTTGCATTCCCTTCTCTTAATGTCAAAGTGTTCTTTAGCATCTTCTAGCATATCAAATAATTCATCCTTAGTAGGTTCATCATCATCACTATCACTATCATTTTCATTTTCATGTTCATTATCATCAACATGTTCTTCATTCACTTTCATCATCACAAGATTGTACCTTAGTGGCCTTAGCCATGAAGCATGATGAAGATTCGAAGAGAGAAGGCTTCTCATTGATAGCAATGCTTGCAAGAACCTTCTTCTTGGTGGTCTTGTTATCATCACTATCATCATCATCATCACTTGAGGAAGCATCACTATCCCAAGTGACTACATATGAACCACCCTTCTTCTTCTTGAATGCCATCTTGTCCTTCTTCTCTTTCTTTTCCTTCTTGTCCTTCTTCTTGTTCTTCTTGTTGTCATCATCATTGTCGCTATTGTATGGGCATTGAGCAACAAGATGATCTTTGCTTCCACTACTTGAAGCACCTTCTTGACTATTCTTTGTTCTTGAATGAAGATTTCTTTCTTCTTGCACGGTAGCCCTTCTTCACCATGAACTTGCCAAATCTCTTGACAAATAGAGCCATCTTCTCATCATCATCATTATCATCCCATGATTCATCTTCTTCACTTGATGTTTCTTGCTTTGCTTTGCCCTTGGATGATGTGGCTTTGAATGCCATGCTCTTCTTCTTCTCATCTTTCTCATCTTTCTTCTCCTTCTTTTCTTCCTTCTCATCATCATCTCTATAGGTATCATCGGTCATTATATCTCCCAATACTTGGTTTGGTGTCATGGTGTCCAAACCGCATCTCACTAGAATGGTGACCAATGTACCAAATCTTGAAGGCAAGCATCTCAAGAACTTGTGGGAGAAGTCCTTGTCCTTCACCTCTTCTCCAAGTGCTTTGAGATCATTGATAAGCACTTGAAGCCTATGAAACATCTTCGGCACACTTTCATCCTCCTTCATCTTGAAGCTTGCAAACTTCTCTTTGAGAATGTACGCCTTTGCACCCTTCACGGCTTGAGTGCCCTCAAATGATTCTTCCAACTTCTTCCAAGCCTCATGAGCCATCTCAATATTCTTGATTTGCTCAAATGTTCTCTCATCAATGCATCATGAATAGCACTTAGGGCAATGTCATTGTTTTGGAGAAGTACTTCTTCGGCCGCGGTGGGATTCTCCTAGATCACCAATCTCAATTTTGGTTTCTACCACCTTCCACACCTTTCTATTGATTGACTTGATATGTGTGGTCATCTTTGACTTCCAATAAGGATAATTTGTGCCATCAAATTGGGGTGGCTTCTTGGTGTTGTTGATTTGAGCCATTTTAACACCGAAGGTTGTTAAGCCTCAAATAACGATGACCTCGGCTCTGATACCACTTGAAAGGTCCTAATGGCTAGAGGGGGGGGGGGGTGAATAGACTAATAAAATTTCTACAACAACACTTAACAAAATAGTTAGACAATTATGAGGCGGAGCAAGTGTTGCGCTAGCCTACTCAAAATGCAAGCCATCCTACCGCAATTCTAGTTTAGATAGTGTCGATTCACACAAGAGGTATGACACTACCCTATGTTAGTGTGCTCTCAATGGCTAACTAAAGAGCCACACCAACCAAGCAAGCAAGCTCTCACAACTAGTTACACTAAAGAGCTTGTCAACTAGTTTGCGATAATGTAAAGAGAGTGATCAAGATAGTTATACCGCCAGTAGTAGGAGTGAACCAATCAATCACAAGGATGAATAACAATGAAGACCAATCACCTCGGAATCAAAGGATGAACACAATGATTTTTACCGAGGTTCACTTGCTTGCCGGCAAGCTACTCCTCGTTGTGGTGATTCACTCACTTGGAGATTCACGCGCTAATTGGCTTCACACGCCAAACCCTCAATAGGGTGCCGCACAACCAACACAAGATGAGGATCACACAAGCCACGAGCAATTCACTAGAGTACCTTTTGGTGCCTCCACCGGGGAAAGGTCAAGAACCCCTCACAATCACCTACGATCAGAGCCGGAGACAATCACCACCCTCTGCTCAACGATCCTCGCTGCTCCAAGCTGTCTAGGTGGCTGGCAACCACCAAGAGTAACAAGCGAAATCCACTAGCGAAACACTGAACACCAAGTGCCTCTAGATGCAATCACTCAAGCAATGCACTTGGATCACTCCCAATCTCACTATGATGATGAATCAATGATGGAGATGAGTGGGAGGGCTTTGGCTAGGCTCACAAGGTTGCTATGTCAATGAAAATGGCTAAAGATGTGAGCCATAGCCGGCCATGGGGCTTAAATAGAAGCCCCCACGAAATAGAGCCGTTGTACCCCTTCACTGGGCACACCTGCGCTCTGACCAGACGCTCCGGTCCACTACTGACTGGACCCTGGACCCAGCGTCCGGTCCACTGATTTATGCCACGTGTCACTCTGAGTTAAAACTAAAACGTCAGATCACAACGGCTAAGTGCCGACCGGACGCTCCGACAAAACTGACCGGACACTGAAGCCCCAGTGTTTGGTCATTTCCAGTAAGCTCCCCGAGGCGTATTTCTTCGACTGGACGCGTCCGGTCCACCTTGACCGGACATAGTCCAGTGTCCAGTGGTTAACCCTAGGCACTGTGTCGTCTTACCAGTTCGATCAGACGCAAGCAGCCAGCGTTCGGTGCTTTCAGACCCAGCGTCCGATCAGTTGACCGACGCCAGCGTCTTCGCGACCAACTCCTTTTAAATTCTAACTTCTCTACCCTTGCTCAATTGTGCCAACCACAAAGTGTATCACGTTGTGCTCATGTGTTAGCATATTTTCACAAACATTTTCAAGGGTGTTAGCACTCCACTAGATCCTAAATGCATATGCAATGAGTTAGATCATCTAGTGGCACTTTGATAACCATATTCCGATATGAGTTTTACCCCTCTTAATAGTACTGGCTATCAAACCTAAATGTGATCACACTCTCTAAGTGTCTTGATCACCAAAACAAAATAGCTCCTACAAGTTATACCTTTGCCTTGAGCTTTTGTTTTTCTCTTTCTTCTTTTCAAGTTTAAGCCCTTGATCATCACCATGCCATCACCATTGCCATGTTATGATCTTCATTAGCTTCTCCACTTGAAGTGTGCTACCTATCTCATGATCACTTGATAAACTAGGTTAGCACTTAGGGTTTCATCAATTCACCAAAACCAAACTAGAGCTTTCAACTATGCTATCTTCCTATTGAAACTTTAAAAGGTCCAGGAATTTAGCTATTTCTCTACTTAGGGGTATCATTATTATGTCCGTTGTAATCCTCCGATGGTCGCTAAATTAATCTTTATCTCACTCTTAATGAAGAGTATCTTTCTTAATTAAACTTGATTGTGTCATGAACTTTACTAGCATAATTTTGATAACTATTCAGAAAGCCTGTAAACGAGGAGACACTTTCAACTTACTTCATTCACATGATTGTGTCATGTAAACAAAGTTATTTCTTGATCTGTTTAGGAGTACACTTTCCCTAATTCACTTTAAGAACTCAACAAGGTCTTTCATTAGCAGTACTTTTGCAAGTCACTTGCATCTTTCCTTATCTTTTGGTTAGTATTGACCATGACGATGCATTTCTATTGTGCCAAGGTCAATACTAGGACAGCATAAGAGCTACCCAAACTTCCCTCCCTATGCAGGATACAAAAACATATGAATCATCACAAAACGTCTCCCGCCATGCAGGATAGACTAGCATAATTACTATGCCAAAACTTCTCCCCATGCGGGATACATCTATACAAAAACTTAGTCATGACGACTAAAACATTCACTTATACTTTATTTTCTAATTAAATCTTCCCGTTGGTTCTAATATAATCAAAAAAATTAGTAAACTAACAAATACTTTCCTGAACTAGCTTGATTCAAGCCTTTTCATTCATATACCCCAGCATTGCAGCCCATTGGCATGCAGCTGAGTGATCTTATCGATTAAAATAAAACATACTATATGCTTCTGCATCAATTCTACATCATCATTGGGTAGAAAATAGAATTAATGCATAAAACTTAGAAATTAACTTGAAATCCATATATCTACTCTTCAAAATTAAATTCTCCCGTTGGTTCAAATTTAATTGGAAGATAATCAACATCATTGCAGCGAAAACTTATTGAAATACATTCTTTTAGTTCAGGAGCATTCTTGGTCCTTATCTACTCTCTGAAAAATTGACCACGTTGGTGTAAAATGTATCAGAGATTTAAACTTCAACCTTAAATTCATTATAATATTGTCATCATCAACGTAGGTCAGAAAATAACAATACCATAATCTTACTTAAACAAAATAGACTACTCTTCTAATTAAATTTCCCATTGGTTTGAATTTAATTAGAAGATAATCAACATTAAACCTTGCAGCAGAAACTTAATTCATGAATTTTAGCCACATGATAAACTCCTCAAAACTAATTTTATTTGTGCCAATAATCAATTTCTAGGAAAAAACAAAAATCACTGAAAAAGAAAAAAGGAAAAAACTCAATTCTTCATTGTTTACTCGGCCCGACCACAGAGATGACCTGGCCCAGCTCGCACGCTCACCTACGGCTCCATCCTAGGCCGCAACCTGGGCCTAGGCTAGGAAAGCGGCCCGCCACTCACGCCCGCCTAGGCCCAAAACTTGGCCCGGCATTTCCTGGCCATTCATCTCGATGGATGGCTCCGCATCGATCTTGCGTGAGTAAAAACCAGCGTCAGCTGGCTCCCTACGCTAAACCCTAATTTCATTTCCCTCCCTCCCATTCTCTCACTTCAGCGCCATAGAAACGACGACGTGGATGGCAGCGCGTGGTGGCCGGAAAGAAGGAAGAAGGTGGCACGGCTACGGGGCCCCTTGCCGACGTGCACACTCGCCCTAGGCGGAGTGTGTCGCCGTCGAGTGGCCTTGCGGTTGTGCCTTGGATCCCGAGCCCGCATGTCGGAGACCGTGCGGAGGCACGGCAAGATCTCGGTGAACATCCCGCGTGGTGGCATTAGTGACAGCGGCGAGGTCCAGGTAGGTCCCTCTCTTCACATCATCCTCTTGTCAGTTAGGGTTAGGGTTACGTATTCATGGGGATTCCTGCGGTGTGCTTCCCGGAGCTAATCCAGTGAGTTAATCTCCCAAAGCCCCTTCTTCTCTCTTCTTGGAGTGGGTCGAGTCTAGGGTTAGGGTTTGGATTTGGTTGGTTTGGATTTGGCCGAACCCACTGTTCATCTTCCCTACCTACTTTTCACGAGTTAGGGTTGGGGTTCATGTCTGGGTCGATCCGAATGGGGCCAAATTGAGCCCTCTTTGTTCTGTTGTTCTTCCCCTTCTAGGGTTAGGGTTAGGAACCCTCTGTCTCAATCTGAATTAGATCTTTCTCATCTCCTTCTAAATTGCTACCCCTAATTTAGATCTACACTAGAACCTGGCTCTGATACCATTGAAAGGATTTAGTCGGTTAGGGTTCCTCTGTAGGAGGGTTGTGGCGGCTTAGGTTCACCTCGTGCCCTGGCCCCAACTTCCCTTTTATGGTGTTGTGCGACGGAGGCCCACCAACCATAGAGTGGTTGTATGCCCCCGATCAGGACATTGATCCAAGGGCCCAATTGGTTGTTGGGCCAATTGGTGGAGATCAAACTAACACCCAAGACCTTTCCTTTCTATTGAGCTTGTCATTCCATGCCTGCCCGGCCCTCGCGCCGCCTCACCCTCGTCGTGTGTCATTGCAACTCTGCCAGTCCGTGGAACATCGTTAATCCATGGCACACACCACACGCACGCCTACAAGCTAGAGCTCGGGTATGGCACAACCACATGACGAGCCTTTGGGTCCTCCATCGAGCACTGCTGGGGTGCCGTCGCCATTCATGCGCGAACATCGTGCACACATAGCTGAACCACCATGACCACAGACCTCGCTTGCCCTCATCCACCTTTCCCCTCCGTATCACGGCCACGCGCTCGGTCACAACCTAGCCATGGGCACCACACCGCCACTGCCTTGCCCCACCTTCATGCAGCCACCTCATGCGCGCACTCACACAGCGCATCGCCACCGTGACATGTCATGACCGGTGGCCACTTACGGTCACCGCACAACTAGAACGCTAGCATGCCAGCACGCTCACGCTCGAACATGATGGCACCACATGAACACCTGCCGCGGGCAAGGCCATGCACTTGAGTGCCACCGCCTGGCCTCCATTTGCATGAGGCCACTCGAGGTCATCATGGGAACTACGATTGGCCGCTGTTGCTGGCGAGGCCTGATAATGCTACGCGCACATAGCCACCAGAGCGGGCACATCGTCTGTCACCCAACAAACATGGCTAAGGCCCTACCTTTCTGGCCTGCCACTCCTCACACCACGCTGCACGGACGTCGACTCTTCCCTGCCGTGCTCGTTGCTGATGCCGCCATCTAGGCACCGTGCGCATGGCCGACGCATAGCCAAAGCCCCCTCGTTCAGGCCCCACCTGTCGCTGACACCACCACAGCCACCCTGGCCTCACCCTCACATAGCTGCGACGCTCATAGGTGCCAACCAATGAGCCGCCTGGCACTTGGCCGCTCGGCCAAGCACCGGAGAATGCCCTATTCCCTTCTGTCTCTGCTGGGTGGAGCAGATAGCCAAGCAGGCCCGCCGGCAGGCCGTGGCATCCAAAGCCCACATAGGCATCAGCCCTTCCTCGAGACCAAGCTAAAGCCTGCCTCCTCTCCCCTTGGCCTTGGGCCTCTCCTTTCCTCTAGGCCATTGGCATCATCGTGCCTAGCTCGGGGTCTAGCCCACACCGAAGCTCCCTTCCACCTTGTGTTGGTGGGTCACTGTGGGGGTATGGCCCCCAAGACATGGGCCGCACCATCAGAAGTGGCCCGGCCCACAAGATCAAGGCAGTGCACGGCGCTGCTCGGCGTGCACCGCAAGACATTGTATAGTACCAAATAGGATACTTTACTTGTAACCCTGCCCCTCTAGAGTATATAAGGAGAGGTAGGGGTTCTCTACTCGACATCATGTATTCAATACAATACACCAAAGACACATGACGTAGGGTATTACGTCGATCAGACGGCCCGAACCTGTCTAAATCGCTGTCTCTGCGCATTGTGTCACCATCCGGTTCCTGATTACGCACATCCCCACCGACAAATCTACCATCGTGGGATACCCCTCGGTGGACTGCCTGAGCATCTTTTGTCGACAGTCACCAGTTGAGCAAAGCAGCCCATCCGGTTCCTTGCCCTTCCTCTGTTCATCTATTTTCAGAAAAAACTTTCCACTTTCTAAAATTCTTAACAATCTCATCCTTGCTCTAGTTTTATAATTTTTCTAAAATCTTGCTCTACCTCCCAGTGCAGTTTTGGTGTTCAGTTGTGTTACGTTTGGTCTGTGGTTTTATTGCTTCTTATTGGTGGTAGTTCTCAGGTTTTTGTTCCATAGCGATGGATTGAGCTCGAATGGACTCAAGGATGCCTCGGATGGACAAGGAGACTCTCGCTGATCGGCTATAACAACTTCCGAAGACACATACCACTACTTTCTATACACCGTAGGTGTCATGGAAACACCTTTTTCTTAGAGAATCCTATTAGGCATTGCAAGTAGAACTGCTAGCGCTTTATATTTATTCCTTTGCTAGAATATGTGATGCAAGCTATTGCCTAAGCCCTGTTTGCCTTGATTGAAACCACTTCACCCTGATTACCCAACTTTTCTCTCACACTATTATATATGCATGTCTACTTGCTTGCATTTACTTCCATCATAATTACATATATTCCTTGTTATGTGATGTGTGATGGATGTTTGGGTGATGTGGATGGTGGATGGGGTTTGTCCACAAGACATCCCCATGTGGTATATGGTTTGATACACGACGGGAGCGGTGAATCCTGAGTGGATGGTGGTGATGTGAGGAGCTCTAGAGATTTTCCTTTCCCTTGATCTGATTCTTGGAGATACTAGCTAGAGTGAGAGGAAGCTGTGGTTTATGAAGTACACCAAGGGTAGTTCCTATGATGGGAACACATAATCCTAGAGGGATGGCGCGTCCCCGATGGACATTGGGATGAGGAGTTTGTGGATGGATAGATCACCTCTTTAGGGTGAGTCTAGTGCTCTGAGGGCACATGGTTTGGTGGAAGGTGCTCGCTCTAGCCAACCTAAGGATTGACGTAAGTTGCAACCATAAATCATGGGATACTTTCGTATGGGCCACATACTGTAAGTGGGTATGACCCATTGCCCTAGTAGTGTAGGCGACCATCAGTCTCTGTGGGAGAGAGTAGGCACGCGGTCTGTGGCCCTGTGCAATTAGCGTTAGGAGGGCGGGGGTTACTTCAGTGCTACCTCGATGACATGACCCCAGCTTATATAGTGGCGTCTATATATCTTTGCTCTAGCTAGTGGACAGGACTGGTGTTAGTTAGCCTAGTATGCGGTGGCGGTGTTCATCGCTGATGGTGATTCATCGGTGGTATTCATGTGGGGATAACAGTGTAGTCTCTACAGAGATTAATAATCTATACGTATAGCCACGGTCTTGGATATGATCACTTACCTGTGTGTAGAGTTCAGCTTACTAGCTTCTCTTGTGCTTTGCTTCTCTCCCCCTGAAGATAAGGTCCGGCTTGAGACGAGGGGCGTGCGGAGGCCGCCTTGTCGACTAGACTGAGAGACTGAGGGTGTTGTGAGGGATGATGAGTGGTGACTTATGATGATGAGTGGATGGTGAGAATGAGAGTGTGGTTTGGGACTTGAGAAGATATTATTATTTTTTATGCTATTTCTGCATGCGCTAAGGATGCAAACTACAACCAAACCACTAGGATCACTAGATCCCTTTATTTTCTATTTTCCACCCAAGCTCATTCGGTGCTGACCATGGCCTGCACACATCTGGTGGTGTGCAAATTTCTTGCCTCATAGTGGTGTTGTGAATGATAGTTGGTTTTGGATCTACTCTCAAGGATGCCTGTGGATCGAAGACTTGTCAAGCTTCGCTGCTATGATTTAGATTTCCGGTGTTTTGTTTGATTTAGTCCAAAGGACTTGCAACTAGATTAATGTAATAGGCTTAATTTTTGTACCCTAATGTGTTGTATGACTTTGTAATCATCTGCAAAAAAGTGGATGCCCATGATAGATGAGGTATCCTGAGACTATCACAGAGGGGCAAGAGAGTCAAAATTTCATTTTTGAAATCCCGGTTCACTTTAGGTGGTATTAGAGCCATACTTGATAGTAGGTCAGCAAACCTAGAACTAGATGTTAGTCTAAGAGCCTACAATTCTATTTGTCTTAAAAACTGACTGTGAAAACATTTGTCTTCCCATCTTATCCTTGGATTTGAATGCTATCTAACTACCCCTATCGAAGGAGCTGACTAATAGCAGACCCTCCCTGCCTTAATGTTTCGACTAGTTAGCTATGTGATTATAGGATTGTAATGCTTGTAAGGGACCATGATGCCTAAGAGGGGGGTGAATTAGACAACTTAAAATTCTACTTCTCACTAAGGCCTCTAATTTCACGTAGTCAAAACCTATGCAGGAAAGTAAACTATCTAAATGTGCAACTACGATTTTCCTAGTGTGTTGTTATCTCTACTGCAAAAAGGAGTTATGCAATCCTAGGTTCCAAACCTACCAACTAGCCTATCACTAAGCTAGGAAAGTAAAGCACAAACCAAGATTGCAATGTAAATGTGGAAGCTAAAGAGTACGGTAGAGATATGCAAGCTTCCCCCTAGTCGTTGTTGGAGGCCCTCGCAAGGAATCCCTCGTAAGGGCAAAGTTCCCTGTCGGGTAACTCTGTGGATAGCCCTGGTCCTTCCCACATGCAAGTGGGTCTTCGGTGTGTCTTCTAGCAAGCCTCTCTCGGACCACTTCCCGCTGTCTTCACTATCACGCTTCTGGCCGAACAGTCGCGGGCCTTGTTACCTTCGGTAAACGGTGGCGGCCACACCACAAACATGGTTGGTGTGATCTCGCAAGACTACAAGCCCCTCCGATGTACAACAATGGTGCACACAAGCACCGAGTGGTAAGAGGTGTGCAAACCTCACAAAACACTAGGTCTAAACCTAGAGCAAGCGCATAAGCGACTGGTCTAACTAATCTAAGCACTTTGCAAAGCACCTACGATAATCACCGAATGTATCACTAAGCACTATGCAAGTGGAGATCACTAAAGTGGTGTATCAACACCCTTGGTATGTTTCCTCAGCTCTCCACTCCTTAAATGGCCCGTTGGGGGGTCTATTTATAAGTCCTATGGAGAAAGTAGCCGTTGGGGATGAAACCCTAGCTTTCTGCCATTGACCAGATGCGCAGGTCGTCCTGATCAGATGTGTCAGGTCATCCTGACCATTGAAGTCAACCGTTGGTGCTCACTATTGATTGGACTCTCTAGGCGAGTTCGGTCGCTTACCATCTAACATGTCTGGTCGACGTTTTCGCCATTCTGGAACCTCTCTAGACTCAATCAGACACCACTTGCCTGGCACGTCCAGTCATCCATAGCTACTACATCCGATCCTCACTAAGTTGTTGCCACAATGATGAACAGTGAAGTTCATGTATTCGGTCACTGTCTCGCTCAGAGTTCGGTCGCTTGCTACTGACGCCTGCTGTCACCGAGCAACTGATCGGACACGTTTGGTCCTCATAGGGCCATGTCCGGTCACCTCTGCTGAGCTTGTTTCTTCGTGATCTTGTGTCCAGCTTGGTTCCCATATTCGTGCTTGGACTTTGCTTGATATCTTGGGTCTTCTCTTGTGCTTCTAGGGTCTTACTTATGGTGTTGATCGTGGGATCATCATGTCACCTTCGTCCAAGTCATGTCTTGCACCCTATTGAACTACAAAACAATTACTTGCAAATTCATTAGTCCAATTTGGTTGTGTTGGCATCAAACACCAAAATCCAAAGTAAATGGGCCTAGGGTCCATTTTCCTTATAATCTCCCCCTTTTGTGATTGATGACAACACGACCAAAGCAAACAAATAATAAAAATTTTGGAATTTAAAAACTATTTACTTGCTAGGATGCAATGCAAAGGGCAAGGTTATATGATGCTAGAAGATACCACATGTAAACATCTTTGGAAACTTATCTTGCCCTTGCAAATGTCCCCATGTGGCATTATGGATTTAAGCCTCGCCCTAACTCTATAATCCACTATTCTTCCTTTCTCGGACCATTACCACTTATAAATTGTTATGATCGGGCTTGCTTTTGGTCCTACAAATTCTCCCCTTTGGAATCAAACACCGAAAAGGAAGACATTAGTAGCACAAGGGAGGGTCAAACTTTGTGATCCTTTGTATGTGGAGTGGAATAGGTCATAAAATTTGACTCTCACATTACATAGACTAAGCTCCCCCTAAATATATACATACATATGATGGAGAATGTAGTTTATGTATAATTGGCAAATTAATGCTCAAGGGATTTAATCTATATAATGCATGGAGAAAGCATATAAATACCAAAGTGAAATCAACATGATGATATCGGTTTAGAAATACCACATGTGGAAACCAATTTGATTTATACCACTTGCAATAGGTGGTGGATATTTGAAGTATGATGCTTAACTCCGGGGACTTCATTTCCTTGCAATGAGACTACTACACACATGATAAGCTTGAAAAGGCTGTTAGTTTCAAAGCATCCAACTTGTAGAGTAACCACCCCTAAATTTGTGCACACAAGTATGGAATACTTGTAGGAGACATGTACATTGATTTTAGAATAAAAAATACCACTTGAAAGATGACATCACTTGAATGTGAGAATCATTTTCGAAGGTGATATTTGGGAGAAATTATCTACAATTTGGACTTTGGCATATATTAGATGAACAATTGTAAAACAAGCTATGTGCCTGTGCTCCTAAACAATTAAAACCATGTAGGTTTGCTCCAAGGGTTAAGAATGAAACCTGAGCAAGCCTACCATAAGATATACCTAGTGTATGTAAGACAAAAGATTAAACATGCAAATGCAAACCTAGGCATGAAAAGGAACTAGATGCTAGTTGAAATTTCAAGAAATTAAATCTAGTTACATAACATGGGAAGGGGAATTTGGGTCCATAGTATTCACTAATCCACTTGGCAATCACCTTGTCCATAATGATGCACCCCATGAATGCACCCATACTTTGCCAAGTCTCCAAATTCCCCGAAGTCCATCAGGACTTCTCACTTCCCTTTCGGGATCCAAACCTTCTTGGTACTCTTCATGTTGGAAATGATCTCCTTTGTCACCCAAATGCGTTTGGCCCCATTGTTGGCTTGCCTATTCACCTTGATGGCCACCACCTTATCATTTTTCTTGTTCTTCAAGAGATAAGGTGTGGAGGCCTTTTTGTCCACCTTATTGGTGTAGGTGTTGGAGAGCTTCCTTGTTTCCTTTTTGTTTTTCTCTTTCTTCTTAGCTCCTCCCCCATTCTTCACCTTGCACTCATAGGACTTGTGGCCTTCCTTGTGGCACACATAGTAAACCATGGGTTGTCCTTCATCAAGCTTCTTCACTCCCTTAACGGTGTTATCTTGATGATGTTGGGCTTGCTCTATTTTGCCTTTTACTTGAGTCAAGTCCTTGGTAAGGCGAGCCACTTCTTGCTTGAGTTGCTCATTCTCCATTGCGACCTCTTGTGTACATGTATCTACAACAACTTTATCAACACAAACTTGGTTGCACAAGGGTGAGTCTAAATATAAATCATTGCAAGAAGTAGAAGCATCCTTTTTATGCATGTCAAAGATAGAAATTTTCTTTTTAGGTGCTTTGGTGAGGGTTGTACCGATGGCTTCAAGATTAGCAACTTTATTAGTTCACATGGTTTCCATTTTAGCAAGCAAACTTTTATAAGAATCTTGTGAGCTAGCTAACTTTTCTTTTAATTTTTCATTTTTTTTACAAGTTGCTCATCATTGATTGTGCATGCATTTGTTGTTGCACTAGCCTCAAGTTGCTCAATTTTAATAGATAGTTCAATACTGAGATTAGCAAATGTCTCATATTGTTCAAGCAAGGTTTTATATGCTTCTTGTGAACTATCTAGCTTTTCTTGCAACATTTTTAGCTTCTTTTGTTGGCTAGTGCAAGACTTAGCATATTTAAGATTTTCTTGCACAAGTTCATTAAGAGAGGGCATTTCATCATCACTATCACTCTCACTAGTAGATGAGCTTTCATTACCTCATGCCATAAGGCACACACGAGAAGAGCTTGATGATGAGTGCTTGTGGCCTCGCCACTTGTGATGGTCTTCTTCTTCACTTGAAGAATCATCTCATGACCTTATTGACTGTGAGGGCTTTGTCCTTGCATGCCTTCTTCTTTGTCTTAGGTCTAGGGCTTGTTTGGACAAACTTCCACAAAGTGCCCCAACTCACCGCATCCATAACATCCTTTCTTTCTTTGCTTATTTCTTTGATTGGTGAAGATGAAATCTTGAATTTGGATGGGCACACCCTTGACATTGAGCCTTTGGATCATCTTCTCCACCTTGTTGATAAATTTGATTGATTCTTCATCAAGGTCAGAGGTGGGGGAGGAAGATTGATCATCATCACTTGAATCTTCATCATCATCATCCTCATCCTCATCCTTCTTCTTCATCTTCACTTGAGGAGCTTGAGCTTGAGCTTGTCTCAACTTGCTTGCCCTTCATCTTCTTTTTCTCACTACATGCGAGAGCTTTGCCTTTGCTTGATGACGAGGCTTCTTCTTAACCCATCTTCCATGACATTTCAAATGCCACTATCTTGCCAATGACTCTGGCCAGGGTCATGGTGCTCAAGTCCTCCATGTTGTGAAGGATGGTGATGATGCTTGCATATTTCTTTTGTGGTAGCATGGAAATGATCTTCCACACGATGTCCGCATCATCTAGCTTCGTTAATCCTATTGAATGGAGCTCATTGATAATTAGATTCAAATGAGAATACATATCATGAACAAGCTCAACATCATTCATTTTAAAGGAATCATAATTTTGTTTAGCTAGACAATGTTTTTACTCATGGACATTAGTTGTGCCATATTTAAAGTGAACACTTGGTTAAACACATCCATGCTAAAAGATTCAAACAAGTAATTTTTAGCTCTAGTATTGAAATGAATTTCTTTTTCTTCACTCTTTGTGGGTTTATCAGGATTCTTGATGGGTTTCATCCCATCACAAGTGACTCTCCAAACACCCAAATCTACCACCTCAAGGTGACAAGCCATTCTAGCTTTCTAGTAGGGGAAGTTAGTGCCATCAAAGTGTGGAGGCCTAGAGGTATCCATCCCAACCACTCTAAATAGCGTCGGCTCAATGGTGGTGAAGCCAAAGGTCCAAATTGAGCCAACCGTCTCTAATACCACTTATAAGGGACCGTAACACCTAAGAAAGGGGGTAAATTAGGCAACTTAAAATTCTACTTCTCATTAAGGCCTCTAATTTCACCTAGTCAAAACCTATGCAGGAAAGTAAACTATTTAAATATGCAACTACGGTTTTGCTAGTATGTTGCTATCTCACCATAAAAAGGAGTTATGCAACCTAGGTTCCAAACCTACCAACTAGCCTATCACTAAGCTAGGAAAGTAAAGCACAAACCAAGATTGCAATGTAAATACGGAAGCTAAAGAGTAAGGTAGAGATATGCAAACTCCCGTCGATGACTCTAGTATTTTTACCAAGGTATCGAGAAGCATGCAAGCTTCCCCTAGTCCTTATTGGAGCCCCAAACAAGGAATCCCTTGCAAGGGCCAAGCTCTCGGTCAGGTAACTCCGTGGATAGTCCCTAGGCCTTCCCCACGTGCAAGTGGGTCTCTAGTGTGCCTTTCGGCAAGCCTCTCTCGGACTGCTCCCCGCTGTCTTCACTATCAAGCTTCCAGCCGAACAGCCATGGGCCTTGTTCCCTTTGGTACATGGTGGTGGCCACACCACAAATGCGGTTGGTGTGATCTCGTAAGACTACAAGCCCCTTCGATGTACAACAATGGTGCGCGCAAGCAGCGAGTAGTAACAGGTGTGCAAACCTCACTAAACACTAGGCCTAAACCTAGAGCAAGCGCATAAGCGGTGGTCTAACTAACCTAAGCACTTTGCAAAGCACCTACACTAATCACCGAATGTATCACTAAGAACTATGCAAGTGGAGATCACTAAAGTGGTGTATCAACACCCTTGGTATATTTCCTCAGCTCTTTACTCCTCAAATGGCCTGTTGGGGGGTCTATTTATAAGTCCCATGGAGAAAGTAGCCGTTGGCGATGAAACCTAGCTTTCTGCCATTAATCGGACGCACAGGTCATCCTAATCAGATGTGTTCGGTCATCCTGACCGTTGAAGCTGACCGTTGGCGCTCACTGTTGATCGGACTCTCTAGCGAGTCCGGTCGCTTACCATCTGATGTGTCCGGTTGATGTTTTGCCATTCTTCAACCTCTCTGGACTCGATCGGACACCACTGCCTGGCGCGTCTAGTCATACATAGCTGCTGCATTTGGTCCTCACTAAGTTGTTGCCGTGATGATGAACAATGAAATCAGTGTGTTCGGTCACTGCCTTGCTCAGAGTTCGGTCACTGCTACTTACACCTGCTATTGTCGAGCAACTGATCGGACGTGTCCAGTCCTCATAGGTCCACGTCTGGTCACCTCTATCGAGCTCGTTTCTTCATGATTTTGCGTCCAGCTTGGTTCCCATATTCGTGCTTGGACTTTGCTTGATATCTTGGGTCTTCTCTTATGCTTCTAGGGTCTTGCTTATGGTGTTGATTGTGGAATCATCATGTCGCCTTCATCCAAGTCACGTCTTGCACCCTATTGAACTACAAAATAATTACTTGCAAATTCATTAGTCCAATTTGGTTGTGTTGGTCATCAAATACTAAAATCCAAAGTAAATGGGCCTAGGGTCCATTTTCCTTACAACGCTGCTTGAGTGACTAGTTCTTGTGTTGTCTTGCGCTTCTTATGCTTGAGTGTAGGATAGTGAGCGATTTCCTATTTGCTTGTGCGTGACTTCACTTTAGTAAACCTAACTTGAGCCTTACCTGCCCTATTGTCGTTAGATGCCTATCCTTAGAAGGACATCAAGGTTGTAGAATTGAAAGCCTTGAGTCAGTCAGTGTAGCAGTCGCAACACTAACCCATGCTTGAGTCTTGAGGTCTAATGGATGTCGACCCTGGTGTGACCCTTGAACACCTAGAGCCTGACTAGAGCCCTAGACCTGAGAGCATAGAAGCACCCAGTGTGACAATAGCCATAGCATGATAGACTCGTGTGTTGTAGAAGCTCATTAATGCAGTTGCACCTGGACCATCTCAAACACCTTTCCTCAAGAAGATTAAGGAGTTCTATAAGTTGGAATGACCTACGTTTGACCACACTGACAACCTGATTGAGGCAGATGACTGGTTGAGTGGAATCAGAAGAAGGCTTGAGCTCATCAAAAGCAATGACAAGGAAGGTGTGAACATTGCCACCTTCTAGCTCAGAGGAACTGCTAGTGCTTGGTGGGAGTGCTTTTACGCTATCCATACTAACCCCACCAACATTGGTTGGGTAGAGTTTGCATGTGCATTCCATGAGTATCATCCCATGGAAGGAGACATGGATGCAAAGGCTGAAGAATTCAGGAAGTTGCAAATGGGTACTATGATAGTTCAAGAGTACACCAACAAGTTCATCCAGTTGATGTGGTATGTACCTAAAGACATCAACACAGAGAAGCAGAGATGCTACAACTACATGAAGGGTTTGAGCCAACCTATCAGAAGTAAGCTCATAGGACACAACTGCCCAACTCTCAAGCAGTTGATCAAGAAGGCCAACATCGTGGAGATGGATCTAAAGGAGATCGAGCTAGAGAAGGAAGCACTCCACAATGAAAAGACAAAGATGATCCAACCAACCTCCGCAAGTTCAAGCACTCAAAGGCTCAAGCTTGTAGATAGGATGCTACCTAGACCTTTTCCATAATGAGCCCAAGGACAACCTTGCTATCTACCATAGGTCATCGAACATCATTATCCTGTGGAGCCTATTTCTGAGCCAAGCATGGAAAGCAAAGCCAGGTGCATCAGAAGCAAGAAGAAAAAGAAGCAGGCTGTTGTGGTTTGCCACACCTATCATAGGATCGGTGACAAGGCACATGTATGTCCTCAACACCAACCACCAGCTCCATTGGGATTACTTGAGTGCTAATCATTGACCCAAGGCATGCAAGTTGTAACAGTCAGAGACCATGGAAGACTAAATCATGTGACATCAGAGAAAGCAATGGAATCACCTGAAGTTGTGCTTGGAAAGCTAGATGTAGAAGGAGCCCTAGCTGTAGTCCTTTTTGACTCAGGTGCTACCTACTCATACATCTCTTCAAAGTTTGTGCAGTAGTGACTTCTTCCTGTCGAACAACGAAGCAGATCATTGATCACTAGCTCTTCCCTTGGGGATGTCAGTTCCACCCTAGAGTGCAAGAATGTGAGAATCCTAATAGTAGAACAAGTGTTTCTTGCAGACTTGATAGTGCTAAAATTAGATGGAGACATTGATGTGATACTGGGAATGGGCTGGTTGACCAAACATAAGGGTTTGATATCTTGCTCACCTAGATTAGTCAGTCTAGAGAACCCAAGTGGCATACGAGTGCAAATCGATGCCGAGCTCAGAATGGAGGATGCGAAGAATACTAGACTTCATGCTTGATAGAGAAGAAATTGAAGAAAGTGCTCATAGTCTATGAGTATCTAGATGTCTTTATAGATGAGTTGCCAGGAATGCCACCTAATCAGGACATTGAGTTCATCATTGACTTAGTTCCTAGAACTGGACCAATAGCCTAAGCATCCATACAGAATGATAGTCGATGAACTAGCAGAGCTCAAGAAGCAATTGTAAGAGCTAACAGACAAAGGTTTTATCAGACCTAGTGCATCACCTTGGGGATCACTTCGATCTCTTTGTGAAGAAGAAAGATGGTTCCATGTGAATGTGCATCGACTACTGTAGTTTGAATGTAGTCATGATCAAGAACAAATATCCATTGTCTCGCATTGATGACTTGCTTGATCAATTGAGAATGGCCAAGTACTTCTCCAAGATTGACTTGAGATCTAGCTACCATCAAATGAAGATTAGACCAGAGGATATTGCCAAGACAGCATTTGTCACAAGATACGGTCAGTATGAGTTCATGGTAGTCTCCTTTGGGTTGACCAATGCACCCTGCCTACTTCATGAACATGATGAACAAGGTATTCATGGAAGAGTTAGACAAGTTTGTCATGGTTTTCATTGATGACATCTTGATCTATTCAACAAACAACTGAAGAACATGAGCGACACCTCAGAGTTGTACTAAGAAGCCGAGGCAGAATCAGTTGTATGCTAAGTTCAAGAAATGTGAGTTCTGGCTTGAGAAAGTTGCCTTCCTTGGACATGTGTTAACCACAAATGGTGTTACAGTAGACCTCGCCAAGATTGAGGCAGTCTCAAAATGGAAGCAACCCCAGAATGTCATAGATATCAGGAGTTTTCTTGGGTTAGCTAGGATATTATCATCGATTCATTGAGAACTTCTCCAAGATTGTGAAGCCAATGACTGAGCTGCTATAGAAAAATGCTCCATTTGTTTGGAATGAGACACGTGAGAAGAGCTTTCAAGAGCTTAAGAGAAGACTCATGACCACTCCAATCCTTAGTCTTACCTGATATTCATCAGAAATTTGTGGTATATTGTGATGCTTCCAAGCAAGGGTTAGGATGTGTCCTCATGCAGAATGATAGAGTTATTGCATATGCTTCACAACAGTTGAGGGATCATGAGAAGAACTACCCCACACATGACCTAGAGTTAGCTGTAGTTGTTCATGCTCTCAAGATTTGGAGACACTACTTGATCAGCAACAAGTGTGACATTTACACCAATCACAAGAGTCTCAAGTATTTCTTCACGCAGAACGAGCTAAATATGAGGCGAAGATGGCTAGAATTGATCAAAGACTATGATCTAGAGATTCATTACCATCCTGGTAAAGCAAATGTTGTGGCAAATGCCTTGAGTAGGAAAAGCTATTGCAATAGTCTAGTTGCTAAAGAGCGATTACCTGATTTGCATGAAGAGTTTCAAAAGCTGAGATTGGAAGCTTATGACAATGGATACCTCCACACCCTCCAAGTCACCTATACCCTCAAAGATCATATTCGGAAAGCCCAGGAGACATGCCCTGAAATCAAGATGATCAAGGCCTCTATGGAGAAGGGTCAGTATCAAGACCATAGAATTGATGAACATGGAACCCTAGTGGCTGAAACAACGGATATGTGTTCCTCAGGATCAGTAGATTCAAGATGCCATCTTATCGAAAGCACATAACTCAAAGTACTCAATCCACCCTGGATGTACCAAGATGTATTATGACCTTAGAAGCAGATTCTGGTGGGAGTCTATGAAGGCTAACATAGCTTCTTATGTGGCACATTATGATATCTGCCAGAGAGTGAAAGCTGAACATTAGAGACCCGCTAGATTACTCCAACCCTTGGATATCCTAGTATGAATGTGGGATGATATTAGTATGGACTTCATAGTTGGACTTCCCCTAACTCAGAAGGGACATGACTCTTAAGGATGCCTGTGGATCAAAGACTCATCAAGCTTCGCTGCTATGATTTAGATTTCTGGTGTTTTGTTTGATTTATTCCAAAGAACTTGTAACTAGATTAATGTAATATGCTTAATTTTGTACCCTGATGTGTTGTATGACTTTGTAGTCATCTAAAAAGTGGATGCCCATGATAGTTGAGGTATCCTGGCACTATCATAGAGGGGCAGGACAGTTAGAATTTCATTTTTGAAATCCTAGTTCGCTTTAGGGATCCTAGTGTCGGATTTTTTGGGGGATTTCTTTAGGAGAATGGCATCTAGCTATAGCATATTCCTCCTAATGGTTTGCTATAGTGGGCAGGGCTTCATGGTCATCTATGAGGCCTTCCTTGGGATAGAGCACAACAAGGACCTCTTTCGAAGGTTGTTCGAGGTCAAGAGCCGACGGATGTAGGGATCCAGCGGTGGAGCACTTGCCCTCGTGGGTGGGATGAACATCAAGATGCATCCTAGGGTGTCTCACCTCTATCTGTGTCTACCGTTGAGGAGTTTGAACTCTAGCTAGCATGGAAATTGGTTCTACATCCTAGACGATGCCTCTGCTGCCTTGCTCCCTTTTTCTATCGCCCCCTCGGTGAGGTTGGCTTCCTAGGGTTAGGGGTGTGGCAAGAAGCAATTGACAAGGGTGGTGGAGATCTTGGAGGTCTTGAGGGATGGGTGTTGGCCTGACCTGAATGGGGTTGTGGTCCTTCTGACCATGGTTGAGCAGCAAGTCCAACCATTGAAGTAGCGGGCTCGCCTACTGTGCGAACTATACCAGAGTAGAAGACCCAACCTACGAGGTGGTGGAGGAGCTTGTGGATGATGCAATCATAGAGCACATGGCCTAGATGGTTGGTGCAGGGATCATAGTCATGACTGAGAGTGACATCATGGTGTTCTTAGTGAGCCATCGTCCCGAGCTGGTGAGTCTCCCCTTCTCATGTCTTTCCTCTTATCCAAGGTTAGCATCAGTCGCATGAGCATTGATGCAGCTTGTTCTTAGTAGCTTGTTCCATCTTTCCACTCCCGCTTCCACGATCCCCGTCCCAAGGGAGCTGAATGCGCCACCTAGGAGAAGGTGGCCACTGATGAGCAGAATCGCCTTTGGCTGAGGAAGTCACTTGAAAAGGCAGAGCGCCAAAGGCGAGGAGCTTCACCGTTGGATGAGGATGATGTTGATGAAGGTGGGGAGTCTAAGGGAGATGATGACAAGGACTTAGAGGTCCTTAGACACACCCTTGATGAATCCTAGAGGTCCAGTAATGGGGCCAGGTCGAGCAGCGAAGGTCATGTGGCATGCACCACGGATGAGGACAGGGCCATGTGGATGCGTTTGTCTTCATCGCCATTATGGGAGCTAGGTCCAAAGTGTCCTTGTGCTACCAGTGGCAGTGGTCAAGGGCTTTCATCCTTAGTCTCGATCAGTGTGTCCTCGATCAGATCGATGGCGTTCAGTTGTGAGGAAGGCACGGGTGAAGATTCTTTCGCATGTGATGGGCCTTGCTTGAAGCCAGTGGAGGCTAAAGGATCAGGCACTATTGATGGTTGTTGCATGGTGGAGGCTGACACCATCGTCATGGCTTGGGTCGCCTCATCGGTTTCTGGCCCCATGATGTTGGGTGCAACGACCCTAGTTGTGGTCCTGCTCCTAGGGAGAGGCGTGATGAGACTCGTCACCCCCCCTGTAGGGAGCTCCAACAGGTACATTGTCTCTTGGCTCTTTTCTTTAGCTATGATGCATAGGTTGATCGATTTCTTCATCTTTAGGGGTTCCCATTGTAGGGAGCCTTTGCCTAGGTTTGTGATCATGAGGCCAATAGGCTTCGTGAACCCACCCGTACGGCTAGATCTTTCATCGAGCTACAGCGAGGCTGCATTGACCATAGCACGACGCCTTCCTCTTGTGACCTTGTGTTCACCTACCACAGTTGAGGGCTACTCGAACATTGGAGTGGTGGCAGGCATGGACGAGAGGGAGGCCCCAAATGTGGGTGAAGTTGTAGCAACTATTGCCCTGGAGGGGGGAGTGGACTCGTTGTCTGCCATCGAACCCCCACTCGTAGGGGCGACAGCTGGTGGTGCTGACGAGATGGCCCTAGATCTTCATGGAGAAGAGGTCAGGACCTAGCAAAGGCTCTTTCACCTGGCTGCATCTCATGGATCCCTGCAAGGCTCTGTTCATGGTGAACAACATAGCCAAGCGAGCTGCGTGCGCTAGCGCCTCCCAAAGCCATGAGGGGGTCCGGGCAGCCTTGTCGAAGCTGGTCGACATTGCCTGCCTCGTTTGCCGAATTGAGCATGGAGGCCCAGTGGTTGATGTTCGACGAGGTCGTGGTCCACGGATAGGTGAACCTTCTTTGCCCTGCTTTGTCTTTGAGCTCGGCACGTGAGTCATATTTTCAGTCGGATGATGTGGTCTTCTCTTTTGTTCTTCACAGGAGCTGATGAGGACTTCATTGGAAACATCCTAGTTCCTACACCTGGCCTACTAGATGCAGTTAGGAGGTGCTATGAACTACGATTACCTGGCTGAAGTGGAGACAGAGGTGTGGCTCTTGCGGGAGGAGCTGGCGGCCTCCCAAAAAGTGCAAGCAGAGCTTAGTAAGGGTCTGATCAATGCTATTGGAGGGGTTGACATGGCCCAAGAGCGGGTCATGGAACAGGAGGCGTGAGCTCAATCTCAGATCGGTTTGCTGACAACCCAGGTGGCCAGTCTCAAGGTGGCAATGGCTGCTCAAGAGGTGGAGCACACCACGGCAGATGCTGCTTGGGACGAGGTTGAGCAAGGTCATCGGCACCTCAAAGATGAGTGCCAAAACCTCCAATCCACTTGCGCTAGTGAGTCCTCTTTGTCTGTGTTGTGCTTTCGCTTGGTTATTCTACCTAGTTACGGATCAATCGCTTGCTTAGTGCTACGCATGGGGGCACTCTCGGATCTAGAGGCAAGAACGACTATGGAGCAGAGAGCACAAGAGGTGGCCATCGAGCTGGTGGCATTAACCATCTCTAGACGGGCCATGTGTGATGTCGTGCTCGACACTGGTCGGGTGGATACCCAGCTGACGCTTCACCTCGACGAGGCTCGCCACCGGGTGGACCTCCTAATCTCTGAAGGGATTCGTAGTGGTGTGCTTGCAACCTTGATGTTAGTTGGCTCCCACTATGACGGTGTCGATTTCGATGTCGTGGGGCAAGAGTACTAGTTGAGGAAGTTCGACGCTGAGATCCTTGCAACCAGCAATTTCGCCGCTCATGGTGCTAAAGTCCTTGCGAGCAAGGTGTCGACTACCACTGTCCACCTCTAGTACGAAGCCTCTAGTGCATGAGAGTTGTTCTTATGAGCGTGTCACATGACATAGGTGATCCTATTGTATTAAATGTGCTTGTGTGTATAAGATGTGTGGTTGGTGCATTCATTTGTCATTTTGCTACCTTTCTGCTTTCTTCTCATTTGAATTGGAATGTGCTCCATTCCCCTTAGTCTTGAACATGTAGGTGCACGCTTTAGCCTAGGGGCTGGCCCATGGGGCTTAAACAATACGCGGCCCGACGGCGCTATGGGACGTCGAGGGCAGGTCGTAGATCCGGTATGATGCAAGAAGAAAATGAGCGGGTGGCAAGAGTTGTGTTTCCTCTCATTCCTTTTGCCATGAGCGAACTAGCACCCCAATCTCCTGAGACTTGTGCATGGGTGTTTGGGCTTGGCTAGGAGTTGGTCCATGCGGCTTGGTCAGAGCGACCTCTTTAGTACAAACGAGAAGTCAGGGAGCGGGTCACCGGTTCATCATGATGCGAGGTGCGATCACAAAAGACTCAAAATGGGTCACTGGCATGATGAAAAACAGTGCTACGCTTTTGGAACTCATAAGTGTATACTTAGATGTGTAGCCCTAGTGAGTGAGTCATATCTGGCAGCTGGCACGAGTTGGGTCGGGTCACTCGAGAGGTAAATGGCGCTAGGATTGACTGTATGGGTATCATGTTCTTTGGTCGGGTCACTCGATAGGTTGGCCTAAGTTTTTGGAACTGTGGGCGAGCCTACACGTGTATGTGAACATGCTTAGGTAGAGAAGCTAGGGATCGAGTTGACGTAACTAGGCGGTGTATCAAAAGTTGTCGTGGATCTAGCCATCATTGCTTGGGGCATGTCGAGCCCCTGAGCGCATGCTTGTGGCTGAGTCATTGTGGTTTCTAGACCGCAAGCTAGTAGGGACGCTTCTCTATCACTTGGAGTGGTCGTAGCCGGTGTGGGCCAACCTCTTGGGTGGCCTTGGGTTGATCCTTGCCGGCTTGACGTCCTCGACTTGTTGAGGTCTGTGGCTGAGAGGGCTCATTCATTCAATTGCATGAGTCCTCGTGGCACGACGACATTGTAGTCATCGCGTCTATGCTTCTAGGTGTGGTTGTCGCTCTTGATGGAGAGCCAGTGCGACATGTCGCTCTTAGGGTGACATGGCTTGGTCCACCTAGCACAGCGCATCATGTTCTCAGAAGGCCCACTTCCTTGCATGCACATGCCTCCGTGTGAAAGCTAACAGTTCATGATGGCGTGACGGATGTCTAGTCTGCCATGAGGGATTTAACCCTAGTCTCGGGCTTGGCATTGCAAGTCGTGGCGCCGGATAGCCACCTGATCACTAGCGACAATGCCGCATGGCGCAGAAGGTTTTGCCATGTTCCGCTAGTGACGGCGTTGCTCAGGACGTGGCTCTACCATAGGATCTAGGCTTCCCACGCGATGGGCCTGGACGGGGTAGAAGTAGATGATAGGTGTTAGCCCGTTGGTGCGGACGATCTCATTGTTTCCCCAAAGCATGTGGCTGTTGAGGGCCATTCCATGGGTGAGCTCACCATGAGCCATAGGCCTCTGGTTTCACGGGTGGAAAACCTAGCCATGGCCGGTGATGAGAGAGGGTACTAGCACCCCTATGTAGGTGAACTCTAGGATGTAGCCGTTGAGGGCCATTCCGAGAGTGTGTCTGCCGTGGGCCACTAGGTCTAGGACTCTATGGTGGAGGACCTGGTAATGGCTGAAGACGGATGTGGGTGTTGGCCCTTCGACACTGATGAACTCAGGGTTCCCATGATGGATGCGACCGCCATGGGGCGTTCCGTGGTCAAATCCATCAACGGTGCGAGGAGCCATCGCTTCCTTCTCAACAACAAGAGTGCACGACTGTCTCCTAGCTGGCACGCTAACTGTCAGTGTTTTGTAGACTAACTAGTGAATTATATGAATGTCACATTGCACCAGAAAGACGATGGTAGCATCCAAAAGACACGAGGAGTTATACTGATTCAGGCCAGAGCCCTATGTCTAGTCTTAGAGATGATTGAGTGTGTGTTCCTCGCTTGAATGCTCTGAAGTTCTCACAATGGGGGGGTGCAAGAATGGTGGAAGAGGTAGAGAGCTAGAGCTAGGAGACAGACTACCCGAATGAAAGCTTTGAGAGTCCGGTCGTGTCCAAGAAGGGTGCCCTAGCTACCCTTATATAGAGTTCGGGCCAAGTCACATACAAAGAGGAAGGTTCTCCCGACCGAGGGGTCATGAGCATGAGGGAGGAAACCTAGCTAACTTGGCTTGCAAGTAACGTCGTCTTGTGGTGCGCGTCTGGGCATGGTTGTCGTCATGGTCTTGTGCCCACGTCGCGGCATGGTGTGGTGTGGTGCTATAGTACCGGTCATGGTGGCACTATGGGCACAATAATGTTTCGCCAGCGTCCTATGCGACATGGCCTTACCGTGGCCTTCATCATTGCATCCTGATCTCCTAGGGGCATCATACTAGAGTTGGTAGCCGCCCCAGGCCATCGATCGTCTTGCTGCTTGTGGTGCCGGTGGCCACGATCCCATGTTCTGGTGTCGTGGCCCTCGTTGGCCTTAGTTGGCCTCAAAAGTCAACACCACCGTCGTGGCCCCATCTCGTAGTGGCTGGGGTCGTACATCTGTCTTGTTGGGTCATATTTGGATGGTGGGCCGACGTACTGGTCACCATCGCTCGGTGGTGTTGTCTTGTCTGTGCGACATGGCGCAGGGATGGCATCTGACCGAAATGAGGGGACTGCTGGCCCATTGGTCCTTGCGGGGTCAGTGCGGCATGCGTGCCCTTGTTAGAGCGGGCATACTTGGTGTGGCTCGATCTCTCCCCGCCCCTCCTAGAGGTTGGGACGGAGGAGAAGTCATGGTGAGTTGCGTGGCGCACAGTGAAGGCTGAGGGAAGAGGTCGTGGCCTACCCTTCCTAGGTCCGCATAGCTTAGTTGGGCCTCGATCGTTTGGGCTTATACTAGCTGTGTACCGTGGGCCGCCCGAGTGGCTAACTAATTGGTGTCTTGAGATACCCGGGGTATCATAACCCCGACAACGTGTTTCTTGGTGATAATCTTATCTCTTGGTCTTCTAAGCATCAGCAGACAGTTTCTCGATCTAGTGTTGAAGCCAAGTACCGGGTGTTGCTAATGGTGTCGCCGAGGCTTCTTGGTTGCGGCAATTGCTTCAGGAGCTTCATTATCCATTGCGCCATGCCGCCATCGTCTATAGCGACAACATCAGTGTTGTTTACCTCACTAACCCCGTCCTAACATAGCGAACAAAACATGTTAGGATTGATTTACACTTCATTCGAGATCGTGTCGCCCTTGGTGAAGTCTGCGTCCTCCATGTTCCAACAAATTTAATGTGTTGACATTTTCACCAAAGGCTTGCCGACATTATTCTTCATGGAGTTCAGATCTAGTCTCAACGTCTACTATGCTCAAGCTCTTACTGTGGGGGAGTGTTAGATTAGTAAACGCGCCTTGCATGCTTGTACCCTAGTGCGGCCCATGGCTTGCCTATCCGACTCCCCATTTGGCTATATGTACTAACATGGTCATTGATCGATCAACCACGTATTCTCCCCTTTCATTCCAAATACGCTTACATATAGATCATCTGATATAATATAGTTATCAATTAATATTTAATAATTAAATACATCAATTAATCAAACATTATTTAATAACATTTGACATGAAATTATGAATTATATAATTTACAATAGTAAATAAATAAATTAAAGTATTAAAATAAATTATAATAACAAATTTATTAGGTTTAAACTAAATTAGAGAAACACTAAAATAATTTAATCTTTATGTGTCCCAAATAATATTAAACTAATATTAAAATTTATTTATAGATACACTATTAAATAATCTTAATGCATCATTAGTAATATTATGATTAAATAATTAGTCACTACGGAGAGAAAACTTTTAAATAGATTCATTATACCTTTTTCTTCACGGATGTGGATAAATATTAGGTATTCCATATTTTTGCCAAATACGAATCTGGATTCGGGTCTGGATTCGGATAGAAAGAAAAAAACTAAAAATGAATTCGAATACATTCATTTAGTATCCACGTTAAAAACAAATACAAATACGGATATTCATATTACAAGTTTTAGCGAATACGAATATCGAATAATTCATACGTCCATTTCTATTTTCCATCCATGTTTTCCAAGTCTTGTAAGATTTTGCTGCCAGTAGTTGGTAACAAACAATGGAACAGTCAATCTGATCTGAGTGCTCCGTTCACCAGCTGACAGGCAAAGTCTCCGAAGGGGCAGGGGCAGGCACAGAGGCACTTGCTAGTCAATATGCTCACGTGAATACGGCTGCGGCCGCTGGCATGTTAGTAGCCGGCCGGACAGGGACAACAGCCAGTGAATCCGTGGGCGCAACCAGCATGGGGAGCCCGCAACTGCAACCATGATGTCACGCGACGAGCGCTTGGAGATGGAGACGGAGCGAGCCAGCAAGGGCCCCAATTGCAAGGGCTGCCGAGCTCCCATGCTACCACAGGAGTAAAATGCAAATATGCAATGGCGCGCGCCTATCCGTCCCATCCTATGCGCGAGCGAATCATCGTCGATGGACATTTCGACAAGGCCAATACTACCAACAGGCCATCGGTTCGGTTCTCCAGCTCAGCTTCCCCGGGACCAGATAGAGACTATCGCGAGTACTACTAGAGCTGAGCCCAGATCTGCAGGTAGGAGTACTACATCATAGTATGTACTCCACTCAACATGCAAGAGAAGAGATGGAGATATATAATTAAATAGCGCTGCCGCCTGCTGGTACCCGGTTCTGAACTTCTGCTGGTCCAATGGATCGGCGTGCATGCCCGCACTGTCTGTGCCCGTGGATCCAGCTCGGATAGGCCTGCCAGCGCCGCCTCATCTCAGATCTGGACAACTGACAGATCAGCTCTGCATGCCATTGGGTCGTCAGCCCCGACCATGCTCATAAACATCACATTTTACGGAGTATTAAATATAGATTGAAAAATAGCTAATTATATAGATTGTGACTAATTTACACATGAATTCTTTATAAGCCTAATTAGTTCATGATTTGACAATATAATGCACAATAAATATGTGCTAATGACAAATTAATTAGGCTTAATAAATTCCTCTCGCAGATTACTGAAGACTTGTGTAATTATTTTATTATTACCATCCAACCACTTCATAAGACACCTCATGTGATAACTGATGTGACACCTCTAACTTAGCCCCTAAATTTAAACGGCATCATCTTGTGTACTACTGTGGGTAGTGTTTTATACTGTAACCAAGAGCAGAAAAAATAAAAGAAAACCGGTGCCCCACCAACCACAAATACTTCATGTTTTAAACAATACATAAAAGAGTTGGTAATCTCAATGGAGAGTTTCATGAACAATAAATTCTATGACTTATAAAGAGTTGGTAATCGTGTCAAGAGAGTTTCATATGAAACTCACTTCTTCTCTCTCTCTTTTTTAAAACGTTGCCACGTCATCAAAAGCACTTATGTGACCGTTTACTAAATGTAAATGAAACTTTGATAAAACTCTTACTAAGACTAGCCTAAGAATTGTATTTTTTGGAGACAGAGTGAGTAAAGTACATCAATCCTAGTAATTATACAGGAGCTAGTAGGAGTAATAATTAACCACTACATTCTAGTAGTATGATAATTAAATGCAGTACCATACTATTCTAGTAATTTGGACAAAATAGTACTAGTTGTTAGCCCTCATCTGTTTGGATCCTTTGCTAATAGTTACGTGGATCATCGTCAAAAGGCCACAGTACCCTCGTCTGTATCCATCTTATGGGAGGACAACTCTTCCCCTCTTTTGTCTTTCTCTTTCTCTCTCTTCACCTACACTAATAGAACTCCTAAAGCAAGGCCTTGTTAGCAGGTTTTTTAGAATTACACATTACAACGTAAACGTTCACAACGCGTACGTACACTCATCACTATGAACATACGTACACAAATTCTACCCCTATGAGCACCTCCGAAAGACTGAGCCGACAGATCTCGAGATTCATAAAGTTTGAAAGACTAATGAACTAACAACTAGTTTTTTTCCACATAAAACTAACAATTAATTAGAACTCCAATCATAGAGGACTAATAGAACTCCTAAAGCAAGGCCCCTCCGTGGATCCTCGAGGACTATAAAACTTAGCAAGTACGTAGTTGTTAGTCCATAGAATCGAAACTGACTCTAATCATAGAGGAGTAGCAACGTTACCCCAAAGTCAATATACTTCGCTATACCTTCATCGTTTTGGTCTGGATGGTTTAATACAAGTCCCATTCTAGTTTGACCTCATCGCCTCAACTACTAGTAGCACTTCCCTTGCGTAGATCTATAGGCATTTATTTCTCTTTAACTGCCATGTCTCCTTTGCCGTGAACGGTCTATCTCATCATCACCTCCATCTCCAATCATGCATCTATCCCATCCCACAAAAAGAAATGAAAAAAAAAATGGTGTCGATATACTCCTCCCGCCTCCGCAACGGTCTATCTCATCATCACCGGAATGCTATAAAGGCTTGATTTCAGCCGACAAACTTTTACACCCCTCCCGCCTCCGCAACGGTTTTAGCTACATAGCTAGCTTATTTGGAGGTGAGAGACAAAACCAAACATTATTTATATTATTTTATTTTTGTATGTACTATTGAATCACGTGTTCTTCTCTTAGATTTTTAGGCTATGTAAAATAGATCAGCTATTTATTCGTCGCTAGCTGTTGGAGACGCCCTTAGATCGTGACCTGACAAAGCTGGCGCTTCTCCACCTCCACCGTTCTGGCAACCTGCCAAAGCCCCATTTTGATGTTCGTAAACAAAACCACAACGGACACCCACGGTCCGGCAACCAAAACAAGTTCATCGATCCCCTCACAAAAAAAAGTTCATTGATGGTGTTCGACGTACATTTTTTATCTGAAATTTTATTTCCTATGTTTCACGGAAATAAACTCTAAATCTCCCTCAGCTAGTATGCGCACAGCGCAGGGGTATCTGCACTGAAACAAGGTCAACATAAGCTCTTTTCGGCAGGATTTATTACTGCTGCGGCTGATTTGTAGAGCTGAGTTATTGTGAGAGAAAATATTGTTCCATGGCTGAAAAAGTAGGGCTGATTGTTGCTTATAAGCTGAAGCAAACAGAGCTATAATCGCTCCCAGGCCCTCACGTCGCCTCTACAGGGTGGCTCGGGCGTCGTCATCTCCGCCCAGTGCCAAACCCTCCCATGCGCTACCTTTGTCTGGCTGCCACCAGAGCCGGATGCCCGCAAACCGGCCTAAGGCAAGGACGACAACGTCTAGGCCATCTCCTCTTCTTCCCCACACCCTCTCCTCTCTCTCTCTCTCTCTCTCTCTCTCTCTCTCCCCTGGAGGCCAGAGGTGCTCTTGATTGGGACGATGGTTGTCGGCGGCTTCTCGGCTGGGGTGCGTGGATCCAGCGTCCTCTAGGCCGGATCTGCCACCCCGCGCTTGTAGCATCGCGTCCGGGCGGGCAAGCGCCCGGCGATAGCGGCGGTGGCCCCTTCCTCGGTGGCGGTGTTGGCCCCTTCCCCTGGCTGGGGCGTTGGATCCGGTGCCTAGGCGGCTAGAGACGGCTCGCCGTGGCCAAGAGGTGTGGCGGTCGGCGGTGGCTGTGGTGACGGCGACCAGAGCTCATGCAGGCACGGAGGGCAGCGACAGGGCCCTCTTTTCTCCTCCTCCGCCCGCCCCTTCCCTCACAGCGATGGTGGCCGACAGCGGCCGAGACGGGCTGCCCGCGACATGCGGCCTAGGTGTTGCCAGGGTGGTGGCCAGCCTACCCACGGCGGTCTACGATGAATGCGGGTAGGGGCGGCGCCCATAATTGTGGGGGCATGTGCCTCATGGCTGCTGGCGGCGTAGGTCGGCAACACTGCAGTGGTGCGTGCTAGTGTCGGTGGTGGTGGTCAGCGATAGCCTCAATGTGCAGTGGTGTTAAGCGAGCGGTGGTGGAGTCAGGTCTGACTCTTCGAGTTGCCCGGATGAAGGGGGTGGCGGCCGATGCAGTTGTGCGGCTGCTATGAGCAGCTGGCGCGTTGATGCTCATGAAGGGGCTTCTATGGGTGTCGGGACAACGGCAAGGGCGGAGTTAGTGGGCATGGGGTTCGGCTTCTTTGCTCGACGTTCGTGCTAGAGGGTTCCTTGGGTGAAAGCCTTGGTGACGGTGACGCTGGTGGGCGCCGTTTTCCCTATCGGGGGCATCGTGTCTTCCCCTCTACACTATCATCCATAGGAATGGCGATGGGGTGGATTTGGATCGGGTGGAGTCTCTGTGCACCCGAACCCGAAACCAAAAAATGCCGCGAACACTGATTCGGTTGATAATCCGTCCCAAAAACCAAACTCGTACTACCCGAAACCCGAATGGATACCCAAAACCTGCTTTGTATGGCAACATAGTAAGAGCAATAAGGACTTTCCATAAACATATGTATGATATATATACACATATTCACATGTATAAACAAGAGCCAATAAATAATAAATATTTTCATGAGTCAACTTAGAATAAATTTAATAATCTAAGTAAACAAGTTATTATTAGCATATTATAAAACATGAGTTTTAATTCCAAATGATTTATTTCGGATATGCATTGGATATCCACGGGTGGAAAACCAAAACTGAAACCGAACCCGATAGGTTTCGGGGGCTCGAACCCGAAAACCGTGGGTGAGAAATCATCCCCGAACCTGAACCCACGGATATCCAACCCAAAACCGCCCCATTGCCATCCTTAATCATCCAAGGGTAAAAACCTAGTCCTTTGTGGATGTGTGACTGTGTCGCCATCGGCGTCGCTCTCTTCCTGAAGGCGTTGCATTTGGATCGTCGTCGCAGCTTCAAAGCCTCCTTCGGTGTTTGCACTTCTCGACGCATGGTGGATGCGTGGATGTGGATTTTGCAACGTGAAGTCAGAGCTGCTGCATCGGGGACGTGACTTGGCAACAATGACACATGGCGAGCCCCCTTCATCGTAGTCTGGGGCTTAGCGGAGGGTCTGCATCCGTTGGGGGCGAGGTGTGGGTTCGTGACTGGAAGTCAGAGCTGCTCTTGTTTGAGCTTGGCAACGATGACCGTTTGTGGCCTCGTGCTTTGGACCCATCGGTAGTGGCTTGTGGGTGCCCTACCATCAGAAGTCAGAGCTGCTGGTTGCTTTGCTTTCATCCTCGGCAATGATGATCCATATCAGTGTGTTGTGTTTGTGCTCAACCACGTCCTGTGGGGTGGTTAGCCACTGGGGTGTTCTGTGAACATCTCGTTTGCTAAGCTTCTTATACACAAATTGTTTCATCTTAATTGAGCGGCACAACTCCAGCCATTGTTTCAAATAAAATAGTATGTGCATAGCACACATTTGGTTCCGAAGCAAATTTGCTGTCTGCCTCGTACTCCCTTTGTACCCAAATAAAGTCGTCATGGGATGCGTGTAGGTTAAACTTTCTAAATTTTGACTAAGTTTATAGAAAATGCGCGCAACATTTATATCTTTAAATAAGTTTATTATGAAAGTATATTCAATGATCTATCTAATGATACTACTTATAAATTATAAATGTTAATATTATATATATATATTTGTTGAAGTTAAAAGTATTTAACTTATCGGGGAGCGAAAATAGCATCTATTTTAGGGTGAAAGGAGTATTACTTATTTGCACTAGCCCCGAGAAGCATGCTAGGCCCAGCGAGCTGGTAGTAAGGAAATCTACTAAAAATTTGCGTGCACAAGCCCCAAAATACTACTACTAGCAAATCAACCAAACACACTACTCAACTTCAAATAATCCTTGCTCAGCTAGGCGAGGGAAGTTTTGTAGGAAGAATCAAAAGTGCCCTATGTTTCAAATACAACATTTGAAATGCACTGGGCATTTAGAAAGTTTAGCTCAACATTCCGAATAGGATACCATGTGTGTCAATCTCCACAGCATCTAATCGCTAATGGTTGAGTTCTCAGGATACCGTGTGGCTGGTTATCCAATGGTTGTTGGCTTCTCGGTGTTTTGCCCAGTTCCTCCAAACGCAGGGGCGGATCTAGGGCCCGGGCTGCCCGGGCTGCAGCCCGGAGTGAGTCCATGTAGCCCCTTTAACATATGTGGTGTTTAGCCTAAAAAACTATGATCTTAATTAGATAAAAGGAGGCTTAGGAAGCAAGATCAGACTATTTTGATGCAGGAATGCCCTGAGTGGACTTCACCAGGTACTTACATAAGCAAGCGGTATGTGAATTGTCAAGTATGTCTGACGCAGGATTGGTTGCCTGGCCCAAGGGAATGATGCTTTTGCATGGGCTGCCTTTTCCTTGGAATTAACAATATTGTGAAGATGATAATAATCTAATTTCAATATTTATTGCATGTCATAAGACTTCACATATGTATTACCCATACCCTACATCCCAAATTATCCATATTCATAGCTAAAACGTCGTTCTTTTCGGGCAGAGGGAGCATGATTGTACTACGTATGTTATGAATGTCCATAGCAATGCACAGCCAGTCAACTAGTACAGTTAAAGAAGTAAATTTTGTAAGACTCGCCGGATTGACTCGCATTTAAGTGGTTCGGTGGCAGCACTGCCTTGTCTCCATTCCCATAATGCCCTCGACACAGCCTTTAAATCATACGCTCCCTCCACTCTCTTCTCAGCTACACACACACTCTATAACACGCCCGCGTGCAGTGGCAAAAAACCATACAGGCTAAGGCTATACGCACGCATACTACACAGTGGCACTGGCACGATGAACAGGCCACTGCATGTCAAGTTCCTAAAGACCATGTACGGGCTCCTCGTCAACAACTTCCTCGTCATCGTCGCCTTGGCTGCCGCCGCCGCCGTGGTCCCGAGGACGAGCCCTGAGGAGGTGCTCGCGCTGGCGCGGGAGATCCGGCCTGTCCACTGCCTGCTGGCCCTGCTCCTGGCCGCCGCCGTCGCCAAGCTGCGGCGCATGGGCCGGCCCAAGGACGTGTACCTCGTGGAGTACGGCTGCTTCCGGCCCAAGCCCTGGTTCCGGGCGCCCTTCGCGACGTGCCTGGAGCACGCGCACCTGATGCCGTACCTGGTGGACGAGGAGAGCGTCAGCTTCGCCATCCGCCTGCTGGAACGCTCCGGGCTCGGCGAGGAGACGTGCGTGCCGGAGGCGTACCACTACATGCCGCCAGACCGCAGCCTCGAGGCCTCCCGCGACGAGACGGAGCTGGTCATCTTCTCCGCCGTGGACGAGGTGTTTGCCAGGACGAGCGTCAAGCCCGAGGAGATCGACGTGCTCATCGTTAACTGCAGCATCTTCACGCCCACGCCGGTGTTCACCGACATGGTCGTCAACAGGTACAAGCTGCGTGCCGACGTGCAGAACGTCAACCTGTCCGGGATGGGGTGCAGCGCGGGGCTGGTCTCCGTCGGCCTCGCCAAGAACCTCCTGCAGACGGCACGGCCGGGCACGCACGTCCTCATCGTCTCCACGGAGATCCTCTCGTCGCAGTACTACGTCGGCACGGAGCGCGCGATGCTGCTCCCCAACTGCCTCTTCCGCATGGGCGCCGCGGCCATGATCCTGTCCAACTCCTCGGAGCGCGCGCGGTACAGGCTCACCCGCCTGGTGCGCACCGTGACGGCGGCCCGGGACGCCGACTACCGGTGCGTGTTCCAGGAGGAGGACGACAAGGGCAACACCGGGATCCGTCTCTCCAAGGACCTCGCCACCACCGCCGGCCACGCGCTCAAGAGCAACATCGCCGCCTTCGGACCCCTTGTCCTGCCGGCCTCGGAGCAGCTCCTCGTCGCGCTGTCCTTGCTCAAGCGAAAGCTCCTCAGCGGGCGCGCCAAGGTGAGGCTCTACCGACCGGACTTCCGCACGGCGTTCGAGCACATCTGCATCCATGCAGGCGGCCGCGGGGTGATCGACGAGGTTCAGCATGGCCTCGGCCTCTCCGACCAGGACGTGGAGGCGTCGCGGATGACGCTGCACCGGTTCGGGAACACATCCAGCAGCTCCGTGCTGTACGAACTGGCGTACATCGAGGCCAAGGGGATGATGAAAAAGGGCGACCGGATTTGGATGATCTCCTTCGGCGCTGGCTTCGACTGCAACAGTGTTGCGTGGGAGTGCGTCAAGCCGCCGGCCGACGCCGACGGGCCGTGGGTCGACTCCATCCACCGCTACCCGGTGCAGCTCCCAGAAATCGTCAAGGACACATCTGATGACTCCTAATTAAAGCATGCACGCAACTGGCGTTTTCAGGCGTATAGTTGTACGTACCTAGTACACGTATACATATCGATTGAGCCCAAAGCAACGGGACTGTTTGGTGTCAAACCTTCGTACAAGAACCAACCATATATCTGCTGTTAGGATGGGAACAGACAATATTATAGCTGAAAATACTATGTATCTCTTCCATATAATTGCAAATCATGCTACTTCTACTATAAACAAATATTTTCCTATTTTTGTAATAAATAGGAGAGAAAGTACAAGTAGCAGTGCGAACTCCGATCCAAACGGATTTCCATTAAATTGCAATTCCAATGGAACGATTCCAATCATTGCAAAAACAAAACGAATTAAACAAGAATTTCAGTTAACTATAAATGTGAAAATATACCATGATAACCGCAATACTACACTATTTTGAACAAATACTAATTTATCAATCGTAAACCTCCAAAAGATTATTTTTTTTACAGTGCGATCTGCGTACAAGCTATTATACAGTAAGAATTTTGATGGGGATCAAAGTCAGACGCCTGGCTCCTCATCGGACGAATGCGGGAAGACGTTGTGGGAGGTCCTGTGAGGATGTCTCCAACAGGAGACCTAGAAGAAGACCTAAACTTAAAATAGGTCTTCAACAGAATATCTATAGCCTCTAATATAGTATCTATATAGAAGACCCATTTTAGGTCTCCTGAGAGGTATAAACCAAATCTGAGCATCATCTCTCCTGGAGACCCATTTACAGAAAGAGTTCTCTTTTGGGTCTTGTTGTTGGAGAAGACCAAAAATAGATATTGAACCCTCTGCCCATAGTGTTATCCAAATGTGGAATGTGTCTTGTATTTTAAGTAACGGTCGTTTGAAGACGGTCAAAGTGAGAGTGTTCTAGTGGAGGGTAGCTAATGATTTCCTCCCGGCAAGGCAGGTTCTCTTCAAGAAATATATCGAACCAGTGGTCTTCTTTGAGGACGTGGTGATCCTGAGGAGTCTGTCAAACATGTGCTGGTGGACTGCTCGATAGCCCGAATTTTTTGGCTCCAAGTTCGCTTGGGTACAGGGGTGAAAATCCCAGCTCTGAATCCGCTGACTTGGACGACTGATCTTATCTCGAATATATGCTCAAAGAGAGATACTGCGCTCATTCTCTGCGGTATGTGGGCTTTGTGGATGATGCGCAACAAGCGAAGACATGGGGAGAAGTCTATCAGTATTCATCAAGCTGTGGTTTGGGCTAGGGACACTGCACTTGATCTGTGGGAAACCAGCCAGTCAATGAGACGTGAGAAGCCGCAGGTTGAGATGAAATGGAAGCCACCGGACCTGGGCTGGGTTAAAGTGAATACTGATGCCTCCTTTCAATTAGACGGCATTGTGGGTACTACGCATGCATTATTCGTGATAACCGTGGCGCCTTCAGGGAGGCACAAGCGCGCTGGTACGAGCGGTGGCTGGATGCTTGCACGATGGAGGCGACGGCGTGCAGGGATGCCTTGGTTTTGGCAAAACAGCATGGCAAGCAAAGGGTGGTGTTGGAGACCGACTGCCTCGAGCTGGTAAATCTGTGGAAGAAGAAGCATTCGCAGCGGTCTGTCGTTGATCCAATCTTGAAGGAGACAGAGGATCTTAGTCTTGCCTTTCATGATTTTTTCTTTTCCTATGTTAATCGTGTTTGTAACAAGGTTGCTCATGTTTAGCCTAAGCAAGTCTCGAGCACACAACGTCTGGAAGTGTGGCATGTAATTCCAGTGTCTGTCTCTGACTTGGTGATGTTTGAGGCCCCATTGAATATAATGAAAGGCAAGCATTTCACAAAAAAAAAGATTACTTTTTACTTTTACCAATTAGTATACAAAATCATGTACGTATCTCATTTGAAAACCACACCTACATGGAATGTCTAAATCGACCTGCAGTATTTATTACATGGAAAAAGAGATCCGCGTCGATTTCGCTAGGATACAGCTTGTGTGGTCCACATCTAAAAGAAAATCTAAAGGCTTATCTCGTGTCAAATAATAATAATAGCCACTTAGCTTAGGGTCCAGCGCCAGTCTTCCCTTTTGCCTAGGATGAGGGAAATCGGATTCTTGGCAATCCTCTCTGTAATCCCGTATTTCAGGAAACTACAAGCACTGCCCTGCCATCTGAGGGAATCGCGAAGAATTTTAATAGTGGATAAATAAATTATGTTAGTAGATACGTGATTTGCTGAAGTGGATAGCTTGTATGAATAGATACGTGCAATAATTGCATATGTAAGTGGGCTGCTGATGTGGATGACTTGCATGTCGAGACTAACTTCTAATAAGGTTTAGGATTATAAGATATTCCCTCTGTCCAATAATATAGTGCATTTTAGAAATTTTAGGACAGATTAAGAGAGAACACAAAAGACGTATGTGTCCTCACTTTATTTCCTAATAAGACGCTATCATCAACACGATTAGTGGTGATTGACTCATAAATAGAAAATATTTAATGCAAAATGGGTTTCTATCTTCTAGAATGCCTTATATTTGAGGATAAATTTTGAATGCTAGAATACGCTATATTACAGGATGGAGGGAGTATATAGATATAGATATAGATATAGATATAGATATAGATATAGATATAGATATAGATATAGATATAGATATAGATATAGATATAGATATAGATATAGATGACTCATCAACAATAGAGTAATGTCTAATTTACTCCCGAAATTATCGCTTAATTTAAAAAATGCACCCTTGAACTTGAATACCGGACAATTTACTCCTTAAATTTCAAAATCGGATAAAATGCCCCTGTTGACGACGAATTGAATCTCGGATCATACACAAGTAAGGGCTAGCACGCCTGAAGTCACACATGACCTAAACATGTAGTGAGTAACTCTGAATCAACATGTACCAATCATCTGGTTGGTAGAACCGATTTGACGCATGTTCTTCACCGATAGAGCTCAATAACACCTCCTGAGAAGACCTCATTGGGGAGATGCACGCTGAGGTTGTCCTAGGGTCGGCAAGGCCACAAAAAATATCGTCGAATCTCTTCGAGAGACGTGCTGAATTGCAAGGGCTGAAAAAGTTAGGGTAAAAGGAGTAATAGATGTATTGATTGGATGTTGGATCTCTCAATCGGCCGTGATCCTCCAATATATAGAGGAGGATGGTCTTATCCTACTAGAAAACATGTCCTACATGTTTTTGCAAGTTTTCCATGTCTTGGTCGGTTGGATTCCTTATGGTGAAGCCTGTCCACCCAGGTTTAAGTCCTTGACTTGGCATGGGAGCTCGTATTTTTCTGGATTTATTCCAGGATTTAACGGCCCTATGCTTTCAGTGGTAGGTGATGTCCCCGTCATCAGCGAGGCGCCTGTAGTGACTTCATGAATCTCTGATCTGTCGGCTTCATCCTTTGGAGGTGCTCATAGGGGTAGGCCAGATTTGTGTACGTGTGTTCATAGGAGTGAGTGTGCGTGCGTGTTGTGGTCATCAACTTTTTACTATGTAATTCTAAAAAACACAACCCAAAACTGATATGTACACTTAACCGGTTTGGAATCTAGAAAAATTGGCCTAGCGGAATTTGAAATCGGCTTGTCCAGTTTCTTCGGGCCTACACATGTTGGTCGAGCCACTTAAAGAGAAACCGGTTGGGCTGGTTTTAGCGGTCTGAGCCCAAAACCTTATTTTTGCCCTTCGTACTTCAATGCGATGATCCAAATATTTTTTTTTGGCCATCTTGACATTAGGAACGTTATTGATGGTCCTTAACACCCCATTTTATACCATCAACTATGCCTAAATTTGTGATATAAATACATAAAATCAATCAAAAAGTAACATTTTATGTTTAGATTTCACTTGGTTCCACTTGTACTTGGAGAATTATGCTTGTAGGGTAAAACAAGGCAAAATTAAGCAAAAGGAGGCCTTCTAGAAGCAATCCAAGTGGCAAGGACGACCAAGGGGCACCAAGTGTCATCACCCGAAGCCACATGGCGTCGCCCGATGCCCCACCTGGGCCTTCCATGTCACTGGCCCATGGGAGAGCTAGGTGACACCCCAGAAGTGCCCATCCACCATTGGTTTGAAGTCAGTGCAAGATCAAAGGCTGAAAATGTGCGCCACATGGATTGTTGACTCACCATGCTTATGTTAGTGCTCAAATGGACAAAGTAGCTTCATACCCACACTCTACTACACCCATAAGGGCCCCACACCAAATAAGGTGGGCCCACTCCTCAGTGGGGGTCGCTCGATGCCAAGGGGCATCGCCCGATGGCCCACTTCTGCCAAATCGACTCATCTTTGGACAACATGCACACTAGCACAAATGGGGCAATGTGGTGCTTTGATTTAAGGCAGTTCAAGGTCGGTTTGATCCAAGGGCAAGGAGAAGATGCCACACAGATTGATGACGTGGTGATGGAGTAGCCCCTACTTCACCTCAAGCTATAAGTTGGACCCCTCTCCCTCATTTGTAATCATCCCATCTTAGTCCATCACTCCAAGTGAGAATAGTAGCTAGGCAAAGCTCCGTAGTTCAACTACTTAGAAGTAGAAAGATAGGGAGAGAGTGAGGAGAAGCTTGTGGAGGAGCCGGGGTTGTCGACATCCTCTCCTACTTGTGCTTCGGCCCATGAAACTCTTCTTCGAGTGAAGTTCGACATCTTCTGTGTGGTAACTCTGATCTTTTGCATTACTTAAGTATTATTTTATATTGTTATTTTTTACTGGTTTCACTGCTTGGTTAGAGTGCTCTAGTCTCATTTCATCATGTACAAGATTCGAGTAGTGAGTATATAGATTAAGCGTGGTGCTTAGGCTATAGCTTGCCTGTGTTTACGACTAGGCCTTCGGATAGATTGTGGTAGGTGATAGGTGGTGACAGCCCTATCTATCCTCTGTATTCCACCATGATAGGTCTAGTTATTAAATCATAGGGCTCATGGCAGACCTTGTCTAGTTATCCCTCCTGGTTGCTAGGCGGGTTGTGCCCCGATGTAAACAAGTGTGATATAGTTTTCCTTAGTCTTTCCTTAGTTCATAGAAACCACAGATATCCTCTCTACCTGTTATTTTTACCCTTGCTCTGTCCTTGGACACTCTTAGTTCTTAACTAGTACACTTCGTGTTCCCCGTGAAAATTCGATACCTTGGAATACTCCTGAGTAGAAGCTACATTGACATCCATGTGCATGCGGATTTATCTATTTGCCATATCTAGTGTCAATAATCTTTCTTGTGCAGTTGCCAGGGAACGGTAGTTGTTCTAGTTTAGAACTGAGTCATCCAATTACCTTTTACCCTTTATCTTTCATACCATGGATCACATTCCTATCATTCAATTTGCTGCTCCAAAGGTCACTAGTCTGGAGCCACCTCTATCATCAAAACCTATGCTCACTAATAGTTATAAATTTTTCCCTTGTTTCATAACTAATGTTCAGGAGCTATCTTTTTCTTGGGAAAAAGATGAAAACCCATATGCTCATCTGTGAGAGTTTGAGCAAGTGTGTTCATGCCTTCACATTTCAGGCATGTCACACAAAAGTGCAAGCTATTTCCGTTCTCTTTGATGGGATTAGCCAAACTGTGGTATACTCGATCCTTAGAGAGTGTTCAAGGAGAGTGGGAGGTTTTGCATGCCAAGTTTTGTTTAACCTTCTTTCCTATCCCCCCGAGTTATTCATCTTCGACTAGATGTCCCAAGTTTCAAGCAAAAAGAGAAGGAATCTTTAGGTGCCGCATGGGCCTGCTTCATGGATGTCTATTCATCTGGCCCTGATCTTGCTATACCCAATCGTATGCTTTTACAACACTTCTACATGGGTCTTAGTGAGAAATCTACACAACTCCTTGACATCGCTTTAGGAGGAGCCTTCTTACATCTTTTTGATAGTGAGGAGACAACTATCCATAATACAATCCTTGAAAACACTTCCTACACCGATGTCCATGACTACTCCCCTAAAGAAAAGTACAATCCAAACCCTATGCAAGAAGAAGTTTTGATAGCCGAATCCATGCCAATTCCATCCAAAGCTTTAGCTGCTGACCCAATTTCTGAACCATTCCTAAGGACACCAAAGGAACAAGAAATTCATCCTTTGGAGTTTCATTTTGAATTCGAGGAGGATCTCTCTCCTGATGTTGGGAACACCTTCAATCATCTAATCCAATAGAGATCTTTGGCGTCCTAGACCCCAAATCATCATCTTCCCTATTCATCTCAAGATTTGGTTGCTCAAGAGACAATCAAATCAAAACCATCTTACACCTCAGACTTTAAATCTCTATATGATGATCCCCCATTTATCCCTCCTTGTTTCTTTGTTGATAATCCAACCCTAGGAGCCACTCTAAACCTTTTGGTTGACGTCGAATGGGAGCACAATTCATACGAGGTGAGGACCCCGATCCTAATAAAGGATGAGGAAGGGAATCCACTCGTAGAATGCCATTGACAAGAGAATGATGGACAAATATGTTTGGTGTATGGACATTCTCGAGAGATCAACTTTGGAGTCCAAAAAGGAGGATCATGTGGATGAATAACAAAGTTACATTCTAGAAGAGCCACATGATCCATGCTTTCATGGGAAATCCCTAGAGTCAATCTTTCCTTCTACCTACACCTATGAGAGTTACACCCATCCTATGCTTCTCTTTTATCAAATCCTCAAGAGGATGGTTGTGGATGCTTTTGTTTACCATAAGTATTCCAAAGCTCATAGTTGCCTTGGCGCAAGTTCTTGCAATTGAAACTGCAAAGGTCGAGCTTATAACTTAAAACAAAGCACTGCTAGGAGATAACCTGTTTTATTGCTGTTTTCAATTCAATAAAGTTTGTTTAGTTTCTATCATCATAAAATAAAGTAGTAGTTGTAGTAATAAATAAAAATAGTTTACCTTTCAAAAATTATTCTTTTCCCTTCAAATAAAATAGAGCAAACCCAATAAATATTGAGCTTGATTGTTGCACCGGCCGATGTGCTCATGTTGATGGTCACTAACACCCATTTTGACCATCAACATTCTACCCAAAAGCATGACAAAGTAAGGTAAATCATCATCACATGTGTAGAATTTTGTTTAAATTTCACTTAGTTCCACTTGTGCTTGTAGAATTATTTGTATGCAGGAAATATGACAAAACTAGGCCAAAATGGTGACAAACATGGACACATGGAGAAAGTGGACGTGATAGGAGGCCGAGGGCCCACTTGGCAGCACCGCCCAACCCCACATGGGCACTGCCCGGCCCCCCAAGTGGCCCTACCATGTCACTGATCCGTGGGAGCTGCTCCAGAGCCAATCACAAGCTTCCATTCAAGGCAGTTGGATCAACAGACAAGGTTTGTTCACGGTGGATCCATGGGCCCATTGTCATAGACTTGGGAGCGTCCACCGACTTACCAACCACCATACCTACTAAATTTTACCATGTGCTGGCTTCATAACCGACTTGAAGGAGCAACCAACACCCTTGGATGCAAAGGTGGTGCTTCCAAGGGTCGGCCGGTGCCCCCCTATGGCCACCGACCTCCCTACCACCTACAAGTACCCCCATGCCTCTCTACACTATAACTAGAGGGTGTGGAGCTCGGTGGAAAGATGCCCCATTCAATTCCAAGCTCTCCAAGCTTCTATTAGCTTTCTAGCTTAGCATTAGCTATAGAGTAGTAGTCTAGTAGTGGAGTAGAGCAAGAGCGGAGCTTCTCTTGGAGTCCAGAAGAGTCTTCTAGGTCTGGTATAACTCCTTTGTAATTCTTTTATTTCAACATTTACTTTATTCAATATTTATTTTAAGTACTTTATTCTAGTATTATTACTTTGCTTTATGGTAAGCACTTCGCAAAGCACCTACGCTAATCACCTAATGAAACACTAAGCACTATGCAAGTGGAGATCACTAAAATAGTGTATCAACACCCTAGATATGTTTCCTCAGCTCCACTATACTCAAATGGCCGGTTGGGGGGTCTATTTATAAGCCCCACTGAGAAAGTAGCCCTTGGGGATGAAATCCTGCTTTTCTACTACTGACCGGACTCTGACCTGTGTCCGATCAGCACTGATGTTGATCGGACTCTGGCACCCATCGTTCGGTCACTTTGCTGCTCAACGTCCGGTCACCTGTGTGAGCTGTCCAGCGTCCAATCACCTCTGTGAGCTGTCCAGCGTCCGATCACCTCTGTGAGCTCATTTCTTCGCGATCTTGCGTCCGGCTTGGTTCCTATCTTCATGCTTGGACTTTGCTTGATATCTTGGGTCTTCTCTTGTGCTTCTAAGGTCTTGCTTATGGTGTTGATCATCGAATCATCACATCGCCTTCGTCCAAGTCACGTCTTGCATCCTATTGAACTACAAAACAATCACTTGCAAATTCATTAGTCCAATTTGGTTGTGTTGGTCATCAAACACCAAAATTCAAAGTAAATGGGCCAAGGGTCCATTTTCCTTACAAGTACGTCTCTCCATGCCCATACCATGGCATGGAAGACTGGCTTTTGATCCAGAACTTCTACCATGGATTAGTGCCATTAGATAGGAGCCATTTAGATGTTGCTGCTGGTGGAACATTCTTTTCGCTAAGTGTTGCAGATGCAAAGACGCTGATCAAGAAGATGGTTTCCAACCAAGGATGGAGCGATGATCGACTCCAACCCCATAAACGAGGTATGCATTCAATTAAAGAAATTGACATGCTTATAGCTAAGATGGATCTGCTCGCGAAGCAAGAAGAACATTATGAGAAGGTGAGTGCCCAAGAGACTCAAGGCCATGGATTCCCACATGACTTGCGAAGTCTGTGGAGATGTTGGACATTCGGGCAATTCCTGTCCCAAGACCTAAGAGGACCTCAACTTTGTCAACACCAACAACGGGTTTTGTCCACAACATCAAGGCTAGAATCAGTGCTCCAACAACCAGGGAGGCAACAATTATTACTCTTCTCCTCGCTTGAATAATCAAGATAATAATAGTTATGCTTTATTGAAAGATCTTGTTCATAATCAAAGTAGAATGACTGATAGCATTAATAAAAAGTTGCATGCTCATGACAAGATGTTGGAAAATATAAATGCTAAATTAGATGAGTTTTCTTCTGCTTTAAAGAATCGATTTAGTTTCAATAAGACGATAGAAACCCAATTAGCTCAAATTGTTGTTGCTATCCCATCCTATGAAAAAATAGAATTCCTGGCAAACTTGAGGGAACAATGGAGACAACCAACCTTGGTACTGCAAAATATGGCTATGCTTTAAATTCTTGGGGTTCTTATTTATTAGATTCCCCATTTACCTTTAAGAAGGGTGATCCTAGTACCCCCACGATTACTTGCTCCAATGGAACTCATACCTTCCATAATGCCATTTGTGATTTAGGGTCTAGTATTAATATCATGTCTAAGGGAACTTATGATAGATTGTTTTATACTTCCCTAGCTTCAACCTTAGTTTACCTATAGCTAGCTGATCAATCTATCTGTTATCTCGAGGGAGTAGCCACTGATTTATTAGTTAAAGTTAGGAGTGCTTATGTTCCTATAGATTTTATGATCTTAGACACGGGCAACACTGAGGATACACCTTTAATCCTTGGTCGTCCCTTCCTTAACACTGCAAATGCTTGCATATATGTGGCTTCTGGGCAAATCCAATTCCACTTTGCTGGAAGAAAAGAAATATTTACTTTTGCCTCTAGAGAACCCCTTTTTTGATTAGAAATGGGAAAAGAAGAAGCATCCAGAGAGAATCAAGATGAAGAAACTAAAGCCAATTGAAGAACCGGAGAAACCTGTCAAGAAGAAGAATAGGCAGAGATGGCATAAAAAGAAAGATTCGTCCTCAAACTCGTCATCCCCTGATCCTGACAAGGCCTCCAAGGTGGAACAAGAGGAAACACCTCCGCCCAAGGAAGAATGACCTTAGCCCGACAAAATGGTAAGTTCTCTATCCCTTGCATTTATTTACCGCATTTCATTGGTTGCATCCCATATTTAAATTTCCAATAAATTTGCTTTGCATTGCATGACAAGTTAGTTGCATTTAGCTACTTTATGTTAATAAATAAAGTTCTATAGTAGCTATGCATGATAGGATAGATTTGCATTTAAAAAACAACATATAAAAAATATAATATTTAATAATAATAATGAATAAAATTCAGTAGCATCCATACTGAATAAGTTATCTAGTAGTAATAGGTTTAGTTATTTAGTCATTTATGCATTCTAGAAGTATTAGTTAGTCAATAAAGAAAAGAATCAAAAGAGCCACCAGAAGACATTTCAACCTATGCAAAAGGCAAGATTGGGAGAGACATCTCTCCCCGCTTAGGTATAAAAATCTTAAACCCTCTCTTTACATTCCTATTTATTTAACATTTCAATATTCATGATCATAGAATATAGAGAGGAGTGCCTTAAATTTATCTCGAGAGAAACTCTGCTCTAATAACATGATGATAAAAAATATTTAGAGATGATGAATAGTTGCTCTGTGATACTTTACAAAAGCTTGTAATACAACCTTATACTTCTTAAGTTTTGAGCATGATAACTTAGAGTTCATCTTAAGTTGAATGCTTTCGTGGGATACAAATGCTAGAACCAAGAATAGGCTTTTGTGAGATATGTTGTAGCCATGATTAGAGTAAATCTTTGAACCTATCTGAGGAATGGTAAAAACAACCTAGAGTTTTGTTTTGCAAAATGCTAAAACCCTCTTGCTAGATGTTCCTCAATGGTGATAAGTTCCTACCAGAGCCAAATAAATATTCATGGGTACATGATAAAGCCACCATAAAAGCTGCTTGTTTGTTTTGAGCTTTTTCAAGCCTTGTTGATCTGAGTAGAGAAACTTTTCATGCTTTTTGATCAAGATCACATATTGTCGACACATAATTTTGTCCCATGCCGAGGACACACACAGCAAGCCGAAAGGGTCCGCTCGATGGAGCAGATCCGCCTAGCTTCAGCGTAGGGGTGGTCGATCCTACGCAATCCTCCCGAGGCATGCCAGTCAATTTGACCCTGCAATTGATAAGGAGAGAAAGTTCATTAGTAGTTAAGGGTGGAACTTGCCGGTATTGCCAAACAGTTCCGAAAGTACGGCTATGAGAGCCGATATGGAAGGAAATCAGCTAAATAGCCGATCCCACTATATTCATGAGAATAAGTCAGTTAGAGCTCATGGGGTCGTGTGAAGAAGAATCGGTTATCATTCAGAATAAATATCATTTAAGCAAACATTAATCAATGGCAATAAGATATCGATGATGATTGGTTTATACTGAGCCAATGATTACAAGTAACCGAACTCCTGTTTATGTAAAGAAATAATTCAACACCGCTCAAACCATCTAATAAAGATAAATCTAATGAACATGTTAGATCTCATCTATCACCATGACCAGTGGGGCATGAGGCAAAATCATGCAGGCCGTAGAAACAACAATATACTCAACAACCCTAACTCATTACTAATATCAATGGGGCATGAGGTAGAATCATGCAGGCTGTAATACAATAACAAGATCATGGGGCTAACACATCTTTCAACTTATCTCTACCTCAATGATCTCGTGATGTGAACTGTTTGTGAAAGCATTCGATATCGGCTAAAACGCCGATTTAGGCATAGCGCACAGTTAAGGTCATGCCTTCTCAGGAACGGATCTACCAACTAACAATCCCCACTCCATGGTGCCAACAGTGGGGTGAGAGGCAGAATCCCATAGGCCATGATGATAGGCCATGGAACGGTTCTCGCTAACCAATAGATCTACTCAAGATCGAACATGCCTTAACCACACGCTATGCACGATTAAGATTGATATAAAACAGCCAATAAAAATATAACTCATTGTTTAAGATGTAGATTAGACCAGTTGAAGATTAGCAAACGATGGGTTAAATAAGATATAAGGCCGATCCAGATCAATCTCAATCGGGCAGAGTGATATTGCTGTAATTAGATAAACAATTAAAGCAATAAGCAATATTGGTAACTTAATGAATCTACCAAAGACTGCCATTCAAAGGTAGAGCCGATAACTTGACCTTGATCTAATTCAAGCAGTGGGGTGTGAGGCAGAATCACACAGGCCATACTTGAATTAGGCAAGAGTCGATAACTAGCTTATACCAGAGCCACAGTGGGGGTCGACCGGATCGATGCAGCCATACGAACAGAGGTATAAACCATGACGTACTTACAACAAGCAGTGGAGGTCGACTGGATTGATGCAGCCATACTTGCTGAAGAACTTGCCGAGATCTACTCTACTCCTACTCCTAAGGGGTGGTTGGAGTCAAAAAAAGTAATTAACTTGTATTTGATTGATTGGTTATTTCTTACAATAGCCGAGGTTTGCTATTTATACTCGGAGTCTAGACATGAATCCTACTCGAGCATGATTTGTTACAATTTTTGGTATGAAAGAAATATTCCTATCTTAAGATAACTTGGGCTCTAATCTTTCCCCTTTTGTGGAGTCCGATATGTATCCTTTTGACGCCAGTCATATCCCATCATCGTTATTTGCTAACGCCATTTGAAAAGAATCAATCCAGTGTCACATTCGATCTAGCAGATATCAATCATCGACTCCTTGATTGGCATAATTCTGGAAGCCTACGAGTTCCCGCGCTCTTCTCCCAAATTTTGGTGTAAACACATGCCCCCCAATTTTGGGATAAAATGATTTTATCCCGAAATTCTAGTTCACTGGTTTACCACACCGCAACTGCACTATCCAAGATATACATGTGACTCCTGACTCCCTGGCCCGAGCTCTATATAACATCCCAATAGTATCTTTTGCAATCCACATGGCCTATTTGCTTTCTCCTTCCTGAACCAAATCCAACAGCCGACGCCGTCATCGCCAAGGCCTCAAACCCTAGCAAATCTGCCGTTCCCTCGAGCCATCTTTCAAGCTACCTTTGTTAGATCCGAACCTGCTCCAATTGTAATGGTGACCAACGACCACGTTCCTAAGGTATGTTTTCAAATTTCCACTCTCCAAGTGGCGGCAGTTACCCTGTATTCCTTCTCCTCTTGAACTTACTTTATTCGATTCCTAGGAAATGAGGAATGAGATCTTGATTTCATCAGCTGTTGTCCCCAATGCTTATTTCCTTGGGCCTATGGGTGATCCTGATCCATCCGATTTTATCCACCAAGAAACCAACCAGATCCCCTTTAAACAGTTAGCAGTAGATTCATCTTCCTAGAACAAAACTCCCTTTAGAAACTGGCCCAAAGCGCCTAAGGGGTGGAGAAATTGGTTTTGCAGGGTATCCACGAAAAGGGGTGGAGACTGGGAGCTTTATGATCCAAACCAGTGCTTAACACTTTCGTTGTTTGAGATAGAGAGGAATGATTCACTCTTGATCTCTACTTCTTATTTCTGGTCTAATGCTTTGAATGCTTTTGTTTTTGGCCACAGCCTAATGACCATTACTCTGACCGATGTGTATATGTTGACTGGTCTTAGAATCACTGGACCAGTACAACCTTATGAGTACTTGGGTGCTGGCTCCAAAAGATTGGCCAAGATAGCAGACTACACCAGATGGGCAAGTTATATTCTGAATCATGTTAAAGACGAATCATCTGTCAACGATCGTGAATACGTGGCCTTTCTGAATATGTGGTTGGAGAAATTCATCTTTTGTGGGCCGTCTTGTGGTCTGACTTACAATCACAAACTTATGGTAGAGCACCTGGCATTAGGCAAGGGTATCCCTCTCAGAAAATATCTACTAGGAGCCGCCTATCATCTGATGTACCAGGTGGCTGCCCAATTACTGAAGAATGAACCGATGCAGGCTATTAGCGGCCCTTGGTGGCTGATACAATTGTGGCTCAATTTGTACATGCACAAGATTGTAAGGCCTGATCTCAGAGACTTGAGCTTTCCTTCCTTTACTTTTGATGAAGAATATAGAGGCGAAGGAGGAAAAACTCGATAGTGTACAAGCTATGGTGAGGCTGCATCGGCCATAACCATTGACTTCGATGTTGGCCACCTCTTCAAAAAGTTTTACAGAGGGTTTGATGCGGCCATCCTGACTTGGCTACCTTATAATGAGGATGATGAATTAACTTTTCCATTCACATTCTGATTTGAATCCGGCTATTCAGATGAGATGGCGGCTGCGATATTCAATTTCTTCATCAAGCCCTATGTTCTCCCAGCCGAATTTTGTCACAGTCGTGGCAAGATGATTAAAGGTTCCTCCATCTCAGGCAATCCTCCAACTTATGAGTTTTACAACCCTTCTTTTGTGTCTTGCCAGTTAGGTCTTGGTCAACTTCCTCCTTGCCTGTTCTTTAAGAACATTATGAAGCCGAGAGAAGATATCAGCGATGTGCTGGAAGCTTCTAGAGTCTTTTGATTGGGATCAGACCTTTCTTCCTTCTCCTTGCATGACTGGGTCAGGTTCAGCTTTTCTTCCAGTCTCTTTGATTCCTAGTGGCAAGATTGGAGTTCCCATCTCTTTTGTGGATCAGTCCACCCTTTGTGCATATCTCTGGACAGGGAATTTGCTTCTGATAGTGAGGTAACCTACCATTCCCTTTTTAGAGAGATCATTTTTGGTGAATTCTCTTGCCAATTGCTCTAAAATGACCCTTTCAGGACATCAAATTTGATCCTCCAAGCCTAGATAGGAGAGGGCGTTCTATAGATTACCAGCCACCATGTCTAGTTTCAAGGATGGGATCAACTGCACCTTCCCTGAAACAATTGATGAGAACCCATGCTGCTCCCATGATCATGACATGTCAATCCCCAAAGTTCAAGGTGGTTCCAGGGGCAACCCAGAAAACTACCACTGGGAAAAGACTTCGTAGAACAAGACCGTTAGCTGCTCAGGTAAACAATTCATCTTCTTCTCAAAAAAAGGAGATTAAATTACTGATTTCATTCTTTCTCAGCTATCGAGCATTGCGTCCCAACCTACCCTAGGGGTGGAACTGCTGTCTCAGGCGTTCGACTCAGCACTAGCTGAACCTCCATCGGCTGATCTACGAAAGGAGCCGATCTCGGTTGAAACAACCGATACTTCCATAATAGCAGAAAACATGAGTTTTATCCTTGATATTCAACTTCCTGATTTACTCAGTTTTCCATTCTTTATTCGACTATTCATCATGCCAGATACTCTCTGAGGGAACACCTATGCAAGAACAGGAATCTAGCAGTTCACCTACCAACAATGATCTTGCTGATGCTAGAAACAACCATGTTGTTGATACCCATACTGCTGATTCTCCGATTCGGCATACACTTGATGGTGAGGAAACTATATGCTTTGTCCATTTCTCTGCAGTGAGCATAAATTAAAATCCTTCCAATGTTGCAGATACCGACATTGAGATTTCTGAGCTGATTCAACCAGATATTACTGGTGTATCGTCAGCTACTCCCCTTCTTCTGATAGAGGCTACTACAGAGAAGGTACTATACCTTTTCACCATTGATTCTGTGATAAGTCAATTCAAATATCTTAATCAAGACTTCCCCTATCTATAGGTACTCGATCCTCTGGCCCAGAGTTGTTCTTTCAATCTTGAGGAGTATTTTGATGAAGACAAAATCAGATCATCAGCCACTTCCACTGCTGAATCTTTATCAGAGGAGACTAGAAATCGGATGAAAGATATACTGCCCATATTTGAGAAGAACATAACCGATTTGGTCCAAGACACTGAATCAATACAGAAAGTCTTCTTGACCATTAAGGGTGATCCATCTCTAGCTCTCTCCAAGGTCTTGTCGTATTTGCCAAGTTTCAAAGATCAGGCCTTGAAGGCAAAAATGATCCAAAGGAACCTGTCCAATCATGAAGCCTTGCTGGCCAGAAGGGACTTCAATAGGCAAGAAGTCAAAGAGCTGACGCAGTCGATCGATGCTTTGAAGAATTCTTCCCTCGGGACTGATCCAGAGTTGTCCCAACTGGAAGTCAAGCGTGCAAAACTTGAGAAGGAGCTGAACAATGTGAAGGCTGCCATAGATCATCGCAAGTCCATTCTGGCCCAAATACCCGATGTCATCAGACAACTATTGGCCAAAGTAAAAGAGAGCAGAACCATCCGTGGTAGGCTTGAGAATGTTTCTAGAACAGCCGAAGAATACGAGCACAAGGTTGCAGAAGCTAATGCCGACTTGCAATTTTAAAAGTCATTCAGGATATTCCGGGCTTGTAATTTGTAGGTTAACATACATGCCTTGTGTATGATAACCATACTTGTCTCGTTGTATTTCCTCTTTTTGGCTAAAGAGCCGATTGAAAATAGCTGATTTTAGATTTGTGACCCAATTGATCCTAAAAACGTGGCTTAAGAGAGCCCCTTGATCTTCTGCCTTCAATTGCCGAACGCCACATTTTCTTTGGTATTAGCGAAGTGACGCTCTGCCTTCTATTAATGGCGATTACCCTTTGCACTTTCCCGAGGCGTCCACCTCTTCGCTTCGCGGCTTCAAATACCGAGCGAGGGCCCCGTCCTCGAACACATCTATACTGGAAACCACTCCTATTCCTCTACATCACTCCACCTTCAAGTCCCTATAGCAATTTCCTCCCCTTCCTATAGATCCAATCGATTCCATGGCCGGCGAGGATAACCGCGGCAAGCGTGCGGCGGGGGAGACCCTGGAGGAGAACATGCCTGTGAGCCAGCGCCTCTGATGCATGAGGTGAGATTGATGTCTTCTGCTTATGGCGATGGTCCATAACTTTCTGTTCATAGGGATGAACTTTTGTTTCTAGGTTTGTTGTGAACGATAGACTTTGTCCTTTTCCTAGGGCTAGCGAACCCTTCGATGCTGCTTCTTCCACGCCAGCTTCATCATCGGATTCCTTCGATTCATATAATGGCGATGATGCTAGGCGCTTCCTCTGGGAGTGGAGGGCGGCCTAGAATCGCTACTCCGAGGTGACCCAAGAGAACAGCCAGCTCGAGATTCGTCTCGGGGTTTCTAAGGCCGCTCTTCATGCGGCCGAGGAGGAGGCCAATGCTGTTTGAGCGTGGTTGGTCAAGTCTGACGCCGCGGTGTTAGGTAAGATGGGCTTCAGGGATATCTTTATTCTGATTTCAACAGTCTTTATCTTGATAGTTCCCTCGTTTCTGTGATCATGAACCTTAACGATGCAGTTGGAGTCTCTCCAACTTGCGGCAAACACGGCTGTGGATGCCATCAATGCCCGCGGCTCCCTCATTGGTGCTCGCCTTCATGACATTCTAGCTCGCATTCAGGAGGTCACCCTCCATGGCGTCCGTCATGGCGTGGCGGTGGCACTGACCGCGGCGCAAGTTCAGACCGGGCACGAGCTTCGTGCCATGGAAACCGGTTTCCCAATGGGCAATGGCCCTAAAGAACATGAAGACTTGCTTGAAGAGTTCGTCATGGCAGCGGAGGCCATAGTGGACATCACATTCACCCAAGATGTGGTGAACAAGGTCTTCGATTAGTTTGTATTTAGGATAAACCAATGAATGAAGACTCCTATTCTTTTATGATCGTGCCTCAATGTAATGCCTTCATGTATGACTACGGATCTTTGTGTTTTTTGCTCTATAGGCGATACATATTGTATCGGCTTTTATTGCCTTTGAAGATTTTTCATTTTTGAACTAGAGGCGATACCCTTACGGTATCGGCTATTAGAGCCGAGAATGAATCGGCTATCGAATGTTGCTCAGACGCCAGGATAATGTCCAGTAGAATTTTCAATATGAAAGGTCAGATGAGTAATCAACCCAGGTCAAGTGTCCTATTAAGCGAAATAGAACTTCTCTTAAGAAATCCATTAACTTTGAATCGCATTTACATTTTAACTCAGCCTTCACATACGTCGGCCTAAACCACCTCCAAGACTTAATACTCATTTTCCTTTGATCCAATGGCCAACGTGAAGCTGTGACTTTTCTACTAAAACAAACTCTCAAAGCCGATCGCTTGCATCAGCTGTTGGCTTTCATTTCTGATTTTAATGAAGCCTCCTTCCCATGTCTTGCCAGAAAAACACTCAAAATCTCCTAGTTCCCAAAAGACTAGATCGGCTATCGCGATGCTTATGGACTCATCAGCACGAACCAGTTCGACATCATCTCTATGCCATTGAATCAAACACTGATGCATGGTCAACGGTATGCAACAATTCACATGAATCCAATCACGACCGAGGAGTAAACTGTATGATCCTTTCCCATCGATAATGAAGAATGTGGTGAGCAGAGTTTTACTCTTGATTGTTAGTTTGACGTTTATTGCCCCCTAGGTCTTAGACGTGTTACCTCCGAAGTCTCTAAGCATCATGTCGGTTTCCAACAAATCTTCTGGTCCTTTGCCAAGCTTACAAAAAGTAGTATAAGGCATAAGATTGATAGATGCACCTCTGTCCACCAACATCTTGTTCATCGGCTTCCCATCAACAAAACCTTTCATATACAGCGCCTTCAAGTGCCAATGTTTGACTGGTCTATCAAATATCGCTTGCTGCACGACTGTCAACTTGGCAACCATTTCTTCATACTCTGATTCATCAAAATCCGAATAAACTTCTTGATTTGCTGGAGCTCTGAACTCTGATGGCAATAGAAAAGCCATTTGGATATTAGCCGATGGTTGCCTCTTATTAGCTATCTACTTGGTACGCCTACTTGAGTTTTACCGGATACTTGAGCCTGTTCCAACTCTTTATTCCTTAGGCGCTGCACCCTTCTCTTTTGGTTTCTCGTCAAATCTCCTGGGCACCACTGGCCTTCCTGCCATGTGTATATTCTTTCAGCGCCTTCCTCTTCATGATCAGCCTAGTTCTATCCAATGACTCTTTTCCCCAACCGATCATGAATACTTTTGTTTTTTAAGTGCCGATCCATGTTGTTATAATGATGTGCATCTTGAGCATGGATAGACCGGCGGTTGGTTCGAGATTGCCTATACTCCCAATATTGGTTGCTACATTCTGGATAGTCATGTCTGGTAGGCAACTTCAAACCTTCATTCCAGCAATGTCTAAAGAAGGGACAATTCCAATGTAATTCAACTTGTTCCCTTTCATACTCCTCTTCTTCTAATTGATGCTTGATCTTTTAACCAACACTGATAATCCTTTTCCTTCTACCATTGCCATTTATTCAACATAATCTGAGATGTGACCCACAGCTTTGATGTCTCTGCTTTCGATGTCTTTCCCTGCTCGTATTGGCTCTTTTGTTTGGCACGGCGTCTTCTAATCTCTCTGTACTCATCAGCTGATATTTGCATCTTGGGATCAACTCAGCTTCTTTTGATTTGATCGATGTTAGAACCTTAGTTTTTTCTTTGAATAGCCCAGCATCAACCATGTTCTGATCTCCTGGGAAAGGATTATCATCAACTTTCATCTTCCGAGGTGTATCGAATTTGAGCCTCCCTTGCTGAATAGCTCTCTATATATGCTGCCTGAAGATTCTACATTCATTAGTGGAATGAGAAGTAGCGTTATGGAATTTGCAGAACTTCTTGTTCTTCAACTGATCAGGGGGCAACATGACATGACCATCGGGCAACTTGATCTACCCCTTCTTAAGCAAGAAATCGAAGAGCTTGTCTGATTTGGTAACATCAAAGTCATAACTCTCCTCAACTCCTCTTCCCCAAGGATTTGGCACCATCATAGTCTTCTTGCCCCAATTCCATTCAGCTGCAGCAACCTTTTCTTCTTCATCTTCATAGCCATCATCGACTGAATATGGATCATAAGCTTCGGCTACTGAGGTACTCTTCTGGAATCGGGTATCTCTACGTATGCTCTAGAATTGGCTATTAAGTGCTACCACTTGTTGAGCCAATTGACCCAAGTTGTCAAATTCCTGTCCCAACAGTTTCTCTTTCCACATCGGCAGTATTCCTTGGACGGCTAAAGCAACTAACTCATCATTGGCCAAGCTCAACGAGAAACATAGATTCTTAGTCTCTCGGAATCTCTGAAGAAACTCAGTGCTTGATTCATTAGTCCTCTGTCTCATGGTTGTTAAATCGGTTATTTTCTTCTCTCTAGTCCCAGTGTAGAAATATGTATGAAACTTCTTCTCTAGGTCAGCCCAATTGGCAATGGAGTTGTCTAGTAGTGATGAAAACCAAGTGAAGGCCGGCCCTGATAGGGACAAGGAGAAGAAATGAACTCGATGGGCATCCTCAACTAATACTTCGCCCAATTGTGTAAGATACCGATTAACATGTTCTATTGTGCTTGTACCATCTTGACTAGTGAACTTGGCGAATTCTGGGAGCCTATAATTTGTAGGAAGAGTGACCAAATCATACCACTCTGGATATGGGCATTTGTACGAAAAGGTCAGCCCTTTTGGCTTTAGGCCAAACTGATTCTTCATCATCTCGGTCACCTTTAGCAGCAACTTGTCAGCTTATGGATTTGGATTTCTCGGTACTTGCTGACCCATCTATGGATTGAAATCCCGTGTGCCTTGATCCTAGATTTGGCATCATGTGGAGGGTGTTATAATTCATGCCATAATGATAGCCTTGTGGAATCTCAATCTGTTGGGTCCTTTGTTGGCTTGCTGCTTGAAGTCTTTGATTATAGACATAAGGATCTATATCTCTACGGATCTTTTGAACGGATGGTGCTATCTTCTGAGCCGACGATGGTATGTGGCCTGATGTGCCAAAATTGATCATCTGGTTCTGACATTTCCCCGCCGGCTGTTGCACATGCTGTATTGATGGTCCAGGATTGTACTGTATCTGATTCGTAGTAGCACCTAGAGTTTGTTCAGATGAACCTTGAAGTGCCTGGACTTCACCATTACCAGCTAGTGCTGCTTCTTGATGGCTGGTGCCGACTTGATTAGTCTCTTGGGTTAATGGATCTAGAATGTTGTAATAAGTCGATCCAACCTGACTAACTAGAATTCCATGAATCGCCTCTTTCATGGCATTGTGAAATGCGTCAACAAAAGCTTTATTGCGGCTTGATAGGGCATCACAAACAGATTTGTCTATGGCTTCTGCAAAGAAACGCCTATCTTCAGCTTCAACTGTATCTGTCTATCCATGTAGTAGAACTCTTGGTAGTGGAAATTTTCGAATAACTGTGTTGTCACGTGTTTTGGTGTAGGACATCAAACACTTCTTCTGAAATTCTTCCATAGCTTTGTTGATGGTATCCCTATCTTCATTAGGTAGGTCTTCATAATGTACCATAAGGATGTCATCATTGTCATGAACCGCCATGATGATTGTGGTGTCCCACCGGGCATGCCAGAAATGTGTGTCGACACAGAATTTCATCCTGTGCCGAGGACACACGCAGCAAGCCAGAAGGGTCCGCTCGATGGAGAAGATCCACCTAGCTTCAGCGCAGGGGTGGTCAATCCTACACAATCCTCTCCAGGCATGCCAGTCAATTTGACCCTGCAATTGACAAGGAGAGAAAGTTCATCAGTAGTTAAGGGCGGAACTTGCCAGTATTGCCAGACAGTTCTGAAAGTATGACTATGAGAGCCGATATGGAAGGAAATCGGCTAAATAGCCGATCCCAGTATATTCATGAGAATAAGTCAGTTAGAGCTCATGGGGTCATGTGAAGAAGAATCGGTTATCATTCAGAATAAATATCATTTAAGCAAACATTAATCAATGGCAATAAGATATCGATGATGATTGGTTTATATTGAGCCAATGATTACAAGTAACCGAACTCCTATTTATGTAAAGAAATAGTTCAACACCGCTCAACCATCTAATAAAGATAAATCTAATGAACATGTTAGATCTCATCTATCGCCATGACCAGTGGGGCATGAGGCAGAATCATGCAGGCCATAGAAATAATAATAGACTCGACGACCCTAACTCTTTACTAATATCAGTGGGGCATGAGCCAGAATCATGCTGGCCATAGCACGATAACAAGATCATGAGGCTGACACATCTTTCAACTTATCTCTACTTCAATGATCTCCTGATGTGAACTATTTGTGAAAGTATTCGATATCGGCTAAACAGCCGATTCAGGCATAGCGCACAGTTAAGGTCATGCCTTCTCAGGAATGGATCTACCAACTAACAATCCCCACTCCATGGTGCCAATAGTGGGGTGAGAGGCAGAATCCCACAGGCCATGATGACGGGCCATGGAATGGTTCTCGCTAACCAATAGATCTACTCAAGATCGAACATGCCTTAACCGCACGCTATGCACAAATAAGATTGATATAAAACAACCAATAAAAACATAACTCATCGTTTAAGATGTAGATTAGATCAGTTTAAGATTAGCAAACGATGGGTTAAATAAGATATAAGGCCGATCCAGATCAATCTCAATCGGGCAGAGTGATATTGCTGTAATTAGATAAACAATGAAAGCAATAAGCAATATTGGTAACTTAATGAATCTACCAAAGACTGCCATTCAAAGGTAGAGCCGATAACTTGACCTTGATCTAATTTCAGCAGTGGGGTGTGAGGCAGAATTACACAGGACATACTTGAATTAGGCAAGAGTCGATAACTAGCTTATACCAGAGCCGCAGTGGGGGTCGACCGGATCGATGCAGCCATATGAACTGTTCGGTATAAACCATGATGGTACTTACAACAAGCAGTGGAGGTTGACCGGATCGATGCAGCCGTACTTGCTGAAGAACTCATCGAGATCTACTCTACTCCTACTCCTAAGGGGTGGCCAGAGACGAAAAAAGTAATTAACTTGCATTTGATTGATTGGTTGTTTCTTACAATAGCTAGGGTTTGGTATTTATACCTAGAGTCTAGACATGAATCCTACTCGAGCACGACTTGTTACAATTTTTGGTATGAAAGAAATATTCCTATCTTAAGATAACTTAGACTCTAATCTTTCCCCTTTTGTAGAGTCTGATATGTATCCTTTTGATGCCAGTCATATCCCATCATCGTCATCTGCTGACGCCATTTGGAAAGAATCGATCCAGTGTCACATTTGATCCAGCAGATATCAACCATCGACTCATTGATTGGCATAATTCTAGAAGCCTACGAGTTCTCGCGCTCTTCTCCCAAATTTTGGTGTAAACACATACACCCACATATTTATGCTATTCCTACACTGGGGATACGCAACCACATATGCTTTCCATTCATTATTGCTCTATGAGAATCAAAGTTACCTCTCTAGCTATCTTACATCAAAAAGAGAGGCATGGGCTAAAAAAAAGAGTGAGAAAGAATAAAAGAGCAAAAAGATCTAGTGTTAAAAAAAAGATAGAGTGAGAAAAAAGAAAGTAGTCTTACCCTCTCAAAAAGAAGCTAGAGAAGGGAAACTTCTCAAAGGAGTACCACTTCCACCAAATATGCCACACACATGTACATCTTGATCAATTTCAATGATTTGTTGCTCCTTGTGATCCAAGTTTTTGACTTAACAATATATTCAATTCAAGTAAGCTATGCTTTTACCCCCTACCTTGAGCTCCACATAAGCTTTAGGATAGAAATTGAGGCTAAAATTTATGGCCTTGGTGACGATTTTAAACACCATTGAGTGTACCATCTGAGGAACTTAGGCAAGATTTCTTTTCTAATCTATTGAAAACCTCTAGGAAGTTTGTGCTAAACTAAAGTAGGCAAAAAGTATCTATCTAGCCACACATTCTTGCAATTGCTTGTGTCAAGGTGAAAGCTATAAGTCCAACATCGCTAAGACTGATGGTGAAATTTCTAAGTACTAACATGTTCAACTCAAGAGATAGTATTTGTTTGTATACAAGTCTTTACAGGGCATTACATAGTATGCAACTCTTGATCCAACACCTATTCCATGCTAAACCCGCATCTTTGCTGAGGAAAGCAAAGGGGTAGCTAGGGGGAGCTTGTTGACAATCACTAACACCTATTTTGACCATCAACATTCCACCCAAAAGCATGACAAAGTAATGTAAATCATCATCACATGTGTAGAATTTTGTTTAAATTTCACCTAGTTCCACTTGTGCTTGTAGAATTATTTGTATGTAGGAAATATGGCAAAAATAGGCCAAAATGGTGGCAAACTTGGACACATGGAGCAAGTGGACATGACAGGAGGTCGAGGGCCCACTTGGCAGCGCTGCTTGGCCCCACATGGGCACCGTTCGGCCCCCTAAGTGGCCCTTCCACGTCACTGATTTGTGGGTGCTGGTCCAGAGCCAACCATAAGCTTCCATTCAAGGCGGTTTGATCAATGGACAAGATTTGTACATGTTGGATCTATGGGCCCATTTCTATAGACTTGGGAGCCTCCACCGACTTACCAACTGCCATACTTACCAAATTTCACCATGTGCTGGCTTCACAACTGACTTGGAAGAGCAACCAACACCCTTGGATGCAAAGGTGGTGCATCCAAGGGCTGGTCGGCACCACTATGCCACCGCCCGGTGCCCCCTGTGGCCACCGACCTCCCTACTACCTACAAGTACCCCCATGCCTCTCTACACTATAAAGAGAGGGTGTGGAGTTCGGTGGAAATATGCCCCATTAAATTCCAAGCTCTCCAAGTTTCTCTTAGCTTTCTAGATTAGCATTAGCTATAGAGTAGTAGTCTAGTAGTGGAGTAGAGCAAGAGCGGAGCTTCTCTTGGAGTCCAAAAGAGTCTCTTAGGTTTGGTATAGCTCCTTTGTAATTCTTTCATTTCAGCATTTACTTTATTTAGTATTTATTTTAAGTACTTTATTCTAGTATTATTAATTTGATTTACTTAAGTACTTAGTCATTAGTGTTCATCATTAGTGAGCTTAGGTGCTTATTGTTTGGCATTAGTAGCATAGGTTATCTCTTAATTAGTAGCTATTCGTTATTACTGGTTCCACTGTCTGGTTAGGGTACTTTGATCTCATTTCATCAGAGCTCAGATCGAAGTAGTAATCCTATAGATTAAGCGTGGTGCTTAGGCTATAGTTTACCTGTGGATACGGCTAGGCCTTCGGATAGATTGTGGTAGGTGGCAAGTGGTGACTGCCTTATCCATCCTCTGTATACCACCATGATAGGTCTAGTTATTAAATCATAGGGCTCATGGCAGACCTTGTCTATTTAACTCTCCTAGTTGGTCGGTGGGCTATGCCCCAACATACTATCACATTTCTCCTAGTCATTTGTTTACTCTAGTTACTAGAAAGATAAATTGCTCGCTCTCCCCCATAGCTATCTCTAGTGTAGCTTGTATTTAGTTGTTAGTTTAGGTAGTTCACATTCACCCTTCACTATCGTTCACCTACCTAGGATCAACTTAGGCCTTCCTTAGTAACCTCTAGCCCAAAGATAAATTCTAGCCTTTTGCCTTCATGTGGGATAAATATAAGTTCGACACTTGATACTCACCGAGCAAAGTGCTACGCGATAGTTCTATGCGCTTACGGAATCCTCCAATAGTCATTAAGAAATATCAACAGTTCACAAATGGGTTGGGTTTGTAGTATCACCTTGCACTAGTCTTTGTTGCAAATATCAAAATCATGAATCAAGACTCTTTGAGAAAGTGCATCCAAGAAGAAGGAATTCAAGTCAAGAACAAGGTAAAATGTGTAATTCAAGAGTTAGGCTATTCGAGCATGGAAAGCTTAGAAGAAAATGTGATGATCCATTCAAAGTCATCATCACATAATGGAGCCATCACTCTGCAAAGTGACAAAGGTAATATCTCTAAGGTATGTGGTTAATGCTTAAAAGATTATCTTTGACCCAATAAGCATGAAAATGAAAAATTGATATGGTTGAACTTGTTTAGTTTTGCTAACACAATGGTGAAGCTTAGCTTTTCAATCATGTTTTTGTTTCTGTTCATAATCATAGTCAACTCTTTTAAATTCTTGTTACCTTGAGCCATAGAATCAACTCAAATTCTTGTACACATGTTCTTCTATCTTGTCTTAACTTGATCTAACATAGGAAGAGTGGAGTTTGAGATGTTAAAATTGAATGATCTTGCTCTGTCTTTACATCCTCATCTCTAGAATAAATGTTTACTTAGGAAACCTCTTCTTATGCAACCTCTTGTCATGTTGAGTTTTATTAAATTTTGTGTGACCTCATGAACTAGTGGGACTTGAAAGATATGATCTATCTCCTTCACATTTATCTTTGGTTGCTAGCCTTCCATCATGTATGGTAGTGCTGAATTTCTCTTTGAATTCATGCATTCCTTTTGTTAGACATTCCTCCACCAAACCAAACCCATATTCTTGACACTTATCCTATCCACCAATATGGTCTCCCAAAATAAATACCCCTTTTTTGCCTTTTTATAAAGAGAGACATGGTGCTATAAAAAAGTTGGACACATGAAGGTCCAAGTAAAACAAACAAACAAAAAAAATATGGGCACATGAAGGTCCAAGTATATTGAAAGTATATTATATATATATAAATAGCTCAATGACCTCAAATGTTATCTTGTGGGGGTCAATCATAAGGGGATCCACTTACCACATTGCTTTGGCATGATGAATTGCACATATCACATACTATTCAATGTGAGTTTATTTCCTCCTTTTCCATCATATATCTTTTCTTCCAATGATTAGCTCGAGAAGTTTCACAACCTTCACTAGGAACATTATTTAACTCAACAATATACATGACATAGGTCTATTTCTCCTTCACCTTGATCTCCCCTTTGGCATGATAAATGTTTAGGCACTTTTGTTTCAATTCCAATCATGCTATGCGCCCCTGTTTGCTTTTCAATAAGAGGATTAAAGTTTTGGTTCCCTAGTACATTGTACTAGTTGAACCCTATTGCTTTTCACTCTATGTGTCTCTGAATAAGCATAGATGCCGAAGGAATAGGTGTCGGGTTGGGCAACCCAACCCCACTTAAGCAACGTCTCCTCTGATGAAAACACTGAGACTACACACAGAAGCACTCCACACATCAACATCAACTCTCTGGACTTCATCTCAATATGAGGCGCTAGTTTGTATCTCGATACCCCTCTCCTACATTTATCTCCCTAAAAATGAATGCTTAAAAAAATTCAATTCTTTCATGTTATTAAAACTTGATGAACTCTAAAACATGACCCCAAGATTTGATCATGACTTATGTTATGAGATTGGCTTTCATAATCTTTATCCCTGTCTTTCACTTAATGCTTGTGGGAACCTTACTCAATTAGGATAACATTACCTAAGTTGTTGTGAAGTGTGATATAGTGATGACAAGACAATTCCTTCTTTCTAATCAACTATTTTGGAGACTTTTGTTTTGAACAAATCTAAAACCATGGCTTCATAACTCCTCTATGGTATAAATGTCCTACCAGAGCCATATGCAATATCTTTATAAACCACACTTTCTTGCTACTTAGATTTTGTTTTAAGTTTTGTCAAATCGTGTGACCCTAGTGAGTGATGCCCCATGCTTACATGATCAATATTACATACACTCCACCCGTATATGGTATACTCGTACACTAAGAGTAAGCAGAAACGTGTTTTCCACACTTATGATATGCTCTTACACTGAGAGCTAGCACATATATGCCTTTTTACATCTCCACAAACATTCTTTTCCACAAAATAAAGACTCCGTGTATTCAAGATCTCTCTCCATTCTCCATTCAAGTTTGAAAAAGGGACATGGGCTATATGTTATGAAAAAAGAGAGTTAAAAAAAGAGAGCTAGAAAAGATGATGAAGAGAGAGAGAGAGAGAGAGAGAGATGAATGAAAAAATGTTGAGCAAAAAAAAAGAGGATGAGCATCAAAGATAGCCCATGATCTCAAGCATCTAGACTTGGAGAGAGAGTCTTATTAAGGAGTCAACCTTCCACTCACATCCACACATTTGAGCTCTTGATCATAGTTTGTATGTTGTTTTCCTCCATGGATCCATGCTTTGACTTTACAATATAAACATTCTAAGTATGCCATTCAAGTTCTCCTACCCAAAACTCCACATAAGCCATAGTTGTAGGGCCTTGAGGCAAAGAAAGGTCTTAGTAAGGACACATATGTGGTAGAACCGCCTAATCTAATGCCTCCTAGGAGTACTTATCTTCTATTAGATACTAAGTACTCAAGAGAGGACACTAAACTACGTAGTTCCATCGAGCACACCCCAAGGGAGAACTTGAAAATCCACATTTTTGCATCAGGATCATAAATGAGAGAATGCAACTTACAACATTCTTAAGTCATTTCTTACATCACTTTATTACAGTAATAGAATATTACCTCAATTGATTATAACAGTGGAATATAACAATGTTATCAGAGTTATAGATGAAGCAAAAATTAATTTAATGACATGGTGGAGCATTAACATAGTGGACATTTATATACAAGAGATGCTAGTAGATTTTACATCTTTTCTTATAAAAACCTTTAGTGAGGGTTATAAATAAACACTATGGTCGTAACATAAAGGAATCCTCTCTGAGCCCACCAGGAGGTTTCCACATATAAGAGTCAGCCTAAGTATCCTCTGATCACCTGCAACAGGGGGAATAAAACCCTGAGTACTCGATTGTACTCAGCAAGACTTACCCGATAGGAGGAAAATAAAAGACTCCAAGGATATGCAAGGCTTATTTGGCTTGTGGGTTATTGCATCTGCAGAAGCATTGCTAAACGTGTGTTCTTATATTCAATTTTATTAGCAGTCATCATTAGTTCATTAACTAACCATTCTATGTAAGAACCTATGCTACTTTTCAAGCAGGTGGTAACCAATCAGGACCATTTTATCACCTTTCAAGTTTCAGTTCTTACTATGGTGCTAGACCATAGTCGAGTCATACCGTCTCATAGAAATGACGATTTGTGAATTAATGTATCCTAGCTAGGTACCCCGAAACACATGCCCTGTTTGTACCCTAGGCACAAACAAGACCTACCCATTCCACTCCTATCAAGGGGTCTAGGTCCCTATCCAAACATGGACTCCAAGCCCCCACACTTGAGACTTGGTCTCAGTATGGTGCTTAGACCTCCACCTTTCTCTTCCTCCAATAAGCAAGTATGTGCTTAGGATAATAAGTCTGTGACCTGACTACCATCCACAACAATAGACGGTCAATCAACATAGGCGGAACAGTTGCAATCCAAGCCTCGCTCGAATGCCTAACCAAGTCCAGATCCAAAGTACCATTCTGCCCAGTCTCCAATTATCATTCATATATATTCCATATGATAGTAATGTAATAACAACAATAATATCTTGCCTATCTCTCGTGAGTGACAAGTAATCACTTGACTTCTATCGGGTCCTATAGCAGAGCAATATACATGATCCTGACATACTAGTAGGACTCATAGGATAAGGATATATATGCAAGTGGTTTAATTCAACTCCTTAAAACTTAATGCACAAGCATAAAGTAAAGTGCAGAATAATAGGGGTTATGCATCGGGGCTTGCCAGGGTAAGATATAACCAAAAGTTAGCATTCCATCATGGTGACATGATCATCAAGGCACCATCCTTTCTGCTACTCCGATCATGTCCACGATCCATCATTGTTCCTATTATGATACACGTGGATGCAACGCAGAGGCGTAAATAATCAACGACAACCGAAACTCTTAGAAATATGATTACGCCTCGTAGGCTAACGAGATAGCTCTAATAACTAATGTGCTAGGCTATGTATCCATATTGTCGAATAAGGCATTGTTTCCTCAAAAATGTTCTAGTTTTAAAATCCCAAGGTGTTTTGGTATTTTATTGATTAAATATATATTTTCAAACTAGGGCTCATTTAGCTACCTTAGCAAACTAATTATTATGGAGCTATAAAAATTATAGTGAGCACCTAATAATCTTAGGAATTTACTATGAAAGTTTCAGAATTAACACTTGCACTAATTAATCATAAAAATTCCTACAAGTTTATATTTTAACAACATTACACATCTCAATTTAATTAGATAACTCCTGAAAATACTATGAAACTATGTGAACAAGACATATTGGCAGATGCATCAGGATTTTAGGAACCTAACAAAATTCGTTTCATAATTTTTGGTCAACTACACAAATTTATATGGAATTTACGAGTTTGCCTTAGAAACTAAATTAAAAATGTTTTAGAAAAAGGGAGAACCAGCGACCACAATTCAGCCCAGCAGCCCACGCAGGGGCGTGATCGCGCATTAGCAGGCCGACCCAACTGGCCCGCTATGCGAGCGCGTCTGCGCATTTTGTAAAAGAGTCCCTAGCATTTTGTGATTTTGAGCACTATTGCACTAGAGAGCAGTTTTACATCAAGCACCCCTAGAAACCCTACCTTCTAACTGAGTCAGTCCTCGATGCCCTGTGCACGATGGCGTGGCTGCGACTAACATAGCACGGCCACGCCGGCCTACCGAGGGCCAAAAATATGCGTCCATTGGGCCAACGTCGACCCATGGACCAACACGCAATGGTGGGTGGTGGCGGAAGGTCCAATGGTGTACTACCCAACCCTAGCCTCAAAGACGGTGGATTCATACGGTGGCGCGAGCATTCCAGCAAGCCTACGTCCTCACAGAAAGGTAGAGATGGTGGGGAAGCATCAGTAGCTCACCATGGTGCACGCTATAGTGACGGTTGAAGGAAGGGAGGGCCGAGGAGGTCTGGCCACGTGCGCTCGGGCACAGCGGCAACACCCCGAGCTAGACACCGATGCGTCACCCCATCGCCGATGAGTTCCCTAGGTAAAATAGCGTGAGCACCGGACATAGGAAGTCAAGACAAGTTTGAGGGTACGAGCCGTTGAACTGCTACCAATCCTACGGGCCTTACCTCCCAACCTACCGACTCAGCGGCGCACCTGACCTACGGCGAGCAAAACACCAAATTACCAGTTGGTAGTGATTGACCAGGCTTGAGGAGAACAGGGTGCCTAGCTGACTACCTATACCACCCACTAATGCAGGGAATTGCGCTACGAAGCCCGAGCTGGTGATTAGGAAGAGGAAGGAATGGTGGCTCTGCACACGGTACGGCTGTGGGGAGGTCACACGAGTGAGCCCAAGTGGAATAAGACGAGGTGACCCTGATCGATGGTAGCAGTACGAGCACGTGCGCACAGACAATGAGACCTAGAGGCTTGGCATGAAGTGCTCGGAATGGCATGGCCAGACCTGAGCGGGCACATCGGCGTCGACTAGCAGGGGCAAGCACGGTAGAGGGACATCACCATCACCCCTACGACTGAGGTCATTGGCCTAGACGCGGCAGCATTGGCACCTACCTAGACCCTCGACATGGTAGGAGAAATGAGGGTGAGGTGAGTGCCACGATGGTAAGGCGATGATAGCCACAACGTTGTCTCGACCCCGCGCGTGGCTCGGCGACCAGAGGGTGGTGCGCGCACACAGTGAAAGCGGGGCTAGGCCATAGCTAGCCAGGACGACCAACGTGAGGCCAAGGGCGCTACGCGGCATCGATCGGGCACACGAGCTAGCCAGCGGCAATAGCCCGGCTACGGCCTAAGTTCGGCCCCAGCAGTGCACGCACACGTTTTTAAAGCGAGCCATGGTTTTTAAAGCCAAGCACGGTTTTTAAAGCGAGCCAAAACTACTTAGCGTCTCTATTAAGACTCAACCAATTCCACTAACTTGTAGCTGGTGCTAACAGTTAACTAGGGAAACAATGCTTATGACCAGAGGATGGCCCAAGAGAAAGATGGAGAGATGCTAAGATAAGATCATCGCGCTGAACGCCGATGCACGAACAGAGCACCAACAACTAGGTTATAGCACGTCCCAACAAAGTTGAGCAATTTTTAAAGAGGGCAACGTGGCATTCGACACACCTACAACCTACACCGTGCCCAAATACTCACTTAGGGGCAACCAACAATACAAAAATATGAAACTAGTGTTAACTATTTTAGTTAGAACTTAAACATCAAAATAGCATTGTCTACCACCCTTCTATACTTAGAAAAGTTAAGGGTTTTCAGTTGGGACTAAGTGGCCATTAACTCTTTTGTCACAAATTTTAAATGGCCTAAACCTTGTTAACTTCAACCAACAAATACTTCATGCAATAGTCCATACTTTATACTAAACCATAGGAACAAAACATTTAAGCACTATTTAATTATTTTGCTTAACATAACTTGCCAAAAATAGTACTTTAACATAAGTTCAGATCTTTGTTGACTTAACAAAAAGGTTAATTTTAATTTTCAATTTGATTTTTGGAGCTCCCAAGAACATTAGTTAACATGTTTATTTTCAAAAAATTAAAGTTGCATTTTTATATACACCACTTGCTTATCATCTTTACATAAGCACTATACATAAGTTATATTTTATTTTTGTTTATAGAAATTGTTTTTCGTACCAAACAATTAAAACTACTTATTTTATTCTTCTTGTTAGGATTTTCATTAGCACTTTTACGCAATGAGTAAATTAACTTAGATATTTATTTGATTTCTCTCAACCATAAAAGTGAGTCGCACAGGGTTTGTTTTATCATTTCATGTGTGTTTTAAATTTTTAAAACTCGAGGACTTGTTTGGCTAATTCCTCTCGGACCTAAATCTCAGTGCTAAGCAAGCTCGTAACACTAGGGGTGTTACAACATACACAAATACCATTGAGTGATTTGAGAGAACCATATGAGGAGTAACATGAGCTATGATTTGTTTTAAAAAATTGTCAAAAATTCCAATCTTACTTGAGAAGGACAAGTAATCTATGCCTTCAAGTCAGAACTGTTCCACTTCTCAACTGCCCAAGGTGATGTTCTAGCCACTTCAAAACCCACAGGTATGAGTATGTGACTTGGAATATCTTTTATGCTTGCATCATATCCTAAGAAAGTTGTGTATCAAATCCACCTAAATCTTTGCTTGGCACTCTTTATTGTTCGAATCCTTTACTCGGGACAAGAAAAGGTTCGATGTGGGGGAGTGTTGGTATTTGTTAACGCAAATAGATAAATCCACAAGCGCACGGATACCGCTGTAGCTTTCGTCCGGGAGTATTCCAAGGTATCGATTTCCATGGAGAACATGAAGTGTACTAATCAAGAATCAAGGTTGTCCGAGGAAAAATATTTTTGTGGGTAGAGAGGAACTTTCTAAGGTTTCCTGGCCAACCTAAAGAATCAAGGATCAGATTATTTCAAGGTTACTCACTTTGGGACATCAGAACACTAGCCATGGACTGGGATGTGAAGGGGGCTAGGAAGCTCCGACTACGGTTCTACAAACACCAACCCGAACGTGGTGGACTACGTCGGCCGTCAGGGCTGGCTACCACAACTATCCATGGGACTGGGTGCAACACCAGGTAATCGTAAGACTAAGCACCATGCCTAATTTATAGATTACTACTCTAGTTTTGCAAAGACTAGAGCACTTGATATAAGCGGGAATCCAAAGAATAATCTTGAGATAAAAACTAATCTCGATTAATTAGATAAGCCAGAAATACTAGAGTAATATTCCGAATGTAGCTAGAAGATCAGCTACAACCGCCAAGGTACAAAGTCGAGGAGGATCCGACAGTCCTGGCTCCTCCTCAGCTCTTGCCTTGCCTCTCTCCCTCTTTTCTATACTACAACAAGGTGGGAGACACCTAGAGGAACACTACTACAAAATATATGATGGAGAAATGAAGCTCTTGTGTGTAGGATATGTCTACAAGTGGAGAAGAAGGTCTTTATTTTTAGTGGAGAGGGAACTCTAATTTTAGGCAACCTGGAGGAGTTGCCGACCTCCTGGAGCATGCAACCGACCTCCAGAGTCGGTCAGCACCTAAAATCTGGCGGCAATTATCCTCTCCACCGCCTCATTGCATGTGGGCTTCTCGCTGCTGGGCTGGGCTGCACGGTAACAGGCTGCCTGCGTTGACTTCCACATGGGAGTTGCTCCTGTCTGCTTCATGCATGCACGAATGGACATGTTCGCTTCTCTGAATTCTGGACAAATCTGGATGGTTTGGAGGAATTTGTGAGAGAAAAATATTATTTCGGATAAAAGAATAAGCGGATCAAGCCGAGTTTAAGGACACTCCAGCGTGAACCAAATCGTGCATGCGTGGCCTGGTATTTGCTGCTGCGCTGGTCCCCACATGCTGCTGCTATACGTAATTTGGGGAGTCCTCTCGTGCTGCAGTAAGTCATCAGTAGCTGATGCAACATGTAAGTTGACTTTGGTGGCTTGTCCTGATATGCCTTGCTGTTACGTATATACATATATACTCCCTCTGTATATACGTATATTTATATGTGCACAAATCTTGTGGTCATGATTAATTAAATCCCTGTTCAAGGTATATTTGCATCACGACTGTAGTTGCTCCATATAATACCATTTAATGTGCATTTTCGGCATGTCCTGCAAAATAACTCAAGAGTACCAAAACTCTTGAAACTTGTCAGATAAAGATCTATCTTACTCAGATATATGTTTATTTGTGTCATTTTATTATCTTTTGGTGGTGAAAACATTTGAGTTAACGATCGCCAACAAGCCCCCCTACACTTGCTCTTTGCTCGTCCTTGAGCAAAGGTTAGGATAAATTAAAAGTTAGGATAAAGTAAACATAGGATAAAGTAAACATAAACATGGCAATTCAAGATATGAGACAAGCATAACGATTATTCCAAAATATACCTCGTACTTGTGGGATACGTGGAGTGTCTATCATTTCTCCTTGAGTGGTTGAGAAGTAGAACGGCTCTGAAACAAAGTCATATCTTCCCATTTTCATATCTTAGTAACTTGGAGTTTTGTAATCTTTTGAAATAAAGCATAGTTCATATATACTCCTCGAATGGTACTCTCGAATCGCACAATGGTGTTTGGTTCCTCACCAAGGCATATCGTGGCATTGCCTTCTTTTTCTTCCTACTTCTAAGAAGCTTATGTGGATCTTAGGTAGGGAAAAGTATGAGGGCATACTTGCATTGCATATTTTGCTAAGTCAAACAATGGATCCGAGGAGAAAGATGTCATCCAATCAAATCAAGATGTGCATGTGTGTGGAACATTAGGTGGATATATATGGTGGCTAACCTAATTCTACTATGCTCTTAAAACACATCTCTCTCTTTATTGGGATTTAGAAAATTTTTGTGAGAACATGGGCTATCTTTATTCTCATCTTTCTTTCTTATCATCTCTTCTTCTTTTTCTTTCTTTCTTCTTCTCTCTCTTTTTTTCTTTCTTTTCTAATTTCTTTTTGATGATAGCCTCATGCTTCTTTTTGCAACTAAACTTTTGAGAGAGATATAAAAAAGGATCTAGAGCATTTATTTTGATGGAACCTAACAAACATATTTTTGTTCACTCCCAGTGTAGGAGTAGAACATTTTTGGATGGATCTAAGTGGAAGGCATGTTTTGGCACCAACTCCCAGTGTAGGAGTAGTGCATATATTTGGTGGCGTGTACGTGATCTTGATTTCAAAGATATGATAACTTTCTCAACATGGGTCAACAAAGTTTGACAAAGCTCAACACAAAACAGGTAGCATATGTAGAACGTTTTATCATGATATTTGGCCTTGGTAAGAATTTTCTTACCATTGAGGAGCATGTGTGAAACTATGGATTTTGACATTTTATCAAAAAGAAAATTCTCAAAGTACTTTGAATAGAAAAGGTTGGATTTCCATGTCTAAGCCATATCTCGCTTCACAACAACTTAGTCAATATGTTTTTCTTATAAGATATTTTCCCCAAGAGCATCAAGGATATGTAAGGAACAAAGATTATCTAGTCCAATCTCAAAAAGCTATACTCATATTCACTTTCAAAGTTTTAACTTTAAGTGTGGAATTTAATTCTTTTTGAATTTGTAGGTTTAAACAAGTGCTCAATAGGGAGTAAGTATATGAACAAGTGAGAGAGGATCAAATCGAGTTCCAGAATTGCGTGCAAGCTCCTGCACTAGTTCATGATGTGTCTTGACATATTTGTGCACAATGGGGGTTGGCACACCCCCACACTTCTCCAAAACTATACCTGGCTTTTTTATTTCATAGACAAAAATTGGTGAAAACAAAGGGGACTCTTCTGGTGAGGGGCACCAGAGAGTCAAAATTTATTCAACTATAGGATTAAACTAAAAAGACATGGAACAAGATTAAGTTTTATTTTTTTTAAAATTTTATTCTGATGGAAAGGTTACATTTTTATTGTGAAGATAAAACAAACTCTACTTTATGATTTCTATGAATTCAATTACATCGAGCTCCTTGATCATGTTGATTTGCGGCTAAAGATAAACTTAAATGTGTTGAAATGTTGGCCATTTACCTTAAATGTGTTACCTGTATCATCTTGGATGGTGATGGCTCCATGAGTTGAAGTGTCGATGACCTTAAAAGGTCCATCCCACTTGCTTCGTAGTTTACCATGTCCAAAGAGTTTTAATCTTGAATTGAATAGTAGAACCTTATCGCTAGGTTTGAATTCTTTGTGCTTGATTCTCTTATCATGCCATCTCTTTGTTCTTTCTTTGTAGATTTTGGAGTTATGATATGCTTTTTCTCTTCACTCTTCAAGCTCAACTAGTTGTATTTGATGATTCTTGCCAGCTAGGTGGAGGTCCATGTTCCATTTCTTGATTGCCCAATGGGCCCTGAATTCTAATTCAACAGGCAAATGACATGTTTTTCCATATACAAGTTGATAGGGTGACATGCCTATGGTTGTTTTGTATGCAGTTTGGTAGGCCCAAAGTGCATCAGGGAGTTTATCTTCCATCCCTTACCCATTTCATCCACAGTCTTTTGCAGAATATTCTTGATTTGGTTGTTAGATGTTTCCGCTTGACCACTAGTCTAGGGATGGTATGGTGTTGCTATGTTGTGACGAACTCCATGTTCCACTAGGTACTCCCGGAAGGCCTTATCTATGAAGTGGGATCCTCCATCACTTATGGCCATACGAGGTGTACCAAAGCAAGGAAAAATGATTTCATGGAACATTCTCTTGGCATGTTTTGAATTGGTTGCTCTACATGGTATTGCTTCTACCCATTTGGACACATAGTCCACGATCACCAAGATGTACCCATAGTTCTTCGACTTAGGGAACATCCCCATGAAATCAATCTCCCACACATCAAAGAGTTCAACTTGGAGATTGTTCATGAGAGGCATTGCATCTCGTGAATTGATGTTCCCATGTTTCTGACATTAGTGGCATCTCCTAACAAACTCCTTTGTATCTTGATACATTGTTGGCTAGTAAAAGCCACTTTGCCAGATCTTGGCATTTGTCCAAAATGCTCCATAATGTTCTCCATATGGTGAGGCATGACATCTTTCCATAATCTTGGTAGCCTCAACCAAAGGGACACATCTTCTCAACAATCCATCAGCGCAAACTCGATATAGATATGGCTCATCCCATAGGTGAGAACGACTTTCATGGATCAACTTTCTTTTGTCCTCACTAAGTGGGACATAGCCTACCACTAAAAAGTTCAAGATGTTTGCTTACCATGGATTAGAGTTTGCTATCTTAAGCAAGGTGTCATCCCTTAGGTAGTCATTGATAGGCAGCTCATGTGTTTCCTTGAACTGAAGCCTAGACAAGTGATCGGCTACCAAATTTTCTACTCCATTTTTATCTTGAATTTCTATGTCAAACTCTTGGAGTAGAAGGATCCATCAAATTTCTATGTCAGACTCTTGAGAGCAGCATGATCTATGTAAACAATTACCTTTGCCCCCACTAAGTAAGATCTAAACTTGTCTATAGCAAAGACAACAACCAATAGCCAAGGTTTTGCTAGCATAGGATATGGCATAGTGCTTCTTATCCTTGTTTGGCCTAAAACGGCTCCAATTGCAAAGTCACTAACATCACACATGATCTCAAAAGGGAGATTCAAATTAGGTGGTTGGATGATTGGAGCTAAAACGAGTGCCTTCTTAATGTTTTGAAAGGCTTCATGAGACTCATCGCTAAAGGTGAAAGGTGCATGTTTAGCGAGGAGACTTGTTAGGGGTCTAGCGATTTGAGTGAAGTCTTTGATAAAGCGTCTATAGAACCCCGTGTGTCCTAGGAAGCTACGAATGCCTTTCACATTCATGGGAGGTCGAAGATGTCCAATAACTTCAATTTTTGCTTTGTCCACCTCTATCCCATGTTCGGACACCTTGTGCCCTAGCACTATTCCTTCCCAAAACATGAAATGGTATTTCTCCTAGTTCAGGACTAAGTGCTTTTCTTCACACCACTATAATACTTTATTTAAATTCTCCAAGCAATCGGTGAAGGTTTTGCCATAGATAGTAAAGTTGTCCATGAACACCTCCATGATTTTTTCGATCATATTAGAGAAAATAGACATCATGCACCGTTAGAAGGAAGCTAGAGCATTGCGTAACCTGAACGACATTTGTCAATATGCATAAGTTCCATATGGGCATGTGAAAGTAGTCTTACTTTGGTCATCAGAGTGGATCAGGATTTGATGATACCCAGAATACCCATCAAGGAAACAAAAGAAGGAATGGTTCGCAAGCCGTTCTAGCATCTCATCAATGAATGGCAATGGGAAGTGATCCTTCTTAGTGGCCTTGTTTAGCTTCAAGTAGTCAATGCTCATCCACCACCCAGTGATGGTTCATTGAGGGATGAGTTCATTCTTTGCATCGAGTGGCACTAGGTGATCGAGTTACAAGCCGGTGGTGCTTGTTACTCTTGGAGGTTGTCACCTCCTAGATGGCTTGGTGGTGGTCTCCGTGGAAGCCCACAAGAAGCTTGTGCGGCGCTCCGGAGAAGTGCTTTGAGAGGGGCATTGTGCTCGCCCCGCGGGAGCCGCAAAGAGCAACTTTAGTAAAGCGTGTCATTGAGCTACCCTCACTTCTGGGGTAGGTTCTTGCGGCACCCGACATGTGGGCTTGGCGGGTGATGCCAATTAGCCGCCGAACCACCAAGTGAGCGGTCAACACAACGGGGACTAGCGTGTTGGCAAACACGTGAACCTTGGGAGAAAAAATCATCGTGTCAACCTTGTTCTTCCCGTTGGTTTGCTTCCCCATTACACAAGCTTGTATTCACTTTCATATACATTGTGCTTGTGTTGTTGCTTTTGTAATTAGTTAGCTTGTGTAGCTTGCTAGTTACCTTCTTGCTTGTGTAGCATAGAAGTAGCTCCCTTGCGTGACTAATTTGGTTTGTGTAACCTTGTTAGTCACATTGCTTAGTTTGTGTAGCTAAGTAATTGCGCTCTCTAATTTGGCATTGGTTGCCTTGTTATTGAGCATTGCTAGTGAGCTTAGTTGGCTTTGTGCTTTTGCTTACTAGCATGTGTAGGAGCTCCCTTGTTGCTTAAAGTACTAGTGGCATAGGTTTGTGCGACCTTGCTTCTAGAATTGGTTAGGAGAGCTCTAGCTAGCCCGGCACCTTTGTTGCTTAAGTAGTATCTTTGAAAGGTGCTAGCGAATATAGATAGAGGGGTGTAGTCTTGGCTAGACCGATAGTTATAATTCCACACTTGTTTCGGTTAGCCGACGTGATTGAGTTTTAGAAAAGACTATTCACCCCCCCTCTAGTCGCCATCTTGACTCTTTCATTGGGCAAATAAACTTAAATGCCACATGCATGCTCAATCTTCTAATCTTATCACCCATGACATAATTGAACAAAGCACATAAACATCAACTTCATCATATTCAATGTGCCTGAGGATAGAGAGGAATGAATAAAATTTTGGTTATGTTGGTGTTTTCCCACCAACAGAGCCCATGCACTTGATCTCTACCTTGTCTTTATGAGTAGGACACACTTCAAGCAAAGTGTGGGGGAAGACAGTCGACTTTCCAATTTCTACAAGTGTTCTAAACATGTCAAACCAAAGTCTAAACTCAAAACCAAGACAGATTTGGCGAAAAAAGTTGACATCACCCTTAGAGGCACCACCACAAGAATCCTCCTCTTCAGAGCAAACCGAGGTCTTTGATCAATAAACTTCATAATGAGAAGTCTGGTTTGAAGGACTTAAAACACCAAACCCTCACCGAAAGAGCTAGCTTGGGGGAGAAGCACTCCCATGTATCTAGGTAAGTATGCTTTCCCTTTGTTCTAGCTTTAGTTTCTTTTAAATAGTTATAGAAAATGGTAAAATTGAAAACAAAATAAAAGATGTGTCTAGTTTGCTTTAATTTGTTTTTAAGAGCTGAATAAAATAAAGAGGACTCAGAATAATCTCTTAAATAGAAATGATGAATAGTTGCTCTATTGTAATTCCTTTCAAGTATCTAGTTTTTAGCCTCGAATTCTCTCGAGTTTTGGATACGACTGAATTGATATGAGGATTTACTCTGAACTTGAAACTCGTGGGTAGCATATGCTTGATCTAAGTCTAGGTAATTGACGGATATGATATGAGAAGGTCTAAGCTGTTGTTTATCTTGTTCCAAGTGACACTAAAGTTCTAGAGATTTATCTTTAGAAAAACAAAGAAATGCTACATGATGAGTTCCTATATGACAAAGCTTGAATTCCTACTAGAGTCATACATGCTATTTAGGCTAGAAAAACTTCCACATATATGCTGCTTGCTTTTGCATTGAGTTTTGTCAAGCTTTGTGACCCTTATGAGAGATTTGTCATACTCTTAAAATCAAGATCACGTACACACTACCTAAATATGCACTACTCCTACACTGGGGGTAGGCGCAAGAACATGCTTTCCATCTAGATCCACCCAAAAATGTTTTACTCCTATGCTGGGAGTGAATACAAAAACAAGTTTGATATGTTCTCCATCCACACCAAATAAATGCTCCAAGTTCTTGTTGGTATCTCTCAAAGTTTTGTTGCAGAAAAGAGACATGGGGCTATGCAAAAGTTATTCATAAAAAGAAGAAGAGAGATGATAAAAAATGGACAAGTGTCCGAGATATTTAAAACAATGGGTACTTAAATGCCCGCTTGAAAAAAAGAAGAGAAGAGAAAGAGAGATGAATAAGATAGCCCCTGCTCTCTAGCAAATGTTTCCAAGTTTCAAAGGAGAGATATATTTTCAAGGAGCATAGTAGAATTAGGTTAGCCACCATATATCCACACACATGCATATCTTGATTTGATTGTATGACTCAACTCTTTTTGGATCTGTTGTTGGACTTTACAATATATGCATTGCAAGTATGCTCTAGCTTTCTCCCTACCTATGAACTCCACACAAGCCTTAGTTGTAGGAAGAGAAAAAGGCATAACATTTTTATTGCCTTGGTGAGGATCCACAAATACCACATATATTGAGAGACTTGAGAGTGTCATACAATGGAATCTCTGAGTTTTATTTTGAAAACTTATAAAAACTCTAGAACAATGGTAGAACAAAGAACTCGAGACATAGTGCTTGACTTGATCATTCTGTCTTTCAATTGCTCAAGACCCAAGTGAAGGTTGAGAAGCCCCATGATTGAAGGTAATATGGGTAAGTTTGAAAGTCAGATCAATTTATTCTAATCCAGAGGAGAATTTTTGATTAAACACATGTGTACTTTTGAGGCATGAAAGCATTATTGCAACTCCTGATCCATTGATGAGTTTAGCTTTGCTCAGGGACTAGCAAAGGTTAAGCTTGGGGGAAATTGTTGATGGTCACTAACATCAATTATAAACCATCAACATAACCTATATCTATACTTAATTCCATTACCAAACATAGGTATAGGGGTTTAAACTAATAAATTCCATGAGTTTTGGTGAATCTATGTTTTTAGCAGGGGTTATCCAGAAAACCATCAAGGGGGACCTATTCGCCAAAGGAAATTATAGAATTCTGCTACGTAATCAACATGGGAAAACTCTAGAAGGCGAATCACCGAAGCAGAGCCTGTGTCTCTGACATGTGGGTCTGATTGGCCCCACCTAGATGCCGCCCGAGTTGTGGGCCCCTACGTTAGCCTCCCATTGTTATGTCGGTTCTCCACTGCCTCCTAGGTTGCATCTACGCCATCCTTTAAGTCAGTTTGATCAAAGGGATCATGTTGGATGCTCTGGCATATATATACCAGCCCCTGCCACCCTCCCTAGAGCCATCCTAAAACCCTAATTCATATTCTCCTCATCAGGATTAGAGCCAACTATCAAGAGAAGATTAGTCCTTTATAGGATCTAGTCTTATGAATAGAAATAGTAAGATAGAGAGTGAGGGAAGAGTTTGGAGGAGGTGCCGGCCTATCGGTGCTCTCTTTATGGCTTGTCCTTGGTGGATCCAAATTCTACTTGAGCTTATCTTCGAGATATCTCTAACAATCAACTTCTGATTCAAATAAGCATCTTGTTTATATTGTTCTTCAGGTTCACGACTCTCTTTTGAGTGCTTTATTCTCTTCCTAGGGAGAGTAGAGTATTAATCGTAAGTGTAAGCATGGTGCTTAGATTTAGGTTAATCGTGGATGCACCTTGCATTCCAAAAGGTGGTAGATTGCATGAGTGACATAAAGATCTATATAGTCTATACTATATAGCTTCGTTGATCCTTTGTAGTCCACCTTCTGTCTATAGGTGCATGTAGGACATGGTTGCGAAGGAAAGCATTATCTGCTGGTGTCTTTCCCTAGTAATGTCCCAAGTTGAATAGTAGAAGACATAAGCCTACCCAAGTAAGAACTAGAGAACTTTAGTTATCCTCTCTATGCTCCTATTTATCCTAACCTTATTGCTACTGTTAGTTAAGTTAGACCATAGTTAATCTCACATGTTTCCCAGTGGATACGATACTTGGAATACCTCTGGTTGAAAGCTATAATGGTATCCATGCACTTGCGGATTTGTCTATGTGCGTTAAATATACCAACACACCTCTAGAGGCTTGATCGAGGGATTGCACAGAATCCTTGCTAAGACACATATAAAAATGTTGTAGGAGCATCGGGGCTGAAATAGTAAGGTCGGGGCCAGTGGTGATAAGACTATTAATGAATACATTCCCATGATGTGCCAAGAGATTCTTCTTCTAGTTGTCTAAAATTTAGAACCTCTTGCCAAGACTTTCCCATGATGTGCCAAGAGATGGGAAAGAAACATAAATAAAATTTAGAGCATAATGTTTCTCAATCTCCTTGCATACTTCCTACGGTTTGACTATACCATTGTTTAGCCCTTCCCATTAAAGAGAACAGAAACAACTTCCATCTTATGGCCTTGTCAGACATGCCAGCGATATGCAAGCATGCATAGGTCTAAGCAAACTCCCATAGGTGTGAGTATTTGTTTTCATCACCTTCTCTCGAGAAGCATTTTTCTTGAATCAATTTTATAAAACACAGGCATAGCTCATAGCCAGGTGCTAGGATAGGCTCTAAAGATTTTGGTGGCTCTAGGCATGCGCTTGTAGGTTTAGCATATTTATATATGGGAGTGGAGTACATAATGAAAAGTAAAAGAATAAAAGATAAAAGAATAAAGATACAAGGTTAAGCTAGGTTCGTAGTTAATTCAGCAACCATTTCCCTAACAACGGTGCCAGAAAGCTTGTTGGTATTTATTAACGCACACAGATAAATCTGCAAGAGCATGGATACCACAGTAGCTCTCACCTAGAAGTATTCCAAGTATCGTATCCATAGGGAAATGTGTGAGACTATCTATGGTCTAACTTAACTAAGGGTAGCAACAAGGTTAGGATAAACAGGAGCGTAGATAGGATTACTAAGGTTCTCTAGTTCTAACTTTGGTAAGCTATGTCTTCTACTATTCAACTAGGGACATTACAAGGAAAAGACACCAGCAGAGGATGCTTTCCTTCATAACTGGGCCCTACTTGGCCTGCAAACGGGAGGTGGACTACAGAGGATTCAACGAGGCTATAAGAGTCACCGTCGCGAGCTAGCACCGATCCAAAATACAGGGTGCATCCATGATTAACCCAAGTCTAAGCACCATGCTTACACTTATGATTAATCTTTATTCCCTCTAGAACAGGAATAGAGCACTCAAAAGAGTCACAATCCTGATGAACAATATAAACAAGATGCTTACTTGAATCAGAAGTTGATTACTATAGAAATCCCAGAGGCAAGCTCAGATAGAACTTGGATCTGCCAAGGTACAAGTCATAGAGAGAGAGCACCGATAGGCTGGCACCTCCTCCAAACTCTTCCCTCACTCTCTATCTCACTATTTCTATTTATAAGACTAGATCGTATGGAGGACTAATCTTCTCTTGATTGCTGGCTCTGATCCTGAAGATATGAATTAGTGTTTCAGGGATGGCTCTCTAGAGGGGTATAGGGCCATATATATAGGGGTAGCATCAATTCTAGACCCTCGTATCAAACCGACTTGAATAAATGGCATAGATGCGATATTTAAGGAGGTGGAAAACTGACATAGCAAGGAGGGGCTTTGGTGGGTTGGCTTCTAGAGTGTTCTGGAGTCTTCTGAAGTTGTTTACGCCATGATTAAGCATGATTAAGTGTGACATTTGGGTCCACCTTGATGGTTTTCTAGATAAACCCTGCTGAAAACATAGATTCACCAAAACTTGTGGAATTTATTAGTTTAAACCCCTATACCTATGTTTGGTGATGGAATTAACTATATATGCAAGTTATATTGATGGTTTATAATTGATGTTAATGACCGTCAACAAGCTCCCCCAAGCTTACCCTTTACCAGTCCCTAAGCAAAGCTAAACTCAGCAATAGATTAGGAGTTGCTACAATGCTTTCATGCCTTAAAAGTACACATATGTTAAATCAAGAATTCTCCTCCAGATTAGAATAAACTAATCTAACTTTCAAAAGATCTATCTTACTCAGATATATGTTTATTTGTGTCATTTTATTATCTTTTGGCGGTGAAAACATTTGAGTTAATGGCCGCAAATAGGGAGCCTATTGATGGTCCTTAACACCCCATTTTATACCATTAACTATGCCTAAATTTGTGATAAATACGTAAAATCAGCTGAAAAGCAACATTTTATGTTTAAATTTCACTTGGTTCCACTTGTACTTGGAGAATTGTGCTTGTAGGGTAAAACAAGGCAAAATTAAGCAAAAGGAGGCGTTCTAGAAGTAATCCAAGTGGCAAGGAGGGCCAAGGGCCACCAAGTGGCGTCATTCGATGTAATGACCGAGTTCATTACAATATAGGTAGTCATTTTGACCATCGTAGGAAGTGATCACCCAAGCTCCTATATAGATCTCCGATGCCTTAAGTAAGGATGGACCATCAAAAGCTTATCGTTTCACTTTGCAAGTACCCTTGGATGATTACGATCAGGCTCACACCCGAAGAAAAGTAAAACCTTCAATAAGACCAAGAGACAATCTATTGGCATCATCAACACTAGCTTAACCTCAAAGAGTACTCTAAGATAAGATAACTTGGTTCATAACACCCTATCACCCAATGGTTCGGTTAATTCAGCAAAAATAGTGAGATACCGGACAGTCCGAGATCTATATCAGACTATCTGATGGATAACAGGATAGCAACAGTTAGTGGAAAATGAATTGTTTGTCAGTTAAGTGGGTGTCACATGTCAACTCGAGTTGGGACATTTCTTCAGCTAAAGCTACACCCTCTCACCCAATCTCTTACTCACCCATTCATTTTCCACTCTCCCTCTCTCTACACCCCAAGATCAAGGATGAACCCTAGAACTAGAGAGATAAAGAATTGGAAGGAGGATTGAAGAAGAAGAGGAAGAAAGTACCAGCACCACTCCATGGACACCATCAACATCTTCAATCTTGTTCTTGGTGAGCTCAAGAGGAGAAGCTCTCATTTCATGGATTTTCTTCCCAAGAACTAATCTGTGGTTTTTGGTGAATGATTGAAGGATTGATTTCTTGCTGGTGGTGGTTCCATCATGTGTAGAGTAAGTTCTAAGGATCTTTATCTAGCTTAATCCCTCTAGCATCTCAAGGATTTTCCTTTGATTCATCTTTTTGGTGCATTGCAAGAGGAAGCTCATGAGCAAGCCATCTTTTGGATGAAGGAGCAAGAATAGATAGGCTTTGGATCTTCACATTTTTGGCTACGGAAACTCTAAAATCTCAGAGCTAAGGATTTCATCCTGATCTCAAGTTTTGTTTTCATATCCTCATATCTATAAGTTTGATCCTAAACCTATAACTACACTTATTAGCAAACCTAAGCTACCCTAGAAATGTCCTACACATGCATAGATCCTAGCCTAGCACATCTAAGCTTGAACCCAAGATCACCCAAGAACATAGGTTATGTCAACCATTAGACGGAGTGTCCATCAATATTGATGGAGTGTCTGATAGCTCCAGAAGACCACCCATCAGAACCTTATCTTCTTTCCACCTGAGTCAGCGGAGAGTCTGTGGTATCTCATGGAGCATCTGTTAGTGTATATAGCTAGGAACCCCACAACCTGCGAGCACTGAGTCCTTAGCGGTGCGTCTATGCCCCCCCACAGAGTGTCCATTGCTTTATAGACTTAGTAACCCTAAAAACCCAAGACCTCCTAGTTCCTACCAGAGTGTCCATCGCCTCTAACAGAGCATCCGTCAACCCAAATAGAGTCAAACCAGACCTAAGTCACCACCTATGTCGGAGTGTCCGTCAAGAAGACATTAAGTGCTAGTTGTTTAGAGAGCTTACCCAAGATGTCAACAATACTAGGTTAAGCTTAGTTTCAAGCAGTGTAATAGTAGAGCAAAGCTAGAAGCCTTTAACCAAAGCTTTAATCCAAGTCTTGTTCCTAAGCCTCCATCCGTTACCCTCAGTCCTGATCTTCGTCTTCTTTCAAGAACTGAGTAGTGTTAGGACATGTTTGAGTTATCATCTGTAACTTTGAAATTGTTCGAGAAGCAAACCAGGCAGGCACCCCACTATTATAAGCTTTATTTTGGATACTTATTATGTTACATTATGAGTTATGCATTCATGTAGATTGGTTAATTAACTTAATGATGTTTCAATAAGTTAGAACTACTCACTAATTAATTAGAGCCTTCATTTAATCAATGGGTTTGGGTGACGCTTAATTGCTTACTTTGCTTAGACAAAGGTAGAAGTCGAGTATGAGAAGGGAGCTCATACTTGCGCATGTAGGATGCTATACCGGGATAATTAACTATTAAGATGAATGAGGGTTACAACTTGTCTACTTCCCTAAACTCAATTAAGGACTGAAGTCCCTCTGTAGAGTTTTGAAAGTCTGAAGTCCCTTGGGACGGACCCCTTATGGTTGTTCCTACTTTCTACATCCATGGTAGTATTAATGATGGAACTTGATGAAATGAATTACATATGTTGATCACTCTTTTAGGATATCATATCTTACTAATCCTAATAACTTAATAATGAACTCATAGCATGTCATTCAAGAAACACCATTGCTTTTTTGCAAATGTACAAATGCCTGATAATAACCTTACAGCCACCAAATACCTATATGTTGGAATTAAGTCCTGCAAGTACGAAATGCACTTATGGTGTTGCCATTAAGTTGTTTTGTAGGTGTTGTTGCCTTGGTGGATGTGAGGTAATGCTCCATTCATCGCTGCATAGTAGACCTTGGATTGGGTGAATCCAAGATGAGCTACAAGTTAACTCCGATAAGTTTATGAGTGATCCACCGAAGAGATAAACATAGAGGGTGAAACTCTAAAATTGCGTATACTCTGTGTATCAAATATCTTTGTAATTATAATGGTCTTGATAGAGTCCCTTTATATTTCTTGGGCATGATGTTGAGCGTTATGTGCATTGGTTTGTCACATGGGGTGTTCCGTGTCACTCGAACGTTGTAAAGATTCTAAAGATGAGGTACGGATGGCGCACTCATAAGGGACCTTGTGAATCATGGCGCTGACCCCTCACACCTAGCGTCGCTCAATGCCCCCACCTGGCCCTTCCATGTCACTGATCCATGGGAGAGCCAAGTGACACCCCTAGGAGTGCCAATCCACCGTTGGTTTGAAGTCGGTGCAAGATCAAAGGCTAAAAATGTGCATCACATGGATTGTTGACTCACCATGCTTATGTCGGTGCTCAAATGGACAAAGTAGCTTCATACCCACACTTTATTACACCCCTAGGGGATCCACACCAAAGGAGGAGGGCCCACTCCTTAGTGGAGGGTTGCCAGATGCCAAGGGGTGTTGCCCAACAGCCCACTTCCACCAAATCAACTCATCTTTGGACAACATGCACACTAGCACAAATGGAGCAATGTGGTGCATTGATTTAAGGCAGTTCAAGGTTAGTTTGATCCAAGGGCAAGGAGAAGATGTCACATGGATTGATGACATGGCAATGGAGTAGCCCCTACTCCACCTCAAGCTATAAATAGGACCCCTCTCCCTCATTTGTAATCATCCCATCTCATTCCATCACTCCAAGTGAGAATAGTAGCTAGGAAAAGCTCTGTAGCTCTACTACTTAGAAGTAGAAGATAGGAAGAGAGTGAGGGGAAGCTTGGGGAGGAGCCAAGGTTGTCAGCATCCTCTCCTACTTGTGCTTCGGCAGATGAAGCTCTTCTTCGTGTGAAGTCCGACATCTTCTATGTGGCAACTCTGATCTTTTGCATTAGTTAAGTATTATTTTATATTGTTATTGTTTACTAGTTTCACTGCTTGGTTAGAGTACTCTAGTCTCATTTCATCATGTATAGGATTAGAGTAGTGAGTTTATAGATTAAGCATGGTGTATTAAGCATGGTGTTCGGGCTATAGCTTGCCTGTGTTTAAGGCTAGGCCTCCGAATAGATTGTGGTAGGTGGCAGGTGGTGACAGACCTATCCATCCTCTGTATTCTACCATGATAGGTCTAGTTATTAAATTGTAGGGCTCATAGCAGACCTTGTCTAGTTATCCCTCCTGGTTGCTAGGTGGGCTGTGCCCTGAAGTATATAACCGTGATATAGTTTTCCTTAGTCTTGCCTTAGTTCATAGAAACCATAGATATCCTCTCTACCTATTGTTTTTACCCTTGCTCTATCCTTGGACACTCTTAGTTCTTAACTAGTCCACTTTGTGTTCCCCATGGAAATTTCAAACCTTGGAATACTCCTGGGTGAAAGCTACATTGACATCCTTGCGCTTGTGGATTTATCTGTTTGCCATATCTAGTGTCTATAAATATCACGATAGAGTGCTTTACACGTATTGGCCACTTTTTGCTATCAACATATGCCACCCTATGTTTTGGTGTGATTTTTGTGAACCTGAAAATATAAATTGCCAAGCAACGATGTCCAACACATCGGCTACTTAGTATCTAAGGGTGATGTGTACATTGGCAATATTTTTTAATGGAGATACATGTATCGAACATTGCTAGGTCAACACTTTAGGCTTCTTGCCAAAAACTTCAAAAATATTTCTTCAAATATCTCCCGTTAATTGCTCTAGGGAGACAATCACCTTGCAACATTTTTATCATATATGAGTTAATAAATATCACTATGATCACCTTCAATGGACCTTCTTGGCTTGTCAACCACATGCCAAACTTGTTGCTCTTCGTCCCAAGAGGTAGAATAGTCTTCACACTAAATCTTCAACTTGGAAAGATTTGCTTTTTTACTTTCTTATAATAAACTCGGACAACTCAAGCCATGTCACTCAATATACTTTATAGCTTGCATCCTCTTTTTGATCACCTCATCAATATTGTCCATCATAGATCATTTTGCTTTGCTAATCAATATAATCCAAATTTACTTTGATGGGTAACACAACTTCTTGCCCATACACTAGCTTGAAAAGAGTAACCTTGGTATCACCATGTCTAGATATGCGATGAGACCATAGAGCTTCAGACAAAACCTAAGGCCATCTCCTGGAATTGTCCTCAATCTTCTTGATTAGCTTGATCAAAGTCTTATTGCTCAACTCAGCTTGGCCATTAGCTTGAGCATAATATGGAGATGAATTGAGCAACTTAATCTTATATAATTCAGTGAAATCCCATACCTCTTTTGACACAAAAGGTGTTCCTTGATCTATAGTTAATGTCTAAGGGATGACGAATCAATGTATTAATTATATGCTTAGTAATAAACTCAGTTACCTCCTTATGTGTTATATTCTTCAAAGGAACATCCTAGCTCCACTTAGTAAAGTAATCTATAGCAACCAAGACAAAGTGATGTCCATTTGATGACGAGGGATGAATCTAGCCAATGAAATCTAGTCCCCAACCTTGAAACAGCCACGACTTGATAATAGTATACATCAATGCCCCAAGTTCTAGTTGAATATTACCAAAACCTTGGCACTCCTCGTATCTCCTGTAGTAGCAATAACAATCGACCGAGAGAGGAGGGAAGGAGAATGTAACACCCTAGTGTTAAGCATGCATTTGGCACTTGCATTTCATGAGCACAAGCATCATCCAAGCATTCACGAGCATGAGCATATGAAGTTTCATGTCATGCACCTTCTCTTTATCACATATGATGTTGCTTATATACTTACATATGCTTGTGATCATGGGTGACCAATGCAAGAGATGGTTGTGAGGTCACAAAAACACCTTAGACATATCTAGGATAGTAAATGGAACAATGTTTGTTTTCATGACCTAGCCCAAATTTGCTTATAAGTGTTGGTTTACATTGAAATGTCATTTTCATGATCCTACTTTGACCAAAGTTGAACTATAGCATAGATTTTTTTGCATGGTAGTGGAACCTAAATGAAAGTTTTAGTTCATGTCATGTGGAACAAACTTTGTTTAAGGGTCTAACATGGTTAAATAGGGCTCACAAGAATCAACTTAATGCTGTTTTGAAACTCAAAAATTTGTTAGTCTAAAGCTGATTTTTAGTTTCCTTGTAGCTACCTTTGGTGATTTTTAGTTTGCAAACCATTAGGAATTAGGCAAAACTCCTTTAAGCATTTTTGTAGTACTCATGTAGCTCTACAAAGTGGTGAAGATGGTTTGCCAAAATTCATCACGGTTTGGGAGATTCAAGGGTTTGAAAATCGTGTTTTAGACGGCCTGCATCGGACTTAGCCAATTTGAATCAGCTAGCGTCGTGGCCGACTAGCCACAGGCCATGGCCGCCGCGTGACTACTGTATGTCGAAGCCAGGCCCACACCGTGGTCGGGGTGGCACTAAAGGCATCGACCTCATGCACTCTTCCTCACGCTCACTCTCACTCTCGCTTGCCTCTCTCTCGCTCTCTCGCAAGTCCCAAAGCAGAAGAGCACCACGCCTTCACTGCCGCTACGCTCTGTTAGTAGCGCTCGCCGCCCACGCAGCACCACCACCCAATCCACCTCGGCCATAGCTCCATCGTGAGCCACTCCACCTTCCCATGCCACTAGCTGCGTCAATCGAGCCCAGGTAAAGCCTCAGGACGAGTTCACCGTTGCCGCGACCATCACTGGAGCACCACCGAGCTCACGCTCACGCATGGCCATGCTCCTCCGAGCTCTCTTGTTTTCTCTCTTCTTGTGTTAGGGATAGCCTAGGACTAGGTCTAGCTCACGCCGCTGGCTTTTAGCAAATACCAACAAGCTGGCACCGGAACGTGGCCTCTTGCCACTATGCTCTCACCGCCGTGATGCCATGCACATGGCCGGACCTCACCGTCGCTCCACCATGGCTCTATCCTAACCCTAGATCTCCACTAGGTCACCACAAAGATATAGCCATGCTCCCCTAAGCACACCACAGCCGAGGATGGCTGGAGCACCGCCGTGCGCCACCACCGAGCCGCTATTAGTGCTGCCACCATAGCCAACCGCCGTTAGAGCTCCGACGACCAACCTCATTCGACGCGGGATGTTGAGGGGAACACGATAGTGGTGACGCTACTGCTAGTGACCTTATCATCGGTGAGTTATCACCGGTCGAACGCCGCGCTCTACTCCTATGTCACTGACATGTGGGACCGTTGACCTGCTGGCCCTCGCTGTCAGCCACCATGGGTGTATGGACCGGGTGTACCTATCTATAGCTCCTAGTTGGAAATTTGATTTTTCTTTCTTTGTTTTTCTAGATTTTGTAGCAAAATTGCAAAAAATCATATCTGGAGTTAGGAGTGTCCAAATGGGGTGATCCAAATTTTGTTAGATTCTTCATGAAGTGTAATATCGGATAAAAATATTAAACCTACTGTTTGGGATATTTTTCTAGGATAATTAAATTGGGCTAAATAAGTGCTTTTAAATTTGATTCTATCTTGTAAAATGCATATCTTGAGCTAGGAAAGTGCAAAAATTGTGATTCCAATTTTGCTAGTCTTGTGTTGACATGCTCTAGCTAGAAAAAAATGCTAAACCTATAATAGTCATACTTGGAGTATGGTCTTCCTATTTAATCTTAAATAATTGCTAGCTTCTAGTGAAAATAATTGGGGTAAAAATACATAACTTATGATCATGCAAATTTTTACATAGTGTTCTTATGCTAGGATGAAAGTAAGAAAAATATTAAATCTATTATTTGACACTTTTTGCTAGGCTAAACTATTTTTGCTAAAATAAACCTATGGAACTTGTCATTTATGTCGAGGTTGCTATACTTATCCAAATGGCATTAAATTTGTATAGTAGACTAATGGGTTATAGGTAGCCCACTGTAATTTTCTCAGAATTCATTGAGGAATGGAAATATTTATCCTCTAAATTACCCTATTACATAAGGAAAATTAATAAATTAACCATGATGTTTTATATGGTACTTGTGATGCATATGATTTGTTGAGATGAATAGTTGTGCTTGGAAGTAATTGGTGATAGGTAGCTATTTAATTATTGCTTTATAATTCAACTAAATGGCTACATGAGTAGTTTCTGTTGTGTTCACAAATTCATAATGATAATTACCTCTTCTATGAAACTTGTTAATAACAAAGTTGTAGATAACTTGCTCATTTAGCTTATCCTAAAATTTCATGGTCATAAGTCTAATGGTTTAAGAGTTATAGCTATTAGAAGTCTACTATCAGATTTGCTTGTCCTCTGGATAGATCTGAAAGATTGAATTATTTGACCTAGACAAATACTAAATCACCTTAATATGATTAAAAGAAATTTGTAGGCAATTTCATAAGCTTTCCAGAAAGTCTATAACCATATTGCTTATATGTGTATAACTCCAGTTATGATCAAAACAAGTAGCTACTGTCTTACAGTATAGAAAAGACTTTAAATGGACGTTGGTTTAGTTATTAGAGAGGAGATATACATCTATTCAGTAAAAGAAAGTTAATCTTGTTATCACCCTAATACCTTGTTGTTAAGGACATTTATGTTTATGCATCATATCATATCATCCATATCTTTACCTATGCATTCTTGTATCTTATTTTGTGCTCATGCATATAGGATCGCTAGAAGGAATCACACTCTTAGAGTTTGAGATAGAGGAGGAGAATTAGGAGGCACCACAGCAGGTAGCTCCTGAAGGCGAGGAGTAGGCTCCTGAGAATTATCGAAGTGCCCCGATCACAGGCTTACCTCCTTTCTGAAAGGCAAGCCCCGAAGCATTCTTAGCCTCCTATGTTTTTACAAATATCACTTGAGTCCTTTATGTTTGCTGCATTAGGTCATAAGAGTTGGTTGCAAACACTTGATGTATAGAACTACCTTGCCCAAAAATATACCTTGAACCCTATGTAGGTCTAGGATTGAACATATGCTTAGCCACAATTAGACTGGTAGAAGTCGGGTGATTTCCTATCACCTACGAGATATAGGTGAATACCGGAGCACGGTTGACTATATTTGCTATCGTGGAAAATAACCATGGGGTGTTATTAAGTGGAGACCAGGTGGAAACTTATATGCAATGGTGTTGGGTTGGCTATGTTGGTCCCATCCATGTCGATTAAGGACCGTACCATTGTTGGCACTTCTGTCGAGATTGAACATATGCCTCTCACTTAGCTGGCTGGATAACTCGTTCCGACTGTGAAGCTGAGTAGCTCAACTTAGGATGGGCCTCGTTTTATTGATTTCCGCACTTTGGATGGTAGTAAGGATGTGCGGGGTGCCAGACGTGAGCCTAAGGGCAAGGTAGTCCTGATCGTCCTAGCAGCTAGTTGTCCTTGGTTGTGTGGTGCTGATCGAACCCACAAAATGTGGACCGGAGTTGTACCAAAGGTGACCTAAGGCTACCGTGGCTGGTAGACTTGGGTTTGTGTTAGGAATAACTGCCTAGCTGGTTGCAATTGATTCGAATTGCTGTCTCTCCCGGATAGTGAGAAACTTGACTAGCTCTAACATCGTAGTAATTGAACTATGGAATTTGATGGTTATGATGAATATGGAATTATTACACCGGCTATGGTTACTATTGTTATGCTACTAAATGATATACCACATGTTTGGCACATGTTAGTTGCTAATCTAGAGATAAATAGCTATAATTAACTTGTTGACCCAATTATAAAATGTATAGCTAAATTAGTGGCTTTTTATGCAAAATGTTGTCAAGCTAGCTCCAATTATAAAGCCTTGCATGATCCTTGGAGTTACTTTATTTTTTGTTTATGATGGGTAAGTCTAGCTGAGTACCTTCGTGTACTCAGGGTTTATTTCCCACTTGTTGCAGGTAATGCTGTCTTCCATGGCTATTATAAGAATTGCTTCTATCCCGCTATGGACGAGGAGTAGGCCCCGGGCAAGGTGCTTCTATTTATATATCTAATCTATGATGCTTTTGTGGGTTGTGATCATAGACTGACGAGTATTTGAACAATAGTTTGAGATGTTGGTTTAAAAACTACTTTGCTTCCACTACTACTTTATTAGAACTTGGTTTGTAATAACTTTAATCACACTCTGATGTATGGAAATGTATTTAGGAACTCTATGTAACATGTGGCATGTATGTTGAATCATGTATGATCTTGGTTGTATGTTGGTGATGAATCGAGACCCTTCGTGGTACTTGACGGACTACCGGGTTTATATGAGCTCAAGTATGATAGTGTGACCGCTTGCGGGATGCTATTATACTTATGCTCTTATAAATTGGACGGTTCTATTACAGCTGGCACCAGAGCAAGATTTAACATTAATTGCCACATGTGTATTTAAAACAAAGGTTTTTGTTTTCCAAAGCTAGTTTTTGGCAACTTATAGCTATATATATAGGTGTTTAAATCTAAAGTTTGAATCTAAAGTGTGCCAGTGATAACTTTCCTTATGCCCAGTTAAGGATTTTAGGTGGCTAAATAAGTACTAACATGGGGGTTTTTATTTTCGTCATCCATATGGCATGCTATTGTATGGATGACATTCACTTGAGTGGTAATGTATGGATCAAATGACTCTACGCCCATGATAAGATGATGAGTGGTATGACCGCAAGATGTGAGCGTACGGTCTAAGGGGAGAGGTAGCTTTGATACTAAAGTATATATATGTCTCATATATATATACTAAGGTATTTAATTGTGGGTTAGCTTTGATACGGCTATACATGCATAATTATATGTATATATGGGATGTATTTACTTTTGGGTAGCTTTGATACAGAAGTATATATATGGGTATATATATGGAAGTATTTAGTATTCAACCTAGAGCCCAAATTTTCATTTCTGTATTTATATAATATTGGGGTTGGGCTGAAATGAAACTCTTATGCAGGTATGCTAACAACAAAACATGTAGCCCGACTAATTACGTTATATTATGAGAGAACGTATGTATGCCACCATGTATTTCGCTAGAAGTTTCAATTTTCCTAAGTTTGTGAGGACGTATGGAACGTGCATGCATCATGATAAATCATTCACTACATACTTGCATCGTTCCTTCCCTTATAAGTTCTTATTCGATTAAGTAACTCTTTTCTATTATAACATTGTTCTCATGAGAGTTGCACCATTTTTACTATAGATGATAGCCTATTACCCACCAGAAGGGAATGCGGCGTTCTTAGGTATCTTTGGCACACCTACCTTGCTTTGGAGAGTGTTGCATTTTGTGGGGTACACAAAGCCGCCCCAATACTTTTGAACACAGAGGCATGTGCAGGAGGAACCATGGTTTGAGGTGTAAGTGTCCATCCCAGCTTGTACACGGGCACTGTAGTACCAGGGCTAGAAAGCAGAGTCTAAGGGAAGAACCCCTTGGGAAGGTGCTCAAGTGGAAGCCTTTGAGATCTTGAGCACACTATGTCAGCAGCATGGTGATTCACTCACCAACAATGCAGCAGGATCTATTCCTCTGGTGGATCTAGCAATGGTAGTTTGGAGGCATCATGACTGCGTTTCTATGGTGCAGGACCGTGACGAGGGGGCATAGAGCTCGAGTCCTTCTATGAGTGCCATGTTCGCTATGATGTAGATGTTCTATGCCCGAGAAGACATTCGCTATTTCTGGCAAGAGTCTTATAGCATCTATGTGAACAAGCTCATGGAAGCTTGGGAAGTATAGCGAAGGCTGGAGAAGCATATGCATAAGCACAAGAAGATAGCTAGGGAGGCTCTTTGTGACACTGATGACGCTCATATAGCATTGGGAGCCCTCCAGACTCAGATGGAGAATGCTGTTACAGATAGGAATGCAGCACAGGAAGAGACACAGGCCGCTCATGCTCAGAGGGTGCAGGCCATCCAGCAGAGGGATGAGGCCTACTGTCTTGCAGAAGCTAGAGAGGAGGCTAGGACTAGGACTACGGTTCTAGCTGGGTGGCTAGGGAATGACTACCATCAGAGGGAGGCGGAGTACCAGCGTTAGATTTAGGAGCACCAGAACACCATTGTGGAGCTTCAGCATGATGTTCATCGCCTCAACAACATCATTAATCCTATTCCTCCCCTAGTAGCCACGGAAGAGGAAGATCCAGAAATGTTCTTGGAAGATGATGGTTGGGAAGAGGAAGAGGCAGAACAACTTGCGCCTATGGACAATGATGAGGCAAATGCTATGTCCGATGTTGACAGTGACCACTCCAAGGCATAACTCAACTATAGTGCTTAGTTAGATGCACTAGCTCCTTATCTTTTTCGATATTTTATGTAATGGACATGTGATTTAAGTTTTGATCTTCAGATGTATCGTTAATGTAACATTCGAACCTTGCATGTTGGTCCACTATGGGTCAAACTCTAATGAAATTCTAGTTTTGTTTTGCTGGTGAAATGTGACATGCATGTTAATGCGTTGCGATTATAATAAGTGATCAAATTGGTGATGTCATGTTTTGAGAATGAATTATTGTGCCTCTATTTATTGTATGAATTTAGATTCTCTCTAGTAAATTCAGTTTGGCATAATTACACAATTCTTCTGCAATTTCTTGACATCAGCCAATAAATTTCTTGACATAAGCCAATAATCACTTATTGTTGCAATTTTGCAGATGACTCGCACTCACGCTGGGGTAGGTACCAGCCAAGGTGGCAATGATGGTGACCTACCACCACCACCGCCACCTTCCGCGAATGAGTTTTTCACGCAATTCTTGGGGAATCAGTGAGCATTAGAAGAAACACTATACCTTATTTCACAAAATACTGCCCGTGCCCGCCATCAAAATCAGGGGCTAGAACCCAATCAATATAGTACATCCAAGGACTTTCTAGAGACTAAGCCTCCTATCTTTGAAGAGGCAGAAGAACCGCTCTAGGCTGATGAGTGGTTGAACACTATTGAATAGAAGTTCCATTTGTTGAGGGTCACCAAAATGATGAAGGCCGAGTATGCATCGCATCAACTGTAGGGGCCTGTAGGTATCTGGTGGACTCATTATTTGTCTACCTTACCTACTGGAGAAAATGTTACCTAGGAGCAGTTCAAGATAGCCTTTAGGGGGCATCATATACCCCAAGGCTGATGCGAATGAAGGCCGCTATGTTTATGAAGCTAACACAGGGGACAAAGACTCTCACTGAGTATATGCATGCATTCAACAACTTGTCCAGATATGAACCAACATTTGTGGATACAGAAGAGAAAAAGATAGAAAGCTTGAAGGGGGGCCTTGGTACCAAGTTGATGAAAACCATGGCCAACTCTAGATGTGCTACATATAATGAATTTGTCAGTGATGCCCTCATGCAAGAGAACTAGTACAACTTACATGCAGCAGCAAAAGGCCGCAAGTGAGCCGCTGAGGTGGGTGCCTTAGGCTCATCTCAGTCAAGGGCTTCCATGATAGCAAGGCCACAATTCCATCCCCCAACACCTAAGTTTAGGCCTCCCCAGAAGAACACCCAGTCTAGCCGACCTTAGAAATTATTTCACAAGGCATTCACCATTGCCATGCCCAAGGGTAACATAGACAAAGGAAGCTCAACAGGACTAAGAAGTAACTAGCCATGCTTCAATTGCAATCAGATGGGCCACTGGGCCAAAGAGTGCCCCTATCCTAAAAAGTGCATTAATCAAAATCAAGGCAACCAAAAGCAAGCCAATTCTAAGGCATGTCCTGGGTACGTGCACTATATAGCTATGGAGGAAATCCCCATGGGAAAAGTTGTTACTGCTGGTATGTTCCTTGTAAACAAACACCCCACAATTGTTTTATTTGATTCTAGAACTTCTCATTCATTTATGAGTTAGACATTTGCATCTAAACATGATCAAAAGATAATTGAGGTAGACAAGGGTGGCTGTAGTATAAGTTCAGTTGGGGCTACTATTTCCACAAACCAATTAGTCAGAGATGTACTCATCTCCATACAAGAGCGGGAGTACACTATGGATCTTATAGTATTGCCAGGATTTGCCATAGATATGATATTAGGCATGAAATGGATGAGTGGGCATGGAGTTCTTATTGACACATCCACTCAAACCATCATGTTGAGTGAACCTAAAGGGGATGGTGCTTTCCTAGTGCCACTTCCCAGAAGTTTTGATCTTCAAAATTTGTTTTGTGCCATCCAAACCACTACTCTCTGTGATATTCCAGTAGTTTGTGAGTTCCCTGATGTATTCCCAGACGAATTGCCTAGTTTGCTACCAGATAGGGATGTGGAATTTAAGATTGAGTAAGTGACAGGTACAGCACCTATCTCAAGAAGACACCATAGGATGCCACCCAATGAGTTAGCCAAACTTAAAATTTAGCTACAAGAGATTTTGGACAAAGGTCTCATTTGACCTAGTTCGTCTCCCTAGGGTTGTCTAGCTTTATTTGTGAAGAAGAAGGACAAATCCTTGTGGATGTGTGTGGACTATAGGCCGCTCAATGCAGTAACCATAAAGAACAAGTATCATTTGCCTCGTATTGATATTTTGTTTGATCAACTATCAAGAGCAAAGGTATTCTCTATGATTGACTTGAGGTCAGGCTATCACTAGATCAAGATCAGGCCAGAAGATTTACCTAAGACAACTTTCTCAACTAGGTACAGCTTGTATGAGTATTTGGTCATGTCTTTTGGACTAACAAATGCTCCCGCCTATTTCATGTACTTGATGAATTCGGTGTTTATGCCCGAGCTTGACAAGTTCGTGGTCGTGTTTATCGATGATATCTTGATTTCCTCTAAAAATGAGGCAGAACATGCAGAGCATCTGAGAGTTGTCTTGTCTAGGCTGAGAGGGCATAAATTGTATGCAAAGTTTTGCAAGTGTGAATTCTGGCTGAAGAAAGTACCTTTCTTGGGTCATATATTATCTGAAGAAGGAATCTCTATAGACCCATCTAAAGTACAAGAGGTCATGGATTGGAGGGCCCTGACTTTGGTCATGAAGTTTGAAGTTTTCTAGGTCTAGCAGGCTATTATTGTCATTTCATTCCTGACTTTTCCAAAATAGCTAAGCCCATGACTAGATTACTTCAGAAGGATGAAAAGTTTAATTGGATTCTAGAGTATGAGGCTGCTTTTCACACTATGTGAACCTTGCTAACCACTGCTCCTATTATGGCACAACCTGACATTGAAAAGCCTTTTGATGTGTTTTGTGATGCATCAGGTGCAGGTTTAGGGTGTGTGCTTATGCAAGAAGGTTGAATTGTTGCATATGCTTCTAGGTAGTTGAGAAGGCATGAAGTCAACTACCCTACACATGATTTAGAACTTGCCGTAGTTGTTCATGCAGTGAAGATATGGAGATATTACTTGTTTGGGAAACATATGTCACATATACACTGACCACAAAAGTCTCAAGTATGTTTTCACTCAACCAGAGTTGAACATGAGACAGCGTAGATGGTTAGAGCTGATTAAGGACTATAATTTGGAAGTGCACTATCATCCAGGAAAAGCCAATGTTGCAGCAGATGCACTTAGTCGGAAATCTCATTATAATGCCTTAGAAGCATTGTTGGAAGATGGGTTTAATCTACTACATCCTGTTGTGCTACACAACATCACTGTTAGTTGTTTGCTTGAGAGCAAAATCATAGAACTACAGAAGATAGATGTAGGTGTGTTTCACATAAAGAGAGAGATGAAGGAATAGGAAACCAAGTATTTTAGGTTGGATAAAAGAGGTGTGCTATGGTTCAAAAACCAACTTGTGGTATCAAAAGAGTATCAACTTAGAAATCAAATTTTAGATGAAGCTCATTCATCCAAGTTGTCTATCCATCCGGATAGTAGCAAAATGTATGAAGTTTTAAAAAACCATTTTTGGTGGACAAAGATGAAGAAGGAAATTGCAGCCTATGTTGCTAGGTGTGGTGTCTGTAGCCGAGTGAAGGCAGAACATCTGAAACCTAGTGGACCGCTCCAGCCGTTGTCCATCTAGGCTAGAAATGGGAGGAAATAAGTATGGACTTTATTATAGGCCTCCCACAGACACAAGGTCATCAAGTTTTACAAAGTGGTGTGGAATAACCAAAGAGAACAAGATGCCACATGGGAACGAGAGGACTATCTACGTGAGGTCTATCCCACTTTTTACGAAAACCGGTAGGTCTTTCAAATCTCAGGATGAGATTTCTATAAGCAAGACGGGCTATAACACCCTATTGTTAAGCATGCATTTGGGACTTGCATTTCATGAGCACAAGCATCATCCAAGCTAAAGGGGATGGGGATCCCGATCTTCTGTCAGGTAGAGGTAACTATCATTATGGTAGAGAATGACACACTGATCCGGCTTCAGATCGAAAGATCGAACCCTACAATCTTAGCACCACAACTCCTCTGTTATCAACTAAGACACAAATCTGGTTGACCTCGCCAAGAAGTGTGGGGGACATGACCCTAGATACCCATGGCAGACCACATGGGCTGCTCTCCCTGGGGTGGCCTAGCCCACAAGATGAAGCCTTACGGAGCACGATGCTGCTCGGTGTCTCCCGCAAGACACCGAGAAGATATCCTAAAGATACTACGAGATCTATTAGGATACATATGATCCCATGATTCCTATAATCTGTTATTACTTTTCGATTATCTCCCAGATCTAACCAACTTGTAACCCTACCCCCTAGACTATATAAGGTGGGCAGGCACCCCCTCCAAACTCATGCAATATCAAACAATAGCCAATACAATCCAACAGACCACATTAGTAGGGTATTACGTCATACAGACAGCATGTACCTATCTAACTCATGTGTCTCTGTTGCCTTCTTATTCTCGATTACACACATCTCTGCCGATTAATCTACCTTTGTGGGATACCCCTCGGAAGACTACCGACGATATTCTATCGATAGTTGGCGCGCCAGGTAGGGTGTGCGTGCTGTTTCCATGTTGAACAAGATGGTATTTTCTGCAGGCTCTTCATCCCTCCCATAGCCCGGCCAGATCTTCATGGTTGGATCGATCACCTAGATCATCAATGCTGACAGAGTCAGAGAGCTCATTGAGTCAGTGCAGATCGATACTACACCGATCATCCCAATGCCTGCGACTGCAGATCCAATCTCGGAACCACTTCTGAGGTCACCTTCATCAACAACTCGCCACCTGATTCCCCGCTACTAGAGGAGGCAAATCAACAATGATGATATGATCACATCCATCGACCAGGTCAGCCAGAACCTCGTCGATTGCCTCTACATCGCCGAATTGGCTCTAACCACTCTGGTTCAGTGCTGACCACCCTCCGATCTAGATCTACCGGAGGCTACTTAGGAAACTCCAAGGGTTATGGCCTACCCTTTGGGCTCACCAATGTTGTCGCCACATACCAAGATGCCCTAAGGGGCTAGTTCGTCGACCAGGTTGGAGATGCCCAACCTCCTGCCAACTAGCCTCCGCCGGCCATCAACATGCTGCACATTGGCTGACACCCTAGAGCATCCCTCCAAACCATCCTAGAGGAGAATCCAGACATCGAGTCCCAAGGGTCTACAGAGACTATCACTGAAACCACCACCACGCAACCTCCTTTCCTACCCTTTTGTGGAGGTGCAATCTTCAATGTTAGCGTCGACAGCCCCTATCGGAATGGGGAAACCAAGGAGGAATACACCACTCGCGTCAATAGGAACGCCAACCGTGCACAGCACCGAGCAAATGAGGCTACCCTTATGATGGCCAAGGCTCAGCTTGACTCACAAGGAAGGCCACGCCAACTCCACCACAACCTCGATAATGAATTTCTCCGTGTTGACGGCCACGACATCTATAGGACCCCAAGTGCCAAATTGGCCATGGCCGCAAAAGAGCTCGCCAGGCCCCTGCAAACATCGAAGGTCGCAAAGGTCGCCGCCATGCTTAAAGCGGTGCATTGCTAGGTCAACGAGATCTGCTAGGATCAGAGGCCTTCATACTCCACAAGCTCAATTCACTGATCAGCTGCGCTAAGATCTGATCGCCACCCAAGTCATTTCACCGACCAGCACCATGATGACAGACAACCCCTCTAGGGGGAGCTAGGGGCAACCACATCGAACACCCATGCCAACACGACTAGGAGGTCGACCAGGACGTCCAAGTGCACCTCAACAATCTTCAAGACACATGATGACATATCAACGAGCGCTATTTTGGCTGCCATGAAGAAGAAGTATGCCACCATCAAGGGTACGAGTAGGAGTTTGGTAACTTGGACTCAACTCTCAAGCCGCTCAACGCTAGCAATGCTGCAGATCACGGTGCCGACAACCCCAAAGGCCCCCCAGCATTCACGAGGGCACTCCGAACACTCTAGTGGCCTTGTGGTTTCAAAATCATTAGGGTTGAGCCCTATGAGGGAAGGATGAACCTCACATGGTGGCTACAGGCTTATGCCACTGTTGTGTGCACCGCTAGAGGAGACACTAGTGTCATGGCAAACTATCTTCTCATCATGCTCATGCCAACCGCGATGAACTGGTTCACAAGCCTTGCCCTAAAATCTAGCAGATCCTAGGAAGAGCTAAAAAAAGTCTTCACCAACAACTACATGGCTACATGTACTCAGCTAGGCACCAAGCATGATCTAAACCGCATCTACTAGAAGTCGTTTGAGCTCCTCCGTAGCTACATCAGACTCTTTTTCGAGGTGAGAAACTCTATTCCTAACATCACGGAAGCTGAGGTCATCACCTCCTTCGTCCTAGGACTCCTTCATTGCGACCTCCACTCCAAGTTCAACCGCAAGCCACCCATAGGGATTGGCGAGATGATTACGACCACCAACTAGTACACCAACGCCGAAGAATCTAAAGTGCGCTTTAACAAGGATGCGAGCACTCATCGCCCAACTCACTATAGCGACGATCACACCAATGACCAGTGCCACAGTGACCGCTGCTACGATGACCATAGTCATCATTAAGATAGCAGCCGTGATCGGCTAGAAGGATCCAAGTCTGGTCAACATCGACGCCGCCGGCTAGACCCCATCGTCGTCGCCATTGATGAACCTTGCGCCAAGCGCAACTATGATGAGCAATACAAGAAGATCTTTGATGGCCCATGCCCTCTCCACAAGAACACCAAGCATAAGATGAAGGACTGCCTCGACTTGGCTAAGGAATTCTAGGCCAAAAAGCCAGAAGATGACAACAACAATGGAGCCAGAGGCCGCCGACCACCTAGGGGCAACAACAATGCCTTCGAGGATCACAACAAGGTTGTCACCACCATCTTTGGGGGCCTCACCTCCATCGAGAGCAGAAGAGAACAGAACCTCGCCGCCCCCGGGGGCTCACCATCAATGCCGAAGACGCCACCACCAACCCCAGCTATCGCCCTTGGTCTGAGGTGCCCATCACCTTCAGTAGGGTTGACCAGTGGGCGGACATCCCCTACACAGGGCATTTCCCCCTCATCCTTGATGCAACCATTCAGAAAGTGCTTTTCAAAAAAGTGCTCGTCGACAGTGGGAGCGCTCTAAACCTCCTCTTCGCCGGAGCCCCAAAGGAGCTGGGCCTCAGGATAATAGATCTCACACCCTCCAACTCCTCCTTCTAGGGTGTGGTACCTAGTAGGGCATCCAAACCACTTGGAGAGATCACCCTACTAGTATAGTTCGGCACGGCAAGCAACTATCACGTTGAGCACATCAACTTCTATGTCACCGACTTCAACACCGCTTACCATGCCATACTTGGTTGGCCAGCTCTAGCCAAGTTCATGGCTGTATCGCACTACATCTATCTAGTGCTGAAGATGCCTTCGCCTATAGGAGTACTAGCCCTATGGGCCAACCTCTCCATTGCCTATGCCTAAGAGACAAAGAGCCTCACCCTCGCTGAAGCCACCGACCTCTCCATCTAGATGGCTAGTGTGGTCACCGATGCCAAGAAAGTGCCCACCGATGACCTAGAAATCCCATCACTGGAGGCTCCACGCACCTCCACCAAGTCTAAGGAAACCAAGGAGGTCGGCCTTGGCCTCGACGACCCCTCCAAGACCATGAAGATTAGGGCTCACCTTGACCCCAAATAGGAAAGCACGCTTGTCTCCTTCCTACATGCCAATGCTGACGTGTTTGCTTGGAAACCTGCAGACATGCCGGGGGTACCACGGGAGAAGATCGAGGACTCCTTGAATGTCTCACTGACCACCAAACCGATCAAGCAAAAACTCCGCTGATTCACGCCAGATAAAGAGGCTATTAGGGTAGAAATAAAATGGCTTCTAGCTACCGAATTCATAAAAGAAGTGTATCATCCTGAGTGGTTAGCAAACCCTGTTCTCATTCAAAAAAAGAATAAAAAATGGAGAATGTGCATTGATTACACTGATCTTAACAAACACTACCCTAAAGACTCCTTCGGTCTGCCTCGGATAGACAAGGTTGTAGACTCCACCACCGGCTATGAATTGCTCTCCTTCTTCGATTATTACTCTGGCTATCACCAAATCTCCCTAAAGGAAGAAGACCAGATCAAGACATCGTTCATTACTCCTTTTGGGGGCATACTGCTATACTACCATGTCCTTTGGACTCAAGAATGCTAAAGTGACCTACCAAAGGGCCATCCAGATGTGTCTCGATCAATAGATCGGCCGCAACATTGAAGCTTACATCGATGATGTGGTCTTCAAGTCCAAGACTGCCGATAATCTCATCGCTGACCTCGAAGAAATGTTCACTAGCTTGAAAAGGTACCGATGGAAGCTGAACCCTTCAAAGTGCATCTTTGGAGTTCCATACGGTATACTCTTGGGCTACATCGTCAGCGCCAGCACATCGAGCCCAACCCTAACAAGGTCTCTGCCATCACCAACATGAAATGGCCAACGTCCGTCAAGGATATAGAGACGCTTATAGGTTGCATCGCCTCTCTCAGCCGCTTTATATCGTGCCTTAGTGAAAAGGGACTACCGTTCTTCAAACTCCTCAAGGCTTCTGAGTGCTTTTCCTAGTCAGACGAGGCAGACCCAGCTTTTGAGCAGCTCAAGTTGTTCTTAACAAAGCCTCCAATCATGACGGCGCCTCGGCGAGATGAAACTCTACTGATCTACATTGCCGCCACTTGTCGCATTGTTAGCATAGCCATCATCATCGAACACGAGGAGGCCAGGCATGCTTACAAGGTGCAATGTCTGGTCTACTTCATCAGCAAGGTCCTTAATGAGCCCAAAACTCATTATCCTTAGGTCCAAAAGCTGCTATACGCCATCCTAATCATGTCGCGCAAGCTCCGCCATTACTTTGAGTACTACAAGATCGTCGTGTTCACCGAGTTCCCTCTGGGGGACATCTTCCGCAACAAAGAGGCCAATGGTTGTATCATCAAGTGGACTATTGAGCTCAGCACTTACTCCATTGAGTTCAGAAGTAGGCCTACTATCAAGTCATAGGCGCTCGCTGACTTTGTTGCTAAGTAGACCGAGATCCAAGAGCCCATCCTCGCAACTTGTCCCAAGCACTGGGTGATGTAGTTTGATGGTGCCCTCAATGTCAATGGTGTTAGTGCTGGCATTCAATTCATTACGCTGACCAAGGATAAGCTCCGATATGTTCTTTGAATACATTTTCTAGCCTCCAACAATGCCGCCGAATATGAAGCATGTCTCCATGGACTCCGTATAGCTGTTGATCTTAGTGTCAAATGCCTAATGGTATACGGGGACTCCACGCTAGTCATCAACCAGCTCAACAAAGATTGGTCCTGCTCTAGTGAGAAGATGGATGCATACTGTGTCAAAATCAAGAAGCTTGAAGGGAAGTTCTATGGTATCGAGTACCACCACGTGGTATGAGATCAAAATCAGCTCGCTGACCACCTATTCAAGATAGGCTTCTCTCATGCTATGATTCCGCCTAGGGTCTTCATTCAAGACCTCTTTACATCATCTATCAAGGAAGAGAAGGAAGTGCAAGAAATTCCCCCCACTGAGTAGCTGGTACTTATAGTACCTTCGCCGACCACCGATTGGAGGGAACAATTCATCAAGTACCTCACCAGCACCGAAGTACCCACCAACAAGACTAAAACCAAATGCCTAATCCATCGAAGCAAGCATTATATGCTGGTGGATGGCAACTTGATGAGGAAAAGTGCCAAGGAAGGGATACTGCAGAAATGCATCACCCAAGAAGAGGGAGTGAAACTACTTCTCAAAATTCACTCTGGTTCCTACGACAACCACGCGGCCTCGAGAAACCAGGTTGGCAAAGGTTTCTGAGCTGGTTTCTACTAGCCCACGGCCATCACCGATGCTGAAGACCTCGTCCGACATTGTGAAGGATGCCAATTTGTTGCCAAGCAAATACACATGGCAGCACAAGAACTACAAACCATACCATCTTACTAGCCCTTCGCATGTTGGGGACTGGATATGATCAAGCCCTTCAAGCCAGCGCCAGGTGGTTTTTGATACGTGTATGTTGCCATTGATAAGTTCTCCAAGTGGATCGAATACAAACCGCTTGTTTTGGCTACTACAAAGAAAACAGTCGAGCTCTTCGAAGACATCATCCACAGATTCGGTTTCTCAAACAGCATTGTCACCGACCTCAGAACCACATTCACTGGTCATTATTTTTGGGATTTCTGCGAAGACTGATGCATCTCCATCAAATATGTCTCTGTTGCCCATCCTAGAGTCAACAGCCAGGTCAAATGGGAGAATGGCATGATCCTTGATGCCCTCAAAAGGAGGCTATATCAGAAAGAAGAAAAGCATCCGAGTAGATGGCTCAAGGAGCTACCAGCTATGGTCTAGGGTCTGCACACTCAAGCTAGTCGCGGCACTAGTGTGTCTCCATATTTTTTGGTCTATGGCTCAAAAGCCATACTACCAGCGGCCATTGCCTTCCGAGCACCTAAGGTGGAACATTATGATGAAGAGCAAGCCATAACTGTTCAAACAGAGGACGTCAATAGGGCCAAGGAGGAACACCTAATCACCTGCGTCCGCATAGCCAAATACCTAGAAGGCTTGCAGAGATACTACAACCGCAACATCAAAGGTCGTTCATTTGCTGTCGGCGACCTCATTCTCCACAGAAAGCAAAAAACCAAAGGGATGCACAAGCTCTCCTCCCACTATGAAGGGCCTTACATCGTCAAAGAGGTTACCCGACCAGGGTCTTATTGGCTATGTGACTTGGACGTAATCGATATCCCCAATTCATGGCACATCGAGCTCCTTATGCGTTTCTATCCTTGAAACACTCTAGATATGTATTCTCCACTCTATGATGAATAAAGTTTTGGTCACCATAATTTGTCTCCATTATTTCTCCATTACAATTTAATCTGCACTTATGGTCGTCGAGCTCTAAGCTACTCCTTAATGAACTCCAATATGAGATCGCCATAAATGCTCTGCCACTTTTCTCCATATCTCCAACATGTGATCACCATAAACCCTCCGCCGTGTCTCTCCATATCTCTAAAATGTTTCGCCAATCACCAAGCATCACACGTTTTGTTCTATGCTCTATGGAGAAGACCTAGTCTTTGATCTCTCCCTACACGTGTTATGGTCTCCGCGCTCTATGTTATGGGTGGTCGGCTACGGTTCCTTGGTCACACTTGTTCCTCCTACACGTGCACGGGCTCCGTGCTTGATGTTATGGACTATGGGCTAGCCAAGGCTGAGAGCACAGTAAAGAACTAACTGCTCGAGCGCCACTTATACTATGTATATCTCTAAGTTAATTCACCAACCACCGAGCAGCACACGTTTTGCTCTGTTCTCTATGGAGAATACCTAGTCTCCAATCTCTCCCTACACGTGCTACGGGCTCTACGCTCTATGTTATGGGTGGTCGGCTATGGTTCCTTGGTCATGCCTGTTCCTCCTACACATGCACGGGCTCTGTGCTCGGCACTATGGACTATGGGCTAGCCAAGGCCAAAGGGTTCAGTAACGATCTAGCTGCTCGGACGCTACTTATACTACATATAATTGCGCTAGGGTTAACACTACAATGATTCTTCAATGAAAACTGGCAAATTGCATAAAGATGCACATGTCACTTTACAACGTTTCTGCATACAAATGTCTATCTACGCCCTTTGCGCGTTTTAACTACTCTCCCTAGTTATTACAGACTTTTCTCCAAGTAGGTCATCGGGCTTTGCCATCGCCGTCCATCTCGCCGAATAGGTCAATGTCACCAGTTAGCTTCTTCGCCGCGTCTTCCACCTCATCTTCCAGCTGCTGGTGCTCCATCGCTCCTGTTCCTCTGGCAAATCCGGCCCCTATCACTTGAAGGTCAATGGTAGGGTAATGGGACCGAACCACCGCAAGGGTGTGAGTAATGATGGTGACGATGGCATCGCGGTTGAAGTTTTTGAAGTTCTCCCATGACACCTTATACCTTTCGATGATGGTGTCCATAAACGGTGGCTTACCATCGGGCTGAGGAGCCGCCTCTAGGTCGATGTAGTCGAGCACCGGTTTGACTCCGGCAACTATGGCATCGAACTTGTTCCTCTTGGTCCTGGCCTCCTGCTCTAGCACATCGAACTATGCCTTAACCCTCCGATGATAGTCTATAGGCATCACAAGGATCCATCAAGCCAAGAAATTACTCCTGTAGTAACTCCAACCATGAAGTACTCACCTTTTAGCTCCTCGGCCAGCTTCTTCACTCGCCCTGGCTCCTTTGCCTTCTCCTCTTGAAGTTGCTCGATGGCTTGGCGTAGCTGGCCAAGCTCCATATCTTGATCTACAAGCACAATAGTCATCAGCCACAATATGACTTTTCAATAATGCAAAGCACATTCACCGATACACCATACCAGCTTTCTGCTTGGAGATGCTTCTGAGCTGCTCAGACTTCTGCTCTAGTTGCTCAGAAGCACTCATCAGCTGCTCGAAGATAGTGGCTAGCTACTCGGACTTGCCCTGCAGCTACTCAGACGCGGTCGCCAGCTGTTTGGATAGGACGCCCTTCTGGTATTCTAGATCCCACACGTTAGATTCAGTAAGGTCTCGCTCATGCTAGGCCCTCTAGATGTTCTTCTCATAAGCTTCATCGCCTTCTTGAGTTTTTCATTCTCTTCGACAAGGGGCTCCATCCTCTTGATCAGTTGGCGTCGTTGTTCAGTAGTCTGAGTTATCCCCTACAAAAGCACCAAGATTATGAAGAAGAACAATCTCCAATGTCAAAGATGAGCATTGTAGTACTTACCTTAATCTGCTTCATCACTGCTGAAAGGGCAGACTCCAGTCTCTTGAGCTCCCTGGTGGTGTCCTCCTCTTCAATAACCATCACCTCATCGTCGTGCTTGCTAAGGATTCGGACAACTTGGGGTCAAGATTCCTCACGTTTGATCTCTTCTGCCTTGTCCTCCTCCATCATAGCTGGAGGCACCACCAGTGGGCTCGGTGGCTAGACAGCGTGTCCGACCACACCCTCTGATGCCTCAGGGAGCGCCATCTACACCTTTGGCACCGTTGGCTTCTCCGCTCTAGACTCCGATTTTGAACCGACATCGCTGGGGACAAGTAGATCTGAAATTTTTTCTGATCGATTTTGATATATGGAACGTCAAAATCTGAGTTCATATATGAAAACTAGACCAGTTTTGAGAACTGACTCCGAATTAGAGGACAAAACAAGAATAATGCGCGCAAAATTGGTCACGGTAGCAAGGATTTGATGGAAATGATGGGGAAAAACACATGAACTAGACACTAACCCAACCTAACTAGCAATAAGACCTCGACCAGGACACAAACTCAACACGATGGACTCTAAAACTAATATATGCAAAGGCTATGGCACAGAAGGTTCTAGGACAGGAAAAAAATGAGTATGGCACTAGACTATGGGATGAATGCAAAACACTAAAAACTAGAGGATAAATATGAACCTGACGATATATCTTAGCTCTGATACCATTTAAAGGGGACAAGGATCCTGATCTTCCGTCAGGTAGAGGTAACTATCATTGTGGCGGTGAATAACACACCGATCCGGCTTCAGATCGAAAGATCGAACCCTGCAATCTTAGCACCGCAACTCCTCTGGTTATCAACCAAGATATGGATTCAGTTGACCTCGCCAAGAAGGCTAACCCCTGCCTACGCAACAAAGAACACAAGCAAAAACAAGAAAGAAAACAACCAAACTATAGATGAATGATTAATCTCACGATGTTGGGGTCTCACAAACCGATGAACAGTGAAACTATTCTTAATAGATTAATCTAAGTAAAACACCACAACGTTAATGAGAGTGACCATGGTATAATATAGAGTCTTGGGTGTCACCACCCCTTGATGTGCCTCTAATGGGCCCAAACACGATACATGGTCCAACATACCAAAAGATGGTGTCGCAGCACCCTGGTAGATTCTGGATGCTGACTTGTTTTGATGATTCCCATTGATTTTGAAGGGCTTTTGACATGATACCACTTGCATTGGCTTCCTCATATAATTAGATTTCCATCCATATGTGGCTCGTCGAAAATAGAGCTCGGACACGCCCGTGTGACTAATTTTATGACAGACTGGTCCTGGAACCCGAGATGGGCTCCAACTTCAGTTGGACTAGGCCTCCAGCTTGTGTTGGTCATCCTTGCTGGTTTTCTCCGCCTCTATACCTTTCTCCAAGTTCCTCATGACCATCTCCTATGTTCCTAAGCAAGATAACATCATTAGGTAGTAGTCTATTCTTAAAAGTATGAAAAGGATCGGTTAAGAACGAGCTCACCTCTAAATTGAGTTGGCGCAGGGTCATTGGACCTTGCATAACGGTTGGAGGATCAGCGGGTACATCCAAAGGAGTGATGTCCTCATTATCCTCCCCCTCTTGAAACTGAGTCATCCTTGACTCAAGCTCATCTTCTTCTCCCAAATAAGGTTTCAAATCTGCAATGTTAAAGGTGGGACTAACCCCAAACTTAGGTGGCAACTCAAGTTTGTAGGCATTATCATTTATTTTCTTAATTATCTTATAAGGACCAGCTGCTCTTGGCATTAATTTAGACTTACGCAGCTCAGGAAATCTATCTTTTCTCAAATATAACCAAACCAAATCACCCGTTTCAAGTTTAATTTCTTTTTTACCTTTACTACCAGCAATTCTATACTTTTCATTCATTCTTTCAATATTTGCTTTAGTTGTTTCATGCAACTTATGAATGAAATCAGCACGCTCTCTAGCATCACTATGTGTTCTCTCAGTGGTAGGTAAAGGCAAAAGATCAATAGGAGCATGGGGGTTAAAACCATACACTACCTGAAAAGGACTTACCTTGGTGGTGGAATGTTGCACCCTATTATATGCAAACTCCACATGCTGCAAACACTCTTCCCACATCTTCAAATTGCGATTTAAAATTGCTCTCAACATAGTGGACAATATTCGATTCACTACCTCAGTTTGCCCATCAGTTTGGGGATGACATGTTGTAGATTTGGTCCCCAATTTATTCCACAAAGTGCGCCAAAAATGACTCACGAATTTTGCATCGCAATCTAAAATAATAGTAGAAGGCATACCATGCAAGCGAATGATTTCTTAAAAGAAAAGGTCAGCAATATGAATAGCATCGTCGCTCTTATGACAAGGAATAAAATGTCCTATCTTAGAAAAATGATCAACCACCACAAAAATAATATCCCTCCCTCTTTTAGTCCTTGGCAAACCCAACACAAAATCCATAGATATATCAGCCCAAGGAGTAGAAGGAATAGGAGGAGGCATATACAAACCATGTGGGTTCAACCATGACTTAGCTTTTTGACATGTGGCGCACCGAGCCACGTACCGTTCTATATCTCGCCTCATCCTTGGCCAAAAGAAATATGTGGACATCACCTCCTCCGTCTTCTTGGCACCAAAATGTCCCATCAATCCGCCTCCATGTGCCTCCTACAACAACAAAAGATGAATGGAGCCAACTGGAATGCATAGGCGGTTAGCTCTAAATAAAAACCCATCATTGATCATAAACTTGTTCCTTGTGCATCCATCTCTACAATTCAACAACATGTCCTTAAAATTAGGATCAAGCGCATATTGTTCTTTTATTGATTCAAGCCCAAACATCCGACAATCAAGTTAGGATAGCAAGGTATATCATCTAGACAAAGCATCAACAATTACATTATCCGTCCCTTTCTTGTGTTTGATAATATAAGGAAAAGATTCAATAAATTCAACCCATTTAGCATGCCTATGATTCAGATTATGTTGAGAGTGATGATACTTAAGCGATTCATGATCAGAATGAATAACAAATTTTTTAGGCCACAAATAATGATGCCATGTCTCTAAAGAATAGACAAGTGCATACAATTCCTTATCATACGTGGAATAATTTAGAATAGGGCCATGCAATTTTTCACTAAAGTAAGCAATGGGTTTACCATCTTGCATCAAAACACCCCCAATGCCAACTCCACTAGCATCACATTCTAGCTCAAAAGTCTTACCAAACTTTGGAAGTTGCAGCAATGGTGCTTGTGTGAGCATGTCCTTCAAAGTGTCAAAGGACTCCTCATGTGCCTTTCCCCACTGAAACACCACCCATTTCTTCATCAACTCATGCAACAGGGCAGCAATTGTGCTGAAATCTTTGACTAAGCAGCGATAGAATCCTGCAAGACCAAGAAAACTCCTTACCTGTGTGATAGTTTGGGGAACCAGCTAGCTCTTTATGGCTTCAATTTTCATCTCGTCCACCTTAATTCCCTGTGGAGTTACAACATAGCCAAGAAAAGAAACTTGATCCGTGCAAAAGATGCACTTCTCAAGGTTACCAAATAATCGTGCATCACGTAAAGCATTAAAAACAACACGTAAGTGATCCATATGTTCAACAAAAGACTTGCTGTAAATTAATATATCATCAAAGTAGACTACCACAAAATGACCAATAAATGCTCTTAAAACCTCATTCATTAAGCGTATGAAAGTGCTATGTGCATTTGTCAAACCAAAAGGCATAACTAACCACTCATACAACCCGAATTTGGTTTTAAACGCGGTTTTCCATTCATCTCCAAGTTTCATTCTAATTTGGTGGTAACCACTTCGCAAATCAATCTTGGCGAAAATTATAGAGCCACACAACTCATCAAGCATGTCATCTATCCTAGGAATAGGATGACGATACTGAATAGTAATATTATTGATGGCTCTATAATCAACACACATACGCCAAGTTCCATCTTTCTTAGGAACCAAAAGTACAGGAATGGCACAAGGACTAAGGCTTTCATGTCCATACCCGCGGTCCAAATGGTCTTGGACTTGCCGCTGAATTTCCTTAGTCTCCTCGGGATTGGTTCGATAGGCAGCATGGTTGGGCAAGGTTGCTCCTAGAATCAAAGTAATTTGATGCTCTATCTCTCTCATAGGTGGCAGCCCCGGGGGTATCTCAGCTGGAAAAATTTCCTCATACTCCTACAAAAGGTTAGTGACAGCAGGAGGCACCGAGCTAACAATATCATCAAGTGAAAACATAGCTCATTTGCATACCAAAGCATAGTAAATATCATCATTAGAAATTTTAGCAACGTCATATTTTGTTGCAAGCATAACACCACCTTTCAATTTAATCCCTCGGCCTTAGAAATAGACGAAGACTTATCCTTTTTAGGTGGGAAAATAGAATTAACAACTTGTTGATTTTCAGATTGAACATCATTCAAACTAGTAGTGCGTTCTCTATCAGCTTGTACAATTTGAGCAGGGGTCAAAGGTACCAAAGTAATTTCCTTTCCTTTATGCATAAAAGTGTATTTATTACTTCTACCATGGTGTGTAGCATCATTGTCATGTTCCCAAGGATGACCTAATAAGAGTGAATAGGCTTGCATAGGTACCACATCACAATCAATAGAATCAGCATAAGAACCAATGGAAAATAAAACTCTACAAGTTTGTGTTACCTTTGCTTTTCTAGAATCATTTAGCCACTGAATATGGTATGGACGTGGGTGCGGGCGTGTGGTCATGACAAGCTTCTTGACCAAATTAGAACTCCCCAAATTATTGCAGCTACCTCCATCAATAATGACACATGCTCGACGGTTGCTGATGACTAAGAAAATCTGAAACAAGTTATGGCATTGTAGCTTCTCAGGTTGATATACTTGTGTGCTGAGCACCCGCTGTACAATGATGCTCCTATACGCCGTCATGGCCTCGTCACCAAGGACTTCGCCGCCCTCCTCATCTGTATCTTCGTCTTCTTTATCTTCAATGTCAGTGGTGCTAATGTAACCATCTTCTGCAACAATTTATGCCCGCTGACTTGGGCAGTCCTTCTATACATGGCCAATTCCATGGCAGTGGTGGCACTGAATGCCCAAAGTGCATCCCGTTGATGCAACGGATGAGGCACTCTTGGTAGGCACCTGCAAAGAATTTTTACCTGAATCTAAAGGTCGTGTAGGAGGTGCCTTACGTGTAGTGGTAACTCCAGAGGCTGCTGGTCGCTTGCTCGCTGGTGGAGATGCCCGAAAAGTGGTTGGCTATAACACCCCAGGTGTTTGTCACTAGTTAGCAGTGGGTTTGAGCTCAAACATGACATATCAAGTGGTGTTGAAGATGTCAAAGTCAAATGTATGAAATCGAGCTCAACTAGAATTTGGATAAAACACCTTGTTTACATGATAACCCTTTTCAAGATATATATCTGAGTGATGTTAATGGAACTTATTTCGTGTGCCTCACATCACTCTCTATCTATAGTGCTCACTGGAAAAGTTTCATGATGTGTGGAATCAAAAAGTCACATGAAATGATAAGTTATATCCTTATTGGAATGACTTTACTAAGTGCTTGAATTGCACTATTAAGTGAATGGAAATGTAGGTCATCAACCAAACCTTGCAACCTCACCCAAATGACTCTAGATGAACTCTACAACAAAAGTCATGAAAGGTTCATGTTGGGCAAATGCCAAGAAAATGCTCCAATAGATCAAAAAGGATAATCTAAGTTTTATCGTGATCCTACTTTGGTCAAAGTAGAACTGTAGGTTCTATACAAGTTTTGATGTTGGACCTTAAATAAAAGTTGAGGCTCATGTTATGTAGAAGAAACTTTGTTTTTGGAGTATACCATGGATCGGCTTGGAACCAAGTCTAGCAGTGGCTCAAAGTTGTAACCTGCTGCTGATTTCAGCACTTAGAAATATTCTAAATCTAGAAATTCATCGACATCGGCATTGGCATCTCGCGTTCTCCAAATTTTGTTAAGCAACTCGACTTGATCCCAAAATAAAGGTTGGACTATATATTTTGAAGAAGAGCATGCAAAAAGATAGTACCAGCCTGACTTTGGTTGGACGATCAATTTTGCGTTTACTTAACTGCTGTCAACACGTTGACAGTGTCAACTTTGGACTTGATTAACCACTAATCTACAACTCTAATGACTGTACACTCTAAATAGAAAATGTAGATTAGGCCAAGGTGATCAAACTTTATTTTTGGCCCAAGGTTTGATTTGGCCCAGAAGTGGCCCAAATCAGCTCCCCACCTTGTCCACACCGGTGCCCGTCACCTGTTCGACAGCTTGCCGGCGTGGTCGCCGTGCATGGACGTCGCGCGCCTCCGCCGTTGCCGCGTGCCCTACCTCTCTGTCACGCCCCTGCTCTCTACCGCGTGCCCTGCGCCACACTCCAAGTAGTGGAGCACCAGGACGACTCGCCCCCCCACTCCCAGCTCTTCTCGCCTCTCTCCGCGTGCCCTCTCGCGGCCGCCATGGCTGAGCTCCAGAGCTCGCGGCCACACTATCGCTCTCGCTGATGTATTCGATCGCAGGCCAAGCTAAGCACACCACTGTGTCCATCTCACCTTGTTCCTCCTCCTGTGCGCACTCTCCGGGCCCATGGAGGCCGAAGCCACACCAGCGTCGGGCCGCAACCGCGATCGCCATGCATGCACGTGGGTGAGCCCCATGGGGTAGCTTCCGTGGAGCTGTCCCCTCCCTAGAGTGCTCCCAGCGATGGGGATGCTTCACCGCGACTCCGCAGCCGCCTGCATGGCCTCCTCTAGCCGAAAGCGTCGTCCCCGACGACCTCCCTGGTCCCAACTCGCGTCAGGGTAATCGTACAACAATTCGAGAAAAGGGAAGGATCTAAGTGCGAACCAGTGACTCATATGAATAGTGCAGTAAAGGATCTATTTGTTCAGATTTAATTTGTAGAAACTTCAGGGTCCTCGATGCAAGATTTACATTTCCTTTCTCTGATTTTTGCAGATTTGAATGATCCACTTTGAAAATTCGTAGTAATTTGTAGGAAAATCGTAAAATAGTAAATGAGGACTTTTTGGAATCCTTGTGAAATTATGTATGCAGAAGATCTATAATATGGCATGTTTTAGTTTAAATATTTGGCTATAAAAATAGATTTATGCAGTTAGTTTTTTAATGTTAGTTGTGTCTTGTCTTTTTCATAACTGCAGTTGTTATGCTCAAATAAATGTGAAATTTTTATGGAGTGCTACTAAGGTGAGGGTTGATGTCTGGTTAAAATTTAAGGAGTTTAGGTTTGATGGTTTGAGAGTTATAAAAATAACAAATTCCATGTGTTGGTTTTCCTTTATTCTGAATAGGTCTGCATGATTGAATTAATTGGCTCAGTTAAGTTATGAATCATGACTTGATGAAAATAAATGAGTTGTAGTAATTTTCATAAGCTTTTCAAAAAGTTAAATATCATGATTTTTGGTTAAGTATATCTTGAGTTATACTTGCTTAAATCTCTGTGGTTGTTTTTGCCCAAACCCAGACAGGGTTTCCTTGTTCTTACTGTGGGACCTTCTTAATAGTAGAATTAGCTTTAGGTGTTTACAACGAAGTTGTTTAGAATTTTCTAAGCTTTCTAAAAAGTCTAGAACCACATTTATTGGACATGTATAACTCCATTTATAGCTGTTTAAAGTGGCATGTCATTTTCTGTCCATGTTTTAGACAGTGATGCATTCATTGGATTAATTGACCTTGTTATATGAAGAATCATCTTAAGATGATAATAACAAAGTTGTAGATAAATCACCTAACTAGCTTGTGTTAAATTTTCATGGCATGTGGCCAAATAGTTTGTGAGCTATGACTGTTCTAGTTTGGTCTTCAGAAATTGTAGCTCTCTGGAATTTCTGGACCAGATTTGATGAATGTGCCTGGTTGACCTTGTTAACTTTGGAATCATGCTGAGAGGTTTAAATATGTATTGTAGAAAATTTCATAAGCTTTCCAAATTGTCTTGTTGCATGTCTTTTGGATTAGTATAACTCCTGTTATGAGTAAAATTAGCTGCTGCTGTTTGCAGCCTTGACTCAGTGATTGCCGTGAATAACTTGTTCGCTTGATATGAGTTGATGTGATGATTTAGATGCTAGGCTAATTAAGATAACTTGTTAGTTGCAGGTGCTAGGCCCTTAACTGAAGATGAGCAATTGTATATTGGGTGGTCTAAACTTGGTAAGTTAAAGTGATTTGAATAGAACTTAAATAAACTAATATGCCATGCTTGATGTACTTGCTATCTCGATGTTTGGTTTGATGTGAATAGCTTGCTCTCTAAGTACTCATGTCATGTGATGTAGCCTTGTGCTTGTCTTCAATGTTTCAGGTGATGCATCTTTTATTACCATTCCCCGCATTCATACACTTGCATCGTGCATCTCAATTAGGTACGCTAGATGAACCACGTGCCGGATGGGATGTTGGGGCCGAACCCGAGGAAGGTGCATGGTGAACCTATCCCGAAGATGGAAGGACTTAGCGAGTGTCATCTAACAAACACTGACCTAGTGTTGGATTCCAGGCAAGCCTTGGAGCATTCTAAGTCTCCCATGTTTTTACAAATATCTTGAGTCTCTTTTATTGTTGATGATGCATTAAGTATAGGAATTGGTTGGAACCAATTGTTGCATTATATCCTTACCTTGTCTAGATAAAATCCTATGAATCCTAATTAAGTGTAGGATCGGATGATGCTTAGCTATGCTTAGACCGGTAGAAGTCGGGTGATTTCCTGTCACCTGCGAGATGTAGGATGAGCTTTGATCACGGTTGGCTATATTTGCTATCGTGGAAAAGAACCATGTGTTAATAATGAAAAGAGACGGGGCGGGATGATGATAGTGCAGCAACAAGGCATGGAGGTCTTGGGTGTGAATCTATCCCCATCTGTGTCGTTTAAGGACCGATGCGCTGTACGTCCTCATGTCATGTTGAACGCATGCCTATCACTTAGTTGGCCGGATAACTCGTTCCGACCGCGAAGCTGAGTAGCTCAATTCAAGCCGGAAGTCTAGGAAGGGAAAGTGCGCACCCTGGCGGTAGTAATGATGTGCGGGGAGCTATTGGCGTAAGTCCAAGGTGAGATTGACCACCTGGCAGAGTGGACTCCCTGAGGGTGCGGTGCTGCTCAGAACCGCGATTCCTGAGTTGTACCAAAGGTGACCTGAGGCAACCACTGATCAGGTTGATTGGGTTTGTGTTAGGAATACCCCTCTAGCTGGATAGGAATCAATTCAAATTGCCATCTCTCCTAGATAGTGAGAACTTGACTGAGCAGCGGCAACGTAGATTCACTAAATTTAAAGATATGGTTAAATGATGATGATGATGATAATGATGATGAGCCATGAAATACCTGATATTGTTATTATTGTTTGCAACTTAATCAAGTGATTGATTACTATAGGTGCTAATATAGATGGTAGGTAATGGCTAAAAGTCACTGCTAGTACAGGTAAATAATGCTAATGGTTACTCAAGCTTTTATGCAAAAAGGTTGTCCAGCCAGATCTACTAAATTAAGCTATGCATGAGCCTTGGTGTCATTTGTTTTGGTTTCCGACGGGTAAGTCTGGCTGAGTACATTTGAGTACTCATGGTTTATCCCACCATGTTGCAGGTGGAGTTCTCGGCCTATTGAAGATGGTGGCTAACCGCCGGTGGGCTCAGTGATTCTATAGTTACTTCTCACCTATATGCTTTTGTCGGATGATGTCACTTATGCTAGCAATGTATTTAAAACTTATATTAATGTAATCATTTGAAAGCTATGTTGTTTTCAATAATCGGTTTTGAAACCCAAACTTTTAATATTATTTGTGAATCCATTTGTAATATTATTTCCGCTGCAACTCTACGTATGTGATGTGTATTTGCTTAATCATGTGATCTTGGTTGTGATATTGATTTACCGAGGTCCTTCGTGACACTCGGCGGACAACCGGGTTTATATGAGTGAAAGTATGTGTGTGTCAACGTGTTAGCGGGGATAGCCATACTTGATCTTGTATAAATTGGGCGGTTCTATCATAGCTTGGTTAGCCCTGAAGATGGTGCCGAGCGTGGCATGTATGTGGTGCTGACCTTGCTCTTGCTCTGCTGTTCACGCCCCTGCAATTCCTTTTTTGCAAGCATAGCAAACTAAAATAACTGGTTGATAGTGTGAATTCTTTATAACCAACAATGTCCTGAATCTCGCGCCTCAAACCCAAATAAAAATGACAAATGAAATCTTTGTTCCCCTCCACAACACTACAACACATCAATCCCTTTTGGACCTCACCATAGTAATCCTGTATAGATTTCTCTCCTTGTTCTAAATGCATCAATTTCTTACGCAAGTCTCTATGATAAGAAGGAGGAACAAAATGATCATGCATAGCCATCTTAAGTTCTTCCCACGTACTAGGTAAAGCATTCTGTGCAGCTAGCCCATTCCACCAAATAATGGCAAAGTCCTTAAACTCACTAGTAGCTTGTCAAACTCTATGTTGCTCAGGCACAAGGTGGGCACTAAACTTTTGTTCTACCGTCATCTCCCAATCAAGATATCCCACAGTATCATAATGACCCAAAAAGATGGTATTGTTCTACCGCCGCTCCACCATGGCTCTATCCTAACCCTAGATCTCCGCAAGGTCACCACGAAGTTATGCCATGCTCGCCCGAGCACGCCATGGCCAGGGATGTCTGGAGCATCACCTCGCGCCTCCGCCGAGCCACCATTAGCGCCGCCACCATAGCCAACTATCGTTAGAGCTGCGACGACCTACCTCATTCAATGTGGGATGTTGAGGGGAACACGACGGTGGTGATGCTACTGCCGGTGACCTCGCCGTCGGTAAGTTATCGTCGGTCAAACGCCTCGCTCTGCTCCTATGTTGCTGATGTGTGGGACCGTTGACCTACACAACCCCATTGTCAGCCACCGTGGGTGTATGGACCAGGTGTACCTAGCTGTAGCTCCCGATTAGAAAATTTATTTTTCTTTATTTGTTTTTCTATATTTTATAGCAAACTTGCAAAAATCATATCTAGAGTTAGGAGTGTTGAAATGGGGTGATCCAAATTTTTGTTGGATTCTTCATGAAGTGTAATATTTGATAAAAATATGAAACCTACTGTTTTGGGATATTTTTCTAGGAGAATTAAATTGATCTATATAAATGCTTTTAAATTTATTTCTATCTTGTAAAATGCATATCTTGAGCTAGGGAAGTGCAAAAATTGTGATTCCAATTTTTCTAATCTTGTGTTGACATGCTCTAGCTAACGAAAATGCTAAACCTATAGTAGGCATACTTGGAGTATGGTCTTCCTATTTAATATTAAATAATTGCTAGTTTCTAGTGAAAATAATTGGGGTAAAAATACATAACTTATGATCATGCAAATTTTTACACAGTGTTCTTATGCTAGGATGAATGTAAGAAAAATATTAAATCTGTTGTTTGACACTTTCACTAGGCTAAACTATTTTTTGCTAAAATAAGCCTATGCAACTTGTCATTTATGTTGAGGTTGCTATACTTATCCAAATGGAATGAAATTTGTATAGTAGACTAATGGGGTTATATGTAACCTACTATAATTTTCTCAGAATTTATTGAGCAATGAAAATATTTATTCTCTAAATCACCCTGTTATATAAGGAAAATTAATAAATGAATATAAATAAATTATTTGGGCTTAACCATGATGTTTTCTAGGGTTCTTGTGATGCATATGATTTGTTGAGATGAATATTTGTGCATGGAAGTAATTGGTGATAGGTACCTATTTAATTATTGTTTTATAATTCAACTAAATGAAGGGCGAGCCTGGTGCAAGCGGTAGAGTCTTACCGCCTGTGACCGAAAGGTCCCGGGTTTGAGTCGCGGTCTTCTTGAATTGCATAGGCGAGGGTAAGGCTTGCCACTGACACCCTTCCCAGACCCTGCACAGAGCGGGGGGGCTCTCTGCACTGGGTATGCCCTTTTTTATAATTCAACTAAATGGTTGCATGAGTAGTTTCTGTTGTGTTGACAAATTCATGATGATAATTACCTCTTTTTGTGAAACTTGTTAATAACAAAGTTGTAGATAACGTTCTCATTTAGCTTGTCCTAAAATTTCATGGTCATAGGCCTAATGGATTAAGAGTTATAGCTGTTAGAAGTCTGCTATCAGATTTGCTTGTCCTCTAGATAGATCTAAAATATTGAATTGTTTGACCTAGATAACTACTGAATCACCTTAATATAATTAAAATAAAGTTGTAGGAAATTTCATAAGATTTCCAGAAAGTCCACAACCATATTGTTTGGATGTGTATAACTCTAGTTATGATCAAAACAAGTAACTATTGTCTTGTAGTCTAGAAAACGCTTTAAATGGATGTTTGTTTAGTTACTAGAGAGGAGATATGCATCTACTCAATAAAAGAAAGTTAATCTTGTTATCACCCTAATACCTTGTTGTTAAGGACATTTATGTTTATGCATCATATCATATCATCCATATCATTGCCTATGCATTCTTGTATCTTATTTTGCGCTCATGCATATAGGATCGCCAGAAGGAATCACACTCTTGAAGTTTGAGGCAAAGGAGGAGGAGAATCGGGAGGCACCACAGTAGGTAGCTCTCAAAGGCGAGCAGTAGGCTCCTGAGGAATTACCAGAGTGCCTCGATCATAGGCCTACCTCCTTTTTGAAAGGTAAGCCCCGAAGCATTCAAAGCCTCTTATGTTTTTACAAATATCACTTGAGTCCTTTATGTTTGATGCATTAGGTTATAAGAGTTGGTTGGAAACACTTGATGCATAGAACTACCTTGCCCAGAAATATACCTTGAACCCTATGTAGGTCCTGGATCGAACATATGCTTAGCCACACTTAGACCGGTAGAAGTCGGGTGATTTCCTATCACCTATGAGATATAGGTGGATATCGGAGCACGGTTGACTATATTTGCTATCGTGGAAAATAACCATGGGGTGTTATAAGTGGAGACTGGAGGGAACTTATATGCAATGGTGTTGGGTTGGCTATGTTGGTCCCATCCATGTCGCTTAAGGACCGCACTGTTGTTGGCACTTCTATCGAGATTGAATGCATGCCTCTCACTTAGCTGGCCAAATAACTCATTCCGACCGCGAAGCCGAGTAGCTCAACTCATGTTGGGCCTCGTTCTGTCAAAGTGCGCACTCTGGATGGTAGTAAGGATGTGCGGGGAGCTAGACGTAAGCCCAAGGGCAGGGTAGTCCTGGTCGTCCTAGCAGCTAGTTGTCCCTAGTTGTGCGGCACTGATTGAACCCACGAAATGTGGATCAGAGTTGTACCAAAGGTGACCTAAGGCTACTGTGGCTGGTAGACCTGGATTTGAGTTAGGAATAACTACCTAGCTGGTTACAACCGATTTAAATTGTCGTCTCTCCCAGATAGTGAGAAACTTGACTAGCTCCAACATTGTAGTAATTGAACTATGGAATTTGATGGTTATGATGAATATGAAATTATTGCACCGGCTATGGTTAATATTGTTATGCTACTAAATGATATATCACATGTTTGGCACAGGTTAATTGCTAATCTACAGATGAATAGCTATAATTAACTTGGTGACCGAATTATAAAATGTATAGCTGAATTAGTGGCTTTTTATTGAAAATATTGTCAAGCTAGCTCTACTTATAAAGCCTTGCATGATCCTTGGAGTCACTTTATTTTTGGTTTATGATGGGTAAGTCTAGCCGAGTACCTTCTTGTACTCAGGGTTTTTTTCCTACTTTTTGTAGGTAACACAGTCTTCCATGGCTATTGTAAGGATTGCTTCTGTCCAGCTGTGGACGAGGAGTAGGCCTCGGGCAAGGCGCTTCTATTTATATATCTAATCTATGTTGCTTTTGTGGGTTGTGATCATAGACTGGCAAGTATTTGAACAATGGTGTGAGATGTTGGTTTAAAAACTACTTTGCTTCCACTACTACTTTATTTTAACTTGGTTTGTAATAACTTTAATCGTACTCTGATGTATGGCAATGTATTTGTGAACTCTATGTAACATGTGACATGTATGTTGAATCGTGTACGATCTTGGTTGTATGTTGGCGATTAATCGAGACCCTTCGTTGTACTCAATGGACTACCGTATTTATATGGGCTCAAGTATGATAGTGCGACCGCTTGCGGGCTGCCATTGTAATTATGCTTTTTATAAATTGGATGGTTCTGCTACATAGAAAGGGTGATGGAGAGAGGAGTAGAGTGGCAACTTCTATGATATTGATGCCAGACGTGCTAACATGTGGAGGCCAGGGGATTGAGATGTGGGCACTTCACCCCATACATGTTGCAGACGCATAGGACGATCCATCGATTGGGGTTGGATGGTCTAGTAACCCAATTGACCTTTGCAATTGACTAGTCAAACTCAGTGCTAGTGTGCCATTGCTAGACGGTCTAAAAGGACACAGATGTCAATCCGACAAGAGGGTTTTACTAGGATTTGGGAGGTCACCAAGGGTTAGGATTTAGGGTGATAATCTTGGATTTTATTGATTAGGATTGACAGCGAGGTACACCGAAAAAAGTGAGAACTTTATCCAATGCTAGGTGGGCCTAAGTATAATGAAATTTGGCTTATGCTGATTTGTTGTGAGAGAAAAACACTGTTCGTTCGCTAAAAAATACTGCTAAAGTAGTGCTAAAGAACAGGGCGGTCTCGAGAGGAACCCATAGTTCAAAAGATTGCCCATAGTAAATGACACAACTGCCCGAGTTCAAAAGATTGCCCATAGTAAATGACACCTTAGCAGATGGAGAGTCTGCAAGAGACTCGAGCTAGGGCTTATAACCTACACTCTCCCCATTAAGACTGACTAATGGAAAGGGCAAACAATATTTGATCAGTGACGGACTAACCACTTAGATTTGAGCATTAGTTGCAATCGGGCTATACACTACAAGTAGAGTGAACAAAAAAGGGAGGATCGGATAACCACAATCAAGAGGATTAACTACTAATATGGGCGGAGATCTTGATTAAGGGTTATTTAGGGATAAGCACAACAAATCCGCTTAGTGCATAGTTTTGGATCAACAACAATTCAACACGGCATGCAGACCTTTTAAAGGCTGTTGTTAGATGATCCTAACCTCAGCGTCTAAAATCAAAAGCCTAGTGACGTTGCCTGCTGTAGATAGCTTTGTCCTGCGCTGAACCAAACAAGCACTAAACCACAGGCAAAGAAGCTGCACATTACAAAATCGGCTCGACAGTGAGCACTAGCAAGCCAAATAGAATAAAGAGACCAGTAACAATTTTATTAGACACTAGTCTGTTAAAATTCACATGCTAATGACCAAACAATTTTTGTAGCTAGTATTCTGCGCGTGCAAGCAGGACCGAGCACTTTTGGACCGAAATCTAAACCGAACCGAGCTGCACCGAACAAAGTATCATTTTTTTTTTATGTTCAGTGTCGGTGTCGGTTTCTGTTTATCGTGAACTCGCTGTATGGTGTCGTCGTCAGTTTTTCCCGTCTGAAAAACCGAACACCCGAACCATCGAAGGCTAGTAGTCCGAGTCCTGGTTAGGCTGTAGCCTGTAGGCCAACAGGCAACCACCCCCAGTCACCTATATATTTTTTTTAAACTAACCCGTCACCTATCTTTTGGCCCAACTTGACACAAATGTGGCATATAAGCCCACCCCTCCCGCTTGCTATCTTGGACCCATTTCGGTCCTCTCGAACAGGCGGCGGCATCACAGCAGCTCAACAAGTGGACCTCGAGGATCGGTTGGCTTGCTCAGCAGGTGTGCCAGCAGCCGGGCGTGTGTTTGATCCCTAGGATCGGCAGCGTGCCTCATGGGGTTTTTCCCTAGTAATAAAATTTGCAGGTATTGTGCAGTCTCACGTGTGGATGTGCCACAATGGTTAGTGTGACGTGTCCGTCACGTGCGAAGCCAAGATGACTTTGGATATCTCTTAGCCACATACAGTCTCATCGTATAGGTATAGGTCTAACTTGCACACTAGTGTGAGTTTGTGTGCATGTGGTGGTGTGTATTAGTGTATAAGTTTAGATACTACGACTTGTACTCGAAGAGTTGAGGTATAAAAAAAAAACAAGCGGACCTTCATAGCGGCCTTTGGAGGTCTGTAGCCTCTGTCGGAGGCTCGGAGAAAGAAGCAAATTTCATGTGCCGTCCTGCCCTGCCCTACCCTGCCCTGCTTAATGCTAGTACTTCTAAAATTTTTGGCCCCTTTGTCTCTCTCTGTTATGCTAGCGCGAGATAGGCAGGCACATGCTGAGCAACTGAGCACACGCGGCATGGGCTTCAGGCACGTGTCCGGCAAGATGCCCGAGTAGGGGAACAGATGTGCATGACGAGAAGAAATTGCCTTGGGCGCTGTTAAGAGCCTGTTTGGATCCCCCTCTAAATCTTAAAGAGCTCTAAAAACTTTAGAGCACTTTAGCTCATTTTTAAGATCTAGAGCTCTAATTTGAGGTGAGCTAAATTTTAGAGCTAACTTTAGGCCACTTGTTTGAAGAATTAGCTAAAATTTAAAGGAGAGGATCCAAACAAGCCCTAGGTTTAGTGACACTCAACACCAAACCGACTTGACCGACAACCGAATACTACATCATTTTCTATTTCTATGTTCCTGCGATCAATTCCTAGTTTTTTACAAACCGAAGTTTTGACCAACAAAAACATCAAACCGAACTATCGGTTAATCGATTGCCCAGCCCCACGTGCAACGGTGCAAGACAGAGCCTATGGGGTCACTCCTAGTCTCCCACCCTCGCTAGAGGCTAGGCAGGGGGAGACCGAGGGTTTCCCACAAGATTCGAGACGAATACGAACGTAAGTCGTGAGGGTATCCCGTAAGAGGAATAAGAAATAAATGCGCATTAATTGCCTATTCAATTGCCCCAAAAATAACCATGTCCGAACATCAGGGTCTGGGTATTTATAGGCCATACCAGGGGCTCTACTGAAATTAGAAAAGGGTTGGCCGTAGGCCGACAATGTTAGTACAACGGCAAAGGGTAGAGAGGTAATCTACTGTACCCCTGCCCAACCACTCCTAACCCTAACCGGGGGAATGGGGACCACTATCGGCTTCTCGTCTGACAGCACCCATGGTCTTTAGTTGACCTTCGTCACGCTAGTCGGAGGTTCTCATGCCCACCATCCGTCTTGTGGCTTCCTTGCGACTCTCGACCCACGAGCCAAGTCCCGCTGCTGGTGCCTGAAACAAAGGAGGAGGGAAACCCTCGTCACAGGGGTTATGGCCTATGGTGCTATTGGTTTAAAGGCCTAGAGCAAGGCCAGGAGATAGGCAGGGGGGTCATGCTAGGGGTGCCATCCCCCAACAGTAGCCCCTCAAGGGTTTGCCCTAGCGTGATGGGTTGGAGCAGCGAAAAATGTGGAAGGGAGATGGGCGAGGGTTACCTTGCCCGTACCCTGATGCAGCGACGCCCCCGCTGCTCTTGGCCGTTGCGGGCCTGTAACCATTTTGTTGTGGTTGGCACGGTGCGCTCTTCTTTTTAGGTGGTTGTTGTTTGCTATTTTGATGTGACCCGTGTGATTGTTGTAGTTGGTTCCCTAGTTTTTTGGGATTCAGGTCGGGGCTTTCCATGCGGCTGGTTGTCGTGTGCCTATAAATAGTAGGGGTAGGTGGTGGGCTTACTTCATTCGTCTTTGTTTGCTGGCCACCTGCTATTGCTGGAGGGTGTGAACGAGTGTTGCCTTTGAAGCGAGGCTTGTTTTTAAGCGAAGGTTGCCAAAGGTCAATCTGATTTTAGGCTTTGCACTATAAAGGTAATCAACCACCGTTCTTTAGCGTGTTTCCCTTATTATTGTTGAGAGTGATGCTCTTTGTTGGTGATCGTTTATTCAAATCCATGGCTCATGTGAAGTCCACGGCTAGGCTTCTGGAGGGGTACTGGTGTCTCGGATGCTAATGAGACTGAGGTGGTGAGTTTTGAGTTCGGTCCAAGCCTAGTTACGAAGGAGGACTTGGATTACTTGTGGAGGGGTACTAGCCACCTGCTGTCTGTTTACATCTAGGCATGTAAGTCCCTAGGGTGGAGCCAGACTTGGAAGGGTTCGTTCGCACTCATCGGGTTCATACTCAACCTCGCAAAGTTCATGTTGATGGGAAGCCTGTCGTTGGGCAGTTCAAGGTTTATACTTTTTGTTATCATCATAGGGCAGAGGTGCCCGTGCAGGCATAGAAGAACAAGTGGGCCTCACCTTGGACCAAACATTAGTTGTATTTGAAGTTGGCTGATGAGCTGGAGCTCTATGGAAAGTTGGTGAGGCTTGGAAATGTTTCTGCTAAGGCGATTATGATAGATGGTTTTCTAGTAGTAGTGGATGCACTGAGGGCGTTGGCGTGCCATCAGTGCGCTCAAGATCTCATTGAAGAGTTTCTTTGTGCGGAGGTTTTACCTTTGAAGGTTGAATTTGCTAAGTGATTGTGCGTCTGAAAGGTCTTTGTTTGGTTTTGGTAATTGAATGACAACCTAGATGGACTAATATGTGTTTATGTGAGATATCCAGGTGATTAGTCTATAGGTGCATGTGTGTGAGTAACATATGCCATGGAGGTGAAAATGGTATGGAGATGTTGCAAAGCTCACACATGTGATAAAGGAGCTCATTGCATATGAGACATGATATTGAGTCATGTGACTAAGGTGGAGAAGATCAAGACAAGGCTTGGCTCAATGGACCGGTTGCAAGTGTGAAGGGCAAGTTGAGTTATGACTTGGCGCCGATAGACCGAAGCAATGGTGAAAAGTAAGTGAAGTCAAAATCGATGAACCAATACGGTCACGTGATGATATGAAGTGGATCATATCATTTATGATTGGTTGGTACATGTGTTGCATCAACCTTGGAGGAGATGGAATGGAATGCGAAGGCAAAGGTATAACCTAGGGCATTTCATTTCACCGGTCATAGGTGTGTAGAGAAGTTTATGACTGGGTTTAGAATAGATGGCCGTACTATCAAGAGGGGCAAACTTGTTTGCATATCGGTCATCTAGTGCCACTTGAGCGATCTAACTTTGCATACATGTTAGGATCAAGTGGCGGTGTGAATTGAGTGATTAACTCCTTAAAAATGGTTGAAAAAATGCTAACACACTTGCACATGATGGTGTACACTTGGTGGTGTTAGCACATTTATAAAGGAGAAGAAGTTAGAGTTGAAACAGATCAACTCGGTGAAGAAAAGGAGGTGAAAAGAGTTCACTGGAAGTGACCGGACACTGGCCTCGGTAGGACCTACGCGTTCGGTCATGTGTTCTAGAAAGGGCGTGGTCTCGGTTAAGTGACCGGACGCGGGCACTGAAGGTGACCTGACGCGCAGTAGCCATGTCTGGTCATCGATGATGTACGCTAACGTGGATGCACAAGGCATGGTTGTGATGCGTGGCAGCAGGAGAAGGACCGAACGCCAACCTATGTCTGGTCAGGTTGGATCTAACACATCTGATCGCAAAACAGAGGCTCAGAGAGCTCTCTGGAAATGACCGAATGCTGGCTCGTGGTGAGTTAGGTCGTTTCTTCAGCGCGTCAGGTCGCTGGTTCGGTGGCACGCGATAGCGCTTGGGCGGACGCGGGTGGCGGGTGTTAGGTCGTTCTTTGGCGCATCCGGTCATCACTTGACCATTGGCGCGTGAAGTAGCCTTTGGGATCGCGATCGCGCGATGGACGTTGAACATAAGCACCACGTGGATGGCCAGGAGTGACTGGACGTGGGGCCTGGCATGTCCAGTCATCACGACCGGTGCGTCTGGTCGCTGCGAATTCTGCCCAGTGAAGGGGTAACGACTAGTTTAGCCCATAGGGCTGTAAAGAGAAGTGTTGGCCAGCCTTTGGCTGGTTGCTGAGCACACTAGAGCCTTGGTGGATTATGTTATGGTGCTAAGGAGGCCTCTAACTCACTCTTGCTTCATAGTGTTCATCCAATCGAGTGAGTGAGCGATTCTAGTACGATTGCTTCGTGAGGTTACATCGAGTGGCACTAGGTGATTGTGTTGCAAGCTGGTAGTGCTTGTTATTCTTGAAGGTTGTCACCTCCTAGACGGCTTGGTGGCTTGTGACTCCGCTGAAGCATGCAAGAAGATTGTGCGATACTTTAGAGGAGGATTTCTGAGGGGGATTGTGCTCATCCCGTGGGATCGCGAAGAGCAACTCTAGTTGAGCGTGTCATTAAGCTACCCTCACTCGTGGGTAGGTTCTTGCGGTGCCCGATGTATGGGCTTGGCGGGTGACGCCAATTAGCCGCCGAACCATCAAGTGAGCGGTCGACACAATTAGGACTAGCGTGTTGGTAAGTACGTGAACTTCGGGAGAAAAATCGCCGTGTTATCCTTGTTTTCCCGTTGGTTTGCATCCCCTTTACACAAGCTTGTATTTACTTTTTATACATTGTGCTTGTGTAGTTGCTCTTGTAATTAGTTAGCTTGTGTAGCTGGCTAGTTACCTTCTTGCTTGTGCAGCATAGAAGTAACTCCCTTATATGACTAATTTGGTTTGAGTAACCTTATTAGTCATTTTGCTTAGTTTGTGTAGCTAAGTAATTTGCGCTATCTAATTTGACTCGTGTAGCCTTGTTATTGAGCACTGCTAGTGAGCTTAGGGACTTTGTGCTTTTGCTTACTAGAATTGTGTAGGAGCTCCCCCGGTTGTGTGAAGTACTAGTTGTATAGGTTTGTGTAACCTTATAAGCTAGATTGGCTAAATGAGTTTTAGCTAACCCTGTACCTTTGTTGTCTAATTAGAATCTTTATAAGGTGTTTGTGAACTTAAATGGAGAGGTGTAGTCTTGGCTAGACCGATAGTTTTAATTTTGTATTTGTTTCAGTTAGCCGACGTGATTAATCTTAGAAATGACTATTCACTCCTATAGTCCACCATCTCGACACTACGTCGTCCCGGCCGGCTTTTGTTGCTGGCAACGCTCGCCCAGTTCGCAGGATGGCAAGCATAATGGATGTCGCTGTTTTGAACATTGTTTCTTACGATGACGAGGAGGAAGAGGGGGGGCATGTGGCGGGTGATGATAAGCCAGAGGATTCGAGTTCATCTAGTGGCAGAGATGGCTCTGATGGGACTGAGGATGAGGATGACGAGGAAAATGAGGAGGGTGATGGTTCGAAAAGTCCACCCAGCACTGAGTCGGTTGATGTTGTTGGGGAGAACGATGAGACTGTTCAGGATCATGAGGTTGTGTCGCGAGCGAGGGAAGAACGCTCTATGCCTCGTCGCAGGCGCATTCATGTGTTTCGCGATGGTCGCGAGGTTGGCACCGACGAAGACGTCGAGGGTCCAGTAGGGAAGCGTGCTCTGGGTGATGCTAGCCGGAGTAGCTTGGTTCATTTTGGTAGCACCCTCGGCATTGACAAAGCGGACGTCGAGCTTTTTACTAGTCCTGACCTTCGTGCTTGTCATTTGGTGGGTAATGAGGAGGAGCGAAGGTTCATGGGTGGCGTGTACCGCTGGATCTGCATGCCGGAGGCTGAGCTGATGTTCAGTAACGAATTGGCTGACCACCTGACGGAGGATTTGGAGGTGAGCACTGTGAGGTCCATCATGCTCTTCCGTGCTATGCGCCGTCGACATGGGAATATTGAGACGGACCTTCGAGAGCAGATTGCGGAGCTAGAGAACTCCAAAAAGGAGGCGGTCAAAGAGCTGTCTACTGAAAACAAGGACTTGAAGAAGAAGTTGCAGGCGCTGGAGGTGAAGGTTGCTAAGGACAAACAGACGGTGGAAGAGGCGCAAGATATGTTGAACCGCAATATTGAGCTTCGATCACTGTTGAAGAAGCGAGAAGAAGAGCTCATTAAGGCCGATGAAGCCCGTAAGAAGGCAGAGTAGTTTGCAGCGTCGTCGGCTCGGGAATTGAACGAGGCCGGCGAGGGACTGCTTGCTTGCATGCAGTCTGCTAAAGGAGTTTTGGATTCTGTCCTAACGAAGGCTGGTTCTTCTGAGTCCTTTGAGTTGCCTGAGCCTAATGTGCATTCTTTCTCAGAATGGCTAAATACGGAGGTTGGTCTGCTGCTTCCCGTTCTGGACAATGGTTTAGAGTTTTGTGCTTTTGGAGCGGTGTTGGGGCTTGCGTGTTGGTTCCAAGCGGCTGGCTGTGACCACCTGAAAAGGTTGGGTAAGGTGAACCATTTTCCTCCCACTGTTGACGATGTGCAGAGGTCTGCTCAAGATTGGGCCTGCCTAAACATGGCGAGGAGTTTTTTGAAGAGATTCTGGGTGGATGGCAGGGGTCGTGTCCTTGCGTTTGAAGAGGCGGCAAAAGCCACGTGGGAAGTGAAGTGTTTTTTCCTTGTTGTTTCTCTTTTTCTTCTGGTTCTCTCTCTTTTTAATGTTAAGGTTCTCTCTTGACTGTTTGTGTTTTTTTTTCTCAGTTAAATCATGATTGTGCACCCTCGTCGACGGCCACGAGAACTAGCGATGGTGTTGGGATCTCAACTACTGGCACGAGGCCTGCGGCTTCTTTGGCGAAGGTTTCGGTTGCTGCTAGAGAAGCTAGGAAGCGTGTGATCAAGATGGAGGTGCCTCGAGACGATACCTTTCGACAAAAGATGCTCGACAGTCCACCGAGGGGTATCCCACGATGATGGATTTACGATGATAGATTTGTCGTAGAGGTAAGCGAAATCAGGAGCAAGATGGTAATAAAAGCACCAAGACACAAGATTTAGACAGGGTCGGCCGTCAGTACGACGTAATACTCACATCATGTGTTCTGATGTATTACATTGAGATGTATATATAGATCTTGTCCACTAGGGGACCCCTGCCTCTCCTTATATAGTCTGAAGGGACAGGGTTACAAGTAAAGTAACCTATTTGGTGCTATACAATAGCTTACGGTGCACACCGAGCAGCGCCGTGCACGCCTTGATCTTGTGGGCCGGGCCACGTCTGATGGTGCGGCACATGTCTTGTCTTGAGGATACCAGGGGCCATACCCCTACAGCTAGTCTCCGAGCCTGACAGTAGGTGACGTAGTCGCGTGGTGCTAGGGTCAGAAAGTAGAAGACCAGCCGAGCAGGCAGCCAGTCCCCAGGCATAGCCTCGAGATGAGAATAAGCATATTCACCGCAAGGTGAAGTGTGTCCACTTAGTCCCCGAGCCTGCTGGAAGATGAAGAATGAATCATGTAGCAGGGTCAGAGAAGTCTGAAAGCTTGCCGACGTCGTCTGACATGCGCGTATCAAGACCCCAGACGTGCTGCCCAAGATCAGCACCCTAACCCGAATAGCATGGAGCAGCTTGATAGCACACCAACGAGACGTAGCAAGATCCGAGCAGTAAGGGAGTCCCCGTCATCGCTGGCGATGACCGAGCACCAAGGAGCGAGGAGTCCCTGGTGTCGCTGGCGATGTCCGAGCACAAAGGAGCGAGAAGTCCCCAACATCACCGGCGATGTCCGAGCACCGAGGAGCGAGGAGTCCCCAGCGTCATTGGCGATGACAGAGCACCGAGGAACGAGGAGTCTCCGGCGTCGCTGGCGATGACCGAGCATTGAGGAGTGAGGAGTCCCCGACGTCGCTGGCGATGACCGAGCACCGAGGAGTCCCCGGCACCGCTGGCGATGACCGAGCGCCGAGGAGCGAGGAGTCCCCGGAGTCGCTCGCGATGATCGAGCCCCGAGGAGCGAGGAGGCCCAAGCGTCGCTGGCGATGTCCGAGCACCGAGGGGCAAGGAGTCCCCGTCGTCGCTGGCGATGACTGAGCACCAAGGAGCGAGGAGTCTCCGGCATCGCTGGGGGTGTCCGAGCACCGAGGAGCGACGAGTCCCTGGCGTCGCTGGCGATGACGGAGCATCGAGAAGCGAGGAGTCACCGGCGTCGTTGGCGATGACCGAGCACCGAGGAGCGAGGAGTCCCCGACATAGGCGACGATGTCTGAGCACCGAGGAGCGATGAGTCCCCGGCGTCGCTGGCGATGACCGAGAACCGAGGAGCGAGGAGTCCTCGGCGTCGCTGGCGATGACCGAGCACCGAGGAGCGAGGAGTCCCCGACGTAGACGGTGATGTCCGAGCACCGAGGAGCGAGGAGTCCCCGGTGTCGGCGGCTATGTCCGAGCACCGAGGAGCGGGGAGTCCTCGGCGTCTCTAGCGATGACCGAGCACCGAGGAGCAAGGAGTCCCCGACGTCACTGGCGATGACCGAGCACCGTGGAGTGAGGAGTCCCTGGCGTAGACAGCGATGTCCGAGCACCGAGGAGCGAGGAGTCCCCGGCGTCGCTGGCGATGACCGAGCACCGAGGAGCGAGTAGTCCCCGGCGTCGCTGGCGATGACTGAGCACCGAGGAGCGAGGAGTCCCCGGCGTCGTTGGCGATGTTCGAGCACCGAGGAGCGAGGAGTCCCCGGCGTCACTGGTGATGACCAAGCACTGAGGAGTCCTCGGCATAGGCGGCGATATTCGAGCACCAAGGAGTCCCTGGCGTAGCTGGCGATGTTTGTGCGGTGAAGTGTGCCCACTTAGTCCTCGAGCATAAAGAATCCGAGTGCTAAGGAGTAACCGGCGTAGCTGGCGATGAAGCACGAGCGGCGAACAGTCTGGTCAACTGATTGGCGACGAAGTGAGCATTGAGTAGAAGCGACCGGCAAACAATGCGATCAACTGGTCGGCGATAGAGTCCATGAACTAAGCGGTCTGACCAGTTGATCGGTGGAGAAGTCTGAGCACCAGGTGATCTGATCACCTGGACGATGATCCTACAATACAAACATGTAGAACGGGTAGTACATGATGTAAAAATAAATAAACTCTGGAGAAAAATCAGCAATGGTGATGAAATAGCATAAGTAGCTTAGTGATTAGTTGGCGTGAAGATGTATTTATATTTAATATAAACTGCCCGAACAGTTAGTGTGTAGCTGAGTCTCTAGCCCTAGCTAGCCCATAGTCCATAACGTCAAGCACGGAGCCCGTGCACGTGTAGGAGAAACAGGCGTCACCAAGGAGCCGTTGCTGACCACCCATAACGCAGAGGGCAGACGCTCGTGCATGTGTAGGGAGGAGCTGGAGACAGGGCCATCTCTGGAGGTGTCCAAGCATCAACATGACTGTTCGAGGGTTCAGAAAATTGTTTGGAGAGCAAACATGGAGAAAATAGTTTGGAGAAACTTTATGGCAATATATGGAGATTGGAGAATATTTAGAAGAATATTAAAATATGACTTAGCTTTAGACAGAAAGTCTGGTCGGCGACGTATAGCGTTATCTAGTCGGTGTTGACGGCGAGCACCTGGCGGGCGGTGAGTTGTTGGTGAAGGCGACCTCGGAGGTGGTTCCAAGATCAGATCTGCTGTCGCGGGGGCTGGTGTAGCCAGCGATGAATCGTCGTCATGGACCGGCATGGATCTCCACGAGATTGATGACGAGAACGCGCTGTTGATTTGAGGTCTATTTGGCTCGCCATGGATCAAGCACACCCCCCTACCTGGCACGCCAACTGTTGACAAAAGATGCTCGGCAGTCCACCGAGGGGTATCCCACGATGGTAGATTTGTCGTAGAGGTGAGCGAGATCAGGAGCGAGATAATAATACAAGCACCAAGACATAAGATTTAGACAGGGTTGGCCGTCAGTATGACGTAATACCTATATCATGTGTTCTGATGTATTACATTGAGATGTATATATAGATCTTGTCCACTAGAGGACCCCTGCCTCTACTTATATAGTCTGGAGGGACAGGGTTATAAGTAAAGTAGCCTATTTGGTACTATACAATAGCTTGCGGTGTACGCCGAACAGCGCCGTGCACGCCTTGATCTTGTGGGTCGGGCCACCTCTAATTGTGCGGCCCATGTCTTGTCTTGAGGATACCGGGGGCCGTACCCCCACAATACCGCTGCTCGTGAAGGAGCCAGAGTAGATGATGGCGATGCCCATGATAGCTCTGCTATGGACGTCGATCAGACAGGCCAGGTTTGACGCGGGTGTGCGTCATAGATATTAGGTTGAAACACTTTGTTGCATTTTTGGTTGCACACGTGTGGTGTGTGACATTTGTTGGATGTTTAACTGTTGCCTTTGTCGCGCAGGTTCCTACAGGGCCTACGCGCGAGGCTTTGGATATTTTGACCTTGATGATGAATCGTCAAGATGTGTATATTTCTGGCGCGTCGTGGGCACGTGCAAAGGTGAAATTTCCTTTATTGTCGTTCAAGCGTTTTTGGTGGGCAAAGGTTAGAGCTTATGATAAAAAGAATTAGACTGCTTGGGATTTTTAGAAGAATGCAGACCTTACAGATCGCCAGTCTGAGCAATTGATATTTGGCTCAGTATCTATTTCTGGTGTTAATGATTATATTGAGGATGAGGATGAGGATGAGGATGTGATTGACTTTCTGTTTGGGCAAGGGAGGTTGACTATAGATGGCTAGGGTGTGTTTAAGGTGCCAAAGCCAGAACCGTTGGAGCTTGATGATCGTGATCGACAGTATATGTATCGTGTAAGGGTTTTGGAAGGTGATTTGCTCCTGATCTCAGCGGCCCCGTACTTTTGAGGCCACTTGTTATGCGTGGTGGGTTTGGAAGGTGTGAATGTTTGGATGTTGAGGTGGTGGATGTTGTTGAGTCTGTGGAGGACGTGGCGGAGGTTCTCGTGGCTAACTTTCTTGAAGAGGTTATTTCTGAGATTGTTGCTGAGGTTGCTTTTGATGTATGCTTTGAGGAGGATGCACCTAGTGTTTGGGAGTATTGGCATCGTGAATTAGCTTGAGCTAAGCTTCATGTTGGTTGGATGCGAGGGTTGTATTGGTGTGATTGAGTGAGATGACTTGTTGTAATCTTGGTGAAGTAAGTTTTGTTGTTTTTGTTGTTATGGCCGTGGAGGGGTTTTTGTTGTAACCAGTGCGTGTTTGTTGTTGTTGTTGTTGTACCCGACGAGGGTTTGTTGTTGTAAAGCGAGGTCTTGTTGTTGTAATCGGCAAAGGTTTGTTATTGTTGTACCCAACGAGGGTTTGTTGTTGTTAAGGGATGCATTGTTGTTGTAAAGTTGTTTTATTTGGCTGTACTTGTGTTACCCTTTGTTTCATTGTGGCTTGTGCGAAATGATGCCTTCATTCCTTTGGTGAGGCTCTCTCTTGCACGATTTACGGCTTTTGGCATAGCGATGTCCCCATTTCTTTTAACGAGCCTCGTAATTTTATGTGATTGAAAATTTAAGTGCTGCGACACCCCCTTTTCTTTTAGCGAGGCTCGCGTTTTGAGTGATAGAAAAGTTTAGCGTAGCGATGCCCTCTTTTCTTTTAGAGAGGCTTGCATTTTGAGTGATTGAAAACTTTAGCGCAGCAACGCCCTCTTTTCTTTTGGTGAGGCTCGCGTTTTGTATGATTGAGAACTTGAGCGCATCGACGCCCCCTTTTCTTTTAGTGAGGCTCGCATTTTGAGTGATTGAGAAGTTTAGCACAACGATGCCTTCTTTTCTTTTAGCGAGGCTGGCGTTTTGTATGATGGAGAACTTGAGTGTAGCGATGCCCCCCTTTTCTTTTAGCTAGGCTCATGTTTTGAGTGATTGAGAAGTTAAGTGCAACGATGCCCTCTTTTCATTTTGCAAGGCTGGCGTTTTGAGTGATTGAGAAGTTGAACGCAGCGATGCCCCCTTTTCTTTTAGCGAGGCTAGCGTTTTGAGTGATTGAGAAGTTAAGCGCAGCGAGGCCCCCTTTTCTTTTAGTGAGGCTAGTGTTTTGATGAATTGCGACTTTGAGTGCTTTTGAGCAGGGCTGATTATACTTTTGCGAGGGTAAATGTAATGATGGTGACAGAAATAAAATGTGAAAGGTATATTGAACATGTCGAAGGTTACATGACCGAGTTTTTTCTATATAATCTAGAGTGCTTGTTTGTCATAGTTGTCTTCTGTGTCTTGTCGTCGATGGATCGCCGAGGTGCCGGTTTGAGAAGGAGGTCCCAGTTGAAGGTGATGTCTTCTTAGGTTGTCCTTGCATCGGTTGATGATGAACCTTGGTGGTCTTGGGTAGGCTTTGCTTCAGTTGAGAGAAGGAGGTACCTATCGATGCTGGCCAAGGTGGCTACGGTAGTTATAGGTGTCCTTCTCTTCTGGGCGTGGGTTGAAGCACCGGGTGGCGGGGAGCATGAGTTTCTCCTCGAGTGCCTTCATGTTCTGGTGCTTTGTGAAGCTTCGTTGGTGCTTGGCTGGCTGCCAACTTTTGGTAGGGAGGGATTGAGAACCCTCACCTTGACCATTGCATGGTTGGCGCCGAAGCCCTTGTCGATGTTGCCGCTTTTTACCCCTCACCCGAGTGTTGCTAGATATATGTGAGGTCTGCCGCTCGGTTTGTTGGTTGAGGGTTTTGGCACTGCCTAACATGCTTTCATTAGGAGTGTGTGCCAAACCCTCGGCTAGGTTGTTTGGGGGAGGTGGTGAGGTGGTACTCGAGGGGATGTTATGTTTTTTCTTGTGGTATCCCCCGAGGGCCTTTCCTTTTGGGACTGCTTCATATGGCTTCGCGGATGAGGTTGCTTGAGTTGTCCCTCGCATTACATGTGTTCTTGTGGTACCCTCGATTGTTGCTTTTGGGTTTAAGTTAGGTGGTCTGCTCTATGAGGCTTTGGTTTTATGAGGGTTTGATGGTTTGCGGAGCATCTTGGCTCGTAGCGTGGCTATGTGTCTTGGCTTGGTGGATAGCTTCCTGATATGTGTTTTGTGGGGTTTGGGTGGTATTTAGAGGTTGTTCGGTCAGGTTGGGGTGTGTGAGTGCACGTTTTAATTCGCATTTGGTTGGGTGCACCCTGAATGGTGCTTTGAATGTTGTTGATTCGTATTCTGATTTGATTAAGTCGATTGGGTTGAGTGCATTGAATGTGTGTACTATTGGGGCTTGGCGTGCCTCCAACATTTATTGTTGTCTTGTTGTAGTTGTTTTATTTTTGCTTGGGAAGCCCCTTGAGTAGTTTGTGAGGGTGCTGGGGTTGGATGGGCTCTGTGCCAGTCCTTTTTCGAGTTTGATGTGAAGTTCACATAGATATCCTTCAGGGTATGTGAGCGAGTTTTTTTGCATTTGGGAATCTCTATTCTTGCCTTTTTGTCTAGGGAGAGGTGGAGTGAGAGAGATGAGCCCCTAGAGTGGTTTTCAAAGGGTGCTCATTTTTGTAGACCTCCACACCTGTCCTTTGTTTAAGGAGAGGTGGAGTTTGGTTGATGAGCCCCTGGCATGTGTTTTGCGAGGGTGCTCATTTTTATTGACCTCCGCATGTGTCCTTTTGTTTAAGGAGAGGTGGGGTTTGCTTGATGAGCCCCTGGTGAGTTTTGCGAGGGTGCTCATTTTTATTGACCTCCATGACTGTCCTTTTGTCTAAGGAGAGGTGGAGTTTGCTTGATGAGCCCCTGGCATATTTTGCGAGGGTGCTCATTTTTATTGACCTCCATGCCTATCCTTTTGTCTAAGGAGAGGTGGAGTTTGCCTGATGAGCCCTAGCATGTTTTGCGAGGGTGCTCATTTGAAAGAAGTGATTCACTTAAAGAAGGTTTGGGCCGAGCAAGGACTTATTGTGGGAAAGCCTCGCTTGGTTCAAATCTTTACCTAATGGTGGCGACGATGAGGGTGGGCCAGTTGGGGCCACCCATTTTGGCAACAGTTTTAGTTTTGGGGGATGAATATTACATTGAAGGGGTTTTGCAACTGCCTCGTTAAAAAACCTTCGCAAGGAAAAGGAGTGTAGTACAGAGTTTTTACAATTTTAACTGAAATGAAGCTTACATATTGCGGGCACTCGCTAAGGCGCTACTATTGATAATATTTGCGGAGGTTGTCATTGTTCCAGGTGTGAGGGATCTGGTTTCCTTCGTTGTCATGTAAGTGATAGGCTTCGGGTCTGGTTGAATGAATAGCATGGTTGGGGCCAACCATTTTGGGTTGGTGCTTGCCAACCAACTTGGTATTCTGCTTTTTGATGAGGACCATGTCACCTGAGGTGATTTGGTGGAGCTTGACTTTCTTGTCTCTCCAGTGAGCGATTTCTGCTTGGTAGGTGCGGAGGATGTTCACTGCTTCACATCTGTGCTCTTCTATGAGGTCCTTTATGTGTTGTTCCTCTTCTTGGGAGCTTGCGATGGTGCATGCGAAGGTGACCCTTGGAGACCTGTGTTGGAGCTCTTCTGGTAAGATTGCTTCCACTCCAAACAAGAGCTTGAACGGAGTGAACTTGGTTGCTCTTGATTCGGAGGTGTTGTGTGACCATATGACTAAGGTCATCTAATTGGCCTACTTTCCCTTCGGTCTACCATGTAGCTTCTTAGAGATGCCCTATAGTTTGATGTCGTTTGCTCTCTCAAAGAGGCTACTAGATTGTAGGTGTCTTACTGAGGCAAATCATATTTTTGTGCCAATTTGCTAATAGAACTCTTTGAATGGCTCGCTATCAAACTAGGTTCTGTTGTCTGTGGTTAGTTCCTTTGGTACTCCGAAGCGGCATATGATCTGCTGCCAGAAAAACTTTTTGGCGATTTGCAAAGTTATGGTTGACAATGGCTTGGCCTCAATCCATTTGGTGAAGTATTCAACAACAACCATGACATATTGAAGGTTTCCTGGTGCAGCTAGGAGTGGTCCACCTAGGTCCAGGGCCTAGCGCTGTAGCGGCCAAGTGGGGCAAATGAGAGTGGTTGGAGCCCCTGGTCTATTGGAGTGTGTTGTGGCTAGCTAGCAACCTTTGCAGTGCTGTACTAGCGAGGTTGCATCATTGACTACAGTTGGCCAATAGAACCCTTGCCCACCAGTGCTCTTGGCCCATTGTGAGATCCACATGAACCTTTATGGATTTGTTTCAGTATCTACTTTCCTTCGCTGATGGTGACACATTTGAGTAGAGGTGCTGTTATGCTTGCTTTGTATAATTCAACATTGATGATTTTGTACCCCCGCGCTCTTTGCCGTATTCTATTTTCTTCCGCTTTTAACTCTGGCTCGAGATAACCCCTGAGGATCGCGACGATGGGTGCCCTCCAGTCATCACAATGGATTGCATTGATGAGCTTCAAGGGTTTTGCATTCATCTCTATCGAGGGTTGGTTGATTACTTCATAGAAGACATCCGATGGTAGAGTGGCCACTTGGGCTACCGCCTTTGCTAGCTCATCAGCCTCGCTGTTTTCTGCTCGAGGGATTAGCTTGGTTGTGATGCCCATAAAGAATGCTTCGATCTTGTGTATCGCGTGTAGATACTTTTGCAAACTTCAAAGCTTTCCTCGATGTGTCCAAAGATTACTTGTGAATCTGTTTTGATTACTTCTCGTCTGGCTGATAGGGCGTGAAGCTTTGTTAATGCCAAGATGACTGCCTCATATTTTGCTATGTTATTGATGCACTAAAACTCTAGCCTTGCTGCATATCGGAGCTTCATGCCAGAGGGCGAGGTTAATATGGTGGCTATTCTGACTCTAGAGGATCCCCAGGCCTCATTTGTGTGCATTGTCCAAATTGGTTCGATTACCTCTGTTGTAGCATGAGTGTCGGGGTCCAATCTTTTGACAAAGTCTGCAAGAGCTTGAGATTTCATCGATGTCCGTGGTCCATTTTCAAATTCTGCCTATAGCTTCGGGGTTCTTGAAAATGTTGTCAAGTGGGTAGCTCAAGGGTACTATGATTTTGTGTGCTTGGAAATAGTGCTTGAGTTTTCTAGAGGCCATGACAACTGCATATGCTACCTTTTCCATTTTAGTGTAGAATTTTTTTGGCTTCATCGAGGGTTTCGAACACAAAGTATATTGGTAGTTGTCTCTTTTGGTGCTCTTCTTGTTTCCCTTTCAGAAGTACGACACTTGACAGCATGTGGTGAGACTAGCGAGGGTCGTTAGGCTGTGTATGTAGTCCTTCAGATCCTCAAACGCCTTTTGTTGGAATGGCCCCCAGCTGAATGGGTCTGTATTTTTCAGGACCTCAAAAAATGGCAACCATCGCTCTGCTAATCTTGAGACAAATCTGTTGAGCGCAGCAAGCCTTCTGGCAAGCCTTTGATATTTGTTAGCATCATTGCTAATAATGACACTTGTGACTTTAGAAAGAATATATATTTATACATAAGGAATTCTGCAAGCTCACGGATATACCATTGTAGCACTTTACTCGAGAGTATTCCACGTATCGTTTATTTATATTTTACCACAGGGAGGAGCGGTGGCTATGGAGATATTGATAAATATATACTTATGATGGAGTCATTAACTAAACACTTACTCAAAATAGGAGTAAGTCCATAGATATATATAAATGATAAATGCATGACAATGATAATAATCCAGAGATAGAAATAGATACTCATAAATGTAGTTTAGCTAGACTAAGTAATAAAACAAGAGGAAGATTCCTAAGTCATTCCTATATATCAAGTCTTATGTACACCCAAGCATATATAATTTCATCTATAGCATAATTAACTCTTCATCTACACATAAGGGACATTACTAAGGAAGATCAAGAACAAAGCTTGACTTCCTTCGCGATCGTGTCCTACTTGGCCTACAAACGAGAGGTGAACTACAATGGACTTAACGAGACTGTCACTCTCGTGATCTATCACACGATCTGGAATGTAGGATGCATCCGTAGGTAAACAACGTATAAGCACCACGCTTACACAATGTCGACCACTTAACCCACTCAAGTATTGAGCTAAGAGCTTTGTGAACCTATGTGTAAACTTAGTATTAACTATGACTATATCAAGCATACTACCAAAGTAAACTAAGAACACGATAGATAAAGACATAATATAGATTAAGAATAAAGTCATGAAATATAGAGGATACAATGGCTATACCAGCCTCCAGATGACGAATCCAGAATCCTAAGCAGTAGCCCAACTCTACTTGAATCTTACTAGCTAGACTATACTAAGCTTTGAGGTATTGGAGATCTATCCTATTCTCTCTGGTGGATCTTCTTGGATAATTGTGGTAGCTCTTGATCAGCTTTCAAATGCCCTTCTGCAGGAGGTATGGGGGGCTATTTATAGGGGGAACCAGGAGTCCTATGGGCTCATGAATCTATGGCAATGTCAAATCTGAGCCATCGATACAAACCGACCTTGAGCAAAGGTGTAGATTGAATCTTAGAGGCCATGGAGAACCGACATTCTAAGCCGGGACTGACACATGGGGCCGTGACACATGGGGCCGACCGGCCCCACCCAAGGGCCTCTCGGGTCAGGTCGCGGTGCAATGTCTTCTAGATGATTCGGGATCCTTTCTAAGTCGGTTTCGTCGTGGATAAACGTGATTTGATCTGACAATTGGGTCCACCTTGCTTGTTTTCTGAATAAATCTTTGCTGTGAATTCGTAACTTCCAGGCAGTTTGCTACTTCTTGGATTCGTAGATTCCAATTCTCATGTTCTTAAATGTTATGAATTAGAGAAACAGGAGGATTTGCAATATAAAGCTATGGGGGTATACAGAAGTAGCACTCACCATGTTCTAAAGTTGCTGGAGGCCCATATGTCTTTCAAAAAAATATTGGGCTTGAATAAAGATCTGTCTTTTGTATTTGTATATGTCTTTGTCTTCTTGCTATAATTATTCAGTACTGCAAATTATTCAAGATGGCAAATTAGTAACTGCAAATAATTCCCTCTTTGATTGCAGACAGTCAAGAGTGCCAAGGTATCTTCCTGAAGCTGACGCCTCACTCTAGGCCCTTCAAAGGCTCCAGGAACATCGCCTCCTATGTGATAGGATCTGTTGTTGCAGCGGAGTTGTTGAAAACTAACATTGCAGCAGGGCAGTATTTATTTCTTTCACATGTGTGTCTTTATTTCTTTTACTTCTGTGTTCAGTTGACTAAATATAATGGTTCTGCTAAACTAGTGCTTATCTGTTCTGTTAAATTTGGGTTCCACATAGAAGGATGTCAAGGTATTTTGCTGTACCAGCATGTGCTGGATAGCTGGATAGTGGTGCTAATCCTAATGCTACTATGTTGTTAGTGTCCACCAAAATAGTGATTAATCTATTAGTCTAGCCTTTTGTAATCTTTGTTAATGTTACTATTCTGAGTAAATGTTTTGGGGAAATAAGAGTTGTTAGGTCCAGTAATTGAGATTCTAGGTAGTGCCGTATACTTTTCATCATTTTTTGAGCTGCTTTAAATACCTTGCTGCTAGTACCTCATCCATACATGGTACAAGAGAGTTTGATGATAATATTCAATTTTCTGCTGTGTGTTGATAATTAATGTGCTCTATTTTTACATGCAGTTGAGGAACCTGTTTGGTTCGGGAATGTGCTAGCTTAGCTGGAACTTGTTTGATACAGGAACTTGGAGATAGCTGTTGAAACTTTAGTTGGTTGGAACTTGTTTAGTTGGCTGCACCATTTTGTATTCATGTTTTTGTTGTGCTTTTGTATGGGCTGGAAAATGTATTCTGGACGTGCTTTTTGTATGGGCTGAAAAATTAATTATGGCTGGAACCGTAATTTATGATATAATAATTATGCAATTGGTTGTGGTTTATATTCTGTGATTACTTTTTTAATTGGGCTGGCCCACAATATGGGTTTGAATTGTAATGTTGGGCTATAATAAAAAAAATAAAAGCCAATTTGTAGCTCGGCCAAAAAAAAACAATTGGGCCAATTGGGCTGATTGTAATAGAAAATAAAAAGAAAAATCCCATGCTATATGGGCCGAATGTGAATTGCCACGTCATCCGCCATGTCATATGTCACATCACCCTCCTTGTCATCTGCCACATCATATGTGCCATGTCATCGTACATGTGGCGTTATTCTGTTCAATTTGTTATGATGATTTAGTTTCGTCATTGCATCAATGACTGGATAACTATCGTCACTGTATCACTGACGAAGTCCTCTAGTGGTCACAGAAGGTGATTAGTGAACCACCTTCTCTGATTGCAGCCACTTCGTCACTGTAGGCAAGCAGTGAAAGGAAACATGTTGTTATAGTCATAATCTAATTGTCACAGAAGCCCACAATTCTTGTAGTGCTAAGCGCTTTGCGAACCAATGTATAAACTTAGTATTAACTATGACTATATCAAGCATACTACCAAAGCAAACTAAGAACATGATAGATAGAAACATAATATAGATTAAGAATAAAGTCATGAGATATAGAGGATACAATGGCTATACTAGCCTCCAGATGATGAATCCAGAATCCTGAGCAGTAGCCCAACTCTACTTGAATCTTACTAGCTAGACTATACTAAGCTTTGAGGTATTGGAGATCTATCCTATTCTCTCTGGTGGGTCTTCTTGGATAATTGTGGTAGCTCTTGATCAGCTTTTAGATGCCCTTCTAGAGGAGGTATGAGGGGCTATTTATAGGGGGAACCAGGTGTCCTGTGGGCTCATGAATCCATGGCAATGTCAAATCTGAGCCATCGATACAAACCGACCTTGAGCAAAGGCATAGATTGAATCTTAGAGGCGGTGGAGAACCAACATTAGAAGGAGGGACTAACACATGGGGCCAGGAGGCTGAGTGGCCAGCAGGTGGGGCCGACCAGCCCCACCTAGAGGCCTCCCGGGTCGGGTCACGGTGCATTGTCTTCTAGATGATTCTGGATCCTTCCTAAGTCAGTTTCGTGGCAGATAAACATGATTTGATCTGATGATTGGGTCTACCTTGCTTGTTTTCTAAATAAATCCTCCTGCAAACACGGATTCACCAAAACTTGTGGAATTTATTATTTTAAACCCCTAGAGCTATGTTGTTGATCCTATTCTTGCATTTATATAAGTTATGTTGATAGTTTATGATGAGTGTTAACTACCATCAATAAACTCTCCCAAACTTAACCTTTGCTCATCCCTGAGCAATGCTAAACTCAGCAAATGGATCAGGAGTTGCATCAATGTTCTCACTCCTCAAAAGTGCACATGCGTTCAATCAAAAATTCTCCTCTAGATTAGAATAAACTGACCTAACTTTCAAACTTACCCATATTTTCTTCAATCATGGGGCTTCTAAGCCTTCACTTGGGTCTTAGGTATTTGAAAGACAGAACGATCAAGTCAAGCACTATATCTCAAGTTCTTTGTTTCACCATTTTTGGGGGTATGACCCTAGGTGTCCATGGTGATGCACATGGGCCGCACCAACAGGGATGGTCCATCCTACAAGATGAAGGTCTACGACGCACGACACTGCTAGGTGCACGCTGCAAGGCACCTCGGTGACATCCTGAAGATCGCATAGAATATGTTAGGATATGCCGAATGTATGATTCCATGTAAAGATTATTTGTTACCCGATTAGACTTAGACCTGATCGGCATGTAACCCTACCCCCTGGGCTATATAAGGCAGATAGGGGACCCCCTCAAAACACATACAATCATATATGATAGCCAATATAAACTGATGGGGCACATGACTAGGGTATCACGTCAAGCTGATGGTCTAAACCTATATAAACCTTGTGTCTTATCACCATCTTGCTCTTGATCTCGCTCACCTCTCCTATCAATATACCATCACGGGTAGCCCCCTCGGTGGACTGCCAAGCATCTTTTGTCGATAGTTGGTGCACCAGGTAGGGGTATGCGCTTGATCCCATGGCGAGCTAGATGGTACATCTTCTGAGTTCTCCGTACGCTCCTAGGCCCAGCCAATCCTTCATGGTTGGATCCATCACCTGGGTCATCAACACCAACGGCGATGGAGAAATTGTCTAGCTAGTGTAGGGCAATCCTACACCGATCACACAAGCTGCTGTGTCAGCAGATCCGATCTCAGGATCTGTCCCGGGGTCACCTTATTCTCCACCAACTCATCCATCGGTGCCACACCGACTGAGGAAACCTATCCAATAGGATGACCTGATCTCCTCTATAGATTGGGCCGATCAAAAGCTAGCTGAGTGCTTGTCGCTCGTAGAATCAGTCATGCGTCAGTCTCCTTACGACGATGAGTTCCCACCGCTCTAGAACTTTACGGCGGTTTGCACCAAGCGCTCTACCCAATCACGCCGTCCGAGGTGGCAAGATTTAGATTTGACCATCATGGCGACTCACACAGGGTGCACGGTGCAGCGCCGACCTCTCTCTAGATCCGGTCCACCTAGGGCGGGCAAGAACCTCCAGTGCAGGGCTCCACGGCACCTAGCCCTATGGGTAGGCCAACACGGTTGCAACCTACCAAAGCGCCTTGCATGGTTTGTATGCCAACCAGATTGGTCGCGTTCACCCACTCTCTAGGCCTAGTCTACCCATCACTGACTAGTTTGCATCAGCAATCAACATGGTGTAGATCCATCACCTCGACGATGACTCCATACTCCCCATCTTGGAAGAGGGTCTAGGGGCAGAGTCGGGGGCTCCACCAAGACTGTCACCGAGACCATCACCGATACCTCCGTCGAGACTCTATCATTGCCTAGACGTTTCACCGGGTAGTTGTTCATGATCAGCTGTGATAGCCCCCTAGGACGGGGAAACCAATTCCCAGCGCATCGCTCGGGAAAACAAGAATGCCGAGCATGCCAGATGCCGCACCATAGAGGTCGCCGCCATAGCTGTCGGTGGTGGCACAACTATCGGTGGTGGAAACATCAACTAGCAGGGAGGGCGCCGCCTCACTCATAACCTTACTAATAATTTTCTCCATGTCGACGGGCATGAAGTCTAGCCAACGCCGAGTGCCAATCTCACCATGGCCATGAATGAGCTAGGCAGGCTCTAGCAAACTCCCAAACTTGCCAAGGCCACTGCCATGCTCAAGGCAACGGTAGTTTAGGTCCTAAAAAATCATGAGAATCAAGCTCTGTCTCACACCACCTGGCCGAACTGATCAGCTAGGCTGTGGCATTCTCATCTTCCTAGCAGGAGTCGATTCAGGGCTGGTGGTCCCAATCTTTAGAGGGGGTCGAGGGGCAACTATGTCATAGACCCTGATTAGCCGCTGCACTATGCCAACCCTAACGCCAACCAGGAAGTTAGCTAGCCCCATGGTGGAGACGCTCAGAGCCTCCTCAACCAGCTCCACGATGTTCACCAATGCATCGACAGGAATCGCAACTCACGCCACGAGGGTAAAATCCTTCACCTCTAAGAGTGTGACCAAGAATGGGGCAATCCTAAGGTCACTCTTTAGCCATTTGAGCTAGCTAACTCTGGCAACACCGCTCGACCTGTCGCCGACAATGCTCCTCGGCCTATCCTCCAACCTGCTGCCGATGTCGCCACTCCATGGGCTATAGGAGTTCCCGCTCCACAAGCTATTGTTGATGATGCTGTTATGACCTAGAATATGGTGGAGCTCTAAGAATGATTAGGGTTTCTGTCTTCTCAAATGACTTATTTCCTTAGGGGTGGTAGGGGCTGGTATATATAGGCCGGAGCATCCATCGTGAGCCTTTGGATCAAACCGACTTATAGGATGGCACAGATGCAACCAAGAAGGTGGTGGAGAACCGACATTGTGACGGGGACTAACATGTGGACCCTAGGGGGCCGAGCGGCCTATAGGTGGGGCTTAGTGGCCCATCTGGCAGCCACTCGAGCTCCACCTTGGTGTGGAGTCCTCTCAAGTCTTCTGAAACCTTCTAGTGTCTATTTTGCTATGGATAAGTGCAATTAATTCTGACATGTAGGTCCACCTTGATGGTTTTCTGAATAAACCCTATAGAAAATACAGATTCACTAAAACTCATGGAATTTATTAGTTTAAACCCCTAGACCTTTGTTGGTGATCATATTTATGCCCTTATACATGTTTCATTGATGGTTTATAATGGTTGTTAACTACCATCAAGAAACTCCGCCAAGCTTATCCTTTGCTAGTCCCATATCAAAACTAAAGTTCGCAAATGGATCTGGAGTTGCATAAATGTTTTCACTCCTCAAAAGTACACATGCATTCAAACAAGAATTCTCCATATTACCGATCTAACTTTTAAACTTACCCATATTACCTTCAACCATTGGGCTTTAGCCTTCACATGGGTGTTGAGCAATTGAAAGACAAAATGATCAAGCCAAGCACTGTCTCAAGTTCTTTATTCACCCATTATTCTAGAGTTTTTATAGGTTTTCAAAATAAAAGTCAGAGCTTCCATTGTATGAGACTCTCAAGTCTCTTCCTACAACTAAGGCTTATGTGGAGCTCATAGGAGTGGAGAAAGCAAGAAAGAGCAGACTTGCAATACATATATTGTAAAGTCAAACCATGGATCCAAAGAGAGTTAAGTCACAAATCAAGATGTGCATGTTTGTGGATGTATGGTGGATATATGGTGGCTAACCTAATTCTACTATGCTCCTTGAAAACATATCTCTCTTTTGAAACTTGAAAAATGACTTTGCAAGAAAACATGGGCTATCTTATTTATCTTTTCTTTTTTAGGCAGGCATCTAAATACCCATTGTTTTAAATATCTCAGACACTTGTCCATTTTTTTCAACTCTCTTTTCTTTTATGAATAATTTTTTCATAGCCACATGCTTCTTTTCTACAACAAAACTTTGAGAGATAGCAACAAGAACTTTGGAGCAATTATTTGATGGATATCCTATAGGGCATATATTTTTGGTGTTTACTCCTAGTGTAGGAGTAAAACATTTTTGGCTAGATCTAGATGGAATGGCATGTTTTTCGCCTACCCTTAGTGTAGGAGTAGTGCATATATGGGTGGTGTGTACGTGATCTTAATTTTAAGAGCATGACAAATCTCTCATAAGGTATCAACAAAGCTTGACTAAACTCAATGTAAAGCAAGCAGTATATATGTGGAAGTTTTCCTAGTCTAAATATCATATATGGCTCTAGTAGGAATTCAAGCTTTGTCATACAAGGAACTCATCATGAAGCATTTTTATGTTTTTCAAAAGATAAAACTCTAGAACTTAGTTTCACTTGGAACAAGATAAACAACAGCTCAGACCTTCTTATATCATATCCGTCAATTACCTAGACTTAGATCAAGCATGCTACCCATGAGTTTCAAATTCAGAGTAAATTCTTATACCAAAATAGTCGTATCCAAGACTCGGGAGAATTCAAGGCTGAAAACTAGGTACTTGAAAGGAATTACGACAGAGCAACTAATCATCATTTCCATTATAAGAGATTATCTTCAGAGTCCTTTTATTTAGCTCTTAAGAAAATCAAACTTAAATAAAACTAAACATACCTTTTTATTTTGTTTTCAAATTTTAAGATCACACCTTAATATAACTAGCTAAGATAAATTTTTATTTTGTTTTAGTTTGTTATGCTTCTTTTTTCTTTAGAAATATGAAGCAAACTTAAAAATAGTAAAATCAAAAGGGAAACAAATACTTAGCTGGATACATGGGGGATGCCTCCCCCAAGCTAGATGTTGTCATGGTCTAATGTTAAAGCTGGATGAAATATTCCCGTAGGTGTTTATACACTATAAATTTATTCACATGGGGCTTAGAATTTATGATGCAAAAATAAGATTTTTATTTTCTTTTCTAAATGCTATGCTAGTGTAGAAAAGTAAATATGCTAAAGTGAAAAATAATTTATGCAATGCTAGAAAGTAAATATGGATAACTACTGATGTTACCTCACGGCAAGGGTTCGGGTTTTTAAGTCCTTCGGATAGGATTTGACTGGAGAAAAGTCCTTCATTCTTTGGGTGCATCATATGGTCTCGGAGATGGAGACCTTGATGGTTGCACCTCTTGTGATGACAGCTCTAATGAGGTCACCTTTTCTTTCCATACCTGCTTGGTCTATGGACTTGACTAAGGCGGAGTAGGCTCATCTTTCATGGGTTTTTTAGGTTCTTTATCTTCCTCCCATTCATTCTTGGGGGATTGATTCTTCTAGTGTTGGGATGATCGACTTCTCCTCCTAGAGCGGGACTTCTTTTGTTGCTCATAAGTGGTGTAACTATTGAAATAACAGCGTACCTTCTCTCTAGGGAATTAGAAGTGGACTTGTCCAGATCCAACATAGATAATTGCATTTGATGTGTTGAGGAAAGGTCTTTCCAAGATGATAGGTGTATCTTCTTCATCTTCTCCCATGTCCAAAACCATGAAATTGGGAGAGACAAAGTGATCTTGTATCTAAACCATGACGTCTTTTGCTATTCCCTTAGGGAATCATATTGTTTGGTCTACCATCTGCAGTTGCATATATGTAGGAACAAAGGTTTGTTAGCAAACAAATACTCATATGTTACCTTGGACATTATGTTGATGTCCGATCCAATGTTGTAGAAGGTGTTGTGGAAGATTCTTTGCCCAATGGTACACTCGATCATTATCACACTAGGATCATCCTTCTTAGCAAGGAATGGTGAAGCGAGGAGGTGGTCATACTCTGATCAGAGTGTATTGATCATGTTGACTATTTCTTCTTGTGGCTACCTGGTCTTGTTCTTCCTCCTCCTTCAATTCTTCTTCTTCTTGGTCACTGTTGTTTCTTCAAGCAGGTATGCCTTTTGTGGATGTGCAGGAGATTGCAAGATGTGGTTCTTGAAAGAGAACTTCTTCTTTTTATCCTTGATCATGAAATAGATCTTGGCACTATCCACGTAGATGATGGCCTTCGTGGTGCTCAGGAAAGGTCGGCACAAGATGATGGGCACCCTTTCATCTCCACCTGTCTCTAGGACCACAAAGTCTATGGGAACATATGATTGTCCTACTCATATGATGGCATCTTTAAGACCTCCCTCAGGGTAGGAAAATGATTGATCTACAAGCTGCAAATGCATATTTCTGTACAACAAAGGATCCCCTAAGATCTTCTCATAAATTACCTTAGGCATGACGTTGACACTCGCTTTGAAGTCATAGACAGCTTCATGGAATATGTGAGGTCCAATGGCGATGGGGATGATAGGTCTACCAAGGTCGCCCTTCATGTCAGGTAGGGAATAATCTATCCACCTTCCCATCGATGGCTCCATGTAATAGTTAACTGCATTATGAATATCGACAAGATTTGTAGTTTCTAGATCTTTCGACTACCCTAGAATCTTACCTTTGTCGGATGGAGGAACAACAGCTGCCAGTTGAGCTATTTGTGATTCTATCATTTTGTTAAAGCTATACTGGTTCTTAATGATGGAAACAAAGCTATTCATTCTATTATTTATGTTTTCTAATATTTTATCATTGGAAGCTAATTTCCTAGATAAGCTCTCCATAATTTTAGCTCTCCATAATCAATTCTCTCAAGGGTGGTTGATTGAAATTATTATAACTGTTACCTTGAGGGTTACCTTGGTAATTACCTTGGTAGTTTGGCCTCTATTGTTGATTCCGTCCTTGATTCTATTGACGACGAAAGTAGTTGTTGATGAAGTTCACATCCTCTTGGATTTTAGGACAACTATTCCCTAAATGCCCAGTGTTGCCACACACTTCACATGTCATGCGGGAATCATGAATGTGCATGACTTCTTGCTTCTCATTAGCTTGGTCTTTGAGCTTCTTCATCAGCAGGTCCATCTTGGTAGACAACATGTCTACCTCTTTGAGTTAATGCATACCTCCACCTCTTGTGCGGGTTTGAGTACGTTCTTCATTCCAACTTTGGTTTGAGGCCATCTTCTCCATGAGAGCTGTTGCAGCTAGGATTGTGAGTGATAGGAAAGCACCTCTCGCAGTAGCATCCATAGTCTCACGGGTACTATTGGTCAACCCATGGTAGAAAGTTTGCATGAGTAGCCAATTCTCCATCCCATGATGAGGGCATTCTGCTATGTAGTCTTGAAAGCATTCCCATGCCTTAGGGATAGATTTATCATGTTGTCACTAAAAACTTGAAATTCTCCCACGCAGAGCATTGGTCTTGCCTGTGGGAAAGAACTTGGCTAGGAAGGCAGTGCGGTAGTTATCCCATGTTGTATTTCTATCTTTGTTGGCATAGAACCATTGCTTTTCCTTCCCCAAAAGTGATAATGGGAAGGGGCAATGTAGTATGGCATCCTTGGTTACTCCCTTGATAGTGAAAGTGCTATAGATCTCCCAAAAGTGTTGGAGATAAGCACTCGCATCTTCATGTGCCTTCCCACAAAACTAGCTAGCTTACACCATGTTGATGAGAGCTGGCTTGAGCTTGAATCTATTGTCTCCAACATCAACTGTCGGTCTAGTATGACTGTTGGCTATAGTTGGAGCAGAGAATTCACATAGAGTCTTGTTTGTCATGGCTTCAAATTCATATGTTAAGCTTCGCCTTATATTGTTGTCCTTCGACTCTAAAGCTAAAACTTTCTTGAGTTTAGCCTTAGTCCTCTTGAGTAATGCTTCTAGATCATCAACGTAGTTTGTCGAATGGTCAAAACTGGTCATACATTACCCCGCATAAGATATAAAAGTAGACAAAACAAGGGTAATCCTGCCCGAGCAGAGGTCAATAGTTATCTCGATCACATGAATAAGTATAAGTTTATCAATACTTCCTTTACCTAGCTACCTTCCCTAACAACAGCGCTAGAAATGCTTGTTGGTATTTATTAACTTGTCACTTGTTTTAAGTAGCTACCTATTATATTCCTACATCTCTTAGCATTACTTGGACTAAGTTGTCATCCCTAATGATAGTGCAAGAGATGCTCATTGGTACTACCTAGCATTACTACTAGAATAATACTAAGTAGTGCTTTATCATTTTATGTGACTAGAAAGAATAATATATATGAATGAAAAGGATCTATAAGTGCATAGATAATTATACCATTGTAGCACTTCACCCGAGAGTATTCTAGGTATTGTTATTTATATTTTACCATAGGGAAGGTCTGGCATGGACATGTATTGATAACTTATAGTATTGATGGAGAATTAAACTATAACCAATATTCTACTCACAACAAGGGTAAGTCATAGGATAAAATATGTATATGATAAACATTGATCAATGATAAATCACTCAGAGTACTCCTTTCTATAGCATTAGCATGGTTAAGTAGAATATTAGAGGAATCATTCCTGAGTCATTCTTAATTACAAGTCAAAGCATACATTGATTAGTGCAATTACACCTAGTAGCCAAGGCTAAGATCATCTTTATATCTACACTTAAGTGATATTACTAAGGAAGATTAAAAATAGAGCTTGTTCTTCCTTCGTAACTGGACCCTACGTGTGTATATATTCGGGGACTGGACTACAATGGACTCAACGGGAGTGTCACATCCATGATCTACCACATGACCCAGAATATAGGGAGTATCAATAGGTAAACCATGTATAAGCACCACACTTACACAGTGTCGAACACCCATCCCGTCTACAACGTAGCGAGCGCTATATGAACTTATGCATGGATATAATGATAAACTAGCTATACTAAGCATATAATCCAAGTAGGCAATGAATATTATAACAAAGAGCATGAATAAGATGAATACTAATATTGTCATAAAAATTGTAGCAAGCATTTAAAAGTAATGAAGATATAAAAGAGAGGGGGTACAAAGATTATACCAAACCACACTCTTGATAAGATCAGGAATCCAAGCGAAGCCTGCTTGCCTCCCTCTAGAGCTAGCCTAACTAACTATGCCCTAGAATATGGTGGAGCTCTGAGGATGATTAGGGTTTCTATCTTCTCAAATGACTTATTTCCTCAGGGGTGCTAGGGGCTGGTATATATAGGCCAGAGCATCCATCATGAGCCCTTGGATCAAACCGATTTAAAGGATGGCGTAGATGCAACCTAGGAGGCGATGGAGAATCGATATTGCGATGAGGACTAACATGTGGGCCCTATGGGGCCGGGTGGCCTATAAGTGTGGCTAGCTAGCCCCACCTAGCAGCCACTCAGGCTTCACCTCAGTGTGGAGTCCTCTCGAGTCTTCTAGAACCTTTTGGTGTCTGTTTCGCTATGGATAAGCACAATTAATTATGACATGTAGGTCCACCTTGATAGTTTTTTGAATAAACCCTGTAGAAAATATAGATTCACCAAAACTCATGGAATTTATTAGTTTAAACCCCTAGACCTTTGTTGGTGATCATATTTATGCCCTTATACATGTTTCATTGATAGTTTATAATGGTTGTTAACTACCGTCAACACAAGCCAATCAAGTAGAAGCTCCGACGATTCGCGTAGGACAAGAAGGAGGCCATTAGGGTAGAATTAAACTAGCTTTTAGAAGCTGGATTTATTAAAGAGGTATATCATCCCAAGTGGTTGGCTAACCCAGTTCTCATTCAAAAGAGGAATAAAGAATGGAGAATTGCGTTGATTACACCAATCTCAACAAACACTGCCCTAAAGACCCCTTTAGTCTCCCTCACACCAATGAGGTCATAGATACCACCGCTGTTTGTGAACTACTTTCTTTCTTAGATTGCTATTCTAGTTAACACCAGATCTCTTTAAAGGGGCAGGACCCGATCAAAACATCCTTCATCACGCCGTTTGGTGCCTACTATTACACCACCATGTCCTTCGGACTCAAAAATGCTAGTGCAACGTATCAAAGGGCCATCCAATGTTGCCTAAAAGATCAAATAGGCCACAATGTTGAGGCTTACATCGATGATGTAGTAGTTAAGTCGAAGACCACCGATAACCTCATCACCGACCTCGAGCAAACATTCAAAGCCCTCAAAGAATACCAATGGAAACTGAATCCCACTAAATGCATATTTAGTGTCCCATCAAGTATCCTTTTGGAAATGAACCCGCTAGGGTCAATCCCGGTCTTTCGATGAGAGAAGGTGGATAACGTGATTTGGCGATGGAGATAATGTTCACAGCCTAACTACAACCATCCAAGGATGCTGCGCCTTAGCAACCGATACACTACCTCCAATGGTCATCGCGATCTTGTGGAGCACGATCAACCAAACCACTAGGGAATTCCTACAAGAAATTGAGGAACAAGTAAGAACAAATAGAACAAGCAACTCAATTGCAAATATGGAGATGAAAAACCAATCTAAACTCAAAAAGTTGGGGTTCTAAATCAAGTAGAACGGATTGTCTAGTCAACACACGCGTCTACAAGGAAGTAGCAATGGCTAAACTTTCAACAAAATAAAACCCAGTTATTCTTGGTGGCGGCTAAGGGGTATATGAAGGTGGAGGGATGACCACCAAGGTGTTGGGGTCATGTTCGAACCCTAGGATGCACCCCTAATGGACCCGACTTGATACACAACCCATTGGCCAAACTAAGGCAACACAGCACCTTTGGACAGAAAACCTCTCGGTAGTAATTCGGTCATTGCTGCTGCCTCAGAACATATATGGACTTGATTCTAGATCCATGTGAAAATATACTTCATAAGGATTCCATGAAGTATTTGAACACCCCAATCCGAGTCCAGATGAGGTCGTGGCTGCCGTCGCAAGTTGGCACAGTGTTGCAGTCTGAATCCAGCCCCAAAACGTGTTGGATTTGATCTCTTTCTTTCCTTGGGCCAAAAGTGACGTGGTGTCCTGGTGGAGAACGTTGAAAATACTTGTACTTGTCCCCCAATCAACTTCTTTGGTCCTTCATGCCTTCAATGTGTCTTTAACACTCTTTTTGATCCATGTATGTATTTCTAAAAATGACAATGAACACACATCATGGTGCAGCATCAATTCATCAAACAAATGTATCAAATACAATCATGGTAAAGGATTGTTTCACCTGTGAATCAAAAGTTGCTAATATGGTTGTATCTAGGCATGTGATGTCCTCATCATTCTCCCCTTCTTAGCTGCAAGTCGTCCTCGACTTGCTCCAATGTCATTCAAAAGTGCTTCCTTTGATGTTGGAACACGGCGCGATAGCTATGCTGCATGGCCACAACCAGCAATGCTCCCTTTCTACAGGATTACCTTGTTGCATATGTGAAAAACTAGGAAAACTTTGCAAGACATTGTTAGTGTTAGTGCAGCCCCCTATTCATTCATGGTATTGTAGCCCATAAGGATATTTCATATTAGAGCAAATATAAACTTTATGCACCAAATATTCTCCTTTGTTGTCCTATTTGCCAATTGCATGAAGCAAACAATGATTAAAACTTGGCAAAGCAGAATCAAATTTAAGTTTCTCTTTTGAACAATTTAGATTACAAAGAATATCAAATTCAATATAACCCAAAGTATTTATAGTGGACAGCAAATTCAGTTGATCTTGTGCACAAGTAATAGGATGAAAAATCTTTTCTTCAGCACATTTGTATGGTTTCAAGCCAAAAGTATCACACTTATTCGCTACTTGTGGCATAGGAGTAAAATAATCATTAGCACACAAGTCCTCTTTATCACAAGGAACAACATATAATTCATTTTGTGACAAAGGAAAATCAGCAGTGGGTTCCACTATTTGTTGCTCTTCATTAGCGTGTAGAGTGGACAAATTTTGGACATTATGGGTCACATCATTCTTGCAAGTATTCAAAGATAATAGACTTTTCTTTTCAGCATTGAGAGCAAGACAAAACAATTGACCAATATGTATATATGATTTACTAATTAACAAGGTTCGAATTTTAGAATTGAGCCCTCTCATGAACCTACTCATAACATCTTCCATGCATTCATCTAATTCACCAAACATGATGCAAATCTTAAAATCATGGTAGTATTCTTTTACAGTCCTACTATCTTGCTTCAAGTTGTCTAATTTTGCAAGCAAATAATCAGCATAATATGCAGGAATGAATGCATCTCTAAAAAGAAATTTGAAGTCTTCCCAAGATTCTAGAACTTTGTTGTGCCTACAAATGTGTTTCCATTCTAGCAAAGCATATTCAATCAAAACATTAGAGGCAATACAAATCTTTTGTTTCTTGGATAGGTCATGCTCATCAAATTCATTATCTACTTTTAGCTCCCAATCAATGTAAGCTTGAGGATCAAACTTACCATCATATAACGGCAAGTGTTGAATGACATCCTGAATATGAGGGTCTAGTTTCAACAACTCAAAAATCTCCGTATCACCTGCCATGATTAGTAGAAAACAACAAACACAAAAATAATATGTATCCTCCTATCAACATCTAGGATGTGTCGGTTGTAATTCTCTCAAACTCAACTTGTTAAAACAAGCCCTTACAAGTTCTTACCAAGCCAAACAGGAGGTGATGGCAACCAACAAGTCTGCAACGGTGGAATGAAGTGTATCGATGCCGCAACAACAACACCTGTCAAGCTATAGTCAAAATATATGGAGCTGTAGGTGGGCTGAAGCAAGAAAGTACTAGCACCATGTTAGTCACAAAAGCAAGCTGAATAATCATTCAACAGTGGTACTGTGCTGGTCCTAGCCTAGACTGTGCTAGAGGCACGAGCCTGGACACAAAGGAAGTCACAACACACCACCGGAAATAATGGAGAAGCACAATGAACAACCCCTTTTCTTCCTTTTTTTCTTTTCTTTTCTTTTTCTTTCTTTCTTTTCTTTTCTCTCTCTCTCTCACAACAAACAATCCCTTTTCTTCCTTTTTTTCTTTCTTTTCTTTTTTTCTTTCTTTTCTTTTATCTCTCTCTCTAGAGTAAAACCGAGCCAATATGTATGCACAATGTGGAGGAGTCAAGTATAGGTATGGACTTCCACTACCTTTCTAGAACACTTCAATATATGTAGCACAAGTGCAAAAAGCAACAAGATTTGGTAACACAGCGCACCAACCAATTCGGACTCCACACTGATTCCAACTCGGTCTTTAACAAGATTTGGACTCTAGAGTAAGCTGAGCTAATTTGGATATGTTGGACATGGAGAAGTTGAGTATATATATGAACTACTGCTGTACAAAGATGTACTCAGATTCAGACTCAAAACAGCAACAAGGCAACTATCAATTCGGACTCAAAACTGATTCCAACTCGAACTTCAACACCACGTGGGATTCGGTCTCAAAACAAACTCAGATTCCTACTCAGACTCAAACACAAGGATGTATTCGGATTCAACCAACAGAAGGTTTATATGGTAGCACATGGCTGTGACTAGAATGTGACAAGAACTCAAACTTCTAAAAGACTAAAACTAAGACCAGCAACTCGACACAACTGATGCAAACCGAAAACTCAGCAAGCCCTAACTAAGCAGTGCAAGCAAAGGCTCAAAGGGTTTGTAGGATTGTGGGTAAACTAACATACTATTTTGTTTGGCTTTTCTAGACTATAGGAAAAATTAAAAACAATGAAGGATTCGAAGTCTCTCACCGATAAACCTTGCTCTGATACCAACTGATATGAACCCGCTAGGGTGAATCCCGATCTTTCAATGAGAGAAGGTGGATAACTCGATTTGGGGATGGAGATGACGTTCATAGCCCGACTAGAAGCATCCAAGGATGCTACGTCTTAGCAACCGATACACCACCTCCAACGGTCATCACGATCCTATGGAGCACGATCAACCAAACCACTAGGGAATTCCTGTAAGCAATCGAGGAACAAGCAAGAACAAGTAGAACAAGCAAATCAATTGCAAATATGGAGATGAAAACCCAATCTAAACTCACAAAGTTGGGGTTCTGAATCAAGTAGAATAAATGGTCTAGTCAACACACGCGTCTACAAGGAAGTAGCAATGGCTAAACTTTCAACAAAACAAAATTCAACTATTCTTGGTGGCGGCTAAGGGGTATATGAAGGTGGAGGGACGACCACTAGGGTGTTGGGGTCGTGTTCCAACCCTAGGATGCATCCCTAATGGACCCAACTTGATACACGACCCATTGGCCAAACTAAGGCGACACAGTACCTTTGGACAGAAAACCTCTCAGTAGTAATTCGATCATTGTGGCTGCCTTAGAATTATATGGACTTGATTCTAGATCCATGTGAAAATAGACTTCATAAGGATTCCATGAAGTATTTGAACACTCCAATCCGAGTCCAGATGAGGTCGTGGCTGCCGTCGCAAGTTGGCACAGTGTTGCAGTCCGAATCCAGCCCCAAAACGTATTGGATTTGATCTCTTTCTTTCCTTGGGCCAAAAGTAATGTGGTGTCCTGGTGCAGAACATTGGAAATACTTATACTTGGCCCCCAATCAACTTATTTGGTCCTCCATACCTTCAATGTGTCTTTAACACTCTTTTTGATCCATGTATGTATTTCTGAAAATGATAATGAACACACATCATGGTGCAGCATCAATTCATCAAATGTATCGAATACAATCATGGTAAAGGATTGTTTCACGTGTGAATCAAAAGTTGCTAATGTGGTTGTATACAGGCATGTGATGTCCTCATCACTTTTGGGCTACATCGTTAGTGCTCAGGGCATTGAGGCAAACCCTGAGAAAGTCTCGGCCGTCACCAGAATGAACTGGCCGACCTATGTGAAAGATGTCTAGAAGCTTATAGGATGTATGGCGGCCTTGAGCCGCTTCATATCATGATTGGGTGAGAAATGTCTCCCCTTCTTCAAGCTACTGAAGGCTAATGAGCATTTCGAGTGGACGGAGGATGCCGATAAGGCCTTTGCTGAGCTCAAATAGTTCCTGACTTTGCCTCCAATTATGACTGCACCTCAATCTAGTGAGACTTTATAGATCTACATCACCACGACCTCCTGGGTTGTTAGCACGGCTATCATCATCAAGCGTGAGGAGTCTTGGCATGCATATAAGGTCCAGCAACCTATTTACTTTGTCATCAAGGTTCTGAACAAGTCTAAGGCTCAGTATCCTCAAGTCCAGAAGCTATTGTGCGTAGTCCTGATCACATCCCGCAAGCTCCACCATTACTTCGAGTATTAAAAGATCGCCGTGGTCACCGAATTCCCCCTTGGCAATATCCTCCGCAATAAAGAAGCCAGTGGCTTCATCATCAAATGAGCGGTCTAGCTCGGCACCTACTCCATTGAGTTCAGGAGCTGACCTACTATTAAGTCGCAAGTTCTAGCAGATTTTTTCGCCGAATGGACCAAAGTCCAAGAGCCTATACCGTTCAATCACCCTGAGCATTGGAGGATGTACTTCGATGGCGCGCTCAACATTAATGGTGCTGGTGTAGGCATGTTGTTTATTACCCCATCTGGGGATGAGCTCCGCTATGTTCTCAGGATCCATTTTTTGGCCTCCAATAACACCGCCGAATATGAGGTAGCTCTACACAGCCTCCGTATCGCCGCCAAACTCGGTGTAAAATGCCTCATGGTTTTTGGTGACTCTGCCCTAGTCATCAACTAGGTCAACAATGACTAGTCCTGCACCAGCGAGAAGATGGACGCTTACTATGCTGAGATCAGAAAACTAGAAGGTGGCTCAAAGAATTGCCAGCAGTAGTCTAGGGACTCTAAACCTAGACTAGTCGCAACACTGGTGTCTCTCCATACTACTTGGTGTTTGGCTCAGAGGCTGTCCTCCCAGCTGATATCACCTTCTGAGCACCAAGGGTGGAGAATTTCGATGAAGAGAAGTCGGCTATCGCCCAATAGGAAGATATTGATCGCCTAGAAGAAGAGCGCCTAGTGACATGTGTTCGTATAGCCAAGTATCTAGCAGGCCTATGGAGATATTACAACTACAATGTTCATGAGTGAACCTTTGCAGTTGATGACCTCGTTCTCCATTGAAAGCAGAAGACCAAGGGCTTGCACAAGCTCTCATCGCACTAGGAAGGGCTGTAAATCATCAAGGAAGTTACCCGACCAAGGTCTTATCGGCTATGTGACTTTGAGGGGATAAACATCCCCAACTCCTGGCACATTGACCTCCTTAGGCATTTCTATTCTTGAAGCGTTTTACTAAAGATATGTATTTCTCCATATTAGATGATTCAATAAAGTTTGCGCTAATTTCTCCGATTATGTTCTCCAATTATGTTCTCCATATTTCACCGCATGTTTTCTTTGGTTGGCATGCCATAATATAACTCTCTACTCACTCTCCATAACTAAAACATCTCCATAACATGTTATTCACCAACTCTCCATAAGTGTCACTATTAATATGGTCTCCACTATACTCACCGACCAGTCATGTTTTTACTCATGACATCAGAGGCAGCCCTAGTCTCGACTTCCTCCTATGCGTCCATGAGCCACGCTCTGTGCTATGGACAATTAGTAGTGGCTCCTTAGCAATGCTCTCGTCTCTTAAGCATACATGGCTACCAGCCACAACACGCTATAGAGCTTAGGGGCTAGCCAAGGCTGGTGCCATGGTATAAAACTAACTACAAAGCAACTAAATCATATTTAACATATGAATATAACAAACTCCAAAATAAACATCAAGTTTATATTTACATCTACAACCAGCAACAGTTTAAAGTTTTCTACTAAAACTCTTGCTAATTTTGTTGGTTTTGCTCCCTCTCGCCAAATATGTCTAGGTCTTCGACGAGCCTTAAAGCTGATTCCATTGCCCCCTCCATGAGCTGCTCCACCTCGGCATCATTCATCACTTCAGCAAACCCACCATCAATGACCTCCTGGCTCACCATGGGGTATAGGGACCTAACAACTGCTAAGGCATGCCCAGCAGCGGTACACGCAACATTGTGGACGTACGCCCTAAAGTTGGTCAAGGCCCTTTGCACCTCTCCACAGAAGGGTCCAACGGATGAGGACTGATGTCGAGATCTCCCATCGGGGGCGGTGCTAGGTTCCTATCAATGAAGTTGAGCACTGGCGTAATTCCAGTGATGATACGGGTAGCCTTCAGACGCAGCTCATAGTCTTCATATTGTGCCTTGGAGTTGGTGCGCACCACTGCAAATACCAATACAGCTCAACCCACCAGGTTACACACAAAGGACAGACGTCTAAGCAACTATGTCAACTTACATTGTAGCTCATCGATGGCTTTCTGCCATGCTTCCTTGGTAGCCTCTTTCTCCTTTCGTGTGGTTTCTGCTGCCTCTCAGTCTAAGAACAGCTATGTCGCCAATTTTGCACACAAACAATGATGATGGGGCAGCAATGATAGGTCGGCAGGCATCAAGACTTGAGGTCTTACCATTTTTTTCCTCTACCACAAGGGCAAGCTGGGTTCCTATGGCTGCTAGCAGGCCAGACATGATGCCGAGTCTTGCTTTGGCAACATTGGCCTGCTCGGTCTTGGCTAGCTTTTATTTTCTGACCCTAGGTGCTCCATGTGCATTGCATCCGGCCTTGCTCTTCCTTGAGCCTAGCCAGGCTCTAGTCTAGCGCCTTCACCGACGCCAGCAGCCGCTCATTTTCCATGAACATGGGCTCCACTCATTCCAGCTATCGATGCCGGTGTTCGGTGGTGCGCATCATGTCCTACAATGGGATGGGTTGTAAACACTGTCGGAATGGAACTCATATCAACACAAGTATGACTTACTCGAATTTCTTTGTTCACCAACCTGAGGCTGGTCTCTAGTTTCTGTATCTATGGGTTGGCGTGATCTTCATACACCATATCGACCTAGTCTCCATGCTTCAATAAGGTGGGTGTCATGGTCTCCATGTCATACCACGACAGTGGTAGCTCCTAGGGGGTCTCCTCTACTCTCTTAGTAGCCTCCCCTATGGGCCTTGGCATATCTTCAGCAGGGGATGGCTTGGTGCCCCTAGACACAAACCACGTAGGGCCCTAGGGCAACTGGATGCCCACTCCACCCTAGGGCCAAACCCCAACATCGGTGGGAATGGGAGGGGACTCAACACTTGCCCAGTGCCTATGCCGATCATTCAGACGTCCTCAATAGGTTACACAACCCATGAACTCCTGGTGTCATCGCCTACATAGGATCCCTCTACCCTTGACATCATGGCTGACCCTCTTCCGCTCATGGCTGTAGTGTTTATAGCGGCAGTGGGAGGCATCACAACATGGGGCTTGTTTGCAGCCCTCACCGGCTGCAAAGTGTCGGCCAATGGTTTGTTGTTCCATGCTAGTCGTCTCTTAGAAACTTTAGGATATAAATCAAGTTCCATAATTTGTAACAGTAGCAACTTACTTGCTAGATCACCTGATGGTGCATTTGATCTTGTGTATACCACTAGGGCTACCCATCTCGGTGGTCGGCATCACCTCCTTCCTATGACCTGGGGGCATAGGGATTGCCTCCAGGGGTGCTACACCAGCGGATACGTCTCCTCTGGCCTCAGCCTCGTGTTTGAGCTTGGGGACTTCAACTCTGGCCTGACCGATAGGGCTCTCGGCTCGCCGATCAGGACTCCCTATCTGCTCGATGCTCCTCGCCATGTCGGTGTCCTCTCCTTTAGGAGGGGGTAGTGGCTGCTTGATGAGCCACCCTCACTGATAGTGGCACCCTATCCTCTGAGTCCTGGTCTTCACTCTCTGACCTACTGACATATCGCCAATGCTAGTGGGGTGGGGAGTCTTTGATGCTAATACCATCGCCTCAGTGTAGTGGTGTCATCATCTTCCCCTTCTTCGCTGCCGGCACCTCACGAAGTGGCTGCTTGCCACTCCATAGGTTGTGATGGACAAGGCTAGGGTGGCCTCTCATTTTGTCTGACGAGTTGGTCGGCATCATTCAGGCCATCACTATCTTGATGCTAGCAACACTTTGTGGACCCTTGAATCTATCCTCAGCTACAGGCCAAGTCCCATTCGGGACCCTAGAGACATACACCTTTCGGTCCTTGTCGGCAAATCAACAAATAGGTGTGAAATGGAATGCACTGTGGGTGGGGTGGGCTATATAATGGTTTGCCCCTGCCCCTTCATCTCCAGGGTTTTTGGGAAACTGTGTTGTATCATGCGCGCTTGTTCCTGCTTTCGCTACTCCACATGCATGAGCCCACCCGTAGTTACTACGTGTCGCTCTGATTTCTCAGCGCTTTCCATTAAATGGGCCATTGTGTCTCCTTTGGTGAGAAGCTAACACCGGGTGGCCCGTTTTCCCACTTTTCTCCATTTATTGATGGGTTCTTTACTCCATGATTATTTGATGGCTTGCATAGGCTATCTGTCATGACTAAATTTTTCCCCAGACCATTGGTTCTATTTCAAGGCTTCTTTGACCCTGCTACAAGATTCATTTTTCATCTTCTAGCAGGCTCGGGGACTAAGTGTGTACACTTCACCTTGCGGTGAATGTACTGATATGATTTATTAGCTACACTAGGGACTGGATGCTTTCTTGGCTACACTGGGAACCGCTCAATTTTTCTACAAGACCCTGACACCAAGTGTGTTCTCCACCTAATCTTAGGTTTAGGGACTACATTCGGTACAACGCACCTTGCGGTGCATGTATTGGTTCTTTATGGTGCTTTGGCTACACCAAGTCTATCACTTAATGCCTCTATTTTGCCCCGGTGATCACATCACTAGCGCAACACAGTTGGCACTTAAGTGTGTACACTTCACCAGCCAAGAATTTTCAATTTTTCTGTTGTGCTCCTTACATCCTATTGGTGAGCCTCACTTGGCTAAGTCCGAGGCCTACTGATTAGTCAAATAGGTCAGCAGCCATCCTCATAGGTTAGCACATCAGATAAGCTAGTTGGCAAGCTTCTTCATCGCCCAGGTCACCAGTCAAACTAGTCGGCCTTAATCTTTACCGCCCAGGTCATCAGTCAAACTGGTCGACTTTCATTTTCACCGCTTGGATCATCTGTTAAGCTGATCAGCTTCATGTTAAACTGCTCGGACTTGATCAAGATGTCATCACTAAGCGGATATAAGGCGCTCAAGGACTAGCTATGGGGGGTCTGACCCTAGGTGTCCATGGTGATGCACATGGGCCACACCAACAGGGACAATCTAGCCCACAAGACAAAGGCCTACGACACAAAGCATTACTCGATGCACGCCGCAAGGCACCTCTGTGACATCCTAAAGATCGCATAGAATCTATTAGGATATGCAGAATGTATGACTCCATGTAAAGATTATTTGTTACCCAATTAGACTTAGACCTGATCGGTATGTAATCATACCCCTAGGCTATATAAGGCAGGTAGGGGACCACCTCAAAACACGCACAATCATATACGATAGCCAATGCAAACTGACGAGACACAAGATTAGGGTATTACGTCAAGCTGATGGCCTGAACCTATATAAACCTTGTGTCTTATCACCATCTCGCTCCTGATCTTGCTCACCTCTCCGATCAATCTACCATCACGGGTAGCCCCCTCGATGGACCACCGAGCATCTTTTGTCAACACCAATGTTCTAGAGTTTTTATAATTTTTCAAAAATAAAACTCAGAGATTCCATTATATGACACTCTCAAGTCTCTTAATATATATGGTATTTGTGGATCTCACCAAGGCATTAATGATGTTATGCCTTTTCTCTTCCTATAACTAAGGCTTATGTAGAGCTCATAGGAGTGGAAATAGCTTGAAAGCAAACTTGCAGTACATATATTGTAAAATCAAACCTCAGATCCAAAGAGAAATGAGTCATACAAACAAATCAAGATGTGCATGTGTGTGGATATAAGTGGTGGATATATATATATATATATATATATATATATATATATACATGGTGGCTAACCTAATTCTACTGTGCTCCTTGAAAACATATCTTTTTGAAATTTGGAAACATTATTGCAAGAGAATAGGGGCTATCTTTTCTCTTCTCTCTTTTTTTCAAGTGGGCATCTAAGTACCCATTGTTTTCAATATCTCGGACACTTTTGTGTCCATTTTTTCTCAACTCTTTGTTTTTATCTTAGTCTTCTGTCTCTTTTCTACAACAGAACTTTTGAGAGATAGCAACAAAAACTTGGAGCATTTATTTGGTTGATGGAAAACCTAACAAACCTTTTTTTTGTTCACTCCCACACTAGAAGGAAAATATTTTTGGGTGGATCTAAATGGAAAGCATGTTCTTGCGCCTATTCCCAATGCAGGAGTAGTGCATATTAGGGTGGTGTGTATGTGATCTTGAGTTTAAGAGCATGACAAATCTCACATAAGGGTCAACAAAGCTTGACCAAACTCAATGCAAAACAAACATCATATAAGTGGAAGTTTTCCTAGCCTAACATGTTTGGCTATGGTAGGAATTCAAGCTTTGTCATACAGGAACTCATTATATAGCATTTTTGTGTTTTTCAAAAGATAAATCTCTAGAATTTTAGTGTCACTTGGAACAAGATAAACAACAGCTCAGACCTTCTCATATTATATCCATCAATTACCTAGACTTAGATCAAGCATATGCTACCCACAAGATTCAAGTTCAGAGTAAATCCTTACATCAAATCAATCATATCCAAAACTCGAGAGAATTCAAGGCTAAAAACTAGGTACTTGAAAGGAATTACAACAGAGCAACTATTCATCATTTCCATTTTTAAAAGATTATTTTCAGAGTTTCTTTTATTTTATTTAGGTCTTAAAAACCAAACTTAAAGCAAACTAGACACACTCTTTTTATTTATTTTGCTACTATAAAGATAACTATTTATTTTGTTTTTTAGTTATTCATCCTTTTTTCTTTAGATATATATAAAACAAACTAAAATTAATAAAAAGAAAAGAAACATTTATCTTGATACATGGGGGATGCCTGTCCCCCAAGCTAGTTGTTGATGTGGTGCTTAGCGCGGTGGGCGGATGTGGTAGTGCTGGAACAGAACCTCCCAATTTTGATTTTGTTGTTGATGTTGTTGTTGGAGGTTGTCCACCTCGTGTCCCATTATCACCTACCATTGTGTGTGTTCAAGTAATGTACCTTGGATGGCAGTAGTTGTCTCCTCATTGTTTGTGAGCCTATTGTCGATGCGATGTAAAGTCTCCTAAGTGTCGTGGTACCCTTGACCCTAGAGAAGGACATTTGTCCTCCCTGATGCCCACTTGAGGTTGCTTCATAGTTTTGTCCTTGGTAGTTGTGGAAGTTACCATCATGCCATTGTTCACTTAGAGCTTGCTGCCAAGAGCCCCTTAGTGTTCAGGTGTGTGTTGGCTCTAGACAGAGTGTTCAGGTCGTAACATGCGGGAAGGACCCACTTGGTCAAAACCTGCATGACTGGCATATGCTAGTTCTTTAGGTGTTGGTTCAGTGGCATATAATTGTAGGTGTGAAGTATGAGTCAGCCTTGCAGAGGCGCTCCTATGTGGTGCTGCTTCTATCTTCTACAAGTTCATGGTCAAAGATCAAACCGCAAACAAACCAGCATTCTGGTTAGGTAACGGAACCTCATTTGTATAGCCATGGTACATCATAACAATAATTCCATCATCTTTCCTTTTAAGCATATGAGGTTTCTAAAAATATTCAAAATCAATGTACAAGTGAGGCTTAGTGATAAGTGAAAGTGAGGAAGTGTGCAAGAGACCAATGTTGGTGGTAATCCGAGTGACCAAAGAGGTACACTCAACGTCACCAACAAGAGTGAAAACTTCTAATCACTGATTCATCATGGGGAAACTTGCTTTCTTTTTACCATGGCATATATCAATTTTAATTCATCTATCCTCACGGTATGCATGTCATTTCTAGGAAACATTGTCATCCCTAACCACTTATGCATGAAGCGAAAAGTTGGGTTATGAATATCATTGGTTCGGGGATGAAAGAAATCAGCTTTCCCAGAAATTTCCCTCCAAAATTTTACTTTATCAAAGTCTTTGATGGCGGAGCCTACATCTATTGCACATTGTGCATCAAAACCTAGGAGAAGATTTAAATATTTCCAAGGAAGAATACTCCTTCCCAAAAAATCTATAACTTACCCCCATGTCTGTGATTGTCAGGGTGCATAGAAATTCCATAGTCAATGCTCTAAAACCAGACTCTGAAATTTTTTTGCCATCCTACGACTTGAAATATTAAATCGAATTCGGCATCCATACCTATATCTTGAAGTAGTCAAGGATCGCATATGCTTGTGAGTGAGAATGTTCATGGTCTTAGCTACCAATACTTTTTCTCTTGGCGGGGTCGCCAGCAGATGTCCTTCTCATCAATCAGGGTGTTGATCTGCACTTGAGCAGGGTCGCAGCGGCTCCAGCGGATGGTTCATCTACTTGCATGTCGGAGCTGGCTTGGGACAACATGCTCCTGGTGGAGCAGGAAGATGACATTCAAGAGAACTTGCTTCAGAGCTTGTTCATCATCCTGCAAAATATCAACAAGAACAAACAAAACTCATGGAATGAATTAAGATAAAAAGAGTAAGCAGTCAACCGTCCAGAGGTTAGTCATTCTTGATGTAAGTATTTTCTAATTACCAGAATTTTAGTAGGATCTCTATCTTATTTTTTTTGGATTTTCTAATTTCTCCAGCACTACTATAATTGAAATTTCTAAACTATAGAGGAGGAATTCGAACTCGGGGGATTAGGAGAAGGTTTTAAGCTAAGCTTGAGGAGAGCTGAACCCCAGAGCTTGGTATTTATAGATAGTAGGAGTAGTAGGCCAGACGGCTTGGTGGTGGTTGAGTTGGTCCTAGGTGCCTCCTATAGGTCTGTACATCTGTATTTCCTCTCTACACAAATGTATATATATGCTATGTAGAAAAATATGCAATGAAACATAACTAGATGTATGCATATTATTTTTATGCCACTACGGTGAATATTCTTACAGGTTTTTACACACTGTAAAATTATTTACATATGGCTTGAGCTTTATAATGCAGTGATAGAATTTTTATTTTATTTTCTAAATGTAATGTAAGTGCAGAAAAAATAAATATGCTATAGTAAAAATAATTCATGTAAAAGTAAATATGGATAACTACCGATTTTACTTCCCGATGAGGGTTCAGAATTTTGAGTCCGCCGAACCGGACTTCTCCAGTCTTGTTCATTCTTCAGGTGCATTAATTGGTTCCGATGATGGAGGCCTTGACGGTTGCACTTCCTTCTTATGCCACACCATTTTAGAGCATTGCTCTGGTCATGGCTTGAAGGCGAATCACTCCTCTTTCCCATTGATATGGAATCAGATTTCTCTAGCTCCAACATCAACTTGTGCATTTGTGGTGCTCAGAAAGGGTCTCCCAAGAATGAGGGGTGTCTTCATATCTTCCTGCATATCAAGCACCACAAAGTCAACTAGCACAAAGAAGTTTCTTATTTTATCAGAATATTCTCAGTGATTCCTGCTAGGTAGCGAATCGATTGGTCGACTAGCTACAAACACATTGATGTTGGTGAGAGTGTTGAATAGTTGAGCTTGAAAAATAGCTTTTGGCATGACACTGATGCTGGCACCTAGGCCACATAGTGCATGCTCAAAGTTTTGGTTTCCAATTGAACAATCGATAGTGGGGCATCCTAGATCCTTCTTCTTTACAGGTGATGTGTTTAGGATAGCCGCACTACATTCCTCTGTTAACTTGATTACTTCAGTGGTGGGCAGTGGCCTCTTATTGTTCAGAATGTCTCTGAGATACTTCACATAGGTGGGTACCTATATGGCATCTAGCGGAGGGATGTTGATGTATAACTTTTGAATTACCTCTACAAACTTACCAAACTGCTCATCCACTTTGGCTTTTTTATTTTTGCGTGGAAACGGTAGGAAGGTGGTGTCATGGAATCATGTTGCATTTCCCATTCCTATGGCTCAACTTCTTCAAGTTCATCATTTTTCTTCTCTTCCTATACTATTGGTGTCTTACCTGTGCTTGTTGGATATGGACGATCATGAGTAGACTTGTCACCTCTTGTGGTTATGGCATTAACCGTTTGAGGGTTAGTGGCAATAGGTAGAGTAGCAGCCAGCTGAGCTATTTGTGATTCTATCTTTTATTATAGCTAAGTTGGTCCTTTATAGCAGAAGAAAAACTATCCAATTTAGTATTTATGTTTTCTAAAACTTTATCATTGGAAGCAAGCCTTTTAGAAATATTCTCATTAATCTTAGCTTGTTCTAAGATCAAATCTCTTAAAGATGGTTGATTAGGATTGAAAGAATTATAGTAATTACCTGGGTACTTACCTTGGTAGTTTGATCATGGTTGTTGGCACCATCCTTGTCTTTGTTGCTGAGAACCAGAATTATTGATGATGAGGTTTACATCCTTTTGTGTTTCTGGGTAGTTATTTCCTGAGTGCCCATTGGTTCCACAAATGTCACACATGATTTGTGAATCTATTTACACCAAAATTTGGGAGAAGAGCGCGGGAACTCACAGGCTTCCAAGATTGTGCCAATCAAGGAGTCGATTATGTAAAGATTGATATATATCGGTTCGGATGCGACACTGGATCGGTTCTCTTTAAATGACGTCAGTGGATAATGATGATGAGATATGATTGGCATCGAGAAGATACATATCAGACTCTATAAAAGGGGAAAGATTAGAGTCCAAGTTATCTTAAAATAAGAATGTTTTCTTCATACCAAAGATTGTACTGAGTCATACTTGAGTAGGATTCGTTTTTAGGCTCTGGGTATAAATATCAAACCCCGGCTATTGTAAAAGACACACAATCAATCCAATACAAGTTATTTACTTTTTTAGCTTTGGCCACCTCTTAGGAGTAGGAGTAGAGTAGGTCTCGGTGAGTTTTTTAGCAAGTATGGTTGCATCGATCTGGTCGACGTCCACTGCTTGTCTATAAGTATTGTCATGGCTTATACCTTTGTTCGTATAGCTACATCGATCCGGTCAACCTCCACTATGGCTCTGGTATGAGTTAGTTATCGACTCTTGTCTAGTTTAAGTATGGTTGCATCGATCTGGTCGACCTCCACTGCTCGAACTAGATTAAGGTCAAGTTATTGGCTCTATCTAAAGGTGGCGTTCCTTCGGATAGATTCATTAAGTTACCGATATTGCTTATTGCATCCATTATTTATTTAATTACAGCAATATCACTTTGCCCGATTGGGATTGATCTAGATCGGCCTTATATCCTTTTTAACCCATCATTTGTTAATCTAAACTAATCTAATCTGCACTTTATATGATGAGTTATATTTTATCGGTTGTTTTATATCAATCTTAATCGTGCATAGCATGCGGTTAGGATATGTCTAATCTTAAGTAGATCTATTGGCTAGCAAAAACCGTTCCATGGCCCGTAATCATGGCCTGTGTGATTCTGCCTCACACCCCACTGTTAACACCTTGGAGTGGGGATTGTTATTTGGTAGATCTATTTCTGAGAGGGCATGATCTTAACTGTGCGCTATGCCTGAATCGACTATTTTAGCCGATATCGAGTGCTTTCACGAACAGCTCACATCACAAGATCATTGAAGTAGAGATAGGTTGAAAGATTGTTAGCTCCATGATCTTATTATTGTATTATGGCCTGCATGATTTTACCTCATGCCCCGCTAGTATTAGTAAGTCTATTGTTGTTTCTACGGCCTGCATGATTTTACCTCATGACCCACTGGTCATAGCGATAAATGAGATCTAATATATTCATTAGATTTATCTCTATTAAATGGTTGAATGATGATGAGTTGTTTCTTTTATAAAGGGGTTCGGTTACTTGCAGTCAGTGACTCAGTATAAACTAATTATTGTTAATATCTTATTGCCATTGACCAATATTTGTCTAAAGAATGATATTCATTCTAAACGATAACCGATATCTTCTTACACAACCCCATGAGCTTTAACCGATTCATTCTTATGAATATGCTGGAATCGACTATTTAGTCGATCTCCTTTCATATCGGCTCTCAAAGCCGCACATTCGGGAATGTCTGGTAATACCGGCATGTTCTACCCTAAATTACTAATAAACTTTCTCTCCTTGTCAATTATAGGGTCAAATTGACTAGCATGTCTCGAGAGGAGTACACAGGATCGACCACCCCTATGCTAAAGCTAGGCGAATCTCAAGCTCCATCGAGCGGACCCTTCTGGCTTGCTCGTGTGTCCTCAGCACAGGACAAAAATTCCATGTCGACACACATTTCTGGCACGCCCAGTGGGACACCACAATCTTCATGGTGGTTCACAACAACAATGACATCCTTATGATACATTATGAAGATCTACCTAATGGAGATAAAGATGTCATCGACAAAGCTATAGAAGAGTTTCAGAGCAAATGTTTGTTGTCGTACACCAAAACATGTGACAACACAATTGTTCAGAAATTTCCACTACCAAGAGTTCTATTACATGGGTAGATAGATACAAAGGAAGCTGAAGACAGGCATTTCTTTACGAAAGTTGTAGAAAAATCTGTTTGTGACGCCATAAAGAAGCTTTCTTGGACATATTCCACAACACCATGAAAGAGGTGATTCATGGGTTTCTAGTTGGTCAAGGTGGGCCGGCTTATTACAACATTCTAGATCCATCGACCCAAGGGACTAACCAAGTCGGTACCAGCCGTCAAGAGGTAGCACCGGCTGGTAATAGTGACGTCCAGGCAGTTTAGGGTTCATCTGAACAAGCTCAAGGTACTACTACGAATCAGATACAGTATAATCCTAGACTATCAATATAGCATGTGCAACAGCCGGTGGGGCAAGGTCAGAACCAGGTGATCAATTTTGTCACATCAAGCCACATACCATCATTGACTCAAAAAATAGTTCCATCAATTCAAAGGATCCATAGAGATATAGATCCTTATTTCTATAATCAGAGACTTCAAGCAGCAAACCAGTAAAGGACCCAACAGATAGAGATCCCACAAGGATATCACTATGGAACAAATTATAACACCCTTCATATGATTCTGAATCTAGGGTATCAAGGCACATGGGATTTCAATCCACAGATGGGTCAACAGGTGTAGAGAAATCCAAATCCATAAGCTGACGAGTTGCTACTGAGGGTGACTGAGATGATGAAAAATCAGTTCGGTCTGAAGCCAAAAGGGCTAGCCTTCTCGTACAAATGCTCATATCCAGAATGGTATGATTTGGTCGCTCTTTTCACAAATTACAGGCTCCCAGAGTTCACTAAGTTCACAAGCCATGACAGTACAAGCACGATAGATCATGTCAGTCGGTATCTTACGCAATTGGGTGAAGCATGAGTTGAGGACGCCCATCGAGTTCATTTCTGCTCCTTGTCCCTGTCAGGGCTAGCCTTCACTTGGTTTTCATCACTACCAGTCAATTTCATTGCTAATTGGGCTGACCTAGAGAAGAAGTTTTATACATATTTTACACTAAGAAGGGAGAAAAGAAGATTACTGATCTGATAAGTATAAAGCAGAAGACTAATGAATCGGGCACTGAGTTTCTTCAGAGGTTCCAAGAAACTAGGAACTTGTGCTTCTCCTTAAACTTGGCTGATGATCAACTAGCTGCTTTAGCCATTCAAGGAATGCTGCCAATATGGAAAGAAAAGTTGTTGGGATAAGAATTTGACAACTTGGGTCAATTGGCTCAACGAGTGGCAATGCTCAATAGCCAATTCCAGAGTATGCGCAGAGATGCCTGATTTTAGAAGAGTACCACAGTAGCCGAAGCTTATAATCCATACTTAGTCGATGATGGCTATGAAGATGCAGAGGAAGAGGTTGTGGCTGAATAGAATTGGGGCAAGAAAATAGTAATGGTGCCAAATCCTCAGGGAAGAGGAGTCGAGGCAAGCTATGACCTTGATATCACCAAATCAGACAAGCTCTTTGATTTTTTGCTTGAGAAGGGGCAGATCAAGTTGCCCGATGGTCATGTTATGTTGCCCCCTAATCAGTTGAAGAATAAGAAGTTCTGCAAGTTCCATAATGCTACTTCTCATTCCACTAATGAATGAAAAATTTTCCGACAGCATATACAGAAGGCTATTCAGCAAGGGAGGCTCAAATTTGATACGCCTCAGAAAATGAAAGTTGATGATAATCCTTTCCTAGGAGATCAAAACATGGTTGATGCTAGGCTGATCAAAGGAAAAACTAAGGTCCTACATCGACCAAATCAAGAGAAGTTGGATCAGTCGATCCCAAGATGCAAATATCGGCTAATGAGTACAGAGAGATTAGAAGACGTCGCGCTAAGCAAAAGAGCCGATATGAGGGGAGAGGAACGTCAAAAGCAGGGGCGACAAGGCCACGAGTTACATCTCGGATTTTGTTGAATAAGTGACAGTGGTAGAAGGAAAAGGATTATCAGCATTGTTTAAAGGATCAAGAATACCAGCATTAACTAGAAAAATAGAGGTATGAAAGGAAACAATCACATTGGAATTGTCTTTTCTTTAGACATTGATGGAATGAAGGTTTGAAGTTGCCTACCAGACATGACTGTCCAGAATGCAGCGATTACTATTGGAAGTTTGGGCAATCTTAAACCAACCGCCGGTCTATCCATGCTCAAGATACATATCATCATAATAATTTGGATCGGCACTTAAAAAATGGAAGTGTTCATAATCGGCTAGGAAAAAAAGTGGTTGATCAAGACTGGGCCGATTGTGAAGAAGAGGGCAACGAGAAAAAATATGTTTGGCAAGAAGGCCAATGGTGTCCAAGAGGTTTGACAAGAAGCCAGAAGAGAAGGGTGCAACGCATAAGGAATAAAGAGTTGGAATAGGCTCAGGCATCCGGTAAACTTCAAGTATGGCGTACTAAGCAAACAGCCGATAGAAAACAACCATCGGCTAATATCCAAATGGCTTTTCTATTGCCATCAGAATTCAGAGCTCCGGTTGATCAAGAAGTTTATTCAAATTTTGATGAATCGGAGTATGAGGAGATAGTTGCCAAGTTAACGGTTGTACAACAAGCAATATTTGACAAACCAATCAAGCATCGGCACTTAAAGGCTTTATATATGAAAGGCTTTATTGATGGGAAGCCGATGAACAAGATGCTGGTGGACGGAGGTGCTTCTGTCAATCTTATGCCTTACACCACTTTTCAAAAACTTGGCAAGGGACCAGGAGATTTGATAGAGACTGACATGATGCTTAAGGATTTTGGAGGTAATACGTCTAAGACCTGGGGGGCAATAAACGTCAAACTAACAATCAGGAGTAAGACTTTGCTCACCACATTCTTCGTCATCGATGGAAAAGGGTCATATAGTTTACTCCTTGGTCGTGATTGGATACATGCAAACTATTGCATACCATTGATCATGCATCAATGTTTGATTCAATGGCATGGAGATGATGTTGAGCTAGTTCGCACTAATGAGTCTGTGAGCATCGCAACAGCAGATCTAGTCTTATAGGAACTAGGAGACTTTGAGTGCTTTTTTGGCAAGTTATGCGAAGGAGGCTTCATTAAAATCAGCAATGAAAGCCAACAGCCGATGCAAGCAATCGACTCTGAGAGTTTGTTTTAGTTAGTAGTCATGGCTTCACATCGGTCATTGGATTAAGGAAAAATAAACACTAGTCCTAGAGATGGGCTTAGGCCGATGTATGAATGCTAAATGGAATCCTAAGTACAGATCAAAATTGGTGAATTTCTTAAATGAAGTTTTGTTGCACTTAATGAAATGCTTGCTCTGGGTTGATCAATCGTTTAACCCTTGATATGAAAAGTTCTACGGCAAAATATTTAAAGGGATATTATCCAAGCATTCAATCAATATTTGATAGCCGATTTGTTTAGTCATCAGCTCTAATAGCTGGTACCAGAAAGGTATCGCCTCTAGCTCAAAAATGAAGAAACTTAAAAGACATGAAAGCCGATACAATATGTATCGCCTCTAGAGCAAAGAATAGAAACAAAAATAGTCATACACAAGGGAATTGCACTAAGACACATTCATGAAAAGAACAGAAGTCTTTGTTCATCGGATTACCCTAAATACAATCTAATCGAAGACCTTGTTCACCACTTCCTAAGCAGATGTGATGTCTACTATGGCCTCCGCTACCATGACAAATTATTTGAGTAGGTCCTCATGTTCCTCAGGGCTGTCGCCCATTGGGAAACCAGTCTCCATGGCATGGAGCTCGTACCTAGTTTGGACTTGCGCCGCGGTCAGCGCCACCGCCACACCATGACAAATGCCATGAAGGGCAATCTCCTAAACGTGGGCTGGGATGTCTTGGAGACGAGTGTCAATGGGGGAACCCTGAGCATTGACGGCGTCCACAGCCGCATTTGCCGCCAGTTGGAGAGATTCCAACTGCACCGTCAGGGCTGGCAATCACAGGAACAAAAAGGACTATCAAGATAAAGGCAATGGAAATTGGAATGAGGCATTCCTGGAATTCATCTTACCCGCCACCATGGCATCAGACTTGGCCAGCCACACTTGGACGGCACTGGCCTCCTCCTCGGCCGCATGAATAGCAGCCTGAGAGACCCTGAGGTGGATCTCGAGCTAGCCATTCTTCCGAGTTGCCTTAGAATAGCGGTTCTAAGCCACCCTCCACTCCCAGAGGAAGCATCGAGCATCGTCACCGTTGTATGAATTGGAGGAATCTAATGATGAGGCAAGCATAGAAGGCACAGGAGTAGAGGGCATGCCAGCTCTAGGAAGAGGATGAAGGCTGTCGTTCACAACAAACCTAGAAACAAAATGGACGAGTTCATCACTATGAGCAGAAGATTATAGATCGTCGCCTTGAGCGGAAGTCATCAATCTCACCTCATGCATCAGAGATGATGGTTCATCGGCATGTTCTCCTACGAGATCTCCACTGTGTGCTTGCCTTAGTTGTCCTCACCAGCCATGAAAGATGATTGGATCTATGGAAGGGAGAAAGAAAACCACTAAAGGATTTTGGTAGGCGGAGGAAAGCAAAGGAACATTTGCGAATGGAGATGTGTTCAAGGCCAAAGCCCTCGGCAGGTATTTGAAGACATGAAGCAAAAAGGTGGACACGTCGGGACGCACAAAAGGCAACCGCAATTAATAGAAGGCGAAGCGCCAGTTCATCAAGGCTGAAGAGAATGCGATGCTGGGTGATTAAGGACAGAAGATCGAGGAGTTCGCTTAATGAAGGCCGTGTTTTCAGACTTAATGAAATTAAGATTAGAAGTCTAGGATCAGCTGTATCAAATCGGCTCTTTAGCCAAAACAAGAAGTACAAATAAATAACGAATAGTATGATTGATTCTACACAAGATATGCGTCAACATACAAATTACAAGTTTAGAACATCCTCGATGATTTTTAGTACTTCTAACCAGATAGCATTAGCTTTTGTGATCTTTTGCTCGTATGCTTCGGCTATTCCAGGAGTGTTCTCAAGGCTACTTCGGATAGCTCTACCTTCTTTTACTTTGGCCAACAGTTCATATTTCTTCTATTTGATGGCATCAGGTATTTGGGCTAGAGTGGACTTGAGACAGTTAATGGCAGCTTTCACATTTTCCAGCTCCTTCTCAAGTTCAGCACGCTTGATTTCCTGTTGGGACAACTCTAGATCGGTCCTGAGGGAGGAGTCCTTCAAACCATCAATCAACTATGTTAGCTCTTTAGCCTCTTGCCTGTTGGAGTTCCCCTTGGCCAGCAGGGCTTCATGATTGGACAAGTTCCTTTGGGTCTTTTTCACCTTTAGGGCCTGATCTTCGAAAATAGACGAGATGATAAGACTCTAGAGAGAGCTGGGGATGGATCACCCTTAATGGCCAAGAAGACTCTACGTTGAATCAGTGTCTTGGATCAAGTCGGCTATATCCTTCTCAAACATTGGCAGTATATTTTTTAGCCAATTTCTAGTCTCCTCCGATAGAGCTTCATTAGAGGAAGTGGCTGACAATCTGATCTCATCTTCATCAAAATATTGCTCGAGATTGAAAGAGTAGCTTCGGGCTAGAAGATTGAGTGCCTATATATAAGGGAAACCTTGATTAGGAGGTTTGAATCAGTTTATCACAAAGCGGATGGCAAAGAGGATGCAGTACCTTCTCTGTAGTAGCCTCTATCTGAATAGGAGGAATAGCTAATAATGCACCAATAACATCTAGTTGAATCGGCTCTAAGCTTCCAGCATTGGTATCTGCAATGGCAAGGGAAATTTTTTAATTCATGATTATTGTAATAAAAGGGGCATATGACTTCCTTACCATCAGATGTGTGCCAGATTATGGAATCAGTAGTATGAGTATCAATCACAGGATTATTCCCAACGTCAACAAGATCGTTGTTAATGGGTGAACTGCCAGACTCCTATTCTTGCATGAGTATTTCCTTAGAGAGTATCTGGCATGATAAATAATCGAATAAAGGGAGGAAAGCTAAGTGAATCAAGAAGTTAAAGGAAATACTCAAACAAAATATCAAGGGTGGAAACTCACATTTTTTGTTGTTGTAGAAGAATTGGTTATTTCAACCGAGATTGGCTCCTTTCATGGAACGACCGATAGAGGTTTAGTTGGTGCTAAGTCGAATGCCTGGGATAGCAGTTCCGCACCCAGAGTAGGCTGGGATGCAATGCTCGATAACTATGAAGGGGCAAAGTCAGCAATTGAATATCATTTTGAGAAGGAGATGAATTGTTTACCTGAGCAGTTGATGTTCTCGTTCTATGGAGTCTTTTCCCAATAATGGTTTTTTGGGTTGCCCCTTGAACCACCTTGCACTTTGAGGACTAATATGTCACAATTATGGGGGCGGTAGGAATTTTCATCAATTTCTTCAATGAAGGTGCAGTCGATCCCATTCTTGAAACTGGGCATGGTGGCTAGTAATCTACAGGATGCCCCTTCCTATCCAAGCTTAGAGGATCAAATCCAACATCCTAAAAAGGTCGATTCGGACGGTTGACAGAGGAATTCATCAAGCATTTTTCTTGAAAAGAAATAGCAAATTACCTCTCTGTTAAAAGCAAATTCTCCATCTAGGGCTATACACAAAGGGTGGACCGATCCACAGAAAAGATGGAAACACCATTCTTACCACCAGGAGTCGAAAAGAGTAGAAGAGAGGCTGACTCTAATCCAACCGTGCAAACAGAGGGAAGGAAGATCTGATCTCGCTGAAAAACTCTTTCAGCTTCTAGTATTTCACTGATATCTTCCCGTGGCTTCAGTATGTTCTTGAAGAATAGCTGAGGAGGCAATTGGCCAAAACCAAACTAATGAGCTACAAAGGATGGGTTGTAAAATTCATACGTTGGGAGGTTGCCTAGAATGAAAGAGCCCGTAGCCATTTTGCTATGGCCATGATGAAACTCGGCTAGAAGAACATAGGGCTTGACAAAAGAATTGAAGATTGCAGCCGCCACATTTCCGAACAACCTGACTCAAATCAAAACTTGAATGGGAAGGCGAACTCATCATTCTCATCATCATATGGTAGCCAAGTAAGGATGTCTACACCAAACCCTCTGTAGAACTTCTTGAAGAGATGGCCAATATCGAAATCAATTGTTATGGCCGATGCAGCCTCACCATAGCTCATGCACTGCTGAGTTCTTCCTTCTTCACCTTTATATTCCTCATCAAAATTGGAAGAAGGGAAACTTAGACTTTTGAGATCAGGCCTCACAAACTTGTGCATATATAGGTTAAGCCACAGTTGTATTAACCACCAAGGGCCACTGACAGTATGCACTAGTTCATTCTTTAATAATTGGGTAGCCACCTGGTATATCAGATGATAAACAGCTCCTAGCAGATACTTTCCAAGAGGGATATCCTTGCCTAATGCTAGGTGCTCCACCATGAGCTTGTGATTGTAGGTTGGACCACAAGATGACCCATAGAAAATGAATCTTTCCAGCCACATGTTCAGAAAGGTCACGTATTCCCTTTCGTTGATAGTTGATCCATCTTCAACGTGGTTCAGAATGTAACTAGCCCATCCCGTGTAGTCTGCTATTTTGGCTAATTTCTTGGAGCCAGCACTCAAGTACTCGTAAGGCTACATTGATCCAGTAATTCTAAGGCCAGTCAACATGTAAACATCGGCCAGAGTGATGGTCATTGGACCATGTTTGAATATAGAGGCATTCAGGGCATTGGACTAGAAATAAGATGCAGAAATCAGGAGTGAATCATTCCTCTCCATCCTAGACAACAAGAGGGTCAGACATTGATTTATGTCATAAAGCTCCCAATCTCCACCCTTTTTCTCAGACACCCTACAAAACCAATTTCTTCATCCCTTAGGCATCTTTGGCCAATTCCTGAAGAGAGTTTTGGTATTCCAAGAGGACAAATCCACTATAGATTGTTTGAAGGGGATTTGGTAGTTCCTTGGCGGATGAAATTAGATGGATTGGGATCGCCCATAGGCCCAAGAAAATAGGTATTGGGGGCAACAGCTGATGGAATCAAGATTTCATTCCTCATTTCCTAAGAAATCAGACGAAATAAATTTGAGAAGAAAAGAAATACAAGGTAGCAGCCGATAATTGGTTTGTGGAGACTTGGAAACATACATTAGGGATGTGGTCGATGGTCGCCATTGCAGCCAAAAATTTGGGTTGAATCTAGCGAGGATCACTTGGATGATGGCTTGTTGGAACAGATGGTTTGCTAGGGTTTGGGGCCTTGGCGATGACAGCGTCTACTGTTAAAGTTGGCTTAAGAAAGAAGGAGAAAGCAAACAGGCTGAGTAGATTGGAAAAAAATACTGTTGGGATGTTATATAAAGCTTGGGCCAAAAAGTCAGGAGTCATGTGTATATCTCGGGAAAGGACAGTTACGGCATGGTAAACCAATGAACTGGAATTTTGGGATAAAATCATGTTATCCCAAAATTGGGGGGGCATGTGTTTACACCAAAATTTGGGAGAAGAGCGTGGGAACTCACAGGCTTCCAAGATTGTGCCAATCAAGGAGTCGATTGTGTAAAGATTGATATCTGTCGGTTCGGTTGCGACACTGGATCAGTTCTCTTTAAATGACATCAGCAAATAATGATGATGAGATACGATTCACATCGAGAAGATACATATCGGACTCTACAAAAGGGGAAAGATTAGAGTCCAAGTTATCTTAAAATAGGAATGTTTTCTTCGTACCAAAGATTGTACTAAGTCATACTTGAGTAGGATTCATTTTTAGGCTCTGGGTATAAATATCAAACCCCAGCTATTCTAAAAGACACAGAATCAATCCAATTCAAGTTATTTACTTTTTTGGCTCTGGCCACCCCTTAGGAGTAGGAGTAGAGTAGATCTCGGTGAGTTCTTCAGCAAGTATAGCTACATCGATCCGATCGACCTCCACTACATGTCTATAAGTACCATCATGGCTTATACCTCTGTTCATACGGCTGCATCAATCTAGTCAACCTCCACTGTGGCTCTGATATGAGTTAGTTATTGACTCTTATCTAGTTCAAGTACGGCTGCATCGATCTGGTCGACCTCCACTGCTCGAACTAGATTAAGGTCAAGTTATTAGCTCTATCTAAGGGTGGCATTCCTTCGGATAGATTTATTAAGTTACTGATATTGCTGATTGCTTCCATTAATTAAGTTACTAATATTGCTTATTGCTTCCATTATTTATTTAATTACAACAATATCACTTTGCCCGATTGGGATTGATCTAGATCAGCCTTATATCCTTTTTAACCCATCATTTGTTAATCTAAACTAATCTAATCTACACTTTAAACGATGAGTTATGTTTTATCTATTGTTTTATATCAATCTTAATCGTGCATAGCGTGCAGTTAGGACATGTCTGATCTTAAGTAGATCTATTGGCTAGTGAAAACCGTTCCATGGCCCATTATCATGGCCTGTGTGATTCTGCCTCACACCCCACTATTAGCACCATGGAGTGGGGATTGTTATTTGGTAGATCTTTTCTGAGAGGGCATAATCTTAACTGTGCGCTATGCCTGAATCGGCTATTTTAGCCGATATCGAGTGCTTTCACAAACAGCTCATGTCACGAGATTGTTGAAGTAGAGATAGGTTGAAAGATGTGTTAGCCCCATGATCTTATTATTGTATTACGGCCTGCATGATTCTGCCTCATGCCCCGCAAGTATTAGTAATAAGTTAGGGTCATTGAGTCTATTGTTGTTTCTACGGCCTGCATGATTCTGCCTCATGCCCCACTGGTCATAGTGATAGATGATATCTAATATGTTCATTAGATTTATCTCTATTAAATGGTTGAATGATGATGAGTTGTTTCTTTTATAAAGGGGTTCGGTTACTTGCAGTCATTGGCTCAGTACAAACTAATTATTGTTAATATCTTATTGCCATTGACCAATATTTGTCTAAAGAATGATATTCATCCTGAACGATAACCGATATATTCTTACACAACTCCTTGAGCTTTAATCAATTCATTCTTATGAATATGCTGGAATCGACTATTTAGTTGATCTCGTTTCATATCGGCTCTCAAAGCCACACATTTAGGACTGTCTGGTAACACTGGCACGTTCAGCCCTAAATTACTGATAAACTTTCTCTCCTTGTCAATTGTAGGGTCAAATTGACTGGCATATCTCAGGGGGAGTGCGTAGGATCGACCACCCCTACGCTAAAGCTAGGTGGATCTCTAGCTCCATCAAGTGGACCCTTCCGGCTTGCTCGTGTGTCCTCAGCATGGGACAAAAATTCCATGTCGATAGAATCATAAATGTCCTCGATGGATCATGTGTCCTCGGCTTATACTTGGCTCGTTGTTCGACCCTATTTAGCAATACGTCCATCTTGGTAGATAGTGCACACACGTCTTCATTGGCTTCTTTGCTCTTTCTTGCAATGTTGGATGTTGCCTAAAGACCAGCCTTAGGTAGAGGCTATCTTTTTCATGAGAGCTTTAGCTTTTCAAAGGGTGAGTGACATAAATGCTCCTCCAACAGCAGCATCAAGTCATTCATGAGCCTTCTTAATTAATCCATGGTAGAAGCCTTGCATGAGCAACCAATCCTCTATCCCATGATGTGAACAATCTGAAATATATTCTTGAAATTGTTCCCATACTTCTAGAATGGTTTTATCTTTCTGTTGTTGGAAGTTGGAGATTTTTCCTCATAAGGCATTGGTTTTTCCTATAGGGAAAAACTTTGCTAGAAAGGCTTTTGAGCACTTTGCCCAAGTGTTAATGTCATCATTGTTGGCATAGAACCACTACTTCACCCTTCCTACTAGTGAGAATGGAAATAAGCGAAGTAGTATTATATCTTAAGCAACATCCTTGATGGTGATTGTGCTACTAATCTCTAAGAAATTCTGGAGATGAGCATTAGCATCTTCATGTGCGTTTTCGCTAAATGGGCTAGCTTGCACTATGTTGATGAGGCTTGGCTTGAGTTCAAACTCAAGGTTCTTGGTTTTGAGCGTTGGTCCTATATGAATGTTCTCAGCGCTTGGAGCAGAGAACTCACATAGTGTCTTGTCAGCCATAGCTTCATAAACTATTATTGAGCTGCCTCTTGACTAGTTTGATTCTGATTAAGAAGCTTATCCTAATGAGCCTTGTGTTGTTCTTTGGAGTGTAAGCTTCTGAGTGGATCAAAAGTAGCCCTGCAATACCCTGTATAAGATATAAACAAATAGAAACAAGGGTAAGCTAGTCAGAGCAGTGGTGCATAGTTATGATATCATCAATAAGTATTATTTGATCAATTTTCTTTTAGCTTGTGCCCTCCCCGACAACGACGCCAAAAATACTTGTTGATATTTCTTAGCATCACTGCTAATAATGAAACTTTTGACTTTAGAAAGAATATATATTTATACATAAGGAATTCTACAAGCACAAAGATATACCATTGTAGCACTTCACCCAGGAGTATTCTAGGTATCGTTTATTTATATTTTACTATAGGGAGGAGCAGTGGCTATGGAGACATTGATAAATATATACTTATGATGGAGTCATTAACTAAACACTTACTCAAAACAGGTGTAAGCCAATAAATATATATAAATGATAAATGCATGGCAATGATAATAATCCAGAGATAGAAATAGATACTCATAAATGCAGTATAGCTAGAATAAGTAATAAAACAAGAGGAAGATTCTTAAGTCATTCCTATATATCAATTCTTATGTACACCCAAGCATATATACTTTCATCTATAGCATAATTAACTCTTCATCTACACATAAGGGACATTACAAAAGGAAGATCAAGAATAGAGCTTGACTTCCTTCGCAACCACGTCCTACTTGGCCTACAAATAGGAGGTGGACTACAAAGGACTCAACGAGACTGTCAGTCTCGTGATCTACCACATGATCTAGAATGTAGGGTGCATCCATAGGTAAACAACGTATAAGCACCATGCTTACACAATGTCGACCACTTAACCCACTCAAGTATTGAGCTAAGCGCTTTGTGAACCTATGTGCAAACTTAGTATTAACTATGACTATATCAAGCATACTACCAAAGCAAACTAAGAACATGATAGATAGAAACATAATATAGATTAAGAATAAAGTCATGAAATGTAGAGGATACAATGGTTATACCATCCTTCAGATGACAAATCCAGAATCCTGAGTAGTAGCCCAACTCTACTTGAATCTTACTAGCTAGACTATACTAAGCTTTGAGGTATTGGATATCTATCCTATTCTCTCTAATGGATCTTCTTGGATAATTGTGGTAGCTCTTGATCAGCTTTCAAATGGCCTTCTAGAGGAGGTATGGTGGGCTATTTATAGGGAGAACCAGGAGTCTTGTGGGCCCATGAATCCATGGCAACATCAAATCTGAGCCCTCGATATGAACCAACCTTGAGCAAAGGCATAGATTGAATCTTAGAGGTGGTGGAGATACGACATTCAAAGCGAAGACTGACACATGGGGCTAGGATGCCGACCGGCCTACAGGTGGGGCCAACCTACCCCACCTAGGGGCCTCTTGGGTCGAGTCATAGTGCATTGTCTTCTAGATGAATTTAGATCCTTTCTAAGTCGGTTTCATCATGGATAAACATGATTTGATCTGACAATTGGTCCACCTTGCTTGTTTTCTGAATAAATCCTCCTGCAAACATAGATTCATCAAAACTTGTGCAATTTATTAGTTTAAACCCCTAGACCTATGTTGGTGATCCTATTCTTGCATTTATATAAGTAATATTAATAGTTTATGATGAGTGTTAACTACCATCAACACAAGCCTTTGCGCTAGCTTTCTTGTGGTAGGTGGCTTCATGTTGAGAATGGCATCGATTTTCTCTAGGTTATCGTCGATTCCTCTTGCTGATATGAGGCATCTGAGTAGTTTTCCTTTGCTTACTCCGAATATGCATTTCTCTAGGTTTAGTTTGAGCTCTGCCTTGTGGAGATTGTAGAATGCTCTAGAGAGGTCTTGGATGTGATCTTGTTTGAGTTTTCTCTACATGACAATGGCATCAACATATGCAGATATGGTTTTGTCCTCCTTGAACACTTCCTCTATCATACGTGCAAAGGTTGAGCCTATGTTGTGCAGCCCTTCTGCCATCCTTCAGAAGCAGTAGGTTCCAAATGGGGTGATGAAGTTTGTTTTTTCCTCGTCCTCTTGGTTCATCCAAATTTGGTGGTAACCTAAAAAATAGTTGACGAGTGATAGCAGCTCGCATCCCACTGCTGAGTGATGACGGTGCTTATTCTTGGTAGTGGGAAGTCATCTTTGGGGCATGCTTTGTTAAGACTAGTGAAGTTGACACACATTCTCCATTTTCCATTCTTTTTCTTTACTAGTATGACATTGGACAACCAGGTTTGATATTTTACTGGTCGAAGGACCCCGCGTCTGGCAAGCACTGGATTTCTACTTTTGCCTCTTGCTTTCTTTCTTCTAACATTTTGTAGAGCTTTTGTTTGACTGTTGGATAATTTTTGTTGACATCGAGGTTGTGCTCGATGATGGATCTGTCTACACCACGGAGGTCTTTTGCAGACCATGTGAAGATATTGTTGTTTTCTCACAAAAATTGGATGTGGTTGTTTTTGGCTTCAACATCTAGTAGTGAGGAGATGATCACTTGCTTGTCTCGATTACCTTCGAACGATGGTACCTTTTTGGTTTCTTCTGCCGGCTTTGCTCTGCTTGGCTACTCTTGTCTATCTAGCGGTTCTTTGCCTTTTCCTTGTTCAGGTTGTGCACATTTCTCTACCTAGGTGTGATTGTGCTCTCTGTAGCCCTAGTGCTATCTTGGTCGTCGTACACAATGATGACACCTTTGGTGGATGGGAGCTTCATGGATAGGTACATTGGGTGGAGAACAGTGCTGAAGTTATTTGTGATCCCTCGTCCAAGAATAGCATTGTAATTGTACAACATGTCAACCAAGTCAAAGGTTATGTGCTCAGTTCTGCTGTTGTACTAGTCGCCGAAGGTGACGAGCAAGGAGATCTTGCCGATTGCTTTAACTTGCTCGCCACTGAAGCCATACAGTGGGTTACCAGCTGGTTGTAGTAGGTTTCCATCGAGCTTCATGCTATCAAAGGTTGAGGCAAATAGAATGTCAATGGAGCTGCTGGTGTCAACCAGTATTTTAGTGACTACACATCCCATGTTTGTTTCGATGACCATGGCATTTGTGTGAGGGTAGTCTCGTAGCTTGAGGTCCGAGCTATTGAAGGTTATGGGTACATGTGACCATTATGAGTTTTTATGGGGGCCCTCTGTGGAGATGTGGTGCACCCATCTCATGTGCTCTTTTGTGCTGTCTTTTGTTGCATTGTCCTCATTGGACCTGGGTTATTGCAAGGATGACTCCGAAGGTTGAGGTTGGGTTATTGATTGTCATCTGGTTGGGTTGGTTGGTATGTTCTATTTTCACTTGTTGTTGCAGGGTTGAGCTGGTGGTGGAGGCAGTGGTGGTAGGGGTGGGTGTTGGTTTTGTAGTTAAGGTGGGGTTGGTGGGTGGGTGACAGTGTATGGCTGAGGGTTGGAGTGGGTTTGGTAGTTGTAGAGGTGTTAGGTGTTGTCGAAGCTATTGTAGTGATGGTAGTTTGTGAAGGTTGGGTAATGTTGAGATGATTGTTGTGAGGGTATGCTGTAGTTTACTAGTGTATAGTGGTATGGAGTGGTGATGGGGTTGGTGGGTTGTCTTCTTATGTGGTTGACTGGTTTTGGGGGCCCAGATGTTGCCTGCTGTGCCTCTTGGAACTCTTTCCCCTTCATGAAGTAGGTGCACTGTTTGGTTGTGTGTCCTTTTACTAGGCCAAAAATGGTAGTAAAGCTTCGTTGGGTCTTTAGGTAGGCGTCTGTTTTGGGTGTTGTTTCTATTGTCACCCTGGTTGTTGGGGAAAGTTTGTTGAGGCCTCATGTTTGGTTGTTGCTTTTGGCGCTGTGGAGGTGTGGTTTCGATGGCATTGACATTGATTGGGTAAGTGCGTGGGTATTAGTTCCTCTATTGCGGCTGTGGAGGCAGGCACGGCTGGGTTTTCTGAGCTTCAGATTTCAATCAGAAATATGTGTCTGCTATGCTGTATTTTTCCATGACTTCGTGCAATTCAGCAATCATCTTTGTTGGCTTCCTTGCGAGCCTTGAGGAGAATGGGCCCAGCCATAGGCTGTTGACTACCATGAGGATGACTGCTGAATTGGTTATGTTTGAGGTTCTGGTTCTGAGGTGAATAAACCATTGCCAGTACTCCTGAAGTCGCTCTCTTGTGGCTTGTTTGCAAGCAAATAGATCCATGGGATTGTTGGCTATGGGGTTGATGCCTTTGAAGTTTGAGCACAATTTGTCATGGAGGTCCCCCTAGGAATCAATGGACCTGGGTTGGAGGTTGCAATACCAGCTTTGAGCGAATGTCTTGGGCTATGATGACAAATGACTTTGCCATGGTGGTTTCATCTCCTCCTACCGCTGCCACTATGGCTTTATAGCTCATTATGAATTGTCGAGGCTCAACACTTCCATTATGCCTTGGTAGGTTTTGTGGTTTGTACTTAGGTGGCCAGCTCTTGGTTTGTAGGATTTGGGTTAGAGGCGACTTTGGGCCGTAAGGCATTGGCGGGGGTTCATTTCTTTGTGGCTAGGGTTGGATGGCTGGGGGAATGTATTCTGGATAGAGTTGGTGGATGCGAAGGTTTGGCTAGGGCAGAGGTGGTGGTGGTGGCGGGTTATTGCCGAGCCTCAGACCATGGTGAACTGGCTGCGGTGGTTGGTACGGCTCTTGCTCAGGTACATAGTTGGGGTTTGCTTCGACGGTGGCCAGATATTCATCCATTCTCCTAAGTTGTTCCTTGGCCTCGTCTACCTTCTGTCTGATGACCCGCAGGTGCGCCTACCTCACATGGGCCTCGACGTGACATCTTTTCTCTTAGAGCTCTTCATGCATCTGATTCACAGTGTTGACGCCTTTATCCTTAGCTTCCTCATCATTGTCTAGTGGTATATCACATGCACCATTGTCCCTCGGTGGGTCAGGTTGTGGATTGGCTTTAGCCACCACCACCAAAGCCTCGCCCAAACCCTGCACGACCTTTGTCAATTGCACGAAGGGTCAGCCCACCGAGGCCCCCATTCCCCTGTCAGTAGAGGTTCTAGCCACCGTTTCCGCCCCTCGTGGGGGTGGTCGATCTCTAACGTTGGCTCTTCTTGTAACATATGAAAACAACAAAACAACCAAACTACGGTGGTATTTCATCACATAAATAGAGTAGAGCAAGACAATTAAGAGATATTCCAATTCATTGCATCATTTTTAGTATATTATAGAAATTTGTCATGTGCTTACGCTGATACGCCATTCAAGAATGTGTATTATATAGCTTTTAACAAAAAAATACATCAGAAACATTTAGCCAGCTATAAAAACATAAATATGGACTCAGTTTGATCCTTCTATATTTTATTGGTTTAGCATGATGTGTCTTGACTCGGTAAACCTTGCACAATGCAGTAGTACCATAAAAAAGATTTGAAAAATGGCATCTAATTGAAAAAAGGGTCATCTAAAGATGATGAATTCAATGGACTAAAAAATGGACTCCTCACTGAATCCTTCAATAGCCACCAAACTGTCGCGGCAAACAAGAGTAGTGATAAGTGAGTACAAAATTTCTCAAAAGCTGAAGAGCATTCAGGATCCTCGACCCCTGCAATCTGCTCTCTCACTACCTCTTCCAAGTGAATAGGATCTAGAAGAAACGAAGGAACAATATTAAACTTGACATAGTGCTCCGCTAATCTCACTACTTGCAATGCAATTGTTAGTCGCGTACTTTTATCAAAAAAAAATTTGTAAGTCTAATATGCATTGTCAAAAACAGTGACTTGACACAATGTCCTTGCATTGAGGGCATACAAAACTTATCAAGTACCTGTGAAAATGATTATACCCATTCCAGTACCATGGAATGATTATACCCATTCTTATATATACTCACCTTCTGATAGCAAATTGGATTCCTCAATCACGTTGAACACTAGGATGATAGATGTTGGGAAGAAGTTGAAAAGAATTATATATAGTCCGTTGTTACACTGCAATTTCAATAAATAAATATAGGTCACTTTATATAAACCCGTAGGGTCTTTTTTCCACATGTAAAGAACATGTTCTAATTGCTCTATTCAACTTGGTACATTATTCGCTCATAGAAATGCAGTCTGGCTAAAAAAAGGGAGAACATAATCATCGTAGCGGAGCCAATATGAAGGGTCACTCGATGGCAAATGAAACTGAACTATCAACAGTAACCTAGGATCAAAAATTTTCAGTGTGGATTGTAGATGCTTGGTTCATATCTTATTTGCTAGCATTGATACAAATTCATGCACGTAGTACCTAGTGATGGATCACACGTCCTTATAAAAAAATTGTTACATGCTGCACTGATGTCATCCACAAGTCAAATTTCATTCTGCACTCAACCAATCGATGCACATAGTACCATTAACTTAATCAACAAAATGAAAGCTAAATTGGAAAAATAAAAAGAAACAGAATCATGACTTAAAGACTATCTGCACGTCACTCATGGTCACCTAGATTGGGAACGCCGGATGCCTTCGTCTCCAATTGCACCTTTTCCTATCTCCATGCAAAAATGTATGCAACGGTATTGTAGGGAATCCTTTTCAATTTGATGTTTAATTAGTCTGAAAGAAAGATGATATATATTTATTCAGTCTGAGAAATAGAATAAGTATATCTGGACAATGAACCTTCCCAATACAATGAACCTTCCCTATATCAGAACAGGAATGACAGCAGATTTTATCATAGACTAATTGTAGCTTACCAACATATTTTGAAACCAGCTTCTAATTGCAGTAGTGTTGTTCTTTTAATTCCAACAATATACATTAGTAAGAACTGAATCAACGAGATCTTATCGTGAAAAGACTGAAATGTATTGGAACTTGACCTTACCTCTCTTGCATGTTTACTGGACCAAAGCCTATAACTGGGGTATAGTATAGTGATTGAAATACTGTGGCACCAGCTAGTTGATGCATGTGAGAGTTTTTAAAACTCTAACATGCATCCAAGACTCCATTGACACTGCACAGTGCACACACATGTAAGCATAGTACACAATGCATGACGCTAGGATATTCTAGCAAGTAATAAAGCCAAGGCCCTCAAGGCATCCTACCAGGCTTAGCCAGCTCATCGTCAACAACTTCCTCATCGTCATTGCCATCGCCATGGCTTCTGTCACTGCTGTGCTCTTCACAGCATAGCTGGTCCGCATCGAGGATCTTGCCTATCGGCTGCACGCAGTGTGGCCACTCCATGTCCTCGACGACATGTTCGAGGATGATGACCGTGAAGCCCATGGTCATTGTCAACTACAGCATCTTCACGCCTATTGGGGTTTAGTCCCATATCGTGTAGCGATGGTGGGGGAGCACAACATATAAGGCGGGAGAACCCTCACCTATCAGGCTAGTCTTTTGGGTTAGGAAGGCCCAAGGCCTTATATGTTGTAGCTCCAGTGGACCTAGAACCTGTGGGAGCACAGACTCGTGGTAATGAGCCAGGCCAACTGTAAGCTAGCTCCAAGATCATGAACTCGGTGATCACCACTGGTTCCAACAATTGGTATCATGAGCCCAAGGTCAGAAAAGCTAAACCCAATAAAAAATCTCGAGCGTCACACATATGGTGGGGGCACCCCAATGTGTGACTAAGGGAGAGATTGTTGGGGTTTAGTCCCACATCGTGTAGCGATGGTGGGGGAACACAACATATAAGGCGGGAGAAACGAGCCAGGCCAGCTATAAGCCAGCTCCAAGATCATGAACTCGATGGTCACCACCGGTTCCAACAATTGGTATCATGAGCCCATGGTCAAAAAAGTTAAACCCAATATAAAATCTCGAGCATCACACATATGGCGGGGGCACCCCTATGTGTGACTAAGGGAGAGATTGTTGGGGTTTAGTCCCACATCATGTAGCGATGGTGGGGGAGCACAACATATAAGGCGAGAGAACCCTCACCTATTAGACTAGTCTTTTGGGTTGGGAAGGCCCAAGGCCTTATTGTTGTAGCTCCAGTGGACCTAGGACTTGTGGGAGCACAAGCTCGTGGTAATGAGCTAGACCGGCTGTAAGCCAGCTCCAAGATCGTGAACTCGGTGATCACCACCGGTTCCAACAACACCCACTCTGGTGTTCACGGACATGGTCATCAATAGGTACAAGCTGCGCGCCGATTGCGGAGCATGAACCTGTCTGGGATGCGGTGCAGCGCAGCACTCATCTTCTTTGGCCTCGCCAGGAACCTCCTGCACTACAGGTGGCGCAGCCGGGCACGCACGTACCAATCGTCTCCATGGAGATTCTCTCATTGCAGTACTACATCGGCATGGATCACTCCATGCTGCTACGCCCAACTGCCTCTTCTGCATGGCTGCCACCACCATGATCCTATCAACCTTCATCCAACTCCACCGCTCAAGGCGCCTGGTTCCGTCTCGCCCGCATGGTGCGTACCATGGCATCTGCGGGAGACGCGCATACCGGTGCATGTTCTAGGAGGAGGACAAGGGCAGCACAGGGATCTGTCTTTCCAAGGACCTCGTGCCCACTACCGGCCAGACCCTCAAAACCAACATCATTGCCTTTGGCCCTCTGGTCCTGCCTGCTTCTGAGAAGCTCCTTGTTGCTCTATCCCTCCTAAAGCGGAGGCTATAGAGCGGCCAAAAGCGGAGGCTACAGAGTGGCCGGGTGAGGTTGTATCGTCCAGACTTCCACACGGCATTCGAGCACTTTTGCATCCACGTCGGTGGGCATGGGGTCATCGACGAGGTGCGGCATGGCCTCGGCCTCTCCGATGAGGACGTGTTGGCGTCACGCCATCATCGCGGATGAGGCTGCACCATTTTGGAAACACATGTAGCAGTTTGGTGCTATACGAGCTAGCGTACATCGAGGCCAAAGGCAGCATGAGGAAGGGAGACCACATATGGATGATCTCCTTCAGCACCGTTTCGATTGCAATTGCAATAGCATGGCGTGGGAGTGCCTCAAGGCTGCCACTGACGTCGAGGGGTCATGGGCCGACTGCATCCACCACTACACAGTGCAACTCCTAGAAATTGTGGAGGCCCTTGACTAAATCTCTACTATAATGGACCAATCAAAACTATACTAGATCCCCTTCTAACAATTGTACACTTAGAAAATGCACATAGGAAATCGTCTCTATTAAAATCAAGAGCTAAAAACACCCCTCACGTGCTTCAAACCCAATCCGATGGCTGATGTTGTCTGTGTGATGGCAGGCTTCTCATGCCTCCTCCTGCGTTTGAAGCCTCACTCCACCTCCAGCGCCCCACACCCCCACCCATCGGTGAGAGTTCAATTTGTGGCTTGTCCTTTTCTTTTTCCCAAAAAAAATGAAATATCATCCTCCCTCCTCTCCCCTCCCCTCACCTCCCCTCCTAGTCCATGACTCATCACACTTATCAATCCGTAGCTAGGGTTCCCACCGGTGCCTCTCACCGCCCATCTCCAGGCCACATGGCGGACCTCGCCAGTCGTGCTCGCACCCCGACCCAGGCCCCACATCACCGGCCCTCACCAGGTCGCATGGAGACACACTCACCGACCCTCCCCATGCTGCGTGGCGGCACCCTCTATAGGGTTGCATGCGTCGCTACCTACGCGCACGCCTGCCACCTCCGCGTGCGGCTTCCTGGGCAGCGTGGGCTGCCACGACCGCACTGTTCGGCTCAAGCCTCCCTGTTCGCCGGGGTCTAGGACCACCTAGTGCCGGAGATCTCATCACTGACAGTTGTCAACTCACGGCGACCATCCTCAACTTTGCCATGTTCCTCTAGATGCAGGCAAGTACCAGGAGCGGCCCCCGCTGTCATTCGTGCCGGATCCAACCACTTTGGCGTGGCATGGTCGACGCAGTCGAGCCCATCATGTGTGGTCCGGCCCGACAACCACGTTTGCTCCTTTGCCGACCTCGGGTCCTTCGCTGACTTCATCGTCGCCGAGGAGAAGTAGTGGTGAGTTCTTATTTGTGCTACTATAATTCCTTTTGGTTTTTTTTGTTTGAGGTCACGGTGGTTCGATACTTTGGATTCAGAAGCATAAATGTTTGCTATTTTTAGAACCAGTAAATCTCTAGATACTTTGTTTGTGAGTTGCCACAAATGATGGATCAATGGTGACATGAATAGAATCTATTGGGTTCACGATGCAAATATGGTCCTTTGTTCGATTGTAGTATAGTAGTACTATTGTGTTCGCTTGGTAGTGGTGTTGCAAAATGTAATCCGGATAGGATTTTCATTTATGTGTTCATGTTAACTAGACAATGCATAGATAAATGGATAATGCCTTTCATGGCCATACATGCTAATAACAAACAAAAAATTCTTTGCAGGCAACATACCCCCTGTTATCGAGATATAGTAACCATTCCGATTACTTCTGCTTTTTTGTATTGCTAATTTTGTTGATTTATTCTTGTAAGTTGATTCTCCTGCAGAGGCCTCTTTTTCTATCCTATTGTGATGGTTATGGAGTGCAGTGGATTGAGCCTGAATTTTCTGCCAAAATCACAGGAATCGTGCTAGGGTTGTATGAGGACAGCAGATACAAGTCTGCATCAAAAAAGGTGCACCTAAAGCAGGTTGATATTATTGGACTGGGTTATGGTGCCGAGATGGATCAGAAACAAGTATGTTAATTATCTTCGTCAGGTGTGATATTCAGAAGAGAGCTTGTAAACTCTCGTGCAAATGTCCTTACCCCTTGTCAATAGATCTTTCATCAAACTTTGATTGTTCTTCATAGATTAATTGTTAGTATACTTATTGCAGTCATCCTTTGTCCTATTAGCCATGCTTGCGGAGGAGGCACAAAGATCGCTTCTACTTACAGTGATGTGTTCACTACCACAATACTAGATGTAGAGAAATGCAAAGAGTTGAAGATATGTTTCTGCTTGGGAGTTGCTATTGTGTTACAAACTCACTGATGGGAACGTCAAGAGAAAGCTAGCTATTGTTGTGAAGGGTTTAACTTTTGAAAGGTTTGTACTTTGTAGTACTTGCAACATATTTAGTGGCTTTGTGAAAAACTAGAAGTAGACATGAAGGTGAAATAGTTTGTTATTTTTCTTATGCTTGATTTGCTTATGACTCCAGTGGTGTCTACAACAGACTAGGCCAGGCTACAACATCAAGCTGATGAAATTTGACATGGGAGGCTCTGTAGCTGTATTTGGTGCAGCTGAAGCTTTGGGATAAATCAAGCCTCTTGGAGAAGAGGTACTTTATTTTTCACAGCCTCATAGTTGTATGAGATGTACAGGGTTTATCGCTTTACCCATATTAATTTATCTATTGAATTTCTATGATTTTTCCCTTCTCACAGGGTCCCTTTATAGTCGTTGCCTATAAAAATATGATTCGTAGTTGGGCACGACATGACAAGTAATGACAGTCGACAGGTTGAACGCAGCCCTAATCCTGCTGGCGTCTAACCCCTCTATAAGGTGATGTCTCCGGGTGCTTCAACTAGTTGGTGCCACAGTATTTCAATCACAAAACTACACCCCAGTTATAGGCTTTGGTCTAGTAAACATGCAAGACAGGTAAGATCAAGTTCCAATATATTTTAGTCTTTTCAAGATAAGATCTCACTGATTCAGTCCTTGCTAATGTATTTTGTCGGAATTGAAAGAACAGCACTGCTGCAATTAGATTCTGGTTTCAAAATATGTTGGTAAGCTACAATTAGTCTATGACAAAATCTGCTGTCATTCCTGCTCTGATATAGGCAAGGTTCGTTGTATAAGGAAGGTTCATTGTCCAGATATACTTATTCTATTTTTCAGACTGATTAAACATATATAATCTTTTCTTTCAGACTGATTAAACATCGAATTGAAAAGGATTCCCTACAATACTGTTGCATACATTTTTGCATGGAGACAGGAAAAGGTGCAATTGGAGACGAAGGCGTCAGGCGTTCCCAATCTAGGTGACCATGAGTGACGTGCAGATAGTCTTTAAGTCATGATTATGTTTCTTTTTATTTTTTCCAATTTAGCTTGATTCGTTTTGTTGATTAAGTTAACGGTACTATGTGCATCCATTGGTTGAGTGCAGAATGAAATTTGACTTGTGGATGACATCAGTGCAGCACGTAACAATTCTTTTTATAAGGACGTGTGATCCATCACTGGGTACTACATGCATGAATTTGTATCAATGCTAGCAAATAAGATATGAACCAAGCATCTACAATCCACACTTAAAATTTTTGATCCTGGGTTACCGTTGATAGTTCAGTTTCATTTGCCACTGAGTGACCCTTCATATTGGCTCCACTACGGTGATTATGTTCTCCCTTTTTTAGCCAGACTGCATTTCTGTGAGTGAATAATGTACCAAGTTGAATAGAGCGATTAGAACATGTTCTTTACATGTGGAAAAAAGACCCTAGGGTGAATATAAAGTGACCTATATTTATTTATTGAAATTGCAGTGTAACAACGGACTATATATAATTCTTTTCAACTTCTTCCCAACATCTATCATCCTGGTGTTCAACGTGGTTGAGGAATCCAATTTGCTATCAGAAGGTGAGTATATATAAGAATGGGTATAATCATTCCATGGTACTGGAATGGGTATAATCATTTTCACAGATACTTGATAAGTTTTGTATGCCCTCAATGCAAGGACGTTGTGTCCAGACACTGTTTTTGACAAAGCATATTAGACTTACAATTTTTTTTTGATAAAAGTAAGTGACTAACAATTGCATTGCAAGTAGTGAGATTAGTGGAGCACTATGTCAAGTTTAATATTGTTTCTTCATTTCTTCTAGATCCTATTCACTTGGAAGGGGTAGTGAGAGAGCAGATTGTAGGGGTCAAGGATCCTGAATGCTCTTCAGCTTTTGAGAAATTTTGTACTCACTTATCACTACTCTTGTTTGCCGCGACAGTTTGGTGGCTGTTGAAGGATTCAGTGAGAAGTCCCTTTTTTTAGTCCATTGAATTCATCGTCTTTAGATGACCCTTTTTTCAATTAGATGCCATTTTTCATATCTTTTTTTTTTGTACTACTATGTTGTGCAAGGTTTACCGAGTCAAGGCACATCATGCTAAACCAACAAAATATAGAAGGATCAAACTGAGTCCATATTTAAGTTTTTATAGCTGGCTAAATATTTCTGATGTATTTTTTTTTGTTAAAAGCTATATAATACACATTCTTGAATGGCATATCAGCGTATGTACAGGACAAATTTCTATAATATACTAAAAATGATACAATGAATTGGAATCTCTCTTAATTGTCTTGCTCTACTCTATTTATATGATGAAATATCACCGTAGTTTGGTTGTTTTGTTGTTTTCATATGCATCCATCAAATATAGCCTTGGCGTTAGCACGGCATTATACCGGTGCATGTAAAAGGAATACAATTTCCATCAGGTGTTCGATTGGCATTGCCATGCGCTGGCTGCCCTATGCTGCATCCTGGTACTGCAGGTGTGCTGCCAACTGCTGCTTGCACTGCTACTGCCGCACGACACCTGCTAGATCGGCTCAGCTGATTGGCCAGCCGGCTAGGCCGTTCGCCCTGGTTGTTTGAGGAACTGGTTAGGACGGGTTGCCTGTGTCCGCAGCCAACAAGGCTGTTTTGAGCCCATGAAAACTGGCCTGGCCAGTTTGGATTATCTGTTCCAGTTCAACTAGGACTCATTTTGGTCAAGATTTGGATGGGACTTTTGATAGAAAACTTGAAGAATACGATCTGAAGTTGTTTCTTATTAGGATAAGACCATCCCATCTATATATATGAGAGGATCATAGCCGATTGAAGTATCCAACACTCAATAGTCAAAAAACACATCTACAACCTCTCTCTACCCTCTTTTCCTATCTGCCTCCTCTCCTCGTTCTTCGTCGGTGCTGCATGACTGGAGGATCGACGACGACAATGCTCTAGAGCGGTTAGGCTAGTTAGAGCAGCCCATAGCCACCGCACGCCCTGACGGAGTCCCTCCCAGGTGTGTGGGGTTTCGGGTCTCAAGAGAACTCACTGGCATGTCTTGCGTATTGCGCTCCTTGCGAGGCTCCTCCGGCGACGTGTCTTACGTATCACGCTCATCGCTAGAGGCACAAGGTCTAGGTGTGGAGATCCCTTAGGCGCCGACCGATTCCTAAATCGGCTAGACCCTACATCGAGTGATCTAGCTCCTTATCGAGTGTGTGACCTAATTAAGCGTCAACACACTTTTCGGCGACTCCGTTGGGGACGATTGGTTAGGCTATCTCCTATAGCCGATCTTTCTAACCTAGCCAATTTGTTGGTTCCTATCTATCCCTTTTGTGTTCTTATTACCATTGCTTAATCAGGCCTAAAAGGCCGATAACATCTGGTCTTAATCTCCCCTTTCAAGATGTGGAGCAACGATCGTAATGGTGAGTTCACTGGTCTAATGGTTCAGGATAGCATTGTCAAGTCTACAACAATAACTGAGGTAGACTCTCCTCTTTTTGATATTATGATTAAGACTATGTCCGAATTTGATAAGTTAGAGGAAAGAATATTTAGTACTCCTATTGCTACATTACCTCATGCTGCACATATTAGTGAATCGGCCCTAGCTTTTAGTCAACCTCAATATGAGAGGTCGTTTGACTACTATCTTGATGAACATGGCAGGTTTGTTTTTGATAATCAATCTGAATTGGCCTTTTTCACGCCTGAAACCAAAAGGGCCAATTTGGGAGGAGTTAGCAATAAACTACCTACTGAAAGGCCGTACTATTTTGATCAATAATCAATCCAAATTGGTCTCTTCGGCGCCTGAAACCGATAGGACCAATTTAGGAGCGGCTAACACTATACCTCCTAGTAAGAGGTTGTCTTACTATTACATTGATCAAAATGGCAAGCTTATTTTTAGGAATAAATCCGAATTGGTCTCTTCGGCGCCTGAAACCAATAGGACCAATTTAGGAGGAGTTAGCACTATTCTTTCTACTGTTACATACACGCCGAATTCGGTTCATACCTCTCGAACGGATGACGGGACAGCAGCACCACATGCTTGATTGCCTCATATTATGATTTTGTCTGACTCTCTAAAGTCATCAAGCATGGTTCCAATGCCTGAGGCTTCATGTAATGCCTCCCAAACCAATTCATAAAAATGTATTAATCGGTTTTGGAAATCAAAAGAGGCAGAATTGGACATGCAAGCAACGCATGATGGAGATGTATATCCTTTAACTTGCAATAAGACACTTTCCATGGCTAAAACTCTGGACATAAATAATCTGACCGTCTTGATTAGGCCGGAACAAGCCGATTACACTATTGGAAAAAAATGTGATAATTGATGATCCTAGAGAACCTAAGAAGGGAAAGAATGTCTTAGATCGAAAGGTGGTGCTAGAAAAGTCCAATGGTAATCGAGAGAGCCTCAAGATCACTATCAAATCTTCTGGGCTCGGGGGGCAAGCCCAAGCTCTCATGGACAAGCAGAAATCAGCCACTAATCCTATTGTTTGAAAAGGGTCGACTAGGCTGACTTTAAAAGTCAGCCAAACTGATTTTAATGTTAGTGGGCAGGAAAAATCAGCAAGACCGATTTTCCAAATCGGTCAAGCTACAAACAAAAATTGCAGCACACATGTAAAAATAGAGTGTTGATTCCTTACCCATTAATATGTCAAATTCCTCACCATTGGAGGATGCCTATTGGTTTAGCTCACAATGAGCAGCGATATGTTCCTCATAGCCGATTGAGATACGATCAATCGAGCTCCAACAAGGCAGGACCGATTAAGCCAGTGTTGGTTAAACTTGCCAATCTGGTCCAACAAAAGGGTAAGGCATTAGTAGAGCAAGTTTTTGTGTTGAGAAATAAGGAAGTTCTCATTAATCCCATAGGAAACGCCGATGAGCAAATTATCTTCAAAATTGGCTCAGCAGATTTTCCAATCAAAGGAAGTGAAGGACCGATTGTCATTGATAATCTGGACCCATCTGATGCTAAGGCGATTTCAAAGGGTGCTGTTATTAATAATCATGAAGCCCAAAATAGCACATTGGCCCCTGAGAGCTTCCAACCGACATGGTGCCCTTCAGGTTTGTCGAGGATGCAAAAGCGCAAACTCCAATGTGCTTGTTGAAAGAAGTTTAAGGAAGATGGGCTAGCAAACATGGGGAAACAAATTTTTAGCAAGGATCCAATTGTCCCTCAATCAAACAAGAAAGAACTGGCTGCCTACTCAAAGTCGGCTGAGCTGACTTCCTAGTCGGCTGAGTCGACTCCCCCTATCCTTGCTGCCCTGGCCGATCCCCAATCGGCTAAACTGACTCCAGAATTGGCTAAGCCAACTTTCTTAGGCCCGGATGCCTCCGGGGTATCTTAGTTGATTCAGCCTCTGCTGTTGTTGTTGATATTGTTCCCATAGATTTTGGGGAGCATTCTAGAGATCAAGATGACTTTGCACCCTAGAGTGCTATTTTCTAGAAGCCAACAGACCACATGAATCACCTCAAGCCACTACATGTCAAGGGCTACATTAATGGCAAACTAGTCAACAACATGTTGGTGGATAACGGAGACATGGTAAATCTAATGCCATATTCACTTTATGAGAAGCTCGGCAGATCTGATGAGGAGCTAATTAAGATTAGGAGGATGGTCAAAGGTGTTGGAGGAAATTCTATTTTGGCTAAGAGATTTGCCTTGATGAAGCTTACTATCGGGAGCAAAACATTGGCCATTGTCTTCTTCGTTGCAAAGGTGCAACGGAGCTACAGTTTGATTCTTGGGCACGAATGGATTCATGGCAATCAATATGTGCCTTCTAACTTGCACCAATTCCTCATTCAGTGGGTGAATAATAAAGTTGAGATCATCCATGCAGACTCATCGGCATATGCCACGGTAGATGCCCCTTTGCTTGGGGGGGCATGATGATATGATTTCCTTGTCAGCGAGGGACCTTGCTGGTTTTGAGTCACTAGAGGAGGCTTTGTTCCCATTTTTTAGAGCCAATTGATGATCAGCTCCATATCATGTTGTGTAAATTCTTATTGGATAGGGCTCACATCGGCCAACCCATGTGGAGAATAGTTGATATTGGGATTAGCACTAGCCATGGCCAATGTTTGTAGGTAAAGAGTCAGAAGTCAATTATAAACTTAATTGTGCTTCTCAAGGAGTATCTATCAACACCATCTATTCCTTGTGCATTTAGGAGAGGAGCTCCATTCACATCATATATTATTGCTAAAGAGGTTGTATCGATGTTGTGCCATTTTGATGCTGAGATGAGCATGTTCTAGCTTTTGGTGATTCTTTATTAATCATGCAGCAAGTCATGTGTGTGTATTAATGCTTAGAAGGGTCACTAAATATTTATTTTGATAGATTCCTTGATATTATCAATCAATTTACCAAATTTCAAATTCAACATATTCCGAGGCATGAGTGTTGATATTTCTTAGCATCACCTTAATTCTAAGTTGTCATCCCTAGCAATGATGCTAGAAATGCGATGTGGTAATTATTGAGAACACTTGTAAATTTATATATATATTAAGTAAACCACAAGCACACATATAATATACCATCGTAGCATTTCACCCGGTATCATTATTTATATTTTATCCATAGGGAGGAGCAATGGGTTTGGCACAGAGATATTGTCAAATATGTATACTTATGACAAAATCATTAACTCTCATGCTATAGCAGGGGTAAGTCAAATGATAAATAAATGATAAGTGAAAGGCATTAATAGTAATCTAGAGATAGAAATAGATACTCATAAATGTAGTATGGCTAGGCAGAAGATTAGTTAAGAGCAAAAGATTCCTAAGTCATTCCTTATTTACTAAGTATTTTGTACACCCAAGTATATACACTCTCATTTATAGCATAACTAACTCTGTATCTATGGATAAGGAACATTACTAAGGATGATCAAGAACAAAGCTTGACTCCCTTCGTAACCAGGTTCTACTTGCTCTACAAATTGGGAGTAGACTACAAAGGACTCAACAGGAGTGTCACATCCACGATATACCACATGACCCATAGTGTAGAATGCATCCATAGGTAAACAATATTTAAGCATCATGCTTACATAATGTCGACCACTTAACTCACTCGAGTATTAAGCTAAGCGCTTTGCGAACATATGCATATATTCATCATCAATCATAACTATATCAAGCATATAACTAGAGCAAACTAGGAACATAATAAATAGCAACGTAACATTGAAGTAGCACAAAGTCATAAATAAAGAGGGATACAATGGATAAACCGGCCTCCATATGGTGAATCCAGAATCCTGAGCAATAGCCCAAACTATACTTGAACCTTGTTAGCTAGCCTATACTAGAACTTTAAAGAATTGGAGCTCTATTCTCTTCTCTCTAGAAACCCTAATTTTTTATCTGATCTTGACTTATGGCAATGCTTCAGGGAGGGGGCAGGGGTTGGTATATATAGGCTGGAGCGTCAATCCTAAGCCCTCGGATGAAACCGACTTGAATAAACGATGTAGATGCAATCTTGAAGGTGGTGGAGAATAGACGTAGTGAGGTGGAGACTGATAGGTGGGGCCAGGGGTCAGCCGGCCTATAGGTGGACCTGGTGGCAGCGCCTCAGCCTCTGCTTTGGTGTGGTGTCTTCCCGAGTCTTCTGGAACCTTCTAGGGTAGTTTTTGTTGTGGATAAGCATGATTTAATTTGACATTTTGATCCTCTTGATGGTTTTCTAGAATAAACCCTGCTGAAAACATAGATTCACCAAAACTCATAGAAATTGTTAGTTTAAACCTCTAAGTCTATGTTGGTGATCATTTTTATGCATAATTTCAAATTATATTGATGGTTTATGATGGATGGTAACTACCATCAACAAACTCCCCCAAGCTTAACCTTTGCTCATCCCTGAGCAATGCCAAATTTTTGTAGTGGTTTAGGAGTTTTAGGATTTTTGAAAACATTGAAACAACTTCTCAAAAGTACACATGTGTTCAAACAAGAATTCTCCTCCGGATTAGAACAAACTAATCTGACTTTCAAACTTACCCATCTTACCTTCAACCATGGGCCCTATAGCCTTCACTTAGGTCTTGAGCAATTGAAAGACAGAATGATCAAGTTAAGCACTATGTCTCAAGTTCTTTGTTCAACCATTATTCTAGAGTTTTTGCAACTTTTTAAAAATAAAACTCAAAATTTCCATTGTATGACACTCTCAAGTCTCTAAAAATATGTGGTATTTGTGGATCCTCAATAAGGCAAAAATGATGTTATGCCTTTCTCTTCCTACAACTAAAGCTTATGTGGAGCTCATAGGAATTGTGATAACATGAAAGAGCATACATGCAAATACATATATTGTAAAGTCAAACAACGAATCCAAAGAGAGTTAAGTCTTACAATCAAATCAAGATGTGCATGTGCGTGGAATATATGGTGGATATATATGGTGGCTAACTTAATTCTACTATGCTCCTTGAAAACTTGTCTCTCTTTTGAAACTTGGAAACATTTGCAAGAGAACATGGGCTATATTATTCATTTCTTTTCTTCTCTTTTTTTCAAGCGGGCATCTAAGTACCCATTGTTTTAAATATCTCGGACACTTGTCCATTTTTTCTCAACTTTCCTCTTTTTTTCTCTTTTTTTATGAATAACTCTTGGATATCCCATGCTTCTTTTCTATAGTAAAATATTTAAGAGATAGCAACAAGAACTTGGAGTATTTATTTGGTGGATGGATACCTATCTAGAATATTTTTTGTGTTTACTCCCAGTGCAGGAGTAAAACATTTTTGGGTGGATCTAGATGGAATGAATGTTTTTGCGCTTACCCCCAGTATAGGAGTAGTGCATATGTGGGTGGTGTGTACGTGATCTTGATTTTCAGAGCATGACAAACCTCTCATAAGGATCAACAAAGCTTGACCAAACTCAATACAAAACAAGTAGCATATAAGAGTGGAAGTTTTCCTAGCTTAAATATCATGTTTGGCTCTAGTAGGAATTCAAGCTTTGTCGTACAAGAACTCATCATGTTGCATTTTTATGTTTTTCAAAAGAAATCTTTAGAACTTTAGTGTCTCTAGGAACAAGATAAACAGCAGCTCAGACCTTCTCATATCATATCCATCAATTACTTGGACTTAGATCAAGCATATGCTACCCATGAGTTTCAAGTTCAGAGCAAATTCTCATGTCAAAACAATCTTATCCAAAACTCAGGAGAATTCAAGGCTAAAAACTAGGTACTTGAAAGCAATTATAATAGAGCAACTATTCATCATTTCCATTGTGAATCATCATCTTCAAGTTCTTTTTATTTATTGGCTCTTTAAAAACATAAATTTAAAGCAAACTTTATACACTCTTTTTATTTGGTTCTCATCATTTTTTTAGATCACACCTTACTAATATATAAAAGTCCAATTTTTATTTTGTTTTCTAGTTATGCATCTTTTTTAAATATATAAGACAGACTCGAAAAATAAGAGGAAATGGAAACAAAATACTAGAAAAGAAAACTTACCTTAGATACTGGGGAATCCTCCTCCCCTAAGCTGGGTGTTGCTGTGGTCGGTCGATCAGAATGGTGGGTCAATGTTGAGACACTGGAATAGGTAGTGTCAATTCTCGTTCTCCTACTGCTGATGTTGCTAGATGTTGGTAATGCGGTCTCCCATCTCTGCTTGCCACTAGGAGTGTTAGTGAAGCGTGTTTTGAATGTCTTGCTGGGTCTCCTCGATGGTGGTGAGCCTGGTGTCGAGGTGGGCATAATCCATCTACTGGTCATGATAGCCCATGGACTGATCATGGTAGCCACAAGCAGAAATGGACATACGTCCTCCCTGGTAGCCGCTTGAAACTTTTTCATATTGATGTTGTTGATAGTAGTCAAAGTTGCCATCCTGCCACTGCTCACTTGAGCCCTGCTACCAGGAGCTCTCAGAGTGCTGAGGAGCAGGCTGCTCCCAACCAGCATGCTCAGGTTGATACATGTGGTAGGATCTCAGCTGATCCTAGCCTACATAGCTGGTGAAAGTCGGTCCCTCTGGAATTGGATCATCGTCAAGGTACCTAGGCTGTGGGTTGCGAGTCAATCTTGTAGAGGCACTCCTGCGAGGGGTTGCCTCCTTAACCTATAAATCAAAGACAAAAGAATCCACCGCATACAAACCGAGATTCTAGTCTAGAAACGAGATCTCAGTTGTATAATCCATGTACATCATGACAAGTTTCCCATCCTTATTCTTTGTTAACATGTGTGCTTGGACAAAATATTCATAATCAATATACCAATGGGGAATGTCATCAATGTAAGCAATGGAAGCATTTTCCAAAAGACCCAAATTTTTGGCTATGTGGGTGACCAAAGAAGTACACCCAACATTTCCCATAAGTTCAAGAATTTTTGTCCATTATCTCATCATAAATTTCACCGGTGAAACCTTTCTTCTCTTAACCATGGCATAAAGCAGCTTAAGTTCATCATTTCTTACCGTGCGAAAATCATTTCTAGGAAATAAGGAAAATCCTAGCCACTTATGCATAAAGCACAGGGTAGGGTGATGAATTTGATTTGTACGAGGACAGTAACAAGTAAGTTCTTTAGATATTTCTCTCGAAAATTTTGTCCTTTCAAAATCTTGTATAGCGATGTCAACATCAACTACGCACTAAGCATCGAATCCTAGAATCTCACTAAAATTCTTCTAGGGAACAGAAAAGTCTTTCCCAAAAAGTCTAAAAGTGACTTCAGAATTAGTGGTTTGCAAGGTGCATAGAAATTCAGCAGTTAAAAGTTTTGACCCCGACTCATTAAATTTCTAAACATTCTCCCACCCAGTAGTTTTAAAGATGATTTTAAACTCAGTATTCATACCTATTGACTGCTAGAGGACTGGATCATAAGCAGGAGTGAGAATGAACTTCTGAGTCTTTAGCTTCTTATAGGTGTCCTTCTTCGTCTTGTCCCAAAGCTTGAGATGCTTCTCCTCTAGGAGAATGCTCTTCTCTGTGGATGATGACCCGGACGGTGCTCTGACAGCGGGAGATGGAGTGTCAATCTGTATGTCGGCGCTGGCTCATGAAGACATACTCCTAGTAGAGCGAGATGAAGACGAGCGGGTGAAAGTGCCCTTCAACTTGCGCATCATCCTGCAAAAACTGGCAGTACAACACAACTCGTGGAATGGGTTAGGAAAATAAAATGTCAGCGGTTAGTCATCCAAGAGTTAGTCGATCGAGGGTCAGTTGTTCTAAGTTGCCTAATGAATTTTTCTAATCAAGATTTTGGCGGAACTTTCCCCCTTAATTCTATTGATTTTTCCTCTCAATTTTAATAGCACTTTCACTCTTAAATCTTCTCACTTCTACTCTTAGTTTCTCTCACCCTTGCTCACAATTTAGCAACACTTTCACTCTAGAACTTCCTCTTCTTTCCTAATTCAAAAATCACTTCTACTAAGTGAATTTTCAAAGTACGAAATTGGGAACTGGAATTTCAAACTTGGGATGTTTGATTGCAGTTGTGGTTGTGGCCGAGAGCAAGCAGGAGGGGTGGTATTTATAGGCGGGAGAACGATAGGCTGGTGGGCACCAAATTGTGGCCTAATGGCCTCCCCTTCTTCCTGATGCTTCTTTACTTCATGGTTAAGCAAGGTGAGTGCTGCTTTCGGTGGAAATGTGCTCTGGATGGTGCAGAGTGGAGATGGAGGTGGAAATGGAGGTGATGGTAGAGATAGAAGTGATGGGTGGTGGTTGAGTGGGTCCCATGTGTCTATATTTCTATCGTATACACATGTATATATATATATAAGCAATACAAAAAAATTTTATAATACTATGAAATATAAGAAGAAGAATGAATGGTATTTTTAAGTTTTAAATTTTTATGCCTCCATGGTAAATATTTCTTATGGTTTTTTACGCTCCATAAAAATTACTTGCATGGGGCTTGAATTTATAATGTCATGATGAGAATTTCTATATTTTTCTAATGTAGATGTTGAAAAGTAAATATGCTAAGATAAGATAATTAATGCAATGTGAAAAAGTAAATATGGATAACTACCGATTTTACCTCCCGACGAGGGTTCGGAATTTTAAGTCTACCGAACCGGACTTCTCCAATCGTGTTTATTCCTCAGGTGCGTCAGTCAGTCCCGAAGATAGAGATCCTGATGGTTGTACTAGCTTCTCTTGCCACTCCAAATTAGAGCATTGTTCCGGTCTTGCCTTGAAAGTGAATCGCCCTTCCTTGCCATTGATATGGAATTTGATTTCTCCGGCTCTGACATTAATGTGTGCATTTGTAGTGCTCAGGAAGGGCCTCCCAAGAATGAGGAGTGTTTTCATGTTCTCCTACATGTCAAGTACTACAAAATCCACTAGAACAAGGAAACTTTTTATTTTTACCAGAATATTCTCGGCAATTCCTGCAGGGTAGCAAACCTATTGGTCGGCTAGTTGTAGACACATTGACATTGGCATGAGCGTTGAATAGTTGAGCTTCTTAAAAACCTTCTTGGGCATGACACTAACACTTGCTCCAAGATCGCATAGAACATTCTCAAAGTTCTGGTCTCTGATCGAACAATCGATAGTGGGATATCCTGGATCCTTCTTCACCGGTGATGTGTTCAGGATGGCCACACTACACTCCTCCATTAACTTGATTACCTCAGTGGGGGACAGTGGTCTCTTGTTGTTCAGGATGTCTCTAAGGTACTTCACATAGGTAGGTACCTGTATAGCATCTAGCAGAGGAATATTGATATATAACTTTTGAATTACCTCTACAAACTTATCAAACTGCTCATCCATTTTGGCTTTTCGATTTTTGCATGGAAATGGTAGGAAGGTGGTGTCATGAAAATCTTGCATTATTTCTTGTGCTTGTGGCTCAACTTCTTTGACTTCATCGTCCTTCTTCTCCTCTTGTGTTGCTGCCGGTTTCTTACCTATCATTGTCGGATATGACAGATCATGAGTAGATTTGCCACCTCTTGTGGTTATGGCATTGACCTTCTCAAGGTTAGTAGTAACAGGCAGAGTGGCAGCCAACTTGGCTAATTGTGATTCTATCTTTTTATTATAGCTAACTTGGTCTTGGTAAGTTGATCGCTATTGTTGTTGATTCCATCCTTGTCTCTGTTGTTGTGGAGTAGAATTGTTGATGACAATGTTTGCGTCTTCTTGATATTCAGGGAAATCAACCTCTAAATATTCTCCACATATGTTTTGATAATTAAAAGCATCTTGAATGGCCTGACGATCTTTCTTGTAATTGGCTCGCTGTTAAAGCCAATTCAACAGTACATCCATCTTAATTGATAGTGCACACACCTCTTCTGGTACTTCTTCGCTCTTATTGCATGCTTGAATATTATATTGAGACCAGCCTTGATTAGGGGCTATCTTCTCCATGAGAGTTTTAGCTTTTCTAAGGGTGAGTGACATAAATGATCCTTCAGCAGTAGCATCAAGTTGTTCATGAGCTTTTTGAGTTAATCCATGGTAAAAGTTTTGCATGAGCAACCAATCTTCCATCCCATGATGAGGACAATCTAGAATGTATTATTGGAAATGTTCCCATGCCTCTAGAATGGTTTTTCCTTTCTATTGTTGGAAGTTAGAAATCTTTCCTCTTAAGGCATTGGTCTTGCCTATAGGGAAAAACTTTGCTAGAAAGGCCTTCGAACATCTTGCCCACGTATTGATGTTATATTTGTTGGTGTAGAACCACTCCTTTGCCCTTCCCACTAGTGAGAATGGAAAGGGCAGAGTAGTATGATGTCTTGAGCAATGTCCTTGATGACAATTGTGCTGCTAATCTCTAGAAAATTCTGAAGATGAGCACTAGCATCTTCATGTGCCTTTTTGCTAAATGGAGTAGCTTACACCATGTTGATGAGGCTTGGCTTGAGTTTAAACTCAAGGTTGTTGGTTTTGAGTGTTGGTCGAGTGCGGATCTTCTTAGTGCTTGGAGCAGAGAACTCACGCAGAGTCTTGTCAGCCATAGCTTCAGAAACTGGTGTTCATCTTCCTATTGATTGGTTTGATTCTAATTGATAAATTTTGTTGATGAATTAGGACCAATCCTACAATACCCTGTATAAGATATGAACAGAGACAAACAAGAGTAAGCCTGCTAAAGCAGAGGTGTTACAATTTTATCAATAAGTATTTCTTTGATCAATTCTCTCTAGCTATGTGCCCCTCCCCGGCAATGGTGTAAGAAATGCTTGTTGACATTTCTTAGCATCACCTTAATTCCAAGTTGTCATCCCTAGCAATGATACTAGAAATGTGTTGTTGGTAATTATTGAGAACACTTGTAAATTTTTATATATATATTAAGTAATCCACAAGCGCACAGATAATATACCATTGTAGCATTTCATCCGGGAGTATACCAGTGTCGACGAAATATGGTCGGTAGTCTACCGAGGGGTATACCCACAGTAGTAGATGTTTGGTGGAGGTGTGCGTGATCAGGAACCGGATGGTAATAGAGACACAAGGCACAAGATTTATGTAGGTTTAGGCCATTAATGTGACGTAAAACCCTACGTTTTGTGCTCTATTATTTTGTATTGATCGTGTATCAGATTTGATATATCTTGTCTAGGGGACCCCTGCTCCTCCTTATATACTCTAGAGGGGTAGGGTTACAAGAAAATATCCTATTTGGTATTATACAATAAATCACATCTTCATATAGTCTTGCGGTGCACGCCTTGATCTTGTGGCTAGGCCACCTTTGGAGCGCGGCCCATGTCTTGTCTTGTGGGTACTAGGGGGCCACACCCCCACACCTAGTCCCCGAGCGCCTTGTATCCTTTGGGCAATGCTATCTTGAACAAGTTTGAGCAGTTTGACATGAAGCCGATCAGTTTAACCGGTGATCCGAGCGGTGGAAGTCGAAATCGACCAGTTTAACTAGTGAACTGAGCGGTGAAAGTCAAAGCCAACCGATTGAACTGGTACGCAGATCTCGAACTTAGCCAAGTAAGGATTGCTAGAAGGATGTAAGGGGCTCAAGATAAAAATTTGAAAATTCTCCACCTTAGGTGAAGTGTAGCCACTTAGACTCTGTTTGCAAGGAATCATCCATGATTTAGTCAATAAGGAGGGTAAATCAAGAAAAGAGCATTACATTCACCGTCAGGTGAAGTGTAGCCACTTAGTCCCCAAGTCTACTAGAAGATGAAGAATGAATCTTGTAGCAGGGTCAAAGAAAATAAATCAAAAAGCTTGTCAACATCATCTGACATGTGCGTATCAAGACCTAGACGTGCTGCCCAAGATCACCACCCTGATTCGAACAGCATGGAGCAGGCTAGTAGCACACCGACGAGACATAGCAAGATCCAACTACCAAGGGAGTCCCTAGCTTAGCTGGCAATGCTTGCACCAAGAATCTAAACACCTAGGAGTCCCTAGCTTAGTTGGCAAGCCCCAGCGTGGCTGACAATGAAGCAACGAACAATCCGACCAGTTGGTTAGCAAAGAATCGAGCACCGAGCAGCCCAACCAACTAGTCGGTGATGAAGTGAGCACTGAGTAGAAGTGAACGCCAAACAGTCCGACCAACTAGTCGGCAATGAAGTCTATGAACCTAGCGGTCCGACCAGTTGATCGGCAGAGAAGTCCGAAGGCCAGGTGGTGCGACCACCCGGGCGATGATCATGTAATAAATATGTCAAATGAGTAGTACATGATGTAAAAATAAATATATGAACTCGGCGATGAAGGCAGCAGAGCGGAATAGATAGACATTAGTTTGTATGAAGTGTTCATATTTTAAATATGAGTAACTTCCTACCAGTTGGTTCTGTATCGCATCACCAGCCCCGACTAGCCCATACAACATAGCGTAGAGTGCTTAGCACCCATTTATGCGTAAGAGCATAGGCATCGCCAAGGAGCCACTGCCGACCACCCATAACGCAGAGGGCTGAGCCTCGTGCATGTGTAGGAGTGAGATCGAGAACAGGGCTATTTCTGGTAATGCAAATGAGAACATGGCTGGTCGGTGAGTTAATGAAGAATATCTTAAATATATTATAAACATTAAGTTTTCTTTTGGAGATGTGTTTATATTTAATATAAACTACCCCAAGCCGTTAGTTTGTTGGTTGAGCCCCATAGCCTCGGCTAGCCCAAAAACTGTAACACAGAATGCTGGAGCTCGTGTATGTGTAGGAAGACAAGCATCACCGAGGAGCTACTGCCAACCACCCATAACGTAGAGGGCAGGCGCTCATGCACGTGTAGGAAGAAGCCAGAGATGGGGCCATCACTAGAGAGCACAAGCATAAATGTGGTTGTTCGGGGAGCCGTTGAGGCGAAAGCGTATGTCATCTTTAAGATGGTATACATGGAGAAAAGTCATTTGGAGAATAATCATGTAGAGAATAGTATGAAGAAACATTATGGCAAAAACTTTATTAAATATTCATATATAAAAAGGTACTTATCTTTAGACATAACGTCTGGTCAGCGGCCATGAAATTCCCCGGCCCTCAAGCTTTTTGGCCTATCGTCATGGCGGCGGTCGTAGTCATTATAATGCCATTCTTCACGGCAATCATTGCAATGGGGTAGGCGATCGGAACGAGTAGTCCGATCGGCTCGCTTGATGGCTCAGACGGTTCATTTGATAGCTCGGACGGGTACGTGGAGTCATAGGCGAACGGACATAATCGGAGCCTGACGGAGTCAATCCACGTGTGGAGGCAAAGTCCTTGACCGTGTCCGACCGAGGTGAGGGCGCAGTCCACAATCTTCCTTGCATGCCTGAGATACGTGAAGTTGCCTGCATGGTGGTGTAGATCTAGATGCATATGTGCTTTATATCTCTTCAACTACTCCAATTAGCTTGTTTGGCCGACAAGCATCTTTGGTGGAAACATTGCTCCACATCGTGTTATCGCCAACCGCCTTTCTTGATTGCTGGTTGTCGTGATCCATAGAAATGATCTTGCATATCCGATCAAAAATCATGAGCAACAACAAGATGTGATTAGGTTTCTCCCAACCAAAATCATGTAGACATACGGATATATCTAGAAGTATAATAACAATATTTAATTAGGAAGCGACTTGACTTAGCTTTCTTGGATTGCTTGACTCCGATCTTGTTGTTGTGTGTTGCGTCTGTTGGAGGCGCATGGCAAGGCGTCGGACTCCAGCACGTGTGGTCGTTCGCTGAGGAAAGTGATCTGCTGCGTGCCAGCGTCGAGTTGCCACAGAATGCTGAGTTGCCTGCGACGTTGGTTGAAGATAAGATTACCATCTGGTTCACCATAGAATCAGCGCGCACATCCCCTACTTGGCATGCCACTATCGATGAAATCTGGTCGGCAGTCTACCAAGGGGTATACCCATGGTAGTAGATGATTAGTGGAGGTGCACGTGATCAGGAACTAGATGGTAACAGAGACACAAAACACAAGATTTATACAGGTTCAGGCCATCAATGTGACGTAAAACCCTACGTCCTGTGCTTTGTTATTTTGTATTGATTGTGCATCAGATTCGATATATCTCATCTAGGGGACCCCTACTCCTCCTTATATACACTAGAGGGGTAGGGTTATAAGGAAAATATTCTATTTGGTATTATACAATAAATTACATCTTCGTGTAGTTTTGTCGTGCATGCCTTCATCTTGTGGGGTGGACCACCTTTAGGGTGCTGCCCATGTCTTGTCTTGTGGATACCGGGGGCCATACCCCCACAACCAGGTATCGTTATTTATATTTTATCCACAAGGAGGAGCGATGGGGTTGGCATAGAGATATTGTCAAATATGTATACTTATGACAAAATCATTAACACTCATGCTATAGCAGGGGTAAGTCAAATCATAAATAAATAAATAAATAATAAGTGAAAGGCATTGATAGTAATCTAGAGATATAAATAGATACTCATAATGTAGTATGGCTAGGCAGAAGATTAGTTCAGACCAAAAGATTACTAAGTCATTCCTTATTTACTAAGTATTTTATACACCTAAGTATATACACTCTCATTTATAGCATAACTAACTCTGTATCTATGCATAAGGAATATTATTAAGGAAGATCAAGAACAGAGCTTGACTCCCTTCGCAATCGGGTTCTACTTGCTCTATAAATGGGCAGTGAACTACAAAGGACTCAATGGGAGTGTCACATCCGCAATCTACCACATGACCCAGAGTATAGAATGCATCCGCGGGTAAACAATATTTAAGCACCATGCTTACATAATGTCGACCACTTAACTCACTCGAGTATTAAGCTAAGCGCTTTGCGAACATATGCATATATTCATCATCAATCATAACTATATCAAGCATATAACTAGAGCAAACTAGGAACATAATAAATAACAACCTAATATTGAAGTAGCACAAAGTCATAAATAAAGATGGATACAATGGATATACTGGCCTCGAGACAGCGAATCCAGAATCCTAAGCAATAGCCCAAACTCTACTTGAACCTTGCTAGCTAGCATATACTAGAACTTTGAAGAACTAGAGATCTATTCTCCTCTCTAGAAACCCTAATTTCTGATATGATCTTGACTTATGGCATTGCTTCAGAGAGGCGGGCAGGGGCGGGTATATATAGGCCAGAGCATCAATCATGAGTCTTCGGATCAAACCGACTTGAATAAACGGCGTAGATGCAATCTATAAGGTAGTGGAGAACCGACGTAGCGAGGCGAAGACTGACAGGTGGGGCTAGGGGCCAGCCGGCCTGCAAGTGGCGCCCCAGCTGGCCCCACCAGGTAGCGCCTCGGCCTCTGGTTCGGTGTGGTGTCTTCTCGAGTCTTTCTGTAACCTTCTATGATAGTTTTCATTGCGGATAAGCGTGATTTAATTTGACGTTTTGATCCTCCTTGATGGTCTTCTGGAATAAACCCTGCTGAAAACACAGTCACCAAAACTCGTAGAAATTGTCAGTTTAAACCCCTAAGTCTATTTTGGTGATCATTTTTATACATAACTTCAAATTATATTGACAGTTTATGATGGATGGTAACAACCGTCAAGAATGAGAATCATAAAGCCAACATGTTGGCTCAACAAGAACTAGGTTATGACATTGGTGGGCGTAATTTTTCACATAAAAAAGGAGCCGATGCATTACATCGCTGCTCATGGGTCTGCCAAACTGGCCAGGCCAGTTCTACTGTGTGTTGTGGCTGATGAACCGACCAGGATGGTTTGCCTGTAGGTTTTTCATCGAATCGGCTTAAATTGCTCCCTATTGATGCTGAAGCTGATTCAAGTGATTGGAGGGCTCCTATAGTTGCATATTTACATGATCCTAGTGTTAAAATTTATAAGAATTTTTGGTGGGGTGCTTTCGAATTTATTTTGCACAGTGGTGAATTATAGAGGAGAACTTCCAAAGATTTGTTGCGATGATGATCAGGTCAGAGTGGCTATGGGAAAGGTCCATTAAAGGTGATGAAAATGGTATTCGGAAATTCTTGCATGCTAGGCCTTGTTTAGATTGAGGTTAGAAATCAGTATTTGGCACTGTAGCACTTTCGTTTGTATTTGACAATTATTGTCCAATCATGGTCTAACTAGGCTCAAAAGATTCGTCTCGTAATTTACAATCAAACTGTGTAATTAGTTATTTTTTTTATCTACATTTAATACTCCATGCATGTATCCAACGATTTGATGTGATGGAGAGAGAGTAAAAAAACTTGCAATCTAAACAAGGCCCTAGAGACATTGCAAGGTGAACGTCTTCCAAAAGCAATTAACAGAAGATATTTGAAGAAATACTTTCCGAGTATCTGGCAAGAAGCTTGAGAGCTGTCCAGGCAATGGCCGATACATGTATCGCCCTTAGAACAAATATGGCCAATGTATATATCGCCCTTAGTCACTAGATAGCCAATGTGTTAGATATCGTTGCTATTTAGTTTCTTATGTTTTCAGGTTCACCTAAAACTTCACATAAAAATAGGGGGGCATATATTAACAGCTAAAATTGATCCGGAAGCATGAGATAATTTTTAGATAATGTTTCTGATGATCATATGGAAGTGAAAATACATTTGGAATATTATTTTGCAGGATGAGAACAAAACAGAATAAAAAGGTGGAGCTTCTTCTGTTGAACCGGCCTGGCCGTCCAGGCCACCGGCCAAGCCGGTTGTTGCCGTGCTGCTGCTGGCCAACCAGGTTAAAAAACAAGGCAAAGTTCAAATACGTGTACATGAACATGTTGATTCGGACTTTGATAAACAATGCATGCATGGCGTGATTATTAGGGAGCCAACGATGGAGAATTAATGCACGTGCATGCATGTAAAAGGAATACAATTTCCATCGGGTGCTCGATCAGCATTGCAATACGCTGGATGCCCTAAGCTGCATCCTGGTACTGCTGGTGTGCTGCCAGCTGCTGCTTGCGCTGCTACTGCCGCACGACACCTGCTAGATCGGCTCAGCTGATTGGCCAGCTGGCTAGGCCGTTCACCCTGGTTGTTTCCAGGTTGCCTGCGTCCACAACCAGCACGTCTGTTTTGAGCCCGTGAAAACCGGTCTGGCCGGTTTGGAAATGGGCTAGGCCGGTTTGTCTGTTCCGGTTCGACTAGGACTTGTTTTGGTCGAGATTTGGACGGGATTTTTGATAGGAAACTTAGAGATTACGATCTGGAGTTGTTTTTTATTGGGATAAGACCACACCCTCTATATATACGAGAGGATCACGACCGATTGAACTATCCAACACTCAATCGTCAAAAAACACATCTACAACCTCTCTCTACCCTCTTTTCCTATCTGCCTCCTCTCCACTTTCTTCGTCGATGTTGCATGACTGGAGGATCGACGACGATGACGCTCTAGAGCGGTTAGGCCGGCTAGAGCAGCCCATAGCCGCCGCACGCCCCGACGGACTCCCTCCCGGGCGTGTGGGGTTTCGGGTCTTAAGAGACCTCGCTGGCGTGTATTGCGTATCACGCTCCCGGCGAGGCTCCTCCAGTGACATGTCTTGCATATCACGCTCATCGCTGGAGGCACAAGGTCTAGGTGTGGATATCCCCTAGACGCCAGTCAATCCCTAAATCGGCTTGGCCCTACATCGAGCGATCTAACTCCTTATCGAGTGTGTGACCTAATTAAGCATCAACAGTTTGGCAATCTTGATTATTATGCCATTGGTAGTGTAAAATGACATTTATGCCCTTCTTCAACTCACGTCGCCGCATCCATCCTCGGACCAGGCAAACGGGAGCGCCAGCGGAGAGCGGACAGGAGTGAATGCTTCCCTCAAGCTCGCCTTGATGGACCAGGGTCCTAGGGGTTCCCCATGGGGGTACTACTCGGATGGGCCCTGGGATGGCCCATGATCTGTTGAAGGATGCGAGACAAGGTGTCGTGGACTTCAAGCCATTCTAGATCAACTTAGTTGGTTTACTATGAAAACTAGATTCTGTAATAGGACTAGGACTCTTCACTTATAACCGACTAGGACTAGATACGTGCCCTTACCCTCTCCCCTATATAAAGAGAGGGACAGTGCACCCCCTTGTAACCCTAAGAATCATACAATCAATCCAACGCAAAAGGCTACATGCCAACTGGACATAAAGGCTATTACTCGACAAGAACCAGTATAAATCGTTCGTCTCTTTGCGTTTATTGTCGAGTTCTACGTACGCCGAAGCCCTTCAAACATCATCCTAGGTAACCCTATGATGAGTTGCTGGTCATCAAACACCGATAGCTAGCGCGCTAGGTAGGGGCTTTCAGCGACTTTGTGATCGAGAGCTCGGCGGGCCTCGATGACATGATTTTCTCGGTGGGAACCACCTTCATCTTCGGCTCCTAGATCTGCAAGGCAGACGACAACGGCAAGCTCCAAAGTCATCTCATGGAGATCTCGGCACCTCAAGCTTCACCAGATGTCTCGACGACCACGCTGGATCAACTCACCGATAAGTTTTCACACCTCTCAATTTCCGATTCAACTCGAACTTAGGAGGTCACCATCAGCCATGACTCCCGCTCGGACACGTCACCTTTGTCTGGGTTGGAGATCCCATCTAAAGTCCAACTCAAAGACCCTGTTCGTTTTCTACTCGGACTCAAGAATTCAGCTTCAATCTATCAAGATACGATCAGCTACCTTGTGCAGTCTGAGCAAGAGATCCCTCTTGCGGGTGCCTAGAGAGGATTGGTTCTATCCTTCACAACCAAAGGAGGCATCGTCCATTGGCCGGGTGCTCGACCCGACACTTCTTTAACAGATCCATCTCGTCTTGTCGGCATGGGGGAGCTCTTGCCTTATCAAGACAGTAGCACTCTTCTAGTGGACAACAACAATCATGATTCTACAGTGATCTTAGACATTGCGATGATTGCAGAATCTGAAACTCACTCGGCCATGAGGCACCCCAGAGAAGTCTTCTTGGCTGGGCAACCACCCCAGATCCCTATGCCTAACCCACCAGATATCCAAGATGGAGACAAAGCCTTGTCTGACATCTCCCTAGACACTGTGCCACCTAACGGAGAAACCAACGAGTAGAGGACGGCTAGGGAAAAGAAGAACAGAGCTTGACATGCTCAGCGCAACCGCGTCCAACACCACAGGGAAGAGTGGTAACGGTATCAGTCGGCTTGTCGAGACATTGAAGGATGATGCTTGGCTACAGAGGTAGCATATGAATAGCTCTATGACATGAAGAAGCAGAACGACAACACAAAGACCGTGATGCCATCAGAGCATCCGCATCATGCAACATTGAGCCTAAGTTCATGGAAGTAGCAGGCCACATGATCTTTACCATGCCCTATGCCAATGTCTATGCCCTGGTAGAAGAGATAGCGGCCATAGAAAACCCTACTCTAGATTAGCAATGACTCAAAGTCATTTTGGAATCAATAGCCCTTCAAATGTAGGCTACAAAAGTGACATCTCAAGCTAACCCTTCCCGAGGACCAGGGCGCGGGCACCACCCTACTCTCATCATGGACCACAAGGTAACCAAGGAGGAGAACAACGAGTACCAGCCCACTCCCATCTAGGGCTGTAGGGTAACAAGAATAGGAATTAGGGCACCGCGTAGTTGGCCTATCATGGGCACCAGTACAGCAATAAGGAAGGTAGAGGCAAGTCCGAGTGCAGAGAGGCTGGTATCTCGTCGGACAGGTTCCAATGTTTCTCTAATAGACTACTCTGTCTCTAGCTTCCCTACAAGTTTAAGTCGTCCAACCATGCTAAGTACGACGGGAAGACAGAACCCAACCAATGGTTGTGCATCTACTCTCAGTCCATCGAGTTGGCAGGCCATGATGACGACATCAAAGTATTGTATTTTCCCAAGGCACTCGACACTATGCATCTCGCCTGGTTTGATAGACTACAAGCCCGCTCCATCGATACTTGGGGACAGCTTCAGCACAAATTCTATGAAAAAATTTGCGGCGTCCTCACCCACCCAAGTACTCAGAATGAGCTTAGAACATGCAAACAGAAACTAGATGAATCCTTCCAGTAATAATATCACCACTTTGTTGAAATACGAGCCCGTCTTTGATATCACAGACAGGGAAGTGATAGATCACTTTGCCAACGGGATCAAATACAAGTGGCAGTTTAAAAAGTTCTGCTATGATAATCCAGAGACCGCCAAAGAATTCAAGCATACAGTACAAAAGATAATTGCATCTAAAGAATGTACTCACAAACGATTCCCACATAGCCCACAAGATAAAGGTTACGACCCCAGAAGCAATCAGGGAGGACAATCCGCTAGAAATAGAGGACCCGACAGCACCCTTGCTTCCATGGATAGGTCTAAGAAGTCTAACAAGAATAACAAGAAGTTTGAAGACCTCAAGAATTTACCATGCCCTTTCCACAAGAATGCCAAGCACATGGCAGTGGAGTGCAGACAACTCCAAGAACTAGGTTTCTATGCCAAAAGCAACAAAGGCAAGGGTAAAGCTGATAACAACAAAGATGGTGACAACAACGCTAACCCTGGCTTTCAACAGTCCAAGGGCCAAATTGTAGTAATCTTTGCTAGGCTACCGACTACATCAAACAAGCGCTTAGGGAAGTTGGCTCTTTGGGACATCATGGCAAGAGAACCCTCAACACCAAAATATCTTAATTGGTCTGAGTACCCGATCTAGTTTTCTAGGAAAGGTAAATGGACTAGCATGACTAATGTCGGCCACTATCCACTCGTCCTGGGTGCAACAATAGCCAACATGATAGTCCCCAAGGTCCTGATCAATGGTGACACAGGATTGAATATAATATTTGTAGATACGCTAAAGAAGTAGGTCTAGAGTTTACCAACCTACTCACCCCCACTGACGTCCCTTTTTATGGGATAGTACGTAGCAAGGCTGCCATGCCACTCGGACAAATCACACTCTCGACAACGTTTGGCAACCCAAATAATTTCCAAACAGAGTTTATCAAGTTTGAGGTGGCTGATTTTGAATCATCATACCATGCTATCTTCGGTCGACCTGCTTTGGCCAAGTTTATGGTCGTACCACATTACCCATACCTCTTTCTCAAGATGCTAGGTCCTAACGGCGTACTCTCCTTTCGAGGCGACCTCAAGCTCTCATATGACTATGACACGGAAGTCGTCTAGATTGTAGCCAGAACACAGCAAGTCTATGAAGCATAGGAGATTGCCAATATTGCACAGCAGACTAAGCCGGAAGACACAGAGATTTTGACTAAGAAGGTGGGAATCATTACCCCACCCTCTAAGATGGAAACCATCGAGATTGATCTAGGTACTAGTGATCCCTCTAAGACGGCTATCATTAGCGCCCACCTCTCTAAAGAATAGGAACTCACACTCACCAACTTTCTCAGGGAAAACAATGATATTTTTGCATGGAAGCCGGCTGATATGCTGGGTGTTCCAAGAGAGTTGGCTGAGCACAAATTGGATTTAAATCCTAGCTCAAAGCAGGTTAAGCAATGTCTACGACGGTTCTCACCTAATAAGAAAGTGGCAATCAAGAAGGAAATCACCAAGCTATTGGTAGCCGGGTTCATTAGGGAAATTCTTCACCCTGGCTAGCTGGCCAATCTAGTACTCGTCTAGAAGAAGAACTCGAAAGAGTGGCGCATGTGCATCGACTACATAGATCTCAACAAGCACTACCCGAAGGATCCCTTCGGCTTACCTCATATTGATCAGATCGTAGACTCCATGACCAACTCAGCTCTTTTATCCTTCCTCGATTGCTACTTGGGATACCATCAGATTGCCCTCTATAAAGAAGATCAGAGCAAGACATCCTTCATCACTCCATTTGGTGCCTATTGTTACATGACCATGTCTTTTAGGTTAAAAATGCCAGGGCAACCTATCAGTGGGCTATCCAGGCATGCCTAAGTGAACAGATCGGTCATAATGTAGAAGCCTAAGTGGATGATGTCGTCATCAAGACCAAGGATCCCTCTACTCTGATCATAGACCTGAAGCAAACTTTTGACAATCTTTGTGAGTACAAGTGGAAGCTTAACCCAACCAAGTATGTGTTTGGAGTTCCATCTGGATAGCTATTGGGTTTCCTCATGAGCCATCGGGGTATCGAAGCTAGCATGAAACAGATTCGAGCAATCACTTAGATGACTCAACCTCACTATGCCAAAGATGTTCAGAAACTAACATGGTGCATGGCGGCCGTCAATCATTTTATCTCATGACTCGAGGAGATAGGTTTGCCCTTCTTTAAGTTGCTAAAAAAGACAAGTGAGTTTGAGTGGACAACCGAAGCTAACGAACCCTTCTAGAAGCTCAAAGAATACCTATCCACCTCTCCAATTCTTACTCCACCCGAGAAGTATGAACCACTCTTACTTTATATTGCAGCTGCTACTACTATGATAGTCGGTACGGCAATAGTCGTGGAGTGGGCTAAATAAGGGCATGTATATAAGGTACAACGACCTGTCTACTATATTAGCGAGGTGCTGTCAGAATCTAAGGTCAAGTACCCGCACGTGCAAAAACTCCTCCATGCCATCTTGATTACTTCATGCAAGCTATGCCACTATTTTGATGAACATAAGGTAATAGTGGTATCCGACTTCCCACTTGGTGACATCTTATGCAATCAGGATGCAACAGGACACATATCCAAGTGGTCACTTGAACTCAGAGCTCACAACATTGAGTTCATGTCCCGCAAGGCTATCAAATCTCAAGCCTTGGCTGATTTCATAGCCTAGTGGACCGAAGCCCAGCAGCCTACTCCAACAGTTATTATCAACCATTGGAAAATGTATTTCGATGGTTCCCTCAAGCTAGGAGGTGTAGGCACTGGTGTTCTCTTCATATCTCTAGATGGAAAGCAGCTTAAATATGCCCTACAAATACTTTGGTCTGCTACCAACAATGAAGCATAGTACAAGGCCCTCCTTCACAGCCTTCGAGTAGCAGTCTCACTTGCCATCAAGCGTTTACTTGTCTATGGCGACTCCTTGGTGGTCATCAACTAGGTTAACAATACCTCAAGCAGCGCCACACTAATTAGGCCTACTCCAAGGTCATCGTCATGCTCTAGAACCTCACCTTCATGGCCATCGCCATGCAGGTCGTCACATCAGATTAGCCTAACCCATTGGAGGCTTGGAGCTAGTGGAGGTCCCCTGACACACGCCGACTCCTCATCATCGTTATCGACTCCTCATCATCGTTATTAGTAATGTGTTTTTTTAGATTACTGAATAATGCTAATATATTGTTTTTAGGACCATGGTAACTGAAACAACCTATTTTAAGATTTATATGTGCAATATTTGTCAACTAAATACATGTAGTACTTTTCAGTAAACTATGGACGCTTACTGCGCAGAAGTCTGTAAACCTAAGAAATACTACCAAGGTCTAGAAATCCTCCATGTTATGCAAGATCTCAATGTTGTAGTTGATGTTTTGGCCAAATTGGGATCAGACAGAGCCCAGGTACCCCCTGATATGTTTATTCAGGAACTCCAAGTGCCTTCAATCAAGTAGGAGGCCTCTAGACCCACCAGTACTCCGACTCCTGATGTCTAGGTACTAGTGGTCAACCCAGCATGGACACAAGTATTTATTGATTACACCGCGTGGTTTCGAGTACATCTATGTGGCTATTGATAAGTTTACCAAGTGGATAGAGTACAAGTCACTCGTCAAGTTCAATGCTACAAAGGCAGTCGAGTTCATGCAAGACATTATGTACTAGTTCAGTATGCCCAATCTGATCATTACAGATCTCGTCTCACCTTTTACAACTATTGAGTTCAGAACTTGGGCTCAAGATTGTGGCATCAGCATTGACTATGCTTCCGTAGCCCATCCTCAAGCAAATAGCCAAGTAGAGCGGGCTAACGGGCTACTCCTAGCTAGATTAAAGCCCAGGCTATTTGATGAGCTTAAAGACTACGACGGCAAGTGGATTTAATAGTTACCCATGGTGGTTTGGGGATTGCGCACTCAGCAAAGCAGAGCGACAGGCTACTCACCCTTTTTCCTGGTTTATGGCTCAGAGGCCATCTTACTAGTAGATTTTATATGGAACTCTCCCAAGGTTGAACAGTACAATGAAGTTGAACAAGACGAAACCCAGTGGCTGGAAATTTACAGTGCTGAAGAAATTAAGCTTAACGCACTCTTCCAATCTGCCAGGTACCTGCAAGGCCTACGATGTCACTACGACAAGAACGTGCGCCCTCATACCCTTCAAGTCAGAGATCTAGTTCTCAAACGTACCCAGAATACCTTAGGACACCACAAGCTACTCAGCCCTTGGGAAGGCCCCTTCATCGTCTCCAAAGTTAACCGACCAGGTTCCTTCGAGTTAATCACAGAGGACGGCGATCCCGTGCTTAACTCCTAGAATATCGACTAGCTACAAAGATTTTATGCTTAATATTATTAAGTAGTTTTCTTGTCTAAGTAAATTCAGTGTCCTAGCATGTACTTAAGATTCTTTATTAATACAGAATCAATGTTCTTCGCTAGATGAATCTGTCTTTTTACTTTTTACACAACTTTTTAGTTGTCCCTCTTTGTTGAAGTTTTTGTTACATCATATTTGAGATATACAGCTGACAACTTGCGTGGCTATACATCTCTCAATATGATAAATTCACTCGACACATAGTTCTCATTCTGTATACCGAGTACTAAGCTATGTTACACGAGATACGCCTCCTACCTGGATGGCTTACATCTCCTTGACTGGGAGCCAACTACCAACATTTAGTTTAGCTATTGCTTGTCGTCCTGGGTAGGGTGATTCCTAGAAGCAAGTAACCTGATTCATTGGCTACGGGACGGGATCCTAACAGCAAACAATCGTTATATAGGTTCGTTGAACAAGTGATTTTGAGCACTTAACATCAGCGGAAGGGTCCAACATGATTTTAATCATAGCGACTACGTTGATCACCTTTTTACTTGGCTACACAGTCTTACATGTCTTTCTAAAGGACTCGACAAGACAAATTTACAGCCTAAGCAGACTACAGTCTTACTTGAAAGATTACCAAGTCTAAATGATTTGAAAATCCCATCTTAGTTGCTTAAGTACCCAAACAAGACAAATCATATTCACAGCATACATGCTAAGTTTTGTCATTAAACTAACAAGCTTACACAAGCAAAAGAACATTGTTTCTTACAATGTGGCTACCCGACACATGTGCTCAACAAGTTTTTTCAAACTTATACAGCCTATTCATCAGGCTTCTCCATCCTAAGGTCTAGTTCATCAGTTATGGTGGTGGCGAGTCTGTCGAGTTCCTCCTCAGCCCTCATCATCATAATCCATGGTTATTTGCTGGAGATCGACAGTAGGGTATAGCACTCGGAGCGTACCGAGTACATTCTAGACACAAACCTTGGTGGCTCTGCACACATAGCTTTCGAAGCGATTGGGGATATCTTTTACTATATCTACCCACCTCTCTTTCACCATCTTCTAGCTTTAAGAAGAGGAGGCTGAGTGGCTTCACGGCTTACCAAAGCATGTTCCACTCCGACTGCGCTCTATCTAGCTTTTCATGTCATTCACTAACTTCTGAGCCTGCATCAGATCACAATAAGCTCCCCACTTTATCAGCTTAGCTCAAGCGAGTTCTTCACTCGGTCATTCAGTTTCCTCTTCAGTTTGGTTGTGCTTAGTTCTTAGGGCTTCAGTCAGCTCCTTCACCTCACCTTCCAACTGCTAGGTTCTGATCTGCTCTTCTACAAAAAGGACCATAAATGATCACCATTATGATCACCGACTACTACATGTCATGAGCTACAGAGAAGTCGTACAGTTCTTTTACCTTTAAGATTGGTATCAAAGAGCTCGGCTTTCTCCATCATCTTCAACAAAGAGTCAAAGGCATCAATTTTTCTTGTTTCGGTGGCTGCTTTTTGGCACTCGGCTTCACCAATTTGAGAACGGAGGATACAGAGGGTTTATTCATGGCGTTTCTGCATAGATTCCCACTCGGCCTCCTTCTAGGCCTCTAACCCTACGAATTGGGTTCCTTTATAGCGCAGGGAAGGGCAATGGCAGCTACACGATGAGACGCACTGGTGAGCAGAGAGGGAGGGGCGACACGACTCGAGGCGATGGTGGTGCGTCTCGATGTGCTGTTGGCGCTAAGCCTAGCACGAAGTCATGAGCTGTTGGTATTTCAAAGACCGACGAGTAAATTTTTAGCGCCGCGCTGCTTTTAGGAAGACGATGGCAGACTCGAGGCACAAGGAAATTATACTAGTTCAGGACGAAGCCCTACGTCTAGTTTTAGAGGGTAGCGAGTTCGTGTTCCTCGGTTCAAGTGCTCTAAGGGCTTACAATGGTGGTTCGTAAGCTAGAGTTCTACAGGTAGAAAGATAGAGGTAGGGGCCCCATCCCCCCAAGAAGAAGGCTCAGCTCCCCTCATATATAGCCATGTGGGGCGGGATACATGTAGAAGTGTAGGGTTCTCCTGACCCGAGTGGCTGTGAGACCAAGGGAGGAAGAAGATAGTAAGCTTGGCCAACAATCCATTCTACCATGTGCTAGCTTCTGTTGGCACGTCCAGGCATGGTCATCGAGGTCTCACTCCCCACGCCGAGGCATGGCGTATGCTAGGGATACTGTGCTGGCGGTGGCGCCACTATGGGAATGGTGGTTGTTCACCAACTTCCTAGTGTGTCATGGTCTTGGCGTAGCTTCCGTCCTAGCTCCATGAAGCCTGGAGGTCGTCGTGCCAATGATGTGGGGGTAGGCAACCGTTTTGGGTTGACGGTCAGCCCTATCCGCCATGGTTGTGTTGACCTCAACCCTAAGAAACCAGGTAGAGGCTATCTCTGGTTCGGCCGAACTCGGGGGATTGGCCCGAGGTCATGAGGCCCATCGCATAGTGGGTGGCTCTATATGCCAGTCTTGTCGAGCAATGCTTGAGCGCTGCGGTGTCGTACTTATAGTCACGATGGCTGATCGACAAGGGCATTTGTTGCTTTGTACTCGCTATCAGTACACACTATCTTCATCCCAAAAATAATGCAACTATGGGTTACGTGTCACATAAAGTGGTTCATATTTGATTAAATTTCTCGCTAATGGTATTTATATTTAATGCCTCCAAATTAATTTATTTTGGAAATACATTTCATAATTAATCAATAATATTTATTTGTTATCATAAATATTAATATTATTTTTATCTATAACTGGTTAGAATTAAGGTACTAAAATGTGACATGTGCTAGAACAATTGTATTTTTATGAGTTAAATGCATGGGTGGACCATCAACTTGCGCTCTAGTTTCACTTAGGTCCATCAACTCTGAAAGTGGGTTTTTGGGTCCATAATCATTGTTAGTGGCGCATTCATAGCCCATACCTCTTTGTTTCAATTTTTTAACCGATGTGGTTGTCCATCGTAGGCATGCTAAGTTGGATTTGGCCGGAGTTTTAGCACCTTGGGGGTTTTACTACTAAAGGCGAGGCCATATGCGAAGACGACGCAGGTCTGGATGAAGGTGTTCTCCTGTCGCGTAAAGGGCTGCTTCAGCAAGCCCATGCTCTCAATTGCTTTTGTCCAGAGGCAGATGAGGAAGAAGCCAAGAAGGCTGGCGGAGACGTTGAGCAAGGGGATGACGCCGGTGGTGAGATTTAGCTTCATTATGATGATGCTGAACAAGATGGCGAGGATGAACCCCACCACGAAGGCGCGCACCGTTAGCTGCTCCCGCCACGATTGCACGGGCTTGTCCGCGAACACCTGCTCCATCGAGGCTACCACCACCACCTCGGCATTGCCGCCCCTGTCGTCGTTGTTGTCCGTGCCCGCAAGCCCGCCGGCGTGGCGTCACCGCAGCAGGCTGGCGTTTGACTCCAAGGCGTCGGCTCCCGCATGGGTGACAGGGTCACTAGAAGCGCTGGCGGCGGCGGTGCCAGTCACCATGGTGGTTGTCTAATGGTTCATGATGGCTCGGTTGATGCTTGGTAATCGGCATATTTATTTGAAGGTAGTTGGAATCCAGTTGCGTCACGATTAGGCTCTGGGATTCTGGTGGGCACTGGGTTGGCGCTGGTAACATAGAGCTATTGGGTGTTGGTACCATAATGCTGATGCGTATACGACTAGTGTACTTACTCATGTACAGCAAAAGCAGATCATGACGAAACAACATTTACCCGTCCCGGTACATTTTATAGCATGGTGCATCAACACAATATACACTTGTGATTCATGCTGACTGCTAACAGATCATAATTTTCACAGCTTATTTTCCGAGGAAGCCGTCTACTTGGGCATTCACCAACCTGGATAGGAATTTCATGCAAATCGGTGGCTTCACCTTGGTGAACGCAAGAATGGACTACACCAGGGTCCAGATGCCATCGCCGTAGATCAGCCCTGACGCAACCGTAGGTCCGAAGGCATCGGCTTTGGCCCTATTGATCATCTGCCATGCGAAGAGGATCACGGTGCCGACAAACATGTTGATGGTGAAGTAGGACCCAATGTAGAATGGGATCGCCATGGCCATCGGCAGCGGGATGAACCTGGCGACCTTCTTCGGCACCAGGTCCCTAATCAGGTTCACAACGATGGCCGCTACGAATAAGATGTAGCAGAGGGTGAGGCAGTTCTTGGGGAGCGACGAGAAGCCATCCACGCCGAGGATGGCCATGTTCTAGTACATGATGGCGTACGGCGCTAGGTACTCATTGCCGCTGATGCCGATGTCGGTGAAGGCTTTGTAGAACAGCCAAAAGACACAGGGCACAATGACGCAGCCCATCGCCATGCCGATCACCTGGCTGATGAACATAGACCTGGGCGACGCCAGCGTCAGGTACCCGGTCTTGAAGTCCTGCATCAGGTCGGCAGCCGTCGACATGATGCTCATCATTACTCACTACTACAATAAGCATTTGTAGGGCTGGCTTAAGATGGTTTGTAGAGGCGGCTCGACCAGCCACCCCTACCATACCGTCTCTACAAATTAATTTGTAAGGACAGCTGGTAACACCAGACGTCTCTACAAAATAGATTTGTAGGGGCGACTATAGTACCCAGTCGCTCCTATAATTCTTGTTTATAGGAGCGTTATATATATATATATATATATATATATATATATATAGGGTAAGGCTATTTTGTAGCTGGCTATAGAATAACTTATTCTATAGCCGCCTTGATTTACGATAATATTTGTACCAATTTACGATAACATGAATATGCATTTACGATACTCATGTTACTACAACTCATGGTGATATTTACGATAATGTTATAGTAAATCACTTAGTAAGAAGTTACTGTAATCTCGTAAATTAGCATGGTAATTATCGTAACTCAAAGTGGCCACAGAATAAATTATTCTATGGCCAGCTGCAGAACAGTAGTTCTATATATATATATATTCAAATCTAACCGGAACATATATAATTCAAATCTGACCACAAGCATAAGAGCATTATATAAACTACCATTACAAGTGCAATTCACAAGAATATATACAATCCATTATTAAAGAGATATAATTCACAAGTCCAAACCGTCCCACAAGGTAAGACCAATGTCAAATTCCATACACATTGTTATTAACGGCCTAGAGCTAGCCTTTCAGTCTCATGAAAGTGTTGGTACTGAGAATTTCTACCTAAGTCAGAATCTCGATCATGGTAGGTGTTTTGACGTGTACAATCTGGTCCAATATGAAGTTGCAAAGGTTGCCGATGAGCTCTCAGAGTTGGTCATCCTTGTATAGGTCTCTTTTCATTTCTTTCTCTTCTTTCCACTACAAGAGAACAAATTTTGGTTTAGTATTTCATATCATGTGTGAAGTTTTTATACTATGGGTGAAGAGGTTCAAACTTACCCTAAAGGGGTGTCTCCTGTAGGCACCGGTGTTACTCATTATAGAACATACATAGTATCCACAATATACACTCTCGGGCTTCTGCTTGGGGCACTCTGTGTTTTGCATATGAAAATGTTAAATAATGCTTTTGACAGTCATATAATGGAGTACTAAAGTATGTTACACTTACCGCACATAGTATTTTTATAGCCAGGATTTCCTTCCTTATTGGATCATGCCTTCCGTGATGTTGATTAACATAGAACCTAAATGTCCTATTCTAATTATTTTAGTAAATACAACTTGTTAGTATCTAAAAGTGAACGTTACAAGTATGTATACAAATATATAAGCTAATGAGGATTGTCAATATGTATACATCTTGAGAATCAATATGAAGTCTTTGTATGTCACCGGGTCCCTATCTATTGAATCAAAGACACATGCCGTGCTCCTCCTGACATCGATGCCTATACAAATCCAGTAGTTGCTGCATGGATTTAATCATAGAACTAGATAACCTCTTTTGCATCGAATAAAATATATTGAACAAAGCTTTAAGTATAGAGTTGAACTTACTCGAAGTTGTATGGTAGCCATATAGTAGAGTGTTGTTGGAGATTTTTAAAAGCCAGGGTAATGTATGCCAAAACCTTAAGGGCCTCTTGCCTTAGTTTCTTCGCATGGATGTCCTCTTTCTCTCGAAGGGTCATTCCAACAGCTAGCTCTTTGTCATCCAGTTTTCACTGTCTAGGGTAATTAAAATTTGTTTGTGCTATAGCTTGAGGGTATATATACCTGGCTTTCACACTTGGCATTTGTTTTACAATGCGCACTTACATTATACAAATCACGGCGTGGGTTAGTTACAACAAAATCCAAAGATTACATTCATATCATATCGGGAGGGCAAGGACTTATAGGCACCACGTGCGAATTAGATTCATTTCCATTGCTCCGAGGTGAAAGTATGTCTACATGTCATTGAAGTCAAATATAATTTTTCCGGCTAGGCTTCCAAATGTGCCGGTGGGGAAGCATGCTTGTATGAGGTCTATGCTCGTTAGGAGAACACGCAAGTACCAATCATTGAACCTTCTCATTCCAAGTGGTAGGCGCTGGATATCCCGGTTTGGTAGAAAGGGCTTGCCTCTTTCATATGTTTTCGAGCAATCCTTTGGCCATTTGATGGCATCAATATTTAGATACTGCTTTGATATTTAGTGGAGTTTGCTAGTGACGGCCTCCTTAGAAGCCCGTGATGGGACTTTTTTAACTTGGTTCTTAGGCTTGAACTAGTCAAGGGCATATCACTTGTGCACCAACAAGACGTCTTTCATCGGAACATAAATTGGCCTTATGGTGATTGGATGCTTCTTTTGAAGTTCCCATTTAGGCACATCCTCATCTTCTTGTGCATCACCTTCTTCAGGAGGCACTCATTGTTCATGTATCGGCTGTGCTTGTTCAGAAGACTGTGGCATCTCATCATGCACTTGCTCGGTATGAGCTAGAGAAGGTTGTGGCTTATCAGGCACATGCTCGCTAGGAGGCAGAGAAGAATGTGGCATCTCATGAATGTGGTGGTCATGAGATGGTGAAAATATCTCCCCATCCTCAACAACTCACTCCAAATTTGAGAGAGGGAGAGGCGGCGAAGAATCAGTCAATATAATGTCCCATTTGTGCTAGAGGATGAACTGCCCCATTACTTCTCTAAGTAACACCAGCCCCTCGAGAGTTGCGTAGTCTATCCTCCACTTGATGAACTCAGACTTCACGGTATGTACCTCGACCCTAGTGTAGTCCGATGGTATCATATTATTGTGGTGTAAGCCACCAGGAGGATGTGCCACACCCGTTGCCACCTCCATCACAATGTTCTATCGGCCGCTGAGAAACACTAGGTGCAACTAGTTGGTTCCCGTATGCGATTGATGGGGGTTGTGGCTGCAGTAGAACCTTGGCTGCTAGGAACTTTCGGAGGGCTGCCAATTAATGCTAGTTCTCCTGGCGGCATCATTAATGTCTATGGCTCCGTAGACAGTCCTTGCTCCTCTAGTGCCTTCGCAACTAGAGCCTTCACTTAGAGCTCAAGATTAGCCTCCCGGTCTCTGCCATGTTTCTTGTACATGTGCCTATCCTCTTCGAATCCGTGCTTCTAGATCATTCTTTTTCCTAGCCCCCTAGTGCAGCCTGTGTGCTCGTTGTTTCCCAAGCCAAGGCTAAGCTCGTCCCTCTCTCTGAAAGGATTGAATGAGCCCTTCTCCTTGTCTTCAGCATATTTCAGTATCTGTGATACTGCCTCTTGGGTCTCTGGCTTATCAAACTTAAGATTACCGCCAGATTATTCTGTACTCCTCACATATATCCAATTCCATGAGCGTACCTTCAAATTCTTCACATCAAAATTTCCAGTAGCTGCGGCCTCTTCATCCAACTTCCTAAACTGCTCTTCCTTGGCATAGTAGCCACCGGGGCCTAGATGATGGTGGTGTTTGTTTCTCTTCGCCAGCTCGGTGTTACAGGCACTGAGCTCCAATGCCTCTGGTGAAGCCTTCTAAGCCACAAGCTCCTCCCATTGACTAGGAGTTATGTTGTCAAACTCGTTGAATGGAGTTAACCCCTTTTGGATATACTTCTTGTTGAGCTCTGACCTCTAACGTTGGAATGACTCTCCCATGATCTTGAAAGCATTTTTTACCAGTTCGTGCTTACTCTTAGGAAATCTAAAATTGAGCTTCAGCTGCTTATCCCATAGTTCATCCTTTTTCTTCTCTAGTACCGCTTTCTAGTTAGGGATTGCTGGGTTCAATTTATCTCTTACTAGGGCCCCGGTTGCATTATGGAATCGTCCTCTAAATTCCTTCAGCTCAAGGATCTCTCCTACTAGCGCGACCTCCGTTATCACATAGCATGCCTTATCTAGATATTGGTTTGCTTTTCTATCCCCTCGTTTCCTCTTTGGCTTGGTAGTCATGTTCGTGATTGTGTCTTGAGGTTGTGGAACAGTGGCATCAATGTTCGTCTCTATGGCTGTTGCCTCTGCTATCCTTTCCTCTACTTCATCTTGTCCAGTGAGATGTCGCGGACATCGATGTCATCTTTTCTGAGTTTTAGGAGGGACCTGTATATATGACAGGTCAAAGTGTTAGCAGAGGTAACACAGCCAAAGCTTTATCAAAATTTCCATGCTAAGTCTTTATCCCTACCTCCTCGTTCGGGTCAAAATCCTTATCCAAATCTTTCTCCATTGGCCTCCTTCTAGCTTCACATGGGAAAGGATCCTCGGGACATACATATCCCTCTTCTGAGTCCTCATCATCATCATCCTATTCTTCTTTGCCTTCAGCAGCCTCTCCTGCTCTTCCTTCTGCTCCCCCTTCCTCCTCGTCACACTGCTCCTGAGTAAGCATCACTTCTAGATCCTTTTCTAACTCGTTATCGAACTGCTCCTGAGTAAGCTAGTCCTCTAGTGCTTGCTCCTCATAGGTTGGCTGCTCTCATGCTCGGGGCATCGGGCTGCACTATCTGCTGTCCACGACATTATTTTATGCTTTGTTCTAATAGATGCAAGAAAGTGTGCTTTAGGTATGCGAGAAGGTATAAGAAATCAAAAAGGTCTGTAAAACAAATTAGTCCTATAAAACAACAATATATCAAAAAAATGAATAGTGGCGGTAGTAGAGGCCTTACAAACATGTCAATCATCATTTGATCATGAACTTGGAACATCAAGGCATCATAACAGAGAAGAGAGGAGAAGGTAATGTAGGAGCGGCTGATAATGATGCCAAGTTCCTCACAAGTTCTTGATCATCGGCTCATATTCCATATAATGTATGGACTTAGACAATTTCATCACCGGCAAAACAAAGGAGAGGAGAGGGGAGATTTGGCAAAAAAAAAGCAACAGCTGCTTAGCAAACATAGAGCAGCAGCTGATGGCAAAAATAATCAAAATGTTACTTGCCAAAAAATAGAACAATTGCTGGCAAACATAGAAGTAGTAGGAGAGGAGAGGAGAGGAGAAGAGTAGTAGAAGTAGTAGGACTAGTCCAAACAAATCAGTTGTTGCCTGCCAAAAAATAGCTGCATTGGTATACAAGCCATCCTAGTTTAGCGGCTCACAAGTATGGGGACATTTCATCATCATAGCCACTGCCTCAGCATAAAAAGTTTCACATCATTGCATATGCCACTGCCTCAGCACATTTTTTTAGAAGTTTAAAAAAAATTCATCATTGCAAATGCCACAAAGTTTGAGAACAAGCAGCTAATGCTCACAAGAAGGTAGAGTAGTAAATAGTAACCAGCCCCCAAATAGTATGTAGAGTAGGAGGAGGAGGAAGTAGTAAGTAGGTAGAGTAGTAAGCAGCAGCCAGCCACCACAATAGTAGAAGAGTAGTAGAAGAGTAGAGTAGTAAGTAGTAAACAGCAGTAGAAGGAGGAGTAAGTAGGAGTAGTAAGTAGTAAATAGTAGTAAGTAGTAAATAGCAGTAGTAGGAGTAGTAAGTAGTAAACAGGAGGAGGAGGAGTAAGTAGTAAATAGCATCAGGAGGAGGAGTAAGTAGTAAGTAGTAGTAGTAAGTCATAGTAGTAAGTAGTAGTAGTAAGTAGTAGTAGTAGTAGTAGTAGTAGTAGTAGTAGTAGTAGTAGTAGTAGTAGTAGTAGTAGTAAGTAGTAGTAGTAGTAAGTAGTAAGTAGTAAACATCAGCAGGAGGAGGAGTAAGTAGTAAGTAGTAGTAGTAAGTAGTAGTAGTAAGTAGTAAACAGTAGTAGGTAGAGTAGCAGGAGGAGGAGGAGGAGGAGGAGGACGACGAGTAGAAGTAGTAGTAGGAGTAGGAGTAGCAACCAGTAGCTTAGAAGTAGGAGTAGGAGTAGGAGGAGGAGGAGGAGGAGTAAGTAGTAGTAGTGGGAGTAGTAGGAGTAGCAGCCAACAGCTTACAAGTAGTAGTAGGAGTAGTAGGAGTAGGAGGAGGAGGAGGAGGAGTAGAAGTAGTAGTAGGAGTAGGAATAGGAGTAGGAGTAGGAGTAGGAGTAGGAGTAGCAACCAGCAGCTTAGAAGTAGTAGTAGGAGTAGTACTAGTAGGAGTAGGAGGAGGAGGAGGAGGAGGAGGAGGAATACAGTAGGAGTAGTTCTAGTAGGAGCCTGTAACAAACTACAACTGGAATTTATCCTAGGCAATTAATGACATAATGAAATTGATACTTTGCTATAATGTCAATGGTAGGGCTAGATGCAGACGGTGTCATCATGCATCTAATCCGACGAAGTGCTAAACAGAGTAGTGCAAATGTAGCCAAGAGTGCACTAGGAAGGCAGCAACCAACAACCATTCCGACAATAACAAGTATTTGTAAATGGCATAGTAAATTGAGTAAAAGAAAGTGTAGTGTCATAGATTATCATGCAAAGCAACTTATTATGTCTAATATTAGAGGTTCAAACTCCTACAAGAATGAGTCAATTATCTTATTATGAAAGCAAAGAGCTATTTTGACCAATATTTTATTGAAACCATTGAATTGATTTGCAAGTTTAAAAAGACACAACTCAGTCAAAAGTCAACTTCACAATAAGGCAAAAGAACAGGCATATGCTCAGCTTAAATTATGAAATCATTGGCATCATTGTCAGTGGCATCTACTCAGTTAAAATTATCACAGTTAAAATAATTAACATCACAGGCAGCATCACAGTTAAAATCACAGTTGCATCATAGGCAGCATCACAGGAAACATGTGCACAGGCAGCACATGTGCACATGCAAGATCATAGGCAACATGTGAGCTCGGGGACAAGCAAAATCACAAGCAAACCTAGGATCACAGGCAAGATCTTCGGTGGGAGGAGATAGTGCATAGGCAAGATCATAAGCAAACCTAGGATGATCTTAGGGAGGAGGATCGAAGATGAGTAGTGAGATGGTGGAACTCAGTTAGAGCACTGTAGAATTTATCAGCGCGTAGTGATTCAAGGAAAATGCTAGGTGGAGGAGGGAGAGCCTGGTTGCAGGTTAAACTTCTGAGGAAGGTTGTATCATGGACACATGGCCTGCAGAAATCACCAAACCTCAAGTCAGATTAATAATTTATTTTGACATGCTAATGGGAGTGTTTGGTTTGGAGAATCAATCCGTTCTAGACAAGGTGATGCATCATGAATCCATCCCTCAAATTTAATGGAATGACTTCATTCCTCATATTAGTACTAATTACTAGTTTGTGAGGAATGGAATGATAGTGCATCAACTCACCCCCTAAATCGGTAAATCCCATATATTTAAAAAAAATAGAATGTCATCAAGGAATAAATAATTCCTACTAGAACCTAGATCCATTCAGTAAAGTAAACTTCATAGTTTGGACTCTGAACACATGAAATAGTACGATGGTGCATTGATTCGCCATGCCTAACTATTTACTAGATCTGTGGTGAACTACTCAACTTTGGGCTTCTTAACTACTGCATGCGGGACTATGGGACTACTAAATGTTGTACCAGATCTATATATGCTTTCAAAAGCATGGCACCCATGTAAATGTAGTTGTCACTTGCCAGGTAGCCAGTGATCAATATGAGTTACTTTTGTTTCAAAGATAATTCCACTTTTAAGGAACGATGCTACATTAGCTATATATTATCTTGTCTCCGTTGTATTATTCTCATAAATTTACAAAGCAGTATAGAAGTGCATAACTATATGTTTGGAAACACCCTTAAGGCATTCTTCATCTCAACTGGTTGCATGAAAAGAATCCTGCATACCTTCAGTAGAAAAAACACAATAGAGAATCATGTGGTGGCATATTATTTTCTATCCCATCTTATGAAACTATAACTCATTTCTGTCATAACAAAAGAAAAGATATCTATGTCACAGTATGCCTTACAAAACATGGTAACCAAACCCTAAACCATATCGTGTTTCTGTTATTTGGAAAACATGGTAACCAAACCCTAAACAAGGTAACCAAAGACTAAAGTAGGCATTTTCATCGATTGAAGTTGTCATATCTACAAAGCAACATATGAAGACATAATGCAGTTTTGAGCTTCTCAACAAGGGATAATATGGAGGGTACAGAGGTAAAAATCTAGTTACAAGCATGCCAAAGGACATAGGCAAGGAAATATTCTCTTATGTGTACTACTTTACAAGCAAAATCCTGGCCATGTTGTCATATCTTCAGCATACTATAAACACTCAGTCCTAGGCAATTGATTGGAGGGGAGGGTGCAGGATTAGCCATAATACCAAACTTCCAAAATTCCTTTTTTAGACTGATAGTCTAATCCAAGTAGTTGGTTAACCAATACATATCCAGATTAAATTCCTCTTAACACGGGCCTGTTTGGATGCATAGGTCTAATTATTTGCCAGCTAATTTTTAGCTCCAGCCCATCCAAATAGGGGTTAATAAGTGGGCTAATTTTTTTAGTCATGACTATAACTAGTTGCTAACCATCTAGCTAGCCAGGCCCAGCTAATTTAGGCTAATTTTTAGCCTCACCTAAGAAGTAGCCCTAGATGATCCAAATAGGCCCATAAACTAGTATATCCTCCTCGCTGTACATTGCACATTATGAAATAGTGAATGCATGCAGTACAATCTGTACTCTCTTGAATGGAACGTGTCAGGGCAAATAAACATGCATTATTATTGCTCAAAAGTAGTTCAATTGCTAAAAGATAATAAGTATTAACATCCCAGATTTTCTACCATCCAAGACTAGTCAAAGTGGGTAAAGCTAACAAATAGATGCATAGATATTTTTGTAAGAGCTCTGTATCATTGTCCTACATGAGCCAAAAAAAATCAATACAAATATACACTAACACTTTGATGCACACAACCAAAGGATTTTTCAACTACATCGATTTTGTTCGCATAGGCCTCTAGAGCAATTGACACCCTGGACCATGAGTTACCACAAGATAAATGTTTACAACGTACCTCAAGATTCAGGAAACTAAAGTTCCACAATTACACCATGATGCAACTCCACTCTGGGTACCGCACTTCCTCCACAAATAACTTTAGAGCTGATGAAGTTCTTGTGGGTGCGGAGGGAGCTCGTCGGAGTCAGAGGGACGGGTGCGTCGCTGCTCCAAACTGGTGAGTCGCTGCGTGCTACTGCTCCAGTGCGCCACCGCGAGGTCAGGCCACTGGTGGAGATGGAGGAGGGGGCCTAGGGCTGCATGGCACCCAGATCTGGTGGAGAGGGAGGAGGGGGCTCGAGGGAAGACGGCGTACGGCGGCGGATGTCCTCGCCCACGACTAGGGTTCCGCAGTGGGTCCCAGTGGCGGACGGAGCCAAGGAAGACGGTTGAGCCTAGGGTTAGCAGCAAGACCCCATGGACCTCCAAGGCACGGAGGACGAAGAGAAAGAGTGGGGAGGACTGCCAAAGTGCACGGCCGGGCGCGCACAAGCCGGCGGAGGTGAGAGGAAGTGGCGCTACGGCACGGTGAGGGTGGCCTGACGGCGCCCGCAAGGAAAAAGAGCGCCCTACATTTTGGCCTCCCCGCGCGCCCTACATTTATACTGGGGATGATTTGTAGGGGCGGCTAGTGAGTGAGCCGCCCCTACAATGCATTTGTAGGGACGGTTCCTGACTAAGCCGCCCCTACAAATATTTTTTAATTTATTTTTATTACTTGTTCTATATATTCATTTTTCTTTATATATACTGTATATATTTGTTTTCTAATTATTTTATATATAAATGTATCTATATATACATTTTTTATATAGAAAATATATAATTCTATATTTTGTTCTTAATAAAAATAATATTTTAAAAATTGAAAATTTGAAATTTAAAACAACTAAAACAATTTCATCTCCACTAAATGACCTCAAATGAAAATTTTGTAAACATCAATGTTGTAGAACTCATCAAGATGTACAACTTATATTTTTGTCATCTTTTCATTTGACCAAATTTGAACAGTTCAAATTTTGAATTTCAATAAATGTCAACTTCAAATAAGATTTTGAAACCTTAAATTATTTCAAATAAGAAAGTGATGAACATAAAAGTTGTTGAACACATCTCTATCTACAACTTTTATTTTGGTCATCTTTTTATTTGACAAAATTTAAACAGTTTAAATTTTGAATTTCTATAAATGGCAACTTTAAACAAAATTTTGAAACCTTAAATGATTTCAACTACAAAAGTCGTGAGCATAAGAGTTGTTGAACTCATCACCATCTACAGCTTTTATTTTGGTCACTTATTCATTTGATAAAGTATTAGTAAACTTTGTTTATAAATTCATATATCACTCATAGTTTCATGAACGTAGCTCAAGCACCATAGAAGAGAGAGAAAAGCAAAATTCTAATTACTCACTAACCAACCATTAAAACTTCAAAAAAAATGTAGAATATCATTTTCTTACCTTCTACAACCTCTCCACCAAAGAATTTGAGATCAAAACCTTCCCGCTTAGTAGAGCAATTTTTGGGAGGTACCCAAAGCCTCCCAAGCCTTTTTTCTTGGGTAAGAGTGAGTGACCCGAGGAGGAAGCAGTGGCGGACCCAAAAGGTAGTCCAGGTAGGCCCAGGACTACCCTAGAATCTGGCCCAAAGTTTATTTAGTACTCAACATTTTCAATCTTTTAGCCTATAGAAAGTCTGGCCCAATAAAAAACTGAAAGAAGCCCACGTTAGCGAGCATCAGGTATCTCCCGTCAGCCTCCTGATCCCCTATGCGAGGCCGTGAGACCTGCCCCGCCCCCGAGGCCGTGACACTTGCGAGTGCCGCCACCCCTGACTCCCCGAGCACCGAGGCCGAGCCGCACGAGGCCTGAGCGTCGGCACCCCGCAGGGCGCCATCCCGCCTGGGCCTGGCACTAGTCACCATCTCTCCGAGCCTATGCGGCACCCCCGCTGCGGCACTGTGCGGCACCCCACGTGGCTGAGGTGTCGAGCAGGGCAGCAAGCTACATGCTGCTGGAGCCAATCGCCGAGTGCGCCAGGCTGTTGCTCTACAGCGCGCCAGTGCTCCTGGACGGTGAGTGTGCTTTTGAAGTTCTGAGCTCACCCTAATCTCATACCCTTTGGTTTGGACAGTGAGCACTGGATTGCAAATTTGGTTAGGGATTTGTTCTTGTAAATGAAATCAGAGCATAGAATCTTATGTATAATCTATTTGTGCAAGTTTCGGATCTATTTATATAAGTTTTGAACTTTTCAATTGTATTATCTCAATTGGTTAATTTATAGCCATTTTACCGAACTTTTTCTTTAAATTTTGTCAGTGTTGCACATGAAATTTTTTTACTAGGACTACCCTGGTTTTAAATCCTAGGTCCGCCACTGGGAGGAAGAAGGGGGCAGCAGCCATTTGTACAACGAACATTTATAAGAGCGGCTGGTGATTGAGCCGCTCCTATAAATCGACCAGTAGAGGCGGCTGATGAGTGAGCCGCCCCTATAAATCTACCCATTTGTAGGGGCAGCACCAGCCGTCCCTACTGTTAAATTTGTGGGGGCAGCTGGAATCGTGAGACCTGAGCTCACCCACTGTAGGGGCGGTTGGTGGTGGAGCCGCCCCTACAAAAAAAATGCCCCCGATGCTAAAAATCGTTTATGTCGTAGTGACGCCGCAGGCGGCCAGCCCCACGAGGACACCGCCGTTGGACGTGCCAGCCCACGCGCCAAAGATGAAGATGGCTGCCTGCAATTTTACCCAATGCCCTCCACCCTCACGTGATGAGCAGATGCTTATTGATCCAACCTGGACGCCATGATGGATAGCCATGTCGGTTAAAAAACTAAAACAAAGAGGTATGGGCTAGGAATGCACCACTAACAAAGACTATGGACCCAAAAACCCACTTTCAGAGTTGATGGACTTAAGTGAAACTAGAGTGCAAGTTGATGGACTACTGATGCATTTAAGGGCCCGTTTGGCATGGCTCTGGCTCGTGAAAAATAGCTCTGGCTCTGGCTCATATGGAAAAGCAGCTTTTTCTGACTCTGGCTTATTTTGTACGAAAACGTTTGGCAAAACGGCTTCTCCTAGCTTTTTAGAATATAAAGAAGATGTCAAATGTCCAAAATACCCTTATATATTTTTTTCTCTCTTTTCTTTTTCTTTTTTCTCTTCATTTTCCTTTTCTTTTTCTTTCACTTTTTATTTATCTTTCCTTCTCCCCTTCTTTTCTTTTCCCCTCCTCTCTCCTTATTCAATCGGCCTCTCCCTCCCGGCCTTATCCTGGCGGGGCGCGGCGCAACGGAGTAGGAGGCTGGCCGCGGGGAGAGGAACCAGGGGCGGAGGCAGGGCGCACTGGCCGGAGCAGGATGCCGGTGGTGGGGCGGAGCTGGAGGCCGGCGGTGGGGCGGAGCTAGAGGCCGGTGGCGGGGCGGAGCAGGAGACCGGCGGCCGTGGTGGAGGAGACGGAGGCGCGCGGAGGCCGTTGGCGCGCGGGCGCCGGGGAGGAGAGCAGGCTCGGGGACAAGGATGGAAAAGCAACGCGCAGGTGAGGAAGAAGCCAGGGGAAGCCACATTTTTTGGCTTGCCCTCCCCTATGTAAGCCACCGAACAGCTTCTCTTCGGCTTCTAGGCACAAGCCGTTTGGCACGGCTTCATCAAAAGCCGTTCGAGAAGCCGCTAGATGAGCCGTGCCAAAAAGACCTAACTCTCTTTTTTTTAACGCAGCTAGTATCAGCGAGTGTGTATGCATGCATCCATGAGGTGAAGTGGCCTTCGTTTTGTCCGTACACATATACTGAAAATAATCGTTCTTCCGTCTAGAGGCTTTTAGCCTTTTATTACTACTCATGGTCCTAGGTGCAGTTTTACATTAGCTTTTTTTTAATCAGTTTAGTTTTACATTACTTTTATGAGTGGACTTTTATGTCCTAGTTAGTAAGACTAATACATTAATTTACATCTTAATGAAACAACGGTAATGCTCCGCGCGCCCCGCACCCCGCCCTCGTAGTTGGTCCAGGCCGTGCCGGCTACTCAGTGGGTCCCGTTATATTTTAATCCATGGACCAAACGTAACACAAATATGTGCATGTACACGTATGTATGACGGTCTCGTCAGAACGTGAATACGTGACATGCATGTATACTAGAAGAGGACACAATCAACATACGTGGAGAGCTGTGCTGAATGACCAGGTAGCGTCTCCACCACACCACCCACCCTTCGCTTGCTTTCACCGCACGTCGCGGATAGCAAACCTGCTGATCGCCGGCGCCGTTGCCCGACCGCCGCTCGCTCGTGGAGAGGGAGACCGCAGCCGTCCGACTGCCGTTGCCACCTTAACCACGGGGCCGGACGCTAGATCGGCGCCAGGAAGACCTCCGACTCCGATGCGCCGTGGGCCAGCGTCCACCACTCATGGCCATCGCCGAGAGCACCCCAGGAGAGGGGGCCATCACTAGCCGGGCCCAGGGCAGGCGCAGCTGGCCGCTGCCAAGCCAGGCCACCATCCACGGCCGCTGGCTGGCCGAAACCGACCGTTCCCCTCTATGCTCTACGTTGCACGGAAGAAGGATGAAAACAGCATGTTGCAAGCTTACGTTTCAAGTATTTCAGATGTTTCAAATGTACGTTGCAAGTCTTTTATATGAATATTACAAAGTAGATGTAGGAACACGCGTAGCAGTTCCGAGTGTAGGCGCAGCGACGTAGGAACACGCGTAGCAGCATGCATGGACGTCTGAAGATCCAGGCGCTAGCATAGCCCACTACTCAATGCACAATTTTATTTCACTGTCTCAAAGGATAGTTGTAGTTTTTTATTTCTTGCATGGTGTTGTGAACTATGCAGTCATTTAAAATTGCATCTTTTTTTTTTCAGAAGAGGACATGCCACATTTCCATTTCATGACAAAACGGAAATACATGTGAATGTTAAGATAGTGGGAGATCAGGAGAGAACCAGTTCCGAGTAGCTCTGAGCTCTGTCTCATAGCCAGATAACTACTGCCACTTAGCTAGAGTTTACTCTAGCTGACAGAACAGGACGTTTGCATTTATTACAGACCAGCTAAAGGATCACCACATTTGGTCAGACAAAAGATACCACATTGGGACTAAGAACAAAACACCATCTCAGGGACTTCATTCCCGTAGCTGCACTTCATTCAGTGATTCTGATCTTCACCATCATGATTATCATCCTGCTTCAAGCGCTTGCATTGATGCTCAGGAGGGCGTTGGGGGAGAAGAAGATCCGACGCCACCTTAAGCATAGTGTTCACCCCATTGACATGCATCATCCTGTCGACTTCAGCATAGATACCTGTCCAAAAACGCATTAGGGCACCCGCATGACAAATGATTTCAATTGGGTTCTTTATGAGTTTTCTATTGAAGCACGCTCTGTTGCGAGCCTTCCATATTGCCCAACAAATGGCCGAAATACCCCACATATGAAATTTTGAGCCTTCTGGTATCCAGAACTCACACCATTCCCAACACTGGGAAATGGAGGTTGGAATATTGGTAGCGCCTATAATTCTAGCAATAACCCCCCACACCACTTTTGCAACAGAGCAGGTAAAGAACAGATGATTAATAGTTTCATTATGATGACAGAACTGGTATTTGGGATCCCCTGTCCATTTCCTTTTGGTCAGGTTATCCTTGGTTAACAGAGCACCATTGATCATCAACCAAATAAAAATCTTGATCTTGGGGGGGAACTCTACCGTTCCAGATCCTTTTGTGATCAGGCCCAGCGTCAGATTGTGTTAAAGCGTTATACAAAGATTTCGCAGAAATTTTTTTATTCTTGCCAATCCGCCAAATAATCTGGTCTTCTATTTCCTGAAGCTGATATCTCTCAACATCAACCTTGATACCATCCCAGTTTAGCTGCAAGCCATCAGTTAACCTTCTTCTAAATGTGATTTGAACATTGCCATTTTTAACATCAGCAACAAAAACCTCTTTTTGATCACACAGAAGAAACAAAGTGGGAATGATAACCATCAGTGGCTTATCATACAGCCAAGGGTCACACCAGAATCTGGTTTTCACCCCATTCTTAATACTGACCACCCTCCCTTGTAAATAAATATCTCTAACTTTAAGGAGATCACACCACATGGGAGAATCAGTTGCTCTATGAGAAACAAAGAAAATTGATTTATTATACATGTATTTAAATTTGACTATATACTGCCAAAGCCCTTCCTCCTGCTCAAGTTTCCACCACCATTTGGCTAAAAGGCTTACATTCATTTTTCTCAAGTCCTTAATGCCAAGGCCACCTTTCTTTTTTACTTTTGCAAATTTTGACCCATCTCATCAAATGATATTTTTTCTTGGTCCCACCCCCCTGCCAGAAAAAAAACTCTCCAAATCTTGTCAATTTTCTCAGAAATAGTTTTGGGGCACATGTACACAGACATTTGATAGATAGGGGAGTTATTCAGGCAAGAGCAAATCATCCAAGTGTATATGCCACGTGACATGATTAATTCTCTGAGTTCAAAGAAGTGAATGATGGAATTAAAGACTCCAGAATGTCTGTGCACACCTCTATTAGAACTCTTCTCATTAGCATATCTAATAATATTAAAGTCTCCACCAATCAAAAAGGGCTCAGCACTAGCATCACAAAATCTAGACAGTTCAGATAGGAAATCAAATTTAAGATCACCATGGGCAGGACCATAAACCACAATCAGATTCCACTTAAGCTTATTTTCTTTGTCCCACAGATTCATTTGAATCATAAAATCCCCTTCATAAAAGAACCCACATCATATTTATTCAAACAGATGCCAACCAAAATCCCCCCAGATCTACCTTTGGAAGGAATCCATTCCCAAAGGTAGTCCTGATGGGTATCAAACTTCCTAAGCAAGGATACTTCACATTCTTCTACCATAGTTTCTTGTAAGCCAATAAAATCAAAATTGTATTGGAAAATGAGACTTGTGAGAAAGGTAGAGACCCCATTTTTCTTAAGGCCTCTACAGTTCCAAATCAGACCATGGACTGTCATTTTTTTACCCTTTTTCTTTTTCAGTTTGGGAGTTTGAAGGCCAACTTTACCTCCTTTTCCCTTTCGTTTCAAGCCAGGCATGAGTCTTGGATTTGCTATTTGGAGAAATTTTTAATTTTCTTTTAGATAATTTTCCTTTCTTTTTAGATAGTGCCAGGATTTCGCTTTCTGTCTCAGAAGGCTCATCCTGCAGCCACTCAATCAATCTCTCATTCATATCCTTATCTGCTAAATCATCATCATTTTGTTCACTAACCACTACCTCATTATGTTTAGCATGTAGATTTTTCCTAGTAATCTCCAACTCCTTAATCATATCAAAGGTGCCAAAACTAATCTGATCAACATTAATACCAATGTCACTAGATAGTTCTTTAATGGTCTGTATAGGTAAATCAGAGAACATGGAAGAAGAAGAAAATGTACCTTCCAAATTCCTTTTCCTTGCCATCCTTCCACAGTTTTCTTGAGTGGTTTTAGTGATGTCCTTCTTAAGTCTCTCACTCCTCCTTGTCTTCTGCTGCTTCAGATTGTCATTCTTGATCACCTCACAAATGCAAGATCCCATAGATGTCGGCAATCCATCTTGCTCAGTGATCTCTTCTTCAGCAACTGTGCTTTCTTGGGTATTCACAATGGCCTCATCAGAGAAATCCATCTCAATGGGTTTTTGATTCCCCAAAGAGACCAGCTGCTTATCAGTTTCCAGGGTGGATCTCTTATGACCGGCATTCCCTATAGGCTCAGGCCCAACAGCGGCTAGGGAGGCTGCCGGTCAGAGGGGGTTAAAAGCCCATAGTTATTCTATTTTATAGTATTTTAGAGATAATTTCCTATTATTTATTAGAGAGAGGCTTATATATATTGTAAACACCCTTTGGGATTAATTAAGCAGAAACAATTATTGTTTCCGGCTTCCTCAGGGAGCCGGGAGAAACCCTAGCCGCCTTCTGTCTTCTTCCTTTCGTGAACAGTACCGCGGCACTGTAGCGGCGGTACTGTAGCGCCTCCACCCTCTGCCTTCTCGCGCCATCTTCCTCGCTCGCTCAAGCCTCGACTTCCCCCCTCCCACTCATACAACATGAGATCAGTTCCCGGTAGGACTAGGGTTCCTATCAGGATCCCTCAGCATTCATGAGTTTCATATCTTCACTGATAACTTGCTTAGGGTCAAGGGTTGGGTGTTACTCTCCAAGCACCATATTTGATGAACATCTCCATCAATGTTTTTAGAGCTTCCCTGCCCAATATCTCCAAGGCCTTCCAGCCTCCTAATTCTTTCACCCAAATCACTATCAGAGTCTGAATCCTCAAAAGTTTCACGAATATGGACCTTTTCACCCTTATCCTCATCAGCATTGTTCTTTAGCAAAGACAAATTCTCACCACCAGTAGCTTTCCCCCCAATTTTTGGAGGACCAGACATAGTGACATTGCCAGATTGCTTCTTACCAGCAGATTTATCAGATCCAGATCCAACCAGTTTCCCACTAGACTGATTCCCAGCTTTATCCTGTGACTCCTTACTGAGATTTTCATTGGCCTTGAATTTCTTAGATGGAGGGGGATATTCTCCTTCTGTAATTTTAATGCCACTTTAGAGAGTTCTTGCAGGAGCTTCAATTTCAACTTCTCTCTCAAAGGTGAAATCATGAAGAACTAAGCCCAAAGTACTTTCAGCAGTCCTTGGCACTTTGGTAATATCTCTACATGCTATCTTGAGTCTGACATAATCATGCCTGAACCTTGTTTTCTCATCAATTTCCAGCACTTTACCAACTAGGCCTCCCACCTTGGCACATGTCCTGATAGACCTCTGGTCAGTGGGTATATCCCAAATCCCGAACCAAGCTTGTTGCAGCTCACCTTTAGCCGCAAAACTTGCAGTATAAGAATCAATCTTCATCTGAGCATTTACATATCCCATGGAAATATAAGGAAAAAAGCTCCACTCCTTCACCATCTTGGCACTGGGAATCTCATAATAAATTTGTTCTCACTTATAGCTCTGGCAGTCCATCTCCAGTTTCTGAACCATGAACATTGACAAATTGCCTCTCAATATCTTTCCCAGTTGCCTGTCCAGCAGTGATTGTAATAACAACAGTACATTCCTTCTCTCTAGCCATTCTTGGATCTATATCTTCCTCAATAAAAAAGAAACTCTGATCTTCAACCTGAGTTGCACATAGTTTAGGCACATTGTTCCAGGGAATGCATTCTTTACAGTCATAAGCCATATGCCCATGAGGTCCACATATCTCACAGTTCAATCCTCTGCAGTCCTTAGTGACATGATTGTACAGTCCACAGATCTCACAGGGAATCCTAGCCTGATTAGAGGAACCAGCCTGATTTTCTTGAGTACGATGAGCTTTGTTACCTTGGGATGATTCAGGAATATCTTGAGTATCCTTCTTGGCTCCCCAGTGCTCGTCAGGTTGCTTCTGCTGGTCCTTCCCCCCTTCCCACTTGTCATCACCTTGTTGCTCACGGTCTTCCTCCTTAGATTCTGCTTGCGGTGAAGGTGCTTTGTTGGTGCGCTCCCAGGTGAGGTTGCCGCCAGGTGTACGGCCTCTCCCTCTACCCTGCCTTCCAGCGCCAAAGCCATCCCGCGTCGCGCCATAGTTGCCTCGGTGACCTCCTCCACGATTCATGCCGACCACAACCGTAGGAGCTGGCTCGGCTCGAACGGCGGTCGCAAAGAATCTCTCCGATCTACCCAAAATGATCGACGGTTTTGGAGAGGATTTTTTCACGATGCGTGGTGGCTAGGGTTTGCGAGGTGGGGATTGATCTGCGGGGATCGGCTTCAAAGGACGGGATGTAGGAGAGGATGAGAGGTCCCCCGACTCGGGGTCACCTTCAATCTCTCGCTCACCCCTATCCTGATCGCCGCCGCATGTCCCAACCTCAGGTCTGTGCCCTAGGATTCCCGCCACCTCCCGAACCTTAGGTGGTAAGCGGAACCATCGTCTCTGACTGGTCGGCTCCACCGCCACAGAGTTTGAAACATCCAAACCTTCTCCCGCCGGTGATTTCCTCTTCCGTCTCTGCCTTGCCGCCATGGCCTTGCCAACGAAGTTCAATCGAAATCACCTTGATTTTGACAGAATTCGGTAGGATTTCTTTGAACGGAAGAGAGCCTTTCTCCACCGCATGCCTGGTACTCCACGAATTCGCATCCATGGGAACGCCAAACCCTCTGGCCCGCTCCCGCCGCCGCTGCCCGTGGGATAACGCCGGGAAAGCATTCGCATCCCCCAACCATCCACCAACCTTCTCACCCTCCTTCTGAATGTTCTTCTCCCGCCATGCATCGCGACGAGAGATAAGCACCTCAATGTCCTCCCTCCGTCCCCCGTGGAAGCTCACTGGCGAGGACACCGGAGGGAACATGGGTGGGGATGGGGATAGGGATGGGTCGGGAGTGCGGAGACGGCGGAGACGACGTAGTCGCCACGGGAGAGAGGCGAACCATTTTTTCCACTACCTACCTCTTTAAAATTGTATCTAAATTAATTATTAGCATATTAGAGTATGATCATTGCATAATACTTCAAAACTAATTCATTAACCAACTCAGTCAAATGAATGCAACCCTTTAAGCAAAAAGAGGGCACAAAATTCTTTCGTCTCAAAAAATTACATGAATGATTATAAAAAAAAATAGCAAACTATATCGTAATTAAATTATGCGCCACCCCAAAATTGTCTCCAAAAGAAGCATCTACAAACAAAGATATGATACGTACACGAATGAACCTAAGCATGAATTTTGAAATTGAAACACACAAAAAAAAATATAGCAGCATATATACATAATAGAAGCAACATCGCTGCAGCATACTATCCGTCCGCTCCACCGTCAGCTCCCTAAGCCGTCCTTATCCACTACCTCATGGAGGTGCGTGGAGGTGCTTCCCTGCCGGGAACGTGGTACCATGGCCCAGTGCTCGTGCAATGCGAGATTCGGGGCAAGTAACGGAGGCCGCAGCAATTAGTGGATTCATGGTGAGCTTCTCGTGTCAAAAAAGAAGAAGAAATGGTTAAGAATACAATGAATTAAGAAATTATTACTTCCAACTCCTGAGCTTTATCGGATAAAAGTAACTAATAAGTACAAATAAATGATAATCGTTCGAATTACTTTGAGATCTTGTTTTTAGTTTCTAATCATTAGAGGTTTATGTAAATAAATATGATTCTCATTATTCTATTTCTCTTTCTTTTCAACCAATCACTCTTTTATTCCATCCTTTTTTTATGTGGAGTGCCGTGTGTTTGGATTAGGGTTAAAATGCGATATCTCGGATTCGATTCAGATGATCTGCTGTTTGATTTGTGGGTTGGATAAAACGGGATCCAACTCACTAGGGAATATGCTCCTAGATGCGGGTCTGTCGTGTCCGTCTAAATCGAGCAGACCGCGTCGTCCCAGTTCGTTAGCTCGCATTTACAGGAGACCCACTACTACAGATATCATTTGTAGGGGCGGCTCATGGATATTTGTAGGGGCGGTTTGGCCAGCCGCCCCTACCAAAGCGTGGCTACAAATCGTCGATTTGTAGGCGCGGTTCTCAGACCACCCCTATAAATCGATTTATAGGGGCGGTTGTAGTACCAGCCGCCCCTATAATACTTGTTTGTATGGGCGGTTCAGTCTAGAATCATCCTTACAGTATATTTTTTCACAAAAAATTTTAAATTTATAATTCAAATTCGACCAGAACATATATATATATATTCAAATCTGACCAGAACATATATAATTCAAATTTGACCACAAGCACAAGAGTATTATATAAACTATAATTACAAGTCCAATTCACAAGTCTAATTCGTTCCACTTCTCTCTCCCTCTCTCTGGCACACGGTGTATTGGGTGAACGGGGCTATGGCGCTCGACGTAGGTGTCCCATAAGGTAAGACCAATGTCAAATTACATACATATTGTTATCAACGACCTATAGCTAGCCTTTCAATCTCACGAAGGTGTTGGTACTAAGGATTTCTACCTAAGAATATATACAATCCATCATTAAATAGACATAATTCATCTAATTCGTTCCACTTCTCCCTCCCTCTCTCTGGCACACGGTGCATTGGGTGAACGGGGCTATGGCGCTCGGCGTAGGTGTCCCACAAGGTAAGACCAATGTCAAATTACATACACATTGTTATCAACGACCTATAGCTAGCCTTTCAGTCTCACGAAGGTGTTGGTACTGAGGATTTTTACCTAAGTCAGAATCTCGGTCATGGTAGGTGTCTTTGACGTGTACAATCTGGTCCAATATGAAGTTGCAAAAGTCGCCAACGAGCTCTAAGAGTTGGTCATCCTTGTATGGGTTTCTTTTCATTCTTTCTCTTCTTTCCACTATAAGAGAACAAGTTTTGGTTTAGTATTTTATATCATGTGCAAAGTTTTTATACTACAGGTGAAGAGGTTCAAACTTACCCTTAAGAGGTGTCTCCTGTAGGTACCGGTGTTACTCATCATAGAACATATATAGTATCTACAATGTATACTTTCAGGCTTCTGCTTGGGGGCACAGTGTGTTTTGCATATGGAAATGTTAAGTAATGTTTTTGACAGCCATATAATGGAGTACTGAAGTAAGTTACACTTATCGCACATAGTATTTTTATAGCCAGTCTTTCCTTCCTTACTGGATCATGCCTTCTGTGATGTTGATTGACATAGAACTTAAATGTCTTGTTCGAATTATTTTAGCAAATACAACTTGTTAGTATCTAAAAGTGAATGTTACAAGTATGTATACAAATATATAAGCTAATGAGGATTGTCGATATGTATACGTCTTAAGAATCGATATGAAGTCTTTGTATGTCATCGGGTTCCTATCTATTGAATCAAAGACCCATGCCATGCTCCTCCCGACATCGACGCCTATACAAATCCAGTGGTTGCAGCATGGATTTAATCATAGAACTAGATAAGCTATTTTGCATCGAATAAATATATATCAAACAAAGCTTTAAGTATAGAATTGAACTTACTCGAAGTTGTATGATAGCTATATAGTAGAGTGATGTTAGAGATTTTTAAAAGCCAGGGCAATGTATGCCGAAACCTTAAGGGACTCTTGCTTTAGTTTCTTTGCATGGATGTCCTCTTTCTCCCGAAGGGTCCTTCTAGCAGCTAGCTCTTTGTCATCCAGTTTCCACTATCTAGGGTAATTAAAATTTATTTGTGCTATAGCTTGAGGGTCTATATACCTGGCTTTCACACTTAGCATTTTGTTTTATAATGTGCACTTGCATTCTACAAATCATGACATGGGTTAGTTACAACAAAATCCAAAGATTACATTCATATCATATCAGGAGGACAAGGACTTATAGGCACCACATGCGAATTAAATTCATTTCTATTGCTCCTAGGTGAAAGCATGTCTACATGTTATTGAAGTCAAATATAATTTTCTCAGCCGGGCTTCCAAATGTGCCGGTGGGGAAGCATGCTTGTACGAGGTCTATGCTCGTTAGGAGAACACGCAAGTACCAATCATGAAACCTTCTCATTCCAAGTGGTAGGCACTGGATGTCCTGGTTTGGTAGAAAGGGCTTGCCTCTTTCATATGTTTTCAGGCAATCCTTTAACCATTTGATGGCATCAACATTTGGATACTGCTTTACTGTTTGGTGGAGTTTGCTAGTGATGGCCTCTTTAGAAGCCTGTGATGGGACTTTTTTAACTTGGTTCTGAGGCTTGAACTGGTCATGGGCATACCACTTGTGCACCGATGAGACGTCTTTCATTGGAACATAAATTGGCCTTATGATGATTGGATGCTTCTTTCAAAGTTTCCATTCAGGCATGTCCTCATCTTCTTGTGCATCACCTTCTTTAGGAGGCACTCGTTGTTCATGTATCAGTTGTGCTTGTTGAGAAGACTATGGCATCTCATCATGCACTTGCTCGGTACGAGCTAGAGAAGGTTGTGGCTTATCAGGCACTTGCTCGCTAGGAGGTGGTGAAGAATATGGCATTTCAGGAATGTGGTGGTCACGAGACGGTGAAAATATCTCCCCATCCTCAACAACTCACTCCAATTTTGAGAGAGGGGGAGGCAGCGAAGAATCAATCAATATAATGTCCTGTTTGTGCTAGAGGATGAACTGCCCCATTACATCTCTGAGTAACACCAACCCCTCGGGAGTTGCGTAGTCTATCATCCACTACATGAACTCGGGCTTCACGGTATGCATCTCGCCCCTAGTGTAGTCTGGCGGTATCTTATTATTGTGGTGTAAGCCATCGGAAGGATGTGCCACACCCATTGCCACCTCCATCACAATGTTCTACCGGTCACTGAGAAACACCAAGGTGCAACTAGTTGGTTCCTGTATGCGATCGATGGGGTTTATGGCTATAGTGGAACCTTGGCTGCTAGGAACTTTCAGAGGGCTGTCAACTAATTCTAGTTCTCCCGGCGGCGTCATTAATGTGCGTGGCTCCGTAGACAGTCCTTGCTCCTCCAGCGCCTTCGCAACTAGAGCCTTCACTTGGAGCTCAAGATTAGCCTCCCGGTCTATGCCATGTTTCTTGTACATGTGCCTATCCTCTTTGAATCCGTGCCTCTAGGTCGTCCTTTTTCCCTTGCTCCCTGGTGCGCCCTGTGTGCTCGTTGTTTCCCAAGCCAAGGCTAAGCTCGTCCCTCTCTCTAGAAGGATTGAATGAGCCCTTCTTCTTGTCTTTAGCATATTTCAGTATCCTTGATACTGCCTCTTGGGTCTTCGGCTTATCAAACTTAAGATTACAGCCGGATGATTCTGTATTCCTCGCATATATCCAGTTCCTTGAGCATATCTTCAAATTCTTCACATCGATATTCCCAGCAGCTGCGGCCTCTTCATCCATCTTCCTAAACTGCTCTTCCTTGGCATAGTAGCCACCGGGGCCTAGATGATGGTGGTGTTTGTTCCGCTTCGCCAGCTCAGTGTTATGGGCACTGAGCTCCAATGCCTTCGGTGAAGTCTTATGAGCCATGAGCTCCTCCCATTGACTAGAAGTTATGTTGCCAAACTCGTTGAAGGAAGTTAACCCCTTTTGGATATATTTCTTGTTGAGCTCTGACCTCCAACGTCGGAATGACTCTCCCATGATCTTGAAAGCATTTTTTTTACCAATTCGTGCTTACCCTCTAGAAATCTAAAATTGAGCTTCAGCTACATATCCCATAGTTCATCCTTTTTCTTCTCTTGTACCTCTTTCTAGTTAGGGATTGCTAGGTTCAATTTATCTCTTACTAGGGCCCCGATAGCATTATGAAATCATCCTCTAAATTCCTTCGGCTCAAGGATCTCCCCTGCTGGCCCGACCTCCGTTATCACATAGCATGCCTTATCTGGATATTGATTTACTTTTCTATCCCCTTGTTTCCTCTTTGGCTTGGTAGTCGTGTTCGTGGTTGTGTCTTGAGGTTGTGGAGCAGAGGCCTCAATGTCCATCTCTGTGGTTGTTGCCTCTGCTCTCCTTTCCTCTACTCCATCTTGTCTGGCAAGATGTCGCGGACGTCGACATCGTCTTTTCCGAGTTTCAGGAGGGACATGTATATACGACATGTCAAAGTGTTAGCAAAGGTAACACAACCAAAACTTTAATAAAATTTACAAGCTAAGGCTTTATCCCTACCTCCTCGTTCGGGTCAAAATCATTGTCCAAATCTTTCTCTGTTGGCCTCCTTCTGGCTTCACATGGGAAAAGATTCTCGGGACTTACATATCCCTCTCCCCCGTTCTCCTCGTCACACTGCTCCTGAGTAAGCATCACTTCTAGATCCTTTTTCTAACTTGTTATCGAACTGCTCCTGAGTAAGCTGGTCCTCTAGTGCTTGCTCCTCATAGGTTGGCTGCTCATCATGTTCGGGGCAACGGGTTGCAATGTCTGGTGTCAGCGACATTATTTCACGCTTTGTTCTAATAGATGCAAGAAAGTGTGCTTTAGGTACGCGAGAATGTATAAGAAATAAAAAAAGGTTTATAAACCAAAGTAGTCCTATAAAACAATAACATATAAAAAAATGAGTAGTAGAAGTAGTAGAGGCCTCAGAAACATGTCAATCATCATTTGATCATGAACTTGGAGCTTCAAGACATCATAACAGAGAAGAGAGGAGAATGTAATGTAGGGGCGACTGCTAATGATGCCAAGTTCCTCACAAGTTCTTGATCATCAGCTCATATTCCATATAATATATGGACTTGGACAATTTCATCATCGGCAAAATAAAGGAGAGGAGAGGAGAGGAGAGGAGAGATTTAGCAAAAAAAGCAACAGCTGCTTAGTAAGCATAGAGCAGCAACTAATGATCAAGACCAGTCGCAAAGGATCTGAGAGCAAAAGAGAGGACAAAAACAACACGTTAATACATAGGGATGCATAGTAATGCATAGTACCAGGGATTTAAAATATAGGAAAAAATAGCAACCAGTAGTACTAGTAGTAGGACAGCAATAGTATTAATAGTAGGACAACAATAGCATGTAGTAGAAGTAGTTGGAATAGAAGTAGAGGGAAGTGAGAAGAGTAGTAGGAAAGAGAAGTAGTGGAGGTCTGTATAGTAATATCAGTAGTACTAGCAGTAGTACTAGCAATAGGAGAGCATTGGGATGCATAGTAATACATAGGAATTTACTCTAAAGCCAATTCACAGCAGATATTTAATTGACTGATAGGGATAAATACTTAATATAAACATGAAGAAACATTAGCCAAGCCAGGTAAAGGGGTCTGTGCATCTGTTCGACATTTCTATCTAGTAAGCTATTTTATTGTACAAGTTTGTATGCTGAGAGAATGCAAAATGCATATATGTATACCGAGCTGAGAACAAATAAAGATGAACCAATATAGTAAATAGTGGTGATATAACACGAGCACAAGACGACATGTAATACGATTTTCCAAGAAAAAAAAGGCAGCATATAATCATGTACCAATATCTAAGCCGTGCAATTTTCACAAGCAGAAGAAAATAAGTGTGGGTTCCTTCAAAAACGAACGTGTGCTCACACGCCAGAGAGGAACAGAAATGTCTCACCTGGCCATCATTGTCTGCCTTATAATATGATGCAATGATCTGAAGCCCCTAGTCCAATAGCCTTAAATTTTTAATATGTGAGACAAGGTGCCAATCCTCCCCCACCCCTTCCCTGCAATGCCTAAGCAGCTCAAGGTTGTAGCTTATAAATAATTCCTCAAGATCAGTAGGGCGTTGTATGGAGCAGGGCAAGGATGTAAGGCCACCGCAGCTCTGGAGCCAGAGTTTTTGAAGTGCAGAAAGTTCGCCTATCCACTCTGGAAGCTGGGTCAGCGCGCCACACATAGACAAGTTGAGAGATTGAAGTGAGGTGAGGCGCTGCATGCTCTCAGGAAGACAAGTCAGGGAAGGTAAAGAAATTATGCTGAGGTGCTGGAGTGAGCAGAGTTCTCCTATTTGTTCAGGTAGCTGCTGGAGAGCATTACATGACTGTAAGTTCAGACTCTGTAGAGATTTCAGTTCCACAAGCCAGTCAGGCAGCACACGAAGATTAGCACAATGTGATATCCCCAGTCTACGGAGGTTGGTGATGCATTGGATGCTCTCAGGTAAATGAGTAAGGTCTGTGCACATGTATATGTGCAGGTTATGAAGCCCAGTGAGGTGCTGCAGCACCTCCCAACCAGATGATGATCCTATCAATCGACCAAGGTTTAGTCTCTTGAGGGGAGTACCCGTCACATCCACAATACAGGAGGAAGATGAAGACTCATCACCATGAGCATGAGCTGCATGACGATGATGTGCATGGAAGAAGAATGAGGAATAGCTCGGTATACATGAAGTAATACATAGGTCTGTAGCTTGAGCATTTTTTTGTTGGATTGTTTTAAAGGGAGGAGCAGGGTTTCGAGGCGTAGTCTAGAGATGTCTCCCAGCGGTGCAGGTAAAGGGGCAGTCGGGGTAACTGCTTAGATGTTCTATACTTCTGATGTGTTGAAGAAATTAAATTTTGTAATGAAAGTGAGGTACTTACATTGTGAATCTTTCTAAAACTTTGGCACCCAATCACCAACCTTATATTCCTGTTATCAGTTTTATGCTGTCACTGAAATGTTAGGAATGAAATACTTTTTCCTAAATTGTTTGATACATTATTAAATCTTATCTTGCTTCTAGAATTCCTTTGGGAATGCAATAGGGCCCCAATGCAATATACATAGGCATGTTTATATCATAGTAAAGTAGATATAAAGTTCATATCCAATTAGGCAATTATCCATTCAGTTGCATATGTAGTAGATATAAATATTTGATTTGCAATTGCGTAAACTAATTTTAGCAAGTCAACAAAGCATAGTGGATCTTGCTCATCCTATTGGTTCATTTCTAATTTCTTGTACTGTGCCCATGAATAGCATTTTTACCTATAATAAACAGTCATGTGGCTTTATTTTGGTTTCTGGCACTAACTGCTTGTCTTTCTTTCTGTTGTATGACTTTATTTAGGCATAAGCTTTATCACTTTCTATCAACACTACAGCAGTATCTCCATTGCCATTTATCTGATATATCGTGGCGCCATTTTCAACATTCCCTTAAAAATCAGGTATAGTATTTCAATCACTATTCTTTTAAAACTTCATCCTGAGAGGAATTAATATGCTTTGTTAGGCTTCCTTTCTTAATTTTTCTGTTCATTAAATACACTTATCACTTACGAATTGAACTATGGCTACTAATATTCTGTTATTGCTTAGGTGAGGGATATACTGGACCTGGAGTATGTGCATATGTGTTATATTACTGATGCACTTGACATGTGAGTGAAACCTTAAACCCAGGTAGCTTTAAAAAACGCCAAGGTAATGGCTATTTTCTTAATCCTAGAGCTGACTGGTAGTCAAGTACTTAAGTGTATGAGTGGAGTATGTAGAATCCAAACATGCTGAAACACAGCTATGACTATGAGGTAGCATATCTACTGCAGTTTAGACCTGACTATTTCCACTAGCTATTGACTAGGAATACTTTTCAGATTGGTGCTAAATGAAAGACCAAATAGAAAAGTTCACACATAGCAGCAAACAAAAGAAGACTAAAATATGGCCAATTGGATGTGTTTTGGACCAAAAACTGAACGAAATCAAACATAGGATCTACCAGAAAGTCAAGAACTTTCAGATTGACAAGAACTCTTGAAAACTCCATGGGACTAGGAGACAGTGCTAGCTTAAAGCAGAGCAGCATCTTGGAGTCAATAAATACAGTTGAGATGGCAAAATGGAACGGACATCTATGAGACTATGCTGTAAAGTGATCTCAAAATACGACATCTATGAGACTATGCTGTGCTTCTTAGAGTATAGGTGCATTCTCTGGTACACCGGATATGTGCAAGGATGACAAAAAAGGGTGGTGGTGGAGCAAGAATGGAGGAGAAGGGGTTGGAGCTTACCTACAGGGACGCCGGCGGAGGGAGAGCGCACGGGCACTAGGGCCACCTGGGGGAGGGAGCGTGGACACCGGAGTGCACGAGTACCAGAGCCACCGGGGGAGGGAGCAGGGACGCCGGGGCGCATCAGCACCAGGGCCACTGGCAGAGGGAGTGCGGACACCGGAGCGCACGGCGGCGAAAACCCTAGCCGCCTAGGGGAACGGCGTCGCCCACGGTTAGGGTTCCACAGCGGTCCCAGCGGTGAAAGGAGCCAAGGAAGATGGAGCCAAGGAAGCTCGGGGGAGGACTGCCAGAGCACACGGTCGGGCGCACATGGGCCGACGGAGGTGAGAGGAAGTGCGCACGGTGGCGGCGGCGGCGGGTTCGGCACCCTGACAGGGTCTGAAAGGAAGAATCGCGCCCTGACTTAGAATATTTTTGGCCTCCCGCGGGCTCTGGCTTATATACTGGAGGGCATTTGTAGGGGCGGCTCCTAAGTTAGCCGCCCCTACAAATCGATTTTTAGGGGCGATTCCTGAGTTAGCCGCCCCTACAAATATTTTTTAATTTATTTTAATTACTAATTCTGTAATTCATTCATATATAAAGAACACAATGTAAATTTATATTAGTTTTATTATTATTCTATATATATAAATATATGTATATATAAACAATTTATTATATATATATAGATATAATTCTATATTTTCTTCTTTATAAAAATAATATTTTAAAAATTTAAAATTTGAATTTCAAAACAACTAATAGAATTTTAGGACACTAAATGACCTCAAATGAAAATTTTGTAAACATCAAAGTTGTAGAAATCATCAAGATGTACAACTTATATTTTGGTCATCTTTTCATTTGATAAAATTTAAAAACTTCAAATTTTGAATTTCAATAAATGGCAACATCAAACAAGATTTTGAAACCTTAAATGATTTCAAATAAGAAAGTCATGAACATAAAAGTTGTTGAACACATTACTGTCTACAACTTTTATTTTGATTATTTTTTCATTTGACTAAATTTGAATAGTTCAAATTTTAAATTTTAATAAATGACAACTTCAAACAAGATTTTAAAACCTTAAATGATTTCAACTAGAAAAGTCATGAACATAAAAGTTGTTGAACTCATCACAATCTACAACTTTTATTTTAATCATTTCTTCATTTAACAAAGTATTAATAAACATTATTCATAAATTCACATATCACTCATAGTTTCACAAACTATACGAGAGATGTTGATTTGTGAACAATGTTTACTATCACTTTGTCAGATGAAGAAATGACCAAAATAAAAGTTTTAGATCTTCATGAGTTATACAACTTTCGTATTCAACACTTTTTCAGCTGAAATCATTTGGTGTTTTAAAATCTTGTTAGAACTTGTCATTTTTTTAAATTTGAAAATTTGAATTGCTCAAACTTTGTCAAACGAAAAAAATGACCAAATCAACACAATAACTTGATAGGGCATGATTTTAGAAAATTTTAGGAAAAAATCATCACATTTGGAGTTAGCATGAGGGAGAAGACTAGTGACAAATTTTACCCAGAGATTAAAAAGAAAAACCACATGATCAATGATGAACAAGTGTGATTTCTCTTTTTAATCTATGGCTGAAACTTGTAACTAGTTTTTTTTCTCTCATACTAACTCCAAATGTGATGGTTTTTTTCCTAAAATTTTCTAAAATCATGCTCTATCATTTTAGTCTGGTCATCTATTTTTGTCACTAATTTTGGACAATTTAAATTTTGAATTTCAGAAAATGACAACTTCAAACCTTATTTCAGCTGTTAAGTGATTTTATAAAGTTTTAGTAGTAATATAGTAGATGTTGAAATAGATTCATCTGAATGTTGCAAAGGGTAGTCTCACACACATACATAAATATATAGTCTCACACACATACATAAATATATAGTCTCACACACATGCATAAATAAAGTCTTATAAACACACATACTTACACAAACACTCCACGTTCAACAACTAGCTCGCCCGCTGTAACGACTTTTTCCTTAACACCTTTTCGTTCCCATGGCAATATGTCTTTGGGTAGGTTCTTTTTCACAACACTGATCTTCTTAGGAAAGTCTATGAATAGCGACATCTCATCGTAGTTATTGTAAGCTTCAACATCATCCACGCCATCAACTCCGATAATATGCTGTTTCCCGGAGGCAACCACTTGCTTTGTCTTCTTCTTCATGGGGAGGTTACTTTGTGGGTTAGGCATATAAAAAATTTGTGCGACACGTGAAGAGAGCACCCAAGGGTCATCTTGGTAGCCTAGATTCTTGAGGTCTAGGACTCTCAATCCGATCTCATTCAGTTGGTGTTGTTTGATCCAGCAGCATCAAAACAGAGCCACCGTTATATCCCTTCTATAGTTAAGTTTCCATATCTCTTTAATAATGCCAAAGTATTGGATCTTTTGCCCCACTCCATCGAGAGGTTCTATTCGAACGCCGCTGTTTTGGTTTGCATATTTACTATCCTTTGCGCGGGTATAGTACATATACCCATTGATGTCATAAGCTTTTCAAGATGTCACTTGTCTCAATGGCCCCTCCGCCAACCTACTAATGGTAATAGAGTCTATGGTTTCTCTAGGCAGTATGTTTTGGTCCTTCAACCATATAGTTAGTCGTCGCTTGTGCTGTTTCATGCTCCAATCATCTGAATGACTATTTCTCTCCGCCATAATGAAAGCCAAGTGTTTATCAATGTACGGTTGCATCAGTTGTGTACTCTACAAGACACTGTAATGCGCCTGACTCACCTCTTTGTAATCATGGTCGATGAACACTTTTTTACCACTGGTGCCCTTCCCAGCCAGCCTACCCTTGTGACGAGAATCGGGTTTATCAATCCCTTTCTGTACTTTTAGGTACTCTTGATAGCACTCGATGACTTCTTTAGTACTGTAACCCTCTATCATGGAGCCCTCTAGGTATGCTCGATTATGCATGTATCGACTTAGAACCAACATGAACCGCTCATAGGACCACATTTCATGCAAGTAGTAAGGGCCTAGCGCCAATATCTAATGAACCATGTGAATCATGAGATGTGGCATTATATAAAAAAAGCAGGAGGTAAACACATCTCTAGTTGGTTTTGTGTCTCCACCGCAAATTCATGTAGGTCACTCAGCTCTTGCTTGCCAATCGTGTTCTGTGAGATCTTCGAAAAGAAGTAGCACATGCGGGTGGTGGCCATTTTCAAGAACTCTGGCTTTATAGCCCTGATTGCAATAGGTAGAAACACTGTCAGCATCACATGGCAATCATGAGCCTTGCAGTGTGTTATTGACAAGTCCTTCATTGAGACTACCTTCTTCACATTCACTGAAAACCCAGTCGAGACTTTGACCCCCCTCAAGAAAGTGCATATAGCTCTCTTCTCTTCTGGTGTTAGGTTAAAGCACGCCATGGGCAAAGTGTATTTTCCATTAGCCTCAGGTACCGGGTGAAGCTATGGCATCACGTTTAGTTACACCATGTCTTTCCATGATTTTAGAGCATCCTTTGACTTGCATGTGTCCATTAAGGTAGCAATGAGACTCTCAAAGACATTCTTCTGCATGTGCATAACATCAATGGCATAGGGGACCTCCAAGTCTGGCCAATAAGGATGTCATAAGCTTTCCAAGATGTCACTTGTCTCAATGGCCCCTCCGCCAACCTACTGATGGTAATAGAGTCTATGGTTTCTCCAGGCAGTATGTTTTGGTCCTTCAACCATATAGTTAGTCGTTGCTTGTACTGTTTCATGCTCCAATCATCTGAATGACTATTTCTCTCTGCCATAATGAAAGCCAAGTGTTCATCAATGTACGGTTGCATCAGTTGTGTACTCTACAAGACACTGTAATGCGCCTGACTCACCTCTTTGTAATCATGGTCAATGAACACTTTTTTACCACTGGTGCCCTTCCCAGCCAGCCTACCCTTATGACGAGAATCGGGTTTACCAATCCCTTTCTATACTTTTAGGTACTCTTGACAGCACTCGACGACTTCTTTAGTACTGTAACCCTCTATCATGGAGCCCTCTAGGTATGCTCGATTATACATGTATCGACTTAGAACCGACATGAACCGCTCGTAGGACCACATTTCATGCAAGTAGTAAGGGCCTAACGCCAATATCTAATGAACCATGTGAATCATGAGATGTGGCATTATATAAAAAAAGCAGGAGGTAAACACATCTCTAGTTGGTTTTGTGTCTCCACCGCAAATTCATGTAGGTCACTCAGCTCTTGCTTGCCAATCGTGTTCTGTGAGATCTTCGAAAAGAAGTAGCACATGCGGGTGGTGGCCATTTTCAAGAACTCTGGCTTTATAGCCCTGATTGCAATAGGTAGAAACACTGTCAGCATCACATGGCAATCATGAGCCTTGCAGTGTGTTATTGACAAGTCCTTCATTGAGACTAGCTTCTTCACATTCACTGAAAACCCAGTCGGGATTTTGACCCCCCCTCAAGAAAGTGCATATAGCTCTCTTCTCTTCTGGTGTTAGGTTGAAGCACGCCATGGGCAAAGTGTGTTTTCCATTAGCCTCAGGTACCGGGTGAAGCTATGGCATCACGTTTAGTTGCACCATGTCTTTCCATGATTTTAGAGCATCCTTTGACTTGCATGTGTCCATTAAGGTAGCAATGAGACTCTCAAAGACATTCTTCTGCACGTGCATAACATCAATGGCATAGGGGACCTCCAAGTCTGGCCAATAAGGATGTCATAAGCTTTCCAAGATGTCACTTGTCTCAATGGCCCCTCCGCCAACCTACTGATGGTAATAGAGTCTATGGTTTCTCCAGGCAGTATGTTTTGGTCCTTCAACCATATAGTTAGTCGTTGCTTGTGCTGTTTCATGCTCCAATCATCTGAATGACTATTTCTCTCCGCCATAATGAAAGCCAAGTGTTCATCAATGTACGGTTGCATCAGTTGTGTACTCTACAAGACACTGTAATGCGCCTGACTCACCTCTTTGTAATCATGGTCGATGAACACTTTTTTTACCACTGGTGCCCTTCCCAGCCAGCCTACCCTTATGACGAGAATCGGGTTTACCAATCCCTTTCTGTACTTTTAGGTACTCTTGACAGCACTCGACGACTTCTTTAGTACTGTAACCCTCTATCATGGAGCCCTCTAGGTATGCTCGATTATACATGTATCGACTTAGAACCGACATGAACCGCTCGTAGGACCACATTTCATGCAAGTAGTAAGGGCCTAACGCCAATATCTAATGAACCATGTGAATCATGAGATGTGGCATTATATAAAAAAAGCAGGAGGTAAACACATCTCTAGTTGGTTTTGTGTCTCCACCGCAAATTCATGTAGGTCACTCAGCTCTTGCTTGCCAATCGTGTTCTGTGAGATCTTCGAAAAGAAGTAGCACATGCGGGTGGTGGCTATTTTCAAGACTCTGGCTTTATAGCCCTGATTGCAATAGGTAGAAACACTGTCAGCATCACATGGCAATCATGAGCCTTGCAGTGTGTTATTGACAAGTCCTTCATTGAGACTAGCTTCTTCACATTCACTGAAAACCCAGTCGGGATTTTGACCCCCCCTCAAGAAAGTGCATATAGCTCTCTTCTCTTCTGGTGTTAGGTTGAAGCACGCCATGGGCAAAGTGTGTTTTCCATTAGCCTCAGGTACCGGGTGAAGCTATGGCATCACGTTTAGTTGCACCATGTCTTTCCATGATTTTAGAGCATCCTTTGACTTGCATGTGTCCATTAAGGTAGCAATGAGACTCTCAAAGACATTCTTCTGCACGTGCATAACATCAATGGCATAGGGGACCTCCAAGTCTAGCCAATAAGGATGTCATAAGCTTTCCAAGATGTCACTTGTCTCAATGGCCCCTCCGCCAACCTACTGATGGTAATAGAGTCTATGGTTTCTCCAGGCAGTATGTTTTGGTCCTTCAACCATATAGTTAGTCGTTGCTTGTGCTGTTTCATGCTCCAATCATCTGAATGACTATTTCTCTCCGCCATAATGAAAGCCAAGTGTTCATCAATGTACGGTTGCATCAGTTGTGTACTCTACAAGACACTGTAATGCGCCTGACTCACCTCTTTGTAATCATGGTCGATGAACACTTTTTTTACCACTGGTGCCCTTCCCAGCCAGCCTACCCTTGTGACGAGAATCGGGTTTACCAATCCCTTTCTGTACTTTTAGGTACTCTTGACAGCACTCGACGACTTCTTTAGTACTGTAACCCTCTATCATGGAGCCCTCTAGGTATGCTCGATTATACATGTATCGACTTAGAACTGACATGAACCGCTCGTAGGACCACATTTCATGCAAGTAGTAAGGGCCTAGCGCCAATATCTAATGAACCATGTGAATCATGAGATGTGGCATTATATCAAAAAAGCAGGAGGTAAACACATCTCTAGTTGGTTTTGTGTCTCCACCGCAAATTCATGTAGGTCACTCAGCTCTTGCTTGCCAATCGTGTTCTATGAGATCTTCGAAAAGAAGTAGCACATGCGGGTGGTGGCCATTTTCAAGAACTCTGGCTTTATAGCCCTGATTGCAATAGGTAGAAACACTGTCAGCATCACATGGCAATCATGAGCCTTGCAGTGTGTTATTGACAAGTCCTTCATTGAGACTAGCTTCTTCACATTCACTGAAAACCCAGTCGGGACTTTGACCCCCCTTCAAGAAAGTGCATATAGCTCTCTTCTCTTCTGGTGTTAGGTTGAAGCACGCCATGGGCAAAGTGTATTTTCCATTAGCCTCAGGTACCGGGTGAAGCTATTGCATCACGTTTAGTTGCACCATGTCTTTCCATGATTTTAGAGCATCCTTTGACTTGCATGTGTCCATTAAGGTAGCAATGAGACTCTCAAAGATATTCTTCTGCACGTGCATAACATTAATGGCATAGGGGACCTCCAAGTCTAGCCAATAAGGTAGATACTGAAAGAAGATCGATTGTTTCTTGAAAGGTACGCCTTCGATAAGAGGTGTGCTTCTATCTCTGTTCGTCCCATCTAGATTCTTCTTTCCATAGACAATGCGTATGTTTTTCACCATTCTGTACACGTGTTCTCCGTTATGATGTCTCTCTAGAGGGGGTTCAATCTGTGGGGTGTTGTCATAAAATCTAAAGAACAATTTGTTGTGGTACTTGTGACTTGTCTTTAAGAAGCGCTGGTTCCTTAGATAAACTATCTTCTTGGATGCATCTAGGAACACTCATGTAGTACCATCCAAGCAAACCAAGCATCCCATCTTTCCTTTGATCTGTCCAGACAAAGCAAACAGCGTGGGGTAATCATTGGTAGTAACAAATATTATTGCTTTACATATGAAGTCCTCCTTTCGGAATACATCGTACATCGGCTCCCCATGCCTTCATAGCCTCTCCATTTCTTGCATCAAAGGCTCAAGGAACACGTCTATATCAATGCCTGGTTGTTTAGGGCCAGAAATAATAATAGTGAGGAGAAGGTACTTTCTCTTCTGACACAACCACGTTGGGATATTGTACATGGTCAAGATCACTGGCCAAGTGCTGTGGTCGCCCATCCTCTCATTGAAGGAATTCATTCCATCGGTGCTCAAGCCAAACCATACATTCCTTGGGTCATCGCTGAATTCTTTATGCTTCTTATCGATCCTTTGCCACTAACTACAATTAGCCAGGTGTGCAATCTTATCATCATCCACCTTGCGCTCATCATCCCACCATGTCATGAGTGTGGCTTCTTTAGGGTTTAGGAAGATACATCTCAAGCGGTCGGTCACTGGCAGGTACTACATTACCAAGGTAGGAATTCTTCTCTGTTTTGCATCATTGCCTAATAGAGTGTCCTCTGGGGGCTAAGATTCTTGTACCACCATTTTTGTACCCTTCTTATTCCTCTTTTTCCCCGTGGAGGCTTCGTCCCCACCGTAAAGGTCATTGTTCTTGTACCGGCTGGTCCCATACTAGGGACATTTATCCAGTGACTTGAACGTTTCGCCACGAAAAATGATACAGTGGTTGGGGCATACATGGATTTTTTCAACCCCCATTGTCAATGGACTTATGACCTTCTTTGCTTGGTATGTGTTGGCGGGAACTGAGTTTGGTTGTGGCAGCACCCATGACAAGAGATACAATAGATCATTGAAACTACAGTCTGACCAGCCGTACTTAGCCTTCAGGATGAGTAGCTCAAGCACAAAACATAGAAATGTCTAATATGTCGGACAACCCTTTTCAATACCACACACAGTCTCCTTCGATGCTTTTGTCACCCTTTCCAAATTTTCTAGACCTTTCGGGCTCTTTAGTAAAATCTCTAGTCCAAGGGCTCGAATCATGTCCTCCAAATCATCTTCATCCCTGACACGTGCTCCACCATCATTATTGGCACCACCTTCGTCGTTACCATCCCAATCACCAGCATCACCACCTTGTTCATTGCCAAACTCGGGATCCATTCGTACATCAAGCTCTGCTGAATATTGGGACAGAGATTCTAGGGTTTCATCGTCATATTCCTCCTCATCCTCATCGTTAACAATAACCGTTTCACCATGATGAATCCACACTATGTAGTCATCAACAAATCCTCGCATAATCAAATGTGATACGATGATAGTCACATCTATCCATACCATACGGTTCTTGCAATCTTTATAGGGACAAATAATTGTATCCTTATTCTCTGTCAATGTCGTTGCATGCTTCTCTGCGGCTTCAATAAATTTATCCACCTCTTCATGGAAACCGGCCTTGAACCTTAACAAACCATACATCCAAGAGTTCCTATACTCCATCTTTTACAACAACAACAAAACAAACATTAAAGGACTACTTATTCAGATATATATAAAAATGAATCAAATTAATAATTACTTGAGAATAATTGTATATACTACATATATATATGAATATAAATCAAATATAATTACATGAAGCATACAAACACACCATGGTAGAGGAAAATTAATTAATGGCCCATTTATCCATAAATAATTAAAATACATATTTGTTGATTACAATAAACAATTTCAAAGACAACAATTAGCAACAATTATATTTTACCCAATATCTTTCATGCAAACCCTAGTCCAATTTCATCAAACATAAATTTACAAAAATAAAATTAATAAAAAAAACCAAACCCTAGATCTAGATATACATGCACATGAAACATCCATAAAACTAACTAATTGTTCACTAAAATCAAGAAACATGGACAAAATAAGGGTATGATCTTGTTCCCCTACCTAATTTACCCTAGTACATTCAAAACTTGGGTCTAATTTGCTTCATAAGTAGCTCAAGCACCATAGAAGAGAGAGAAAAACAAAACTCTAATTACTCACTAATCAACCATTAAAACTTCAAAAAAGGTGTGGAATAGCATTTTCTTACCTTCTACAACCTCTCCACCAAAGGATTTGAGACCAAAACCTTCCCCCCTTAGTAGAGCAATTTTTGGGAGGTGCCCAAGGCCTCCCCACCTTTTTTCATGGGTTGGAGTGTGTGACCCGAGGAGGAAGAGGGGGCTACAGTTTTTATACGTGGGTCATTTATAGGGGCGGCTGGTGATTGAGCCGTCCTACAAATCATAGGTATTTATACGTGGGGCATTTGTAGGGGTGGCTCAATCACCAGCCGCCCCTACAAATAGCAACACCAGGGGCGGCTGGTGAGTGAGCCGCCCCTACAAATCGACCCATTTATAGGGGCGGCTCGTATCACCAGCCACCCCTACTATTCCATTTGTAGGTGCGGCTGGTCTTGTGGGTTCTGAGCACGCCCATTGTAGGGGCAGCTCCATCACCAGCTGCCCCTACCAAAAATGTCTTGTTGCTACAAATGTTTTTTGTAGTAGTGACCGCCACAACCGAGCGCATCCATGGCGAGTCGTGCTAGGGCAAAGGAGAAGGGCACCCTTGCTCCTCGAGCAAGGCGCGGTGGTCAGGAGCAATTGGCTTCCTCGCTCCATGAGCAGGGGTGCGGTGGTCGGGAGCGGGCAGGCTTCTATGCTCCTCGAGTAGGGCGTGACCACCAGGAGCAGGGCGCTTGCTCGTGCCGAGAGGCGGCGACGCGTGAGAGGCGTGGCCGCGGTGACCTCGTGTGGCTAGAGCAGCGGCGCTGTGGGAGGTGAAGACCAGCCAACCTCGGGTAGTAGCGACACTAGAGCAAAATCTGAGCAGTCGGTGATGCGGTGGGAGCAGCAGCAACCTTGAAAGGATCAAGATGTCCAAGAGGGGGATGAATTGGGCTAATTCTAAATTTCTTTCAATAATTAAGCCCTACACTTATCCCATTTTACCCCCTTGTGTCTATAAGTGTTTCTCTTGTTCTACCACATAAACATTTTGCACCCTAGGTTCCAATCCTACTCTAGCATGACAATTCTAAAAATGTAAAAACATGAATTGAATTGCTCAAATATAAATGTTCAAAGTAAAGAGAAGGAGAGGAACGCGGTGATGTTTTTATGAGGTATTGGAGAGTCTTCACTCCCCACTAGTCCTCGTTGGAGCACCCGCACAAGGGTGTAGCTCCCCCTTGATCCGTGCAAGGATCAAGTGCTCTCTACGGGCTGATTCTTTGACACTCCGTCACAGTGAATCGCCTACAACTGCTCACACCATGACTTGGGTCATCCACGAGCTCCACCGAATGATCGCCAAGCTTCCAATCACCACCAAGCCATCTAGATGATGGCGATCACCAACAGTAACAAGCACAAACTCTTTGTAAGGAAAATGGACCCTTGGCCCATTTACTTTGGATTTTGGTGTTTGATGACTAACACAACCAAATTGGACTAATGAATTTGCAAGTGTTTGTTTTGTAGTTCAATACGGTGCAAGACGTAACTTAGACGAAGGCAATGTGATGATCTGATGATCAACACCTTAAGCAAGACCTTAGGAGCACAAGAAAAGACCCAAGAGATCAAGCAAAGTCCAAGCATGAAGATTGGAACCAAGCCGTATGCAAGATCGCGAAGAAATGAGCTCACTATGGTGACCGTATGTAGGACCGGACGCTGGACAAGCGACCGAATGCTGGGCAAGTGGCTTGGTAGATAGGCGACCGGACATTGGACCGGACGCTGGCGATAACCGACCGGACGCAGGACAGCAGCGTCCGATCAAGTACAGTAAGGTTCCAGAGCGTCAAATCTACGACCAGACGCGTCTGGTGGCAGGCGACCGGACGCTGGCCAGCGTCCGATCAGCACATTGCTGACTCAATGGTCGGGATGATCGGACGCATCCGGTTAGGACGATTTAGCGTCCGGTCAGTAGCAAAATTGCGAGAATTCGACCCCAACGGCTACTTTCTCAGTGGGGCTTATAAATACAACCTCCAACCGGCCATTTGAGAAGTGTTGAGCTGAGGAAACATACCAAGGGTGTTGATACACCATTTTAGTGATCTCCACATGCATAGTGCTTAGTGTTTTATTAGGTGATTAGCATAAGTGCTTTGCGAAGTGCTTAGGTTGATTAGACCACCGCTTATGCGCTTGCTCTAGGTTTATGCCTAGTGTTTAGTGAGGTTTGCATACCTCTTGCCACCCCGTGCTTGCGAGCACAAGTGTTGTACATCGGAGGGGCTTGAAGTCTTGTGAGATCACACCAACCGCGTTTGTGGTGTGGCCACCACCGTGTACCGGAGGGAACAAGGCCCGCGGTGTTTTGGCCAGAAACTTGATAGTGAAGATGGTGGGGAGCATCCGAGAGAGGCTTGCCAGAAGGCACGTCGGAGACCCACTTGCGCGTGGGGAAGGCCCGAGGCTATCCACGGAGTTACCTGACCGGGAGCTTGGCCCTTGCGAGGGATTCCTTGCGAGGGGCTCCAACGAGGACTAGGGGGAAGCTTGCGCGCTTCTCGATACCTCGGTAAAAATACCAGAGTCATCGACGGGAGTTTGCATATCTCTACCTTGCTCTTTAGCTTCCGCATTTACATTGATTACTTTACTATGTTTGCGATAGAGATAGCAACACACTAGCAAAACCATAGTTGCACATCTAGATAGTTTATCTATTGCATAGGTTTTGCTAGGGTTAGAAAAAGAGGCCATAGTTTTAGAAGTTAGATTTTTAAGTTGCCTAATTCACCCCCCCTCTTAGGCGTCACGGTCCCTTCAATTGATATCAGAGCCAGTTGGCTCATATTTGGACCTTTGGCTTAACCACCGTTGAGCCAATGCTATTGTAGAGTGGTTGGGATGGATACCGCTAGGCCTCCACAATTTGATGGCGCTAACTTCCTCTACTATAAAGCTAGAATGGCTTGCCACCTTGAGGCAGTTGATTTAGGTGTATAGAGAGTCACTCGTGATGGGATGAAACCCATTAAGAATCCCAAAAAGCCCACAAAGAGTGATGAAAAAGAAATGCACTTCAATGCTAGAGCTAAAAATTGCTTGTTTGAATCACTTAGTATGGATGTTTTTAACCAAGTATTCACTTTAAATACGGCACATGAAATTTGGTTAAAACTTCAAGAGCTCCATGACGGCACAAGCAATGTCCATGAGCAAAAACATTGTCTAGCAAAGCAAAACTATGATTCCTTTACTATGAATGATGATGAGCTTGTTCATGATATGTATTCTCGTTTAAATCTAATTATCAATGAGCTCCATTCTATAGGATTATTAAAGCTAGATGATGTGACATCGTGAGGAAGATCATCTCCGTGCTACCACAAAAGAAATATGCAAGCATCATCACCATCCTTCACAACATGGAGGACTTGAGCAACATGACCCCGGGCATAGCCATTGGCAAGTTAGTGGCATTTGAAATGTCACGTAAGATGGGTCAAGAAGAAGCTTCTTCATCAAGCAAAGGCAAAGCTCTCGCTTGTAGCGAGAAAAAGAAGATGAAGGGCAAGCAAGTTGAGACAAGCTCAAGCTCAAGTTCCTCAAGTGAAGAAGAAGAAGAAGAAGAAGATGAGGACGATGATGATGATGAAGATTCAAGCGACGATCAATCTTCCTCCTCCACCTCCGATCTTGATGAAGAATCAATCAAAGTGATCAACAAGGTGGAGAAGATGATCCAAAGGCTCAATGTCAAGGGTGTGCCCATCCAAATTCAAGATTTCATTTTCACAAATCAAAGAAATGAGCAAAGAAAGAGAGGATGCTATGGATGTGGCAAGTTGGGGCACTTTATGGAAGTTTGTCCAAACAAGCTCACAACCAAGACAAAGAAGAAGGCATGCAAGAACCAAGCCCTCACATCAATAAGATCATGGGATGATTCTTCAAGTGAAGAAGAACCCCATCACAAGAGGCGAGGCCGCAAGCACTCATCATCAAGCTCTTCTAGTGTGTGCCTTATGGCACGAGGTAACGAAAGCTCTTCCTCTAGTGGGAGTGATAGTGATGATGATATGCCTTCTTATCATGAACTTGTGCAAGAAAATCTTAATTATACTAAAGCTTGCACTAGTCAATATAAGAAGCTCAAAAGTTTAAAAGAAAAGCTAGATAGTTCACAAAAATCATACAAAACCTTGCTTGAACAATATGAGAACTTTGCTAATCTCAATGTTGAACTATCTACTAAAATTGAGAAACTTGAGACTAGTGCAACAACAAATGCATGCACAATCAATGATGAGCAACTCTTAAAGAAAAATGAAAAATTAAAAGAAAAGTTAGCTAGCTCACAAGAAACATACAATAGTTTGCTTGCTAAAATGGAAACCATGTGCAAACATTGTGATGAGCTAACTAATAAAGTTGCTAATCTTGAAGCCGTTAGCACAACCCCCATCAAGGCATCTAAAAAGAAAAGTTCTATCTTTAACATGTCTAAAAAGGATGCCTCTACTTCTTGTAATGATTTATGTTTAGACTCACCTTTGTGCAACCAAGTTTGTGTTGAGAAAGTTGTTGTAGATACATGCACACAAGAGGTTGCAAAGGAGAATGAGCAACTCAAGCAAGAAGTAGCTCGACTCACCAAGGACTTGACTCAAGTGAAAGGCAAGGCGAAGCAAACCCAACTTCATCAAGATAACACCATCAAGGGAGTGAAGAAGCTTGATGAAGGACAAACCGTGGTTTGTTACGTGTGCCACAAGGAAGGTCACAAGTCTTACGAGTGTAAGGTGAAGAATGGGGAAGGAGCAAAGAAGAAGAACAAAAAGCAAACAAGCAAGCTCTCCAACACCTACACCAACAAGGTGGACAAGAAGGCCTCCACACCTTATCTCTTGAAGAAGAAGAAAAATGACAAGGTGGTGGCCATCAAGGTGAACAAGCAAGCCAACAATGGGGTCAAACGCTTTTGGGTGCCAAAGGAAATCATTTCAAACATGAAGAGCACCAAGAAGGTTTGGATCCCAAAAGGGAAGTGAGAAGTCCATCGGACTATGGAGAATTTGGAGACTTGGCAAAGTATGGGTGCATTTCATGGGGTGCATCATGATGGACAAAATAAATGCCAAGAGGGTTAGTGAATACTATGGACCCAAATTCCCCTTCCCATGTTAGGTAACTAGATGTTATTACTTCTCAATTGGTACATCTTGCAATTAGTTTTTCCTACAATTGGTATCTTTAAGCATCTAGTTACTCTTCATGCCTAGGTTTGCATTTGCATGCTTATATCTTTTATCATGCATACACTAGGTATATCTTATGGTAGGCTTGCTCGGTCTCATTTTTTAACCCTTGGAGCAAACCTACATGGTTTGAAATTGCTTAGAAGCACGTCACATAGCTTGTCTTCCTATTGTTCATCTAATATGTGCCAAAGTCCAAACTGTAGATAATCTCTCCCGAATATCATTTTTGAAAATGATTCTCACATTCATGAGATGTCATCTTTCAAGTGGTATTTTGATTCTAAAATCAATGTGCATGATTTCTACAAAGTATTCTACATTTGTGTGCACATATTTAGGGGGAGTATTTCTATAACTTGGATGCTTTGAGACTAACACTTTTTCAAATGGTATCATTTTTTTAAACCTATTACATGTGTAGTAGTCTCATTGTAAGGAAATTGGAGTCCCCGAAGTTAAGCATCATTCTTCAATTAGCATCATCATGTTGTTTTCATTTCATATTTATATGCTTTCTCCATGCATTATATAGATTAAACTCTCTTGTGCAATAAATTGCTAATTATGCATATGCTTTGCTTTCTACCATATGTATGCATACATTTAGGGGGAGCTTAGTCTATATAATGTGAGAGTCAAATTTTGTGATCCATTTCACTCTATACACAAAGGATCATGAAATTTGACCCTCCCTTGTGCTACTATTGTCTTCCTTTTCGGTGTTTGATGCCAAAGGGGGAGAATATGAAGGACCAAAGGCAAGCATCAAGTTGATGTCTACAAGTGGTAATGGTTCGAGAAAGGGAGGAAAGTGAATTATGGATTAGTCTAAGTAATGGTAAAATTTGTAGGAATCCATAATGCCACATGGGGATTTTTGCAAGGGCAAGATAACCTTTCATTTAGTTTTAATTGGTATCTTACAATTGATTTCAATTGGTCTCTTTAAGTATCAAATAAACTTGCCCTTTGCATTGCATCCTAGCAAGTAGGTAGTTTTTTTAACATCCAAATTCTTATTTTTTGCTTGCTTTGGTCGTGTTGGCATCAATCACCAAAAAGGGGGAGATTGTAAGGAAAATGGACCCTTGGCCCATTTACTTTGGATTTTGGTGTTTGATGACTAACACAACCAAATTGGACTAATGAATTTGCAAGTGTTTGTTTTGTAGTTCAATAGGGTGCAAGACGTAACTTGGATGAAGGCGACGTGATGATCCGATGATCAACACCTCAAGCAAGACCTTAGGAGCACAAGAAAAGACCTAAGAGATCAAGCAAAGTCCAAGCATGAAGATTGGAACTAAGCCATATGCAAGAGGACCAGACGTTGGACAAGCGACCGGACACTGCGACTGGATGCTGGGCAAGTGGCTCGGTAGACAGGCGACCGAACGCTGGACCGGATGCTGGCGGCAACTGACCGAACGTAGGACAACAGCGTCCGATCAAGTACAGTAAGGTTCCAGAGCGGCAAATCTGCGACCGGATGCGTCCGGTGGCAGGCAACCGGATGCTGGCTCGCGTCTGATCAGCGCATTGCCGACTCAATGGTTAGGACGACCAGAAGCGTCCGGTCAGGATGATTCAGCGACTGGTTAGTAGCAGAATTGTAGGAATTCAACCCCAACGGCTACTTTCTCAGTGGGGCTTATAAATACAACCCCAACCAGCCATTTGAGAAGTGTGGAGCTGAGGAAACATACCAAGGGTGTTGATACACCATTTTAGTGATCTCCACATGCATAGTGCTTAGTGTTTTATTAGGTGATTAGCATAAGTGCTTTGCGAAGTGCTTAGGTTGATTAGACCACCGCTTATGCTCTTGCTCTAGGTTTATGCCTAGTGTTTAGTGAGGTTTGCATACCTCTTGCCACCCCATGCTTGCGAGCACAAGTGTTGTACATTGGAGGGGCTTGAAGTCTTGCGAGATCACACCAACCGCATTTGTGCTGTGGCCGCCACCGTGTACCGGAGGGAACAAGGCCCACGGCGTTTTGGCTAGAAACTTGATGGTGAAGATGGCGGGGAGCATTTGGGAGAGGCTTGCCGGAAGGAACGTCGGAGACCCACTTGCACGTGGGGAAGGCCCAAGGCTATCCATGGTGTTACCTGACCGAGAGCTTGGCCCTTGCGAGGGATTCCTTGTGAGGGGCTCCAACAAGGACTAGGGGGAAGCTTGCGCGCTTCTCGATACCTCGGTAAAAATACCAGAGTCGTCGATGGGAGTTTGCATATCTCTACCTTGCTCTTTAGCTTCTGCATTTACATTGATTACTTTACTACGTTTGTGGTAGAGATAGCAACACACTAGCAAAACTATAGTTGCACATCTAGATAGTTTATCTATTGCATAGGTTTTGCTAGGGTTAGAAAAAGAGGCCATAGTTTTAGAAGTTAGATTTTTAAGTTGCCTAATTTACCCCCCTCTTAGGCGTCACGGTCCCTTCACTCTCACTTGACCAAGACAAGCATAATGAGAAAGGTGGATGCACACTTGCTACTCCCTATGCACTAATGAGGTCCTTAATCTTGGATTATCAAATCTCAATCACCCCACTAGGCTCTTGCTCTCCCTTGCACTACAAAGGTGTTGCTCAGCCAAACAAATTGGCATGAGAGCTAAGTTGGACTAGTAGGAGAAGTATATATACTCCCCACTTTAAAACATAACCGTTATTGTCTAACTCAGCAGTTTTCAAGGTGACTGAATGCATTAGTCGAAGTGACCAGACATGTCTGGTCAGTAGCCAATGACTACATGCATCAGCCTGTCAGGGAAGGCTGTTGGAGTGACCTGACGCTGGCCAGCGTCCGGTCAACATCCACCGGACATGTTCGGTTAGGAATTTTGGTCTCTAGTCCCTCTCTGATGTTGACCTAACGCTACAAACTCAGCGTTCGGTCGTTTATAGTTCAGCGTCCGGTCCTCCCTGATAGCGAGACTCTACTGCTATAGATACGACTAGAGGCGCGGCTGGTTCCAATCACTGTGCATCGTCTGGTCGCTCCTCGGCTTCTGCTGGTGCCCTGAGCACTAACCAAACGCAACACCTGTGAGTTCGGTCATCACTAAAACAACGTCTAGTCAACATTTGACCCTCCATTCACTTCTAATTCAAAATCCTTTGTGAATGAGGTTGACTCCAATTTATCTTTGGGCTATTCCTGAGCTACCTAGTGCTAAGTTTGACAAGTGTGCACCACATCTGACCCATTAGACTCACCTAGGTCAAGCTACTAGTTCATACCCCCCTTAATAGTATGGCTAAATGAAAAACAAAGTCCTAAACTACTCTAAGTGTCTCTCCAACGCCAAATGACACTTAGAACTAGTCCATCCTTAACCTTGTCATCCAACCTTTAAAAACCGAAATGATTTCCATCGATAGGGGCATGAAAACCATAATTGCCTAAACAATCATCATTACCAGACCTAACTCAAGTTGCCTTTGTAAAACACACGTTAGTTACAGTAATCTCGTATTGTCATTAATCACCGAAACCCAACTAGGGGCCTAGATGCTTTCAATCGCCCCCTTTTTGGTGATTGATGACAACACAGCCTCAAGTATGCATAAGAGATGAGTGATGTTTTCAATATGCTTAGTTCATATAAGCAATTGATAATAAGAACAAAAGGGGTTAGGCATGCTTATATGATCCAAGCCAATGTAATGTACTCACAAGATATGAAATATGTATGAGTATACAAAGTAAAGCTCATTTGTATCGGAGTAAAATGCAGAAGCAAAGCAAATGAGCATAATAAAGTGACATGACATATATATCAAAGTAGAGAGTACACATGTCACATGACTTTCACAATCACACATATATCACATATAACACAACACATGAAAGTAAACATGAATGCATGAAGTATCACACACAAAAGATCATGAATGCATAAAGTATCACACACAAAAGATCGAGTCCATCTCACAAGCTCCCCCTAAATCTAACATACTCGCTCCCTCTCCCCCTTTGGCATCAAGCACCAAAACCTAAGGGTCAGACAGTGAGGTAGAAATAGACGAGTCGGGCGCTGAGGTGCGGTGAAAGATCTAAAAATGAGCTGCATCATCCTTGGACCCTGAACTTTGAGCGGTCGGACCCTCTATCACTAGAAGTGGAGGTGAAGCGGTCTCAGTCTGCTCAGTGGACTCAATAGCTGGGTCAGCCTATGGTAATGCTGGAGCTATGGTAGTAGCCTGACCCTGTGGCTCAGAAGATGTCACTGTAGGAAGTAGATCCATGACTACCAGTATTGCTATCGCAAAAACCTCAAGGTTGGGAGTGACTATCAGAGGTGGCTCAGACAAAGCAATAGAAGATGGGATCATCTCAGTAGTCCCGGTGACCAGAGCGGCTGTGGTAGGAGCAAGGACTTAGAACTCTAGCAGTGTAAGATGTCCTGTGAGCTCACTGAAAGTAGCACCTAGACTCTTGAAGATAGGGGTGTCCATCACTAGCAGTGATGTGGGCTGAGTGGGAGTGAAGCCCATGACTATAGGAGTGAAGTGCTAAGCCTGCTCTATTCTTGGTGAAGCAAACCACTGAGACACCTACTCAGTAGGTGAGGCAAATTGTGTAGCTGGCTATCCCTAACTCTGAAGCCCATTGGGTTGTATAGCTAGAGTCATAGGGGTAATGAGCTGCAACATGGGCTAGTGAGGAGCAATCCCTATAGCTAAAAAACATGCTGCATGAAACCAAGAAGCTACTACTGAATAACTAGCTGTTGCTGTTGCATGGCTTGCTACTGCTAGAACTAATCCTGACGTACCTACACCTAAGCAATGGTAGCTGATGTCTCCTATGCCTGATGAGCTTGGTCTTGCCACATGCGCTCAAGTATAGCTAGTAAGGCAAGGTCTGTCTACGGCGGCTATGGTTGTGGTGGAGCTGAGCTAGAGCCACTAACCTCTCTGTCGTGTGCACGTGATGGTATATGTGGGATGGGCTAGTAGTCCTCATCTGAGCTGTTAGTTAGGTCACTCTTGACCATGTCCTCCTATGCCTCTAGATGCTCTAACTCAGTCTCAGCAATGGCCCTGATGGCCTCATCCTACTCAGCTATAGTCTCTAGCACCTCTGGTCTCTGGCTAGGCTGGCTAGGAGTCCTCCCACCAATATGACGTAATAGCTAGCTCATGTCGTACTATGGGAACTCTATAGTAGCACCACTCTAGTCAGCCACTATCTCTAGGGACATCAGTGAAACTATCTATAAGATAAGAAATATGATCAAGTGAGCATATGACAACTGACGATGGCCTCTGAAACCCTCTGCTAAGGTGTCCTCCATCTATGAGAGCATCACATCCCAAATATTAAACATAGTCTAGGAGATCAAGTGGTAGACTAGCCAAAGTTGAATACATGTCAACCCCTCATGGTAGCCACTCCTCGGGAGCAAAGACCTCCTCATGACTGCATTAAGGATATGAGCTATAGGTGTAAGGTCACGCGGTGTGTGGCTTGATCCCTCTCCGAATGGCTTAGTGAAACAGGCTTTGACCAAGTTTGTGGGTGGTACCAGTCCATTGTGAGGGTGTCTTAGTGATTCTGTCTCTCCATAATAGATCTCGTGAATCTAAACAGGAGACTCTTGAATCCTCAATATCTCTCTAGCCCTCAAGCTCTATAGCCTATAGTCACAACCTCTAAAGGCCAAGTGAATGTACCTGTGCCTCAGGTCAATCCACAAAGAAGCATAGAACCCTATGACCCATGATACAACGTACCAACCAGTCTATCCTAGGAGATCTACTAGACCTAGTAGGTCGCTGAGGTGGGGATAGATCTGCTCTCCTACAACTGCAACTATAGCCTTTAAGGAGCATAATCTCTGAGATCTAAATGCCACACCACTGTTGAGGTAGGCATTGTAGAAGTCCTCTTGCAACACTATGTAGAACTGCTCTTAAGCACGCTCATCCCACCTCGGCGAAAACCACTGCTCAAACTCCACAAAATGGTGCTGCTACACCTGTCTAGCTATGACTGCCTGCAAGTCCAAGTGTACCACTGGAGGCAGACCCTGTGGTCTAGGAGGTGGATGAGAACCACATCTCTGTGTCTCGGGCCTTGGTGACACCTAGGTGTGAGTAGGACTGGAACATCGAAGCCATGGCTGCTCTGCCTGCTCTGCCTGCTCCTGGTGCTACTCGATCTCCTCCTAATGCTCAATATCCTCCACCCAAGCGCCCTCTAGTGCATCCACCAGAGATACATGCCAACCTCCAAGCATGATAGCACCACATGGACTACCAAGACTTGCCTCAAGCTGCTCGACTGTGGTCCTCTGAGCTAGTGACAATTGATCGCCAATGCAAATACCACTGCCTCTGCCACCTCTCTTAGCACGCTCTACGATGACAGCCACTACTGCTGCTCTCTCTACCTCTATGTCGCCTCTCCTGCACTTCTTCTTTGAAGTGGTCTTCTTTAGCCCCTTTCCCTTTTCCTACTCTGTTAGGCAAGGCAGATGCCTCTCATCATCGCCGAGGCCACCCCTGACATTCTTACAATGAGCCATAACTAACACTATAAAGAACTCAACTGACTAGCAAAGGACCACTGCCACTAACAAAGGACAATTGTCACTGAGTCCTCCTAGCACTGAGAATCACTACCCAACTAACACTTGCTAAGGCTTGTCCTCAATCCTTACTCATGGGCTTGGCCCCAAGTTTATCTATCACTGCTCAACTACCACTGCCTCACTGCCCAACTCGCTGCACAAGATAGAATAGGAAGTATACATAAGCAACATTATATTCTAGAGGTAAGTGAAGCCTTACTAGAAGCAAAGCATATGGGGTAAGAGAGTGAATGGCATGGCTGGCTACCTGACAAATCCTTGTGAAAAGGTAAGAACTGAACACTGAGGGCACCACTCAATCAAGGTAATGTTCTATAGAAGGAATTGACCAAAAACAGATTAGGACCAGTTCAAGCATTTCAACAAACACTTGGTTGGTGACGGTGGTAGATACCCTAGAAAGTGAGGTCACTGGAGCTGAGGGAGTCAATGCCGAGGAAGAAGAAGTCTCCAGTGGTGGCAGCACACACGGCGAGTGGCATAGACATGACCTGGCCATGGTGGCAAGGGCACGTTGCAGCCGTGGACACAACAAGCATGAGCGTGATGAAGGAGCGCGTGCACGGCATGTGGGAGTGGCGGTGTAGGCACGGCGAGGGAAGCATAGCGGTAGGAGAGGGCACGGTGTGCGGAAGCATTGGCACAGGCATGGTGAGGGATGCACGGTGGCCGGAGAGGGCGTAGTGGCTAGAGAGGCGCAATGACAATGGCGGTTAGGGTTAGAGCGGCGGCGGCGCGACGTACAGAGCGAAGAGAACTAGCGTGATCAAGATGGAAAGAGGAAGGTGGGCCCCACACGTCAGTTGGGTTTTGAAATAGATCGTGCAAGCACAGTTGTGACTGGACGCATAGATACAAATGACCTGATGTTGCTCCTCCAGAGTCCGATCACAAACAGAGAGCTCTAGAATGCCTCAAACAGTGACCAGATGCATCTGTGGCACTATGACCGGACATAGAGCTAAGTCTGGTCAATCCTGTGTTCCATCTCACGCTAACCGGACATGAATTTCAACTTGTCACCGGACACGCATGAAACACGTTTATCATTTTGTCCCTCTTCAATTATTGTATCTCCTCCTGATGTACTGACCAGATGCTGCAATGGATGTGTCCGATCCCTGCATTTGGTCCCTCTTCAGCTACATTTACTCCTCCTTTCTTCACGACGCTTTCTCCCAATCAAGTCCCAAATTCAATAAGACCCAAATAAACAGGGCGAGGAGCAAAATGTGTCCACACAATAGGATTTGTAACCAATAGGGGCTTCAAATGCTCTCCCTATTTGTGGACGAATGCAGTGGATGCTCAAAAGATAACTGAAAAAACGACAAGGCAACACACATGCATATGCAATGCAATACTTGAAAGAAAATCTAGTTGCTTGTCAAGTTTGATCCAAGGTTAAGCTTTTTCACATGCTTTTTGGTGGTTATCTTAACCATGTTAGACAAGCCCTAAGTCCATTACTAAAAATTAAACATGTTTTATATTACAATGCAATGCAAGGGACAATACAAGCTCATTTTTTAGTGAAGTTACTTAGGTCAAGCACATTGAGCTCATTCTTCAACCAATAAAAAGTAGCCTCATCTAGTAGTTTTGTGAAGATATCCGCCAATTGATCCTCGGTCCTTACACCTTCTAGTGATATATCATTTTTAGCAACATGATCTCTAAGAAAGTGATGATGGATATCTATGTTCTTAGTGCGAGAGTGTTGAACTAGGTTATTAGCAAGTTTTACCGCGCTCTCATTGTCACATAAAAGAGGTACTTTTTCTAGAACTACACCATAGTCTAGAAGAGTTTGCTTCATATAGAGGATTTGTGCACAACAAGCACCCACGACAATGTACCCTGATTCAGCAGTAGACAAGGCTACACTATTTTGCTTCTTAGAGGTCCAAGACACTAGTGATCTACCAAGCAAATGGCACCCTCCGGATGTGCTTTTTCTATCAATTTTGCAACCGGCATAATCCAAATAAGAATAGGCAACTAGTTGGAATCTAGCTCCTTTGGGATACCAAAGACCAATGCTTGGTGTGTGCTTAAGGTACCTAAGGACTCTTTTAATGGCAACCATGTGAGCCTCCTAAGGATTAGCTTAAAATCTAGCACACATGCACACACTAAACATGATGTCGGGCCTAGATGCGATCAAGTATATCAAGCTACCAATCATAGAACAGTACAGAGTTTGATCAATCGATTTACCTCCCTCATGTAGGTCGAGATGTCCATTAGATGGCATTGGTGTCCTGATTGTCTTACATTCATCCATTTTAAACCTCTTGAGAAGATTTTTGGTATATTTTTCTTGAGAGATAAAAATCCCTTCTCTCATTTGCTTGACTTGAAAACCAAGAAAGAATGTAAGCTCTCCAATCATAGACATCTCAAACTCCTTCGACATCAATTCACCAAACTCTTTGCAATAGTCTTCATTTGATGAGCCAAATATGATATCATCAACATATACTTTACAAATGAAGATCTCTCCATCAAGCTTCTTGGGGAATAGTGTGGTGTCGACCTTCCCAATGGTGAAGCCCTTCTCAATGAGGAAGTCCCGAAGGCGCTCATACCATGCTCTTGGGGCTTGCTTTAGCCCATATAGCGCCTTGGATGACCTATAAACATGATTAGGATATCTAGGGTCTTTGAACCTAGGAGGTTGATCAACATAGACTAGTTCATTTATAAAGCCATTCAAAAATGCACTTTTAACATCCATTTGATATAATTTCATTTTCATGATGAGATGCATAGGCAAGAAGGATACGAATGACTTCAAGTCTTGTAACCGGTGCAAAGGTCTCTCCAAAATCTAACCCTTCAACGTGAAAGAACCCCTTTGCAACTAGCCTTGCCTTATTCCTCATAATGATGCCTTAATCATCTTGCTTGTTGCGGAACACCCACTTTGTTCCAATGACTCTTGCATCTTGTGGTTGCTCTTCAAGTGTCCAAACTTCATTGCGGGTGAAGTTGTTCAATTCTTCATGCATGACATTTATCCAATCTAGATCTTCAAGACCTTCTTCTACATTCTTAGGCTCAATGCAAGAAACAAACGAGTGATGTTCAATAAATGAAGCAAGTTTTTGAGAACAAGTCATTACACCTTTTGAAGAACTCCCTATGATGAGGTCTTGTGGATGTGCTTGAAGTATAGTGGAGTTTCTTCTATCAACCACTTGAATAGGAGGTTGTGGAGCATCAACATCTTGAGCTTGTGCCACCATTTGGTCATGAGAGATATGAGTATCTTTATTTTCTACTCTCCTATCTTTATCATCATCTTGTGGCACATTTGATGAAGAGGGTGGATCAATCACTTGAACATCATCTTCATCATCTTTGGGCTTGATGTCTCCAATCAGAATGTTTTTCATGGTCTCCTTCAATGGTTCATCACCTACATCATCAAGATTACATGTGCGCCTTGGGAGCCATTAGATTCATCAAATTCCACTACATATATTTCTTCAACCAAGCCAGTGGCATGATTAAATACTCAAGATACTTTGGACTTTGATGAGTAACCAACAAGAAAACTAATATCACAATGTCTTTGGAACTTCCCTAGGTGTTGCCGCTTCTTGTAGATGTAGCATTTGCAACCAAATAGCCAAAAGAATGAGACGTTCGGCTTCTTCCCATTGAGCAACTCATAAGGGGTCTTGCCAAGAAACTTTTGGAGAAATAGGCAGTTGGATGCATAGCATGCGGTGTTGATGGCTTCCACCCATAGATCTTGAGGTGTATTGTACTCATCAAGCATTGCTCTTGCAAGGGTGATTAGTATCCTGTTCTTTCTCTCTACTACACCATTTTGTTGAGGAGTGTAGGTTGCGGAGACATCATGCTTGATCCTAACTTCATCACAATATGCTTCAATATTTGTGTTGTCGAATTCTTTCCCATTGTCACTTCTTATCTTTTTGAGCTTTACTTCAAATTTATTTTGTGCTCTCTTGGCAAACTTCTTGAAACATGCGGCCACTTTGGTCTTGTCATGAAGAAAGAACACCCAAGTATATCTAGAGTAGTCATCAACTATCACAAGACAATATAGGTTGCCTCCTAAACTCCTAAACTCTTGTAAGTTGTTGGTCCAAATAGATCCATGTGGAGAAGCTCTAGCACTCTTGTTGTTGACATGTAAGCTTTGGTTGGATGAGTGTTTGTAACTTGCTTCTGGCTTGACATGCACTACCAAGCTTGTCCATCTCAAATTTCACATCCTTCAAGCTTCTCACCAATTTATTTTTCATTAACTTCTTGAGTGAACTCATTCCAACATGTGCAAGTCTTCTATGCCAAAGCCACCCAAGTGATGTTTTGGTGAATAAGCATGTCTTCAAGTTTGCATCTTCAGAGGTGAAGTCCACTAGTTATAGGTTGTTGTATCTAAAGCTCTTGAATATAACTTGATCATCATCTTTCTTTGACACAACCACTTCCTTCTTGGTGAACAAACATTGAAAGCCAAGATCACACAATTGACCAATGGAAATCAAGTTGAAGCTCAATGAAGCAACATATAGCACATTTGATATTGAGTGATCAGTTGATATCACAACTTTGCCCAACCCTTGTACTTTGCCCTTTGAATTGTCACCAAATGTAATCCTTTCTTGACCATCTACTTCTTCATCTAGTGAGGTGAACATATGAGGATCACCAGTCATATGTTGAGTGCAACCACTATCAATAACCCAATGACTTCCATCGATCTTGTAGTTCACCTACACACACAAGAGATCAAGCTTGTTGTTTAGGGACCCAAACTTGATGAGGGCCCTTGACTTTCTCAACTAGTGACTTAGCAACCCAAATTTGCTTAGGCCTATTCTTGTTGGGCGGACCTAAGAACATGACTTTCATCTTTCCACTAGAATCTTTTATAAGCATATAGTGAGCATTGAAGGCAAAGGGTCTAGCATGCTTGGGCAAGGGTTGTGGTGGTGGAGTTTCACACTCATGAGCAAAGTGACCTCCTTGTCCACACTCAAAGCATCTATTTGGCTTAGGCTTTGACTTGTATTGCTGTTGATGTTGAGCTTGAACTTTCTTTTCTTGATTTGCCAAGAACCCAATACCACTTCTATCCATCTTCATCACGGTGTTCATAAGTAGCTCACTTTGGAGATATTGGCCTCTTGTGAACTTGCTCAAACCAGTCTTGAGATGCTCTTTCTCCAACTTGAGTTTCTTGTTTTCTTCTCTAAGTTCATCATGATTCTTCTTCATCCTGAGTCTCTTGTTCTCTTCTCTAAGCATCTTATTCTCAAGAGCCATATCATGATTATTGTCAAGATTCTCTATCACAATTGTGTTGGTGTTTGATAGCATTTCAAGATCTTTCTTGAGCTTTTCATTTTCATTCTTGAGCTTGACATAATCCTCATAGTTGTCGGATTCAACCACTTTCTTGCCTTTTCTACTAGAACTTTGCTCAATGCTCTCAACAATCAAGTCATCACATGATGTAGCCATATCAATCTTAACAACATTGTTAGTAGCATCATGCGGCTCATTGGACAATAACTCATGAGAAAGAACAAGACTATCATGATTAATCTTGAGATTGATGTACTCTTCTTTTAGCAAGTTGTAACTAGTGGTGAGCTCATTGTGTATCCCCTTAAGTTTATCATATTTTTTCTCTAAGCTGTCTTTTAGAGGTTTTGAGCTCCTTGAGTTTGGATGACATAATTTTATTCTCTTCTCTAAGCTCATCATTAGCTTTTTCGCCTATGTCATACTTTGCTAATAGTGAGTCATTCTCAAGTTCTAGCTTCTCATTTTTAGCTCTTGTCTTTCTAATGATTTTAGTGTATTGGTTTAATAATTTGACAAGATCATCATAATAAGGTGATTCAAATTCTTCATCACTATCACTACCATTCTCATCATCACTAGAATTGTCATCACCACTACTATCATCATCATTTTGTACCTTTCATTCACCCTTGGCCTGAGGCATAGGTGTAGAGGATGATGATGATGGTGTTGGTGGAGATAGTGTGGAACCAATCACAAGAGTGGCCACCTTCTCCTTCTCATTTTTGCTTTCATCATCGAATGAGCCACATGATGATTCGATGTCCATGAGCCAATCACCAACAATATAGGTCTTGCCATTCTTCTTCTTCTTGTGAAATTCCTTTTTCTTGCCATCCTTCTTCTTGTATGGCTTGTTCTTCTTCTTCTCATCATCATCATCACTTGAGTCATCTTTCTTTCCCTTGTACTTCTTCTTGTACTAGTCTTTCTTGGGTTTGTGGCATTGATGAGCTAGATGACCAAGATCTCCACAATTATAGCAATCCATTTTGGAGATGGGCTTCCTTCTACTATTAGTGAAAAATTTCTTCTTGCCATCAAACTTGACAACATTCTTGTTTAGCTTCTTGAGCATCTTGGCGGTTCTTCTCACCATGAGAGCAAGGCTTGCATCATCAATCTCATCATCACTAGAGCTATCATGATCAACTTTTGCTTTGCCCCTCTTCTCTTGTCTAGCCTTGAATGCCAAATCTTTCTTCTTGATGGAAGAAGAGCCATCTTATGGAGTGATGTGCATGTACATCTCATGTGCATTGATCTTCTCCAATATTTGAGTTGGTGTAGCGGTAGAAAGATCACCTTGATGAAGCACCATCACAATATGCCCATACTTGTCAATAGGGAGGACACTCAAGATTTTTCTCACAACATTGGATGGTTGCATTTGAGTGAGTCCTAGCCCATTGACCTCCTCTACAAGAACATTCAAGCATGAATACATTTCATTAGCACTTTCACTAGGAAGCATTTCAAATGAATTAAGCTTCTTCATCACAAGGTGATAGCCTTACTCACGCTCACTCTTGGTTCCCTCATGGAGCGCACAAATGTCTGACCAAGTGAATGGGCATCTTTGTGGTTTCGCACATGGTTAAAGGCATCCTTGCAAAGGCCTCTAAAAAGGTTTTTTCTAGCTTTTGCATCCCACTTCTCATAGTGAACCTCATCACCTTGAAGGTTGGCAGGATCTTAGGTTTTGGGAAGCCTTGTGAGGCGGCTCTAAACACTCCAACATCTAAAGCCTCTAGGTATGTCTCCATGTGAATTTTCCAACAAGAAAAATTATCTCCCTCAAAGACAGGAGGGGGTCCATCTCCGTGGGACATCTTGCTCTAGGCGGTTAAGCCTAATTTAAGGAGCATGAGGGTTTGATACCAATTGAAAGGATCAACATACCCATAGTGTTTTCCTAAATGCTAAACGGTAAATAGTCGGTCACCTACCATTTAGCCATTATTCGGATAAAATGTCCCATTAAACAGGCTAAATGGCCAATTAAACGCGGTAAACGGGTGATTAAACGGAAATGGCGCACCACCATGTAGCATTTACACGGTGTTTAAACAGGCTAAATGACCGTTTAGGCAAACAGTGCATACCCAAGAGGGGGGTGAATTGGACTAATTCTAAATTTCTTTCAATAATTAAGCCCTACACTTAGCCCATTTCACCCTCTTATGCCTAGAAGCATTTCTATTGTTCTACCGCACAAAACTTTTGTACCCTAGGTTCCAATCCTACTCTAGCATGACAATTCTAAGAATATAAAGTCATGAATTGAATTGCTTAAATGTAAATGCTCAAAGTAAAGAAAAGGAGAGGAACACAATGATGTTTTTCTAAGGTATCGGAGAGTCACCATTCTCCACTAGTCCTCATTGGAGCACCCGCACAAGGGTGTAGCTCACCCTTGATCTGTGCAAGGATAAAGTGCTCTCTATGGGCTAATTCTTTGACACTCCATCTCAGTGAATCACCCACAACCACTCACACCATGACTTGGGTCATCCACAAGCTCCGCCGGATGATCACCAAGCTTCCAATCACCACCGAGCCATCTAGGTGATGGCACTCACCAAGAGTAACAAGCATAAACTCTCACTTGACCAAGACAAGCCTAATGAGAAAGGTGGATGCACACTTGCTACTCCTTATGCACTAAGGAGGTCCTTAATCTTGGATTATCAATTCTCAATCACCACTAGGCCCTTGCTCTCCCTTGCACTCCAAAGGTATTTCTCAGCTGAACAAATGGGCAAGAGCGCTAAGTTGGATGAGTAGGAGAAGTATATATACTCCCCACTATAAAACATAACCATTATTGTCCAACTCAGCAGTTTCGTGGTGACCGGACGCACCGATCGAAGTGACCAGACGTGTCCGATCAGTAGTCAACGGCTACGTGGTGTCAACCTGTTAGGGAAGGCTATTGGAGTGACCTGACGTTGGCCAGCGTCCGGTCAACTTCCACCATACGCGTCCGGTCAGGAATTTTGGTCTCTAGACCCTCTCTGATGTTGACCTAACGCTACAAACTCGGTGTCCAGTCGTTTACTATTCAACGTCTGGTCCTCCCTAACAGTGAGGCCCTACTGCTACAGATATGACTAGAGGCGCATTCGATTCTAATCACTGTGCTGCATCCAGTCGCTCCTCGGCTTTTGCTGTGCGCACTGATCACTGACCGGACGCAACACCTGTGAGTCCAGTCGTCACTAAAACAGCGTCTGGTCAACATTTGACCCTCCATTCACTTTCAATTCAAAATCCTTTGTGAATGAGGTTAACTCCAATTTATCTTTTGGCTATTCTTGAGCTACCTAGTGCTAAGTTTGACAAGTGTCCACCACACCTAACCTATTAGACTCACCTAGGTCAAGCTACAAGTTCATACCCCCTTAATAGTATGGCCAAATGAAAAATAAAGTCCTAAACTAATATAAGTGTCTCTTCAATGCCAAACGATACTTAGAACTCGTCCGTCCTTAACCTTGTCGTCCAACCTTTGAAAACCAAAACGATTTCCATCGATAGGGGCATGAAAACCATAATTGCCCAAACAATTATCATTACCACGACCTAACTCAAGTTGCCTCTACAAAACACATGTTAGTCACAGTAATCTTGTGTCGTCATTAATCACCGAAACCCAACTAGGGGCCTAGATGCTTTCAAGGCCCTCACAGCACGAGTGCTGCAGCAGCAGCAGCGGCATGGAGCAGGAAGCGGACCTATGTGCTAGTGTGCTTGGGCACGTGGGAGCTTCGATTTTTGGGGAGCAGCTGCAGCAGCACCTCACGGGACGAAGGATTGAGGATGGGAAGGGAGAAGAAAGGTCTAGAGAATGACATTTGGGTCTCGCATGGCAGAGAGACAATCTCATCCAACCCAATTCTCAAACCAAATAGAAAAATTGGGATGGACCCAATCACCCAATCCTCAAACCAAACAAAAAATAGGTTCAACCTATCCCAGAAAACAAGGTTGGGTTCAACCCATCCCTTCTCATCCCAAACCAAAGACATGGGACATGGCCCGCAGGCACCAGGCCATGCATCGAGTTTTTGGTAGTGCAAGAGCCCTGGATTTTGGCCGGAGATGGCAAAAGCCAACAAGCAAATGAGTGAAGATGAACCAGCTGAAGGCGTGGTTTCCTTCTATTTCCAAAGTCTTGGTAAGCGTATATGCCTAGTTTCATCATGACAAAACTGTGCTCACCTCTCTCCTTGTAAATACTATATGATGTTATTATTTTTGCTAAGGCCCAAATAGAGGATTTTGACTTCTAGAGGATTGAATCCCCCTCACTCTCAATCCCCTTTAATCCCCTCAAATTGGAGACTGACTGAATAAGCACAAATAAAACCCCAACAAAATCACTGCTTAAAATGGCCTTACCCAATATTTTCTAACAAAAGATTTAGTGGAAAAAATGAGTCAACTGGTGGGTAAATGAAACCAACTTGCGTCAAGATCGATGAAGGTAACCAATTGACAAATTTTTGGTAGTGAGCTACTCTATGTCAAATTGTAGGTTATTGTTCTAACTCAAATTTCTTTAGTTTTGACCATGAAGAATATATTAACATGTTCAAGTTCAATTAAATGCATCAACAAGAACATATTCAGTGGAGAATATAATTAATTAAATTAATTTGTTGTAGATATTGCTGTATTTTCTATAACATTTGATCAAAGCTAGAGAAGCTTGATTTGTGACCAAGTGTAAATATGTAAGGAATAATGGAGGGGGTAAGCCTCGTTTGGTACTACTCCACTTCATTAGTGAAGCCATTTTTTGGTTGAGCTCTATGAATGGCTCTATCAGTGGAGCTAAAGTCGTTTTGGTAAATCGTTTGGCAAAATATCTCTTTATGTTAAGCTCCTTAAAACTTGCTCTTACAGAACCCCATACAGGGCCCATCAGGACAAGATGAAGCTACTATTTTGGCTCCATCCCACTTTAAGCCTCAGTGATAGCACGATTTTTTTACTGGGTGTATTCAATTCACATTTGCTGAAGAATGTTCTCCGGAACATCACACTTAACGTGCTCCTCTCCTTCGACACAACACAAACCTAGGGTAGCCAGCATGTGAGGGGCTCTATTACAACTTCGCAGTCCAAAGACACTGAAAACCTAACAAATTTGATTCCACTAGGGACTTCAATTTCTCCAGCAGACCTGCTACAAACGAGTGTGAGTATAGGTCTGCCTCTATAGCTTGCTACACCATGATCGCGTCCGTTTCCAGGCTCAGTCAGCCAATTCCTACGCTTATAGCACGATTTAAGGGGCTTCTTATGTTAAGCCATTTTGTTTTACCCCTTTTGACATAAAACGGCTTCAAATGGCTCTGTACCCCCATGAAGAAGCCATGCCAAACATGGCCTTAATTTTCTTAACTTTGTGCTGAAAGCTGAAACCACATAGAAATTGATCAAGAGGTGAGGAGAAAGCAAACTGTAGGGTTCCAAGCACTCTAGTACACGTTGCCACAAACAACTTTTTTTTATTCAAGCTTTGGCTCTATGGCCATATATTACCGGACCTGTGCTCTACTAAATCGCGAGCCACACAAATGTTTACACAATCCGGGAGACCATCTGTCCACGTTTGAGACAAGCCTGGTTCCCAACCAGTGCCAAATCTGGCCAGCTCGTTTTTTTAAGAGAAGTCGGCAGGCTAAACTGCCGGTCCATGTATTAAAAAAGAGGGAGTACACAAGTACATATAAAAGTAAACACACAAAACCCTCTACAACATCACCAACAAGAACCAGCACATGACCTTAGCAAAGACACGACAGACCACCGCAACATAGAGATACCATACAAATTGTAGCAACAACTACAGGGGTTCACTTAGCGATGCCTCCAAGGAGGAAACGACGTCCGCAGACGCCGTCAACACCAACCGAAAATTGGCACAGGTTTTTCAACCAGAAAAAGAACCCCGAGGTAGAGGCCGGAATGGGGAAGAGGGCATACGACAATGCCTCCAACGAGGTAAATGACGTCCACAGGCGTCGTTATGTCCATAGGCGTCATCATTATCAGCATCAGCATAGCCGAGCAAGGACTTCTCCCAATGCCCCCATCTCAAACCATAAGCCTAAAAGCAAGGTTGTAACCGAAGCGAGTTGCAGCCACACCAAATGAGTCACCGGCATGTGTGATTCATCGTTGTGGCGCCAGCCTCAGCCGCTGCCAGCTCGCCAAGCACCGAAACACCTCGGGTCACCGCACCATGTTGCTACAAGGGCCAAGACAGACCTCCAGCACCACATAGAGGACGCCGAAACACCGTGCCAGTGCTTGACTGCCGAGAGTTGCCTTTTGCAAGTTGTCGCAGCCGCGACAATAGGCCACTGGCATGCATGGCCAATCGCCACGGCGCCGGTCAAATTTAACCGCAGCCAACCTAAAGTCGCCAACCTCAGCAAAACACTCCGAAGGTGCTCAACAATCCATGTGCGTGTCAGGGACACCATCTCCATAACTTCCGCCAAAGACCAAGATTGTTTGTCGTCGATGCCATCACCAAATCTGTTGTGTTGTTCGTGGTGGCCGTGACATCGGCAGCGGCACGGAGCCAGCCGCCAAGATGACGACCGCAGTTCGTAGACCACCTGCACACGCGCCACCGCGCCGTGAACCGGGATGGCCGTGGGCGCCCTCGTGCAGCCACGCCGAGGGGCGCCCGTGCCTCTGCGCCACCGCGGGAGAGGGAGGGCACCGTCTCCTGCAAGTCTGGACTTGCCGCCTCCGCCGCCACTGTAGCCGTCTCCCAGCGCCCGCTGGACCTGGGACCGACAGATCCGGCCATGGGACCACCGGATCTGGGTACTAGGGCAAGGAGCCGCCCCGGAATGCTACAGCCACCGCCGTCACCTGGCGACCTTGCCGCGCCCCAAACAGTGGCTCCGCCTTCCACCACATCTAGCACGCTATCACCAAGGAGCGCCCCGCCGCCGTGCGGCCATGCCAGCGGCCTGCTCCGGCGGCGGGGGAGGGTGAGAGAAGGTGGTTGGGGGCGCTGGTTTGGGGGTCCGCCCGTGCCACCTCATCTGGCCAGTTAGTGCATAGACGAGTTACAAACTGGGTACGCGAACAACAATAAGAAAAACAAAATGCTCACGGAGGAGCTCACAAATAAGCTTAAAGATGTTGCCACAAACAACTTTTGATATAAGTGCAGCGGTAACAAACACAGACCCAGTACATTATTTCCAAGAGAATCGATCATACACATCAGGACACGTAGACACGTACATATACGGTACTAAGGACATCGATGATGGAAACCATCCGAAATGCGCCATACATGCTATGGAGCCATCGAGGACGTTACCATTAGCATGTGCAGTGGACCAGTGGTGCATGTCCAACGTGATGCAGCATGCATGCCGCAGACCCCAGGACAACGTTTGATCAGATGTCCTGCAGGGCGACTTCGGGGAGCTGCACCGGGTAGCGGTGGATGCAGTCGGCCCACGGCCCGTCGGAGTCGATGGCGGCCTTGAGGCACTCCCACATGACGCTGCTGCAATTGAAGCCGGAGCCGAAGGAGATCATCCACACGCGGTCTCCCTTCCTCATGCAGCCCTTGGCCTCGATGTAGGCCAGCTCGTACAGCACCGAACTGCTCGACGTGTTCCCGAACCGGTGTAGCGTCATCCGCGAGGCCTCCACGTCCTCGTCGGAGAGGCCGAGGCCGCGCTGCACCTCGTCGATGACCCCACGCCCGCCGGCGTGGATGCAGAAGTGCTCGAACGCCGTGTGGAAGTCCGGGCGGTACAGCCTCACCTTGGCGCCCCAGCAGCTGAGGAGCTTCCGCTTGAGAAGCGACAGCGCCACCAGGAGCTGCTCCGAGACCGGCAGGACGAGGGGGCCGAAGGCCATGATGTTCCTCTTGAGCGCCTGACCGGCGGTGGTGGTGAGGTCCTTGGAGAGACGGACGCCGAGGATGCCCTTGCCGTCTTCCTCCTGGAATATGCAGTGGTAGTCGGCGTCCCGTGCGGCGGTCATCCTGCGGACGATGCGGCCGAGCCTGAACCGCGCGCGCTCGGGCAAGTTGGAGAGGATCGTGGCGGCCGCGCCCATGCGGAAGAGGCAGTTGGGTAGCAGCATCGCGCGCTCGCTGCCGATGTAGTACTGCGACGAGAGGATCTCCGTGGACACGGTCAGGACGTGCGTGCCCGGCGGCGCCACCTGGAGGAGGTGCCTGGCCAGGCCGATGTTGACGAGCCCCGCGCCGCAGCCCATCCCGGACAGGTTCAGGCTCTGCACGTCCGGACGCAGCTTGTACCTGTTGACGACCATGTCGACGAACACCGGCGTGGGCGTGAAGATGCTGCAGTTGACAATGAGCACGTCGATCTCCTCGGGCCTCACGCTCGTCCTGGCGAACACCTCGTCCACGGCGGAGAAGATGACATCCTGGGTCTCCTCCCGTGCCGCCTCAAGGCTGCGGTCCGGGGGCATGTAGTGGTAGGAGTTGGGCAGGCACGTCTCTTCGCCGATCCCCGAGCGCTCGAGCAGCCGGATTGAGAAGCTGACGCTCTCCGGGTCGACCTGGTACGGCAGGTAGTGGGCGTGCTCCAGGCACGTGGCGAACGGCGCCCGGAAGCAGGGCTTGGGGCGGAAGCAGCCGTACTCCACGAGGTACACGTCCCGCGGCCGGTGCAGGCGCCTCAGCTGTGCCACGCCAGCAATCAGGATGACCGCCGTGAGGATGCGGACCGGCGGCACGGCGCGTAGGCTGCCGGCGAGATCGTCGATGCTGACTGGCCATGCCCGCCGGAGCGCGGCAGCTACAAATGCCACCGCCACCATGGCGAGGAAATTGTCCACAAAGAGCTGGTACCAAGTCTTGAGGTTGAGGAGCTTGGCCATTGTCATGCGTCTATGCATGGTGGTGGCTAAGTCAGGTTTGGTGTATGTGAGAGTGAGTGAGAGTGAAGATGGAAGCTGCTACCTTTATTTCGAGGCCTCGATCGAGGGCATTAATATTGCAGGGAGTTTGGATGGCTGGACGGTTCGGTCTCAAATTACAATTCAACTACGTGCGTATACTATACTACGGAGTAACAAAACTCAGATGTAAAGTAGCAGTGTCACGTGATTTGCCTTAAACCGCCGCCGCTCAACTGCTCAAGCATAAACAGAGAAAACCGTATGGGCCACTGTTCTCGTTTGATGATGAATGATTCATTCACTGGTAAAGATTGCGTGCGTGTTCAAGTAGCTGCTGTTTGTCTGTTACGTGTAGATCTACAAAGAACACAGCCTTCATTCTTTCGTGATGACTGTTCCATACTCCGTACGTGCTACAATACCTGGAGTGCACTACTACATAATAACACTTCACTGCTGGTTTAAAACACCCAATCACTATCAGATTTTGAACCGACACAACCATATCGACAGTGATGAGGGTTAGCTATCACTGTCGGTTCCTATAAACCGGAAATGTTCTTTAACTTCACTGCCGGTCCTTTACACAACCCGGCAGAGTTCAGTTCCACCAACGCTGTCGGTTCATGAGACCACCCGGCAGTGTAACCTTGAACATTACTGTCGGTTTGTGTTTTTAGCCGGCAGTGTTGTCGTAACCAGCACTGTCGATTTGTGACAAGACCCGACAGTGATGGCTAAGCCAATGCTGCCAGTTTGTGGCTCAAGCTGGTAGTGCCATCTTGGTCATCACTGCCGGTTTGTTACCCGTTCGTATTTTATTGTTTTATAATTTATTTTAATTTATATTTTTTCGTGGAATCGGATTTCGCTTTATATACACTACGTAGACGATAGGTTCATCAATATTAAACATTACAAATGTTACGCGGTTCAAATGTTCTTATCAAGATCTCGATCCCTCAAAATAAAAAAAAGAAATTATTCGATAAGATGAAGCAAGCTTCTCGGACTTCTTACAATAATCTAGTGAGCTGATCTGGGCAATACTGATCCTTGAACTTCACGGATTATGCAATAAAAAATACTCTATTTTTTTCAATACCTCGGCTAAGATGAATTTTGCCATCTCCGATTGCAGTGCGACGATCTACATGTCTAACAACCTTTCGTGGTTATATTTCTTACACTGTCTTTCAAAAAAGATGATATCCAAAGAGGAGTCCGAAAATCATTTTGTTGAATTATTAACAGACATAAATGAAATGGGGATTATACACACCCACTTATCTGCTTTTTTTATTTCCCGCCGATGTAGCGAAGTATTGCCCACATTACATAAAACCCGCATTTATTGTTTCCCGCCGGCTGTTTTAGGTACTTCCCCTCAATTTTGACAACCTTGAATGGGACCTGTGTCCCACCTATATGTCTTCTTCGGACACTGTGCAATATTAAAAGGAGAAACATTAAAAAGCGGTATGTGTGATTAGAAAATAATGTGTGATTAGGATCGCTTACTAATTAAGCACTGCCCCCAGTGCATCCATCCAGATGATGAAATTATTTTTTCTTTAAGTCCCACACCTCAATCAGATTTTTAGCAAGATTGACACAAATGAAGACGAAATGGTTGCTGCAATCACATAATCTTATCGAATAATCTTAATGAAAAAAGAAGAATAATATTAAAAACTGAGAACACATACTCGCAGTTGTAGGCTAGAAGTATGTAGGTTTTGTTCTTCATCTTGAATTCATCGAAAACAACAATCAATCTCTCTTTCAGGTCTTCCACGTCACATCCATGAAGGCCTAAACATGTCTTCTCATTAACTCGCAAGGGGTCCAAGCAGCCTATGTTATCCCATTTGCTTTTTAGTATGCAAAATTTTGCTATACACCTACATAAAATCATGGGAAGTGCTCAAAAGTTAACAATTGTGTCTTGAGAGAGTAGTTAATTAAATATCGTGCGTGTAGGGTACTTACATAGTCCACTACGACAACATTTGTGAATTGAGAGAGCGTTTCTGGTATAGCTGGAACAAACACTCCCACTAGACATCAAACTTCTCTTCTTCAGGGATAATGAAAAACATATGGCGAACGGATAATAACCTCAAAACCAAAGTCCTCCATCTCTGTTCCTTGTGCCATGTAATATTCATGCAATTGGCGCATATATCGAGAACCAAAAGATTGCCCTCTTTCATACTTCATTGCCGGTGTTCCCGTCCCTTGTACATCATAATAGATGTTCGCTGACCTCTTCCATGGTTAATTCCGGGTTAGTCTTCGACGTAGTTCTGTATCTTTCTTAAATCTTGCATTGTGTATTTCTTTGACTCTTATTGTAGCATACTAATTCTATGTTTGCCTTTCGAATTTGGACTTCAACAAACACTGAGGCAGTGAGGCACAGAGATTGAAGAAACTAACACAATCTTCCATCGAGATGTGTGCTGTAAATTTTTCTTTCATCAAGATTGTAATGCTGCCACTGAATGGCCTTTTGTTTTTTTGTTGGTCCACTTTGGGAGCATTAGCGACCGAATCCAAGGACCTTTTCTTCGACCGCGAGGATGCCTTTGATCTTGTTTTGGGCTGAGGTGGAGGAGAAGGAGGAGGATGACGACGAGAATTCTATTTTCCCGGGGCCGATGAAGATGGAGGAGGAGGAGGAGTCTGCTCTTTTCTCGGGGCTAATGAAGATGGAGTTGGACGAGGAGGAATAGAAGGAGACATCTTTCTTCTCAGGGGTGATGGCAAGGGATGTGGAGGGGAGTGATCTCTGTCGGGAGATAGTGAGTGATCATCGCGGGTGGGCGAAGACTCGTAGTCGTCCTCGTCATCAGAGGACAATTGGTGGTCTAGCTTAATGAAGCGCTTGCGCCAGGCCACTTGAGAGCCCTTGTTATGACCAAGTTTCAGCCTGTCTTCCGCTGCAGAGTACTCAATGTGTATCTTGTTATACTTCTTATCAAGTATTCTATCATGGTGACGCGAGTATACCCCTGTGGAATTGGGCGGCCATTAATGGTCCCATCTCTCACAGGCCAGGCCTGACCGAGTGTCACATTGTCCTTTGTCCATTCCTGACGGATGTACAACTTGACATTGATAGGTTCAGTGATGCCATCCTCCGGATGAGGCACATTCGCATCTTCTTCGTCGAGCAAGGTTGATCCGTAGCTACTGCGACCCCTCAACTATGGGCTAAAGGCAGTAGGAGTAGGGTTTTGTGGTACTCCTGACCCCTTGGACAACAAAATTTACTGGACTCATCCTTCAACAGTCGCCACAGTCCGTGCGTCCATTCTGTCTTCCATCTCTTTTAGTCGCCTCGAACACTCTGCCTCCTGTTGTACTCTACCCCTCGAGTGGCTCCGATAAGTGTGAAATTCTTTGGGGAATGCTAGTTTCCAAGGAACAACACCGGTTCCTCTAGTGCGACTAGGGTGCTCCTTGGTTCTAAGTGCTTGGGTGAGCACGTCTTTCTCCCTATTAGAAGTGTGAGTCTCTTGCCTTACCTCCTTAGTTACCTAGGAGATCCTCTAGATGAGTTCACTCATGGGTGGATTTGTGGAGCTAAAGCTCTCGTCCTCGGTGTGGCGTACATTCCCCCCCATACAGTATATTATCGATCTTGGCTCCTAATGGGTAGTCTCAACCTGAACACCTTCCTCAGCAAGCGATCCATCTTTTCAAGTTATGCTTCAAATTCTGGCATCTTTTTGGCGTAGCCATGAGAGCCAAGATGATGAGGATTTGTCCCTTTCTATGAGTTCTCCTTATTCTTCCTACTCAGTTCTCCTTATTTTAGCGCACATGTTTTTAGTGATGTGCATGGGATCAAGATAGTGGCATACACTCAGAAATGTCCAGTAAGGTAGTTTCTAGAAAACTGATTTTTTCTCCCAAATGCTCCCATCAGGCGCTGCTACTGTATTGTCCCCCTTCCTAAGGACAACCTCCAGTTTGTTGAGTTCTCAAAGTATCGCAGGCCCGTCTTGATATTTTGGAGCTAAGCGTTTCTCAATAGTACCATTGAAATCTTTTCTGTTCCTACGATAAGGGTGATCCTTAGGTAGGAACCTACGATGTCCCATATAAACTATCTTTGAGTTATTTGGTAGATTTACCACATCGGTGTCGTCCAAGCACTCGACACATCCAGTATAGCCTTTTGTCTTCTCTCCAGACAACGAACCTCGACCTGGCAGGTCGGTGATTGTAGCGATAAGTACTCCCTTTATCATGACATGTTCCTTTTTGTACTCGTCCCAAACATCTTGCACACTCTTTTCAAACATCTCCACTAGTTCATCGATCACTGGTTCCAGAAACACATCGATGTCATTCCTAGGTTGTCTTGGCCCTTGGATCAGTAGTGGCATCTGGATGTACAACCGCTTCATACAGACCCAAGGTGGAAGGTTGTATATATAGAGCGTCACTGGCTAGGTGCTATGATTGCTTCTAACCTGGTCGAAAGGATTCATCCCATCTGTGCTCAAAGCAAACCAAAGTTGCCTTACCTCTCCACCGATGTCCTTATAGAACATAGTATTGACAGTCCTCCAGTCTTGCCCATCGGTGGGGTGCCTCATCATTGTATCTTTCTTACACTCTTCGCCATGCTAGCGCAACAAGCTTGGCTGACTTTGCACATGCAAACAACCTATGCACCCAAGGAGCTATAGGGAAATACCAAACGATCTTTACGGGACCTCCTCTAGTCTTGGTACCCTCAGTCTGAAGGCTCTTCCTTCTACCATGGAGCTTCACACATTGGGGCACTTGTCCAAGTCTTTGTATTTTTCTCCATGGTACAATATGCAATCATTGGAACACGTTTGGATTTTTTCAACCTCGAGGCCGATGAGGCAGATCATTTGCTTAGCCAAGTATGTCTTTTCTGGCAACTCATTTTTTGGGAGCATTTTCCTTATTATACCTAACAACTGATCGAAGCCTTTATCGCTCAATCCGTTTGTCAATTTGAACTCTAACAGCATGATGTTCGGCTTCCAGTTTTCTCATTGGAACAATTCTTATACAATGGTGTTTTGCCATCTTGTCTTATTTTCTCTAACTTTCTCAGCTGTCTTTCACTATGACATCCTGGCCTCTACATTACAGTAGCAGCTGAGAAATGCCATCATTATTATCCTCAGTGTCGTCAGCTAGTGTGTTCCTAAACACATTATTAACTGTAGCCATAGGTTCCCGTGTTGACATCGGGTTCCTCGTCAGCATCGTGGATGGCTACGTCAGGTATGTCCACATCATCATCGTTTTCCTGCGGAACATTCACACCAACCTCGCCATGCATAGTCCATATCGTATAGTTTGGCATGAACCCCCTGGTAATCAAGTGCTATCGTATAGCCTCAATTTGACTAAAAGTTCCTTTGATTCTTGTAATCTTTGCATGGGCAGAAGACAGGGTTCCCATTCCCAGCATGGGCTTTGGCATCGATGATAAACTGGCTGACGCAATGCATGTACCGCTTGTCCGTTTGGGACAGATGCATCCACGCTCGATCCATCTCTGCACAAAAAATATTGAGATAGTAATTACAAAGAATTAAGAAATCGAGCTTCATGAACAACAATTGTAACTCAAAAGTACCATTTTTGGAAAACATTATTGTACACTTAATTATTAGAAAATTGAAATTGATAGCTGACGAGGACATCTCCTGCCCGGATACAACCACATTAGCAACTTTTGATTCACAGGTGAAACAATCCTTTACCATGATTGTATTTGATACATTTGATGAATTGATGCTGCACCATGATGTGTGTTCATTGTCATTTTCAGAAACACATACATGGATCAAAAAGAGTGTTAAAGACACATGGAAGGCATGGAGGACCAAAGAAGTTGATTGGGGGCCAAGTACAAGTATTCCCAACGTCCTCCACCTGGACACCACGTCACTTTTGGTCCAAGGAAAGAAAGAGATCAAATCCAACACGTTTTGGGGCTGGATTCGGACTCCAGGACAGCTCCAACTTGTGATGTTCACCACGGTCGCATACGGACTCGGAATTGGGGCGTTCAAGTACTTCATGGAATCCTTATGAAGTCTATTTTCACATGGATCTAGAATCAAGTCTATATCTATTCTGAGGCGGCCGCAATGACCAAATTACTACCGAGAGGTTTTTCTGTCCAATGGTGCTGCGCCACCTTTGTTTGGTCCAATGGGTCGTGTATCAAGTTGGGTCCATTAGGGACGTGTCCTAGGGTTGGAGCACAACCCCAATACCCTGGTGGTCGTCCTTCCACCTTCATATACCCCTTAGCCGCCACCAAGAACAATTAGGTTTTGTTTTGTTAAAAGTTTAGCCATTGCTGCTTCCTTGTAGACGCGTGTGTTGACTAGACCATCCATTCTACTTGATTCAGAACCCTAACTTTGTGAGTTCGGATTGGTTTTCATCTCCATATTTGCAATTGAGTTGCTTGTTCTACTTGTTCTTGCTTGTTTCTCGATTGCTTGTAGGAATTACCCTAGTGGTTTGGTTGATCGTGCTCCACAAGATCGCGACGGCCATTGGAGGTGGTGTATCGGTTGCTAAGGCGCAGCATCCTTGGATGGTAGTAGTCGGACCGTGAACGTCATCTTCATCCCCAAATCGAGTTATCTACCTTCTCTCATCGAAAGATCAGGATTCACCCTAGCGGGTTCATATCAATAGCCCCGGCCCTGTAAATTGAAAATCATAGTAAAAAACAATTATTGCACAATAATGAAGAACAATTATTCTACTCCATGCCACATAAAAATGGAAACACTTATTTTAAAAAAAACTAAAATTGAAGACATGATCATGAACTACAATGTAGCTCCAAACAATACCCATATAAATTGAAAAACGCAGCCCCATAAAAAAATATTGCACAATAATGAAGAACAATTATTCTATTCCATGCCACATAAAAATGGAGACACTAATTTTAAAAATAAATCTAAAATTAGAGACATGATCATAAACAACAATGTAGCTCCAAACAATACATTGTTACGTGACACATAGATTAATTTTCTCAACAAATTATAAAGAATCTACTCTACTTCTAAGAACTAATTATAGCATAACATACTAATATTGATGATCTTGACCACCATGGAATAATTAACTAGGAATTTAAATATGTTCATAGACACCAACCTTTTGGACGATGGATTCACCATAATTTGAGCCTTGCACAAATGTTCAATTGGAAAAGTGCTCTCTAGAATGGAGAAAGAACTAGAATGAGAATAAAACAATGTAGCCATCAAAACGAAGCTAATTAAGTAACAAAATTAAAGGAGTGGATGTTTGTTACTAACCTTAAAGCAAAAAGATCAAGCCATTTTTCAAAATCCAAGCGCTAGCTTCATGGTGAAGAGCAGACGCAACAATAGAGGGAAGAGCCCAAACGCGCGCCTCTGTTCTTGGGATGGAAGAAAAGAGAAAGGAGAGGACGACTGCAGCCCTTTTGTGCTGTAGGCTTATCACCGTCGGTTCATGGATAGAACCGATAGTGATAGTGCCCAAGCACTGTCGGCTCTTGGCTTGAACCGATAGTGATATGTGGCCATCAAGCCACTGCCGATTAGAGACACAAACTGGTAGTGATAGTTATCATCACTGTCGGTTTGGTCATATCCCAAATTAATTTATGGTTTTTAGAGCAAAGAACGGACAGTGAAAGATCAACACTGCTGGTTCTTATAATTCCTACAGTGATAAGGCCGACGGTGAAGTGCTATTCTACAGTGGCGATGTCCCCCGGCAGGGTCCTGCATGCGCTGTTGACGCGTTTCGTTGGGACAAGTCACAACTGTCGCTCGTCGTTATTGCATTGGGTGCTCCAGTACCGTTCGTAAGAAGCACGGTCTAGAGCTACTGTAGCTGCTTAATTTCGTCTTGAAGCCGGAAGATGGCCACCCACGTTGAGCTCACATGCACGCTGCCAGCCGTTGCCGTGCTGCTTCCCAGCCAAGATGCGCTGGCCGACCCGGAGGGGCGAACTTAACACAGTTGCTGCCCGGGCCGACGCCCTACACGCTGCGACGCCACGGGCCATGCCTCTGGCCTTTCAGGGATTAATATGTTTGGTTTTAGGGATTAAAGGTTGAATAAAGACTAAAATATTCTTCTTTTTTTTTTTTGATAGAGGTGAGGGAGGAGAGAGAGGAAGGGGTATAGGCTGTAAAGTTGATCTATTAATCCTAAATAACCTCTCTCAAGGAACTAGTGGACTAAAGACTAAAAGTCCATCTAGTAGTCCTTATTTGATTAAAAGAGACTAAAAGCAACTAAAAAGTAGTCTCTAGTCTCTAGTACGAACCAAACAGGCCTCTCGTCTCGCGGAGAGAAGAGATGACGGTAGCCACCAATCAACATGATCATGTTATCATACACTGAAGGATACGGCATGGAAAATCCTATCCTACGTGTTCTGCTGCTTTCCTTGCATGCCCTCATCTAACTCTACCACGTACTGTATGTTAGTTCAGTACCAAATTAATTGTTATATTTTAATATTTGACTTCATATTGTAATAATGCAAAGGTGTGGTATTTAATTAACATTATTTCTGTACCATTGTTGCACTACAACATGAAATTTGAACTATTAAAGTACGTATTACTATTCTTGTACCCATATTTCCATGATCTCTTTGAACTATCGAATATGTATCTCCTGTTCTCCTTGCTTGTTAATTCACTAAAGCTAACATGTCGCGTCTTTTATATCCGTAGCAGATTTTGCTTGTTCTTGCTTCGTTAGTTTTGTAGCGACGTAATCTACGTGTTAGTATCAATGCTCGTCCTATCATATGCTATGAATTTTATAATTGAAATGTTAATTTGATTAATTTGCATGTAACTAGTTTTCTAATTTAAAAACAATATAGGTGTTACACTTCGATACTTTATATATGCAAATATTAATATGGTTTAATTACTATCACCAATGTGCTTTAAAATTATAACTTGTTTAGTTTGAAATCCACTCCATATGTAGTTCGAGTAGGTGTTCTCACAAGTCCTTTTATTTTTGCAAAGATAAGATTTGACTTACTTAAATTATACGATAATATATGTTAATACAATGACCAGTCTTAACTCAGCTTTTGAATTAAAATATATTTTGGCTAATGTGAATTAATACCTTCACATGGTTTTGCTTAACTATAATAAGTCAAACGTGTAGGCTTTTCTTTTCTTTTATTTATAATATACTATAAACTTCTGGTAGCCATTTCTTTTTAATGGTAATATCGTTCTCGGCGTTTCTTGTGTTCTCGTGACCTTAGCAACTAGATCTCTTTTAGTACATTGTTTTAACTGCTTTTGCCTTAAGTGGTGTGCTACTCTCAGTTGTTTCTATTTGTTTGCTTGTATGTTTGCTGGTGTGCTTGGTTGCTACGATCTGCGAGTAGAATAAAATCAGTCCTGTGAGCGTTGAAGACCAGAAGGCATTGACTATATGCTAGTTTACGAGGAAGCTTGAGCAAGCTTAAAAGGCAAGTGTAATATGAGCTCCTTATTACCTATTCACCATTAATACAGTACTATTCATATGCATATTTCAATGAACCGCCTAGAGTTTACTGCCTTGGTATTGATTATCATGTGCTTTGTTTACCTATATGGGTCTATGCATTTGGGTAGCATGCTTAGCTTGCTTTTATACAATTAACTCTGATTAAAGATATATGCAACTTGTTATTAAAATATGTTTTAGCAACTTGGAATCCAGGAGGCTAGAGCATTGGGTCTTCTTTTGGTGCTCTATTTTCTCTCCATAAATACTCATCTTTAAGTGCCAACATAGGAGTTATCGTACAACCATGAGGGATATATGGCTCTGGCTTTAGCTAAGTAAATTGAGCTTTTCTGGCTTGTTAGTTGTTATCAAAAGGCACAAGAGGGGGTGTCTGAACGGGTATAGGACAATGTAACACCCTAAAATTTACATATTTTTAAAATAGCTAAAAATGATTTATTTATTCATTTTTGTGAGCATTTGAAACTTAGAAAAATTAAAAAAACTTTGTTAAAATTAAAATCAAATATAAGGCTAAGCAACATTGTGGTGCATTCATGCGGGTGCATTTGTATTTTTGTAATGAGTGGTTTTGGTCTATATTCAAAACGTTTCAAAGTGTTTTTGAAAATGATTCAAGATGGTTTTGAAATAAAAGAAAAGAAAAGGGAAAAAAAAGAAAACCTCACCCTCTCTCTCTTCATTCGGCCTACCGGCCTGCCCCTGCTTTACTTTCGTAGGCCCGTTGGCCCGTTCCTGCTCCCCTCTCTTCTGCAGCGGCCCAGCTGCCGTCGTCTCCCGCGGCTGCTCCAGCAAGCCGACCCAATCCCGCTCGGCCTCTCTCCCTCCATCCCGGCTCAGTCATAGCAAGACAGCCCAGCGTCGCCCGCGCTGCTTTCCTCTCTCCGCACCCTGGTCTCGCTGACTGGTGGGGCCCGCTAGACTGTCTTCTTCTTCCTCGCATAGTAGTCGACCCAGACTCCGCCGTCGCGAGAGTCCGCTGCCGGTCTGGCGTCGTCCGATGCCGTGTGCGCCAAGCTTCCCCGCCTCTTAAATAGTAGGCAGAACCCCTACGCTGCATCATGCCGCCCCATCCATCCCTAAGCGCAGCCACCGCCTCTGTTCTAGCACGCAGCCCCACCGTAGCCCTAGCCGCCGTCGAGCACAAGTCATCAAGCCGTGCGCTGCCTCTGTCTGCTCCACACCTCTGTAAGATGCCTAGTTGAGTTCACCATCTTCTCCTATACCTCCCGATGTTTTTCTCACTTCAAATCATGGCTTGTAGGCCAATTTCCGTGAACTCCGGCGAGGTCTCGCCATCTCCGACCATGGCACCACCGCCTGAGCTCACCGTCGGTCCGCTCTCTCTCTCTGATCTATTTCCAGTCGTCCATCATCGATCCAACGGCCGATATTCACCAGTACCGTTTTGGCCGGTAGTTTTGCAAAAGAACCCTGCACATTTGTAGATTTGAACCCATGGTCCAAGGCGTACTTCCAGAATACATTTTCTTTTTCTAGAAAGCGTAGATTCCCTCTATTAGATTCAAAATACGCTTTCATCTATTTACAGTTTTGCCACTATTTTCTTTAGGCCATAACTTCTCCGTTTTAACTCCGATTTGATCCGTTCAAGTTGCGTTAGATTTGTAATTGAGTAATCTACATGTTCAAGCTACTGTTAAATATATTTTCAACTTTTGAAATTCGAGGTTAGATTTAATCTATTATTTTATTAAAGGAAATCTTGTTTATTTCATAACTTTTCGTTATAGCTCCGATTAGAGTGCTTTTCGCGTCTGTGTGTTCATAGCAATGTGTAGAACGTCTTTAAAACCTTTTCACTTGTTGTTTCATATGTTTGGTGTACTGTTCTAATTTAGTTCTAATATTTGCTTTGTGTATGATTGCATGGATGCTTGTGCGGTGCGTTATGATCTTGTCCAGTCGGTGAGCTTTGCGTTGGTGATATAAAAGAAGTGGATGATCCAGAAGAAGTCCTTTGGAGGTTACAATTCAATAGAAGAAGGATCTAAGTTTAAGGCAAGTATAGCATGGGATCTACCTTGTTGTCCTATTCACCTTAATATCATTTAATTCATACTACATGTGTCTACCTTAACAACCGAAGTAATTTTCCTAGCTATTTGATATCCTGGATTCTTGACACCTTTGGGTTATTGCATTGGGAAGTATGATGCTAGTGCTCAACTAAAACCATGATCTTGTAACTTGACTAATGGTATATGCAATAAACACTAAAAGATGTTTTTTAGCAACATGGAACAAGGGGGCTAGAGCATTGGGCTATTATTATGGTGCTCTAGATTCCTCTCCCTAAGGACTTATCTATAAGTGATCATCCGAGACTTACAGTACAACTATGAGGGCTACATGGCTCTAGCTTTAGTCAAGTATGAGGACCTTTTCTAGCTTGTTAGTGGTTACCTTTTTGGCTCAAGAAGGACTTGATGAGATGGGTATAGGACAACATCTACTCTTATGTGTATAGCCATGAAGGAATTGTGCCATTCGACAGGTGTTCCAACATCTGCTTGCCAAGTGAATCTTAGCGGCCCTTACTTGTTAGACGAACCTTTGAAAGGCTTCATAGTGTACCCTGCCTGCTCACCTTAGAAGTGTTTTGGGAGTAATTAACCCGGGCATATGGGTATCACGACTCACAGTGAAACTGTACAACCTCTGCAGAGTGTAAAACTGGTATATCAGCCGTGCTCATGGTCACGAGCGGCCTTAGAACCCTTATGGAATAGATGATGAACACTTGATGATAAAGATGCTCACTAATGATTACTGTTTATGCTATTCATTATTCATGTTTACCTGATCATGTGTTTATATGGGCTTGTGAATAAACTTGTTGCCACCCAATTGCTAAAAGATGACTCATTAAAAGCTAATCGTAGTTAAACCAGTGCTAGCCTTTTGAGCCTCATGAACCCCATGTTATATTTGTTGAGTACGACATGTACTTACGCTTGTTTTATTTTTTAATTATTTAGATAAAAATCCTGGATGGGTACCAGATTACTAGAGTTTGGAGGAGTTAGGCTTGTGATCAACCAGTCAGTTGTCCCTATGAATTAGAGTCATCACCTAAAAATCGGAGTTGTATTTCCGTTGTGTGCTATCTAAGGTTGTATCTCTTGTAATAATACATTATATTAAGCATTGTCTTTCGATATTACCACTTATTTGTAGGTATATGTGATATTTGACTTCCTGGACTCACATATGGTGCGTATCTAGTTTTGTTCTTAAAACCGGATGCTACTGACAACCTCCATTGTTATATATATATATATATATATATATATATATATATATATATATATATATATATATATATATATATATATGCACTTTGAGGATGGAGCGTGCTATAGTAATAGGGGGAGTTCCTATGTCTGCAAGATCAATCCAAAACCTAACGGCTACTAAGATGTTAGAGGGATGTCTAAAAGGCTTCATCATGAAGCTTGCTGACTTACCTTGGAAGTGAGTTAAGAGGCTGTTCACCTTGGTCATATGGGCAACATAACTCATAGGTAAAGTTGTACAACCTCTGTAGAGTGTCTTTTAATTGTTATAATAATCATGCTCTCAGTCATGAGTGGCCTAGATCCTTATTGAATAGTGGGTTTATGGTTTCTTTGGTTACTTTAATATTTCTCTATTTTTAATTACTTTCATACTTGAGAAGCTTAAGCATAACATAGCTACATAGAATTATAATGGTTAAAACTTAATCAACTAAAATTGCTTACCACAGTACAATCATGTCTAACCTTTTGAGCCTGCATCACTTCATATTATGCTTGTTAAGCCATGGTTTGCTTATTTTAACACCCTAAAAAATTGTTTTTGAAAAATTGTAATAATCTTGTTTTAATTTATTTAAATCTTCATGATTTACCTAGGTCAAATTACAATTTTTATGAATATTAAAATTTAATATAAGGATTTAGAACTATTTTTGTTGCATTCATGCTGGTGCATAATGAAGGGTAGGCCTGGTGCAGTGGTGAGAGCTGTCTCACCGAGTGACTAGATCGTGGGTTCGAAGCAGCCTCTCCGTAGATTTGTGGGGGGAAGGCTTGCCTTAGTTTTTCCCTTCCATAGACCCCACTCATGTGGGAGCCTCTGGCACTGGGTCTGCCCTTTTTTATGCTAGTGCATAATATTTTGTTTGATTGTAGGAATAGTGTTGAGTGGATTGAATTCAAACTTTGTCTGAATTTGAACAAGTTTGCAAAAATCAGAAAAAGAAAAGATCATTCTTGTTTTCTCGTTTTCCCTCTCTCTTTCTCTTTCACCCCAAGCCAAAGCCGGTCCAGCCTGCTCTCCCTCTCTCTTTCTCTTTTCCACGAACATAGTAGCCTACCTGTGGGGGATATACCCCCGGTACTACAAGATGGTAGAAGATATGATTTGCTAGGACTCTTTTATAGATATTGTAATCCAAATAGAATACCTACCATATAGCCAATTAGGATACTTTCCTTATAACCCTACCCCTCCAGAGTATATAAGTAGGGGCAGGGGTCCCCTAGTCGCCATAGACATCGAGATCTAGATACAAATCTTGGGCTTAGCCTAGGTTTATCTCAATCAATACAAACCAACAGAGCACATGACCTAGGGTTTTACAGTCATCTTGACGGCCTGAACCTATATAAATCTTTTGTCTTGTGTCTTTGTTACTATCTAGTTTCTCATCACGCGCACCTCGACCAATCAATCTACCATCGTGGGTATACTCCTTGGTGGACTGTCGATGATATTTTATCAATAGTTGGCATGCCAGGTAGGTGTATGCGTGCTGATCCCATGGCAAACCAGATGAAGCTCAACCTCAACACAACATGTTCTTGGCTGAAATCAACTTTCATCTTCGGTTTTTGCACGAGAATTTTCTTCACCCAAATGGACAATAGAGCTTGGCAGATCATGGTGTTGTTGTTAGATCACCTATGAGCATCAGTGCATCCCACTGTGCCACCACGACATGATCCTAGTGTAGAATTGACAAGAGCTAACCGACTTCCTAACACGACACAACACTACATCTATGCGGCGTCCAATAGCACCGTGACACCCGATACCCTTCACGACATGATCCAATTGGCCAAGGAGGTGCATCCGAGAAAAAAGAGATCAACATGCATGGACATACGGCCATGTGCACAATGCCTTGGTCTCTGATCGATCAATCAAACAATGCGTGTACCATGCAAGCTACTAGGATTTATACATGTATTCATGTATGTGTGTGAGCCGCGCACACAACCACACACGTATAGATTTGTTGCCGCTCCTCCATGTCTCCAACTCGAGATCAAACTATCTGATCACAGCTGATTTCTTCAACCTGATCGGCAGCGACACAATATCTTCTTGTATGGGGGAATCGGCATACTTTATTAGAGTCAAACTCTAGCACATACGAGCCGCTAAGCAAGCCACTGAGCCACCAACTGAGCCACCAAGCGAGCCGCTCGAGCCATCAAGTGAGCCACCCGAGTGGTAAGCAAGCCATGCTACATCACAATGATGATCGCCGTGAAGAACGGCGCAATGATGATCGCGGCCGCTGCTATGATGATCGCCACCGCCGCCATGGTGACAAGTGTTGATAGTAGTTAACACTAATTATAAACCATTAATATATCCTATATATACTTAATTCAATCACCAAACATATGTATAGGAGTTTAAACTAATAAATTTCATGAGTTTTGGTGAATCTATGAATACAGGAGGATTTATTCAGAAAACAAGCAAGGTGGACCCAATCGTCAGGTCATATCATGTTTATCCATGACAAAACTGACTTAAGAAGACTCTATAATCATCTAGAAGACTTACCACTAAAGATTGGACCAAATGGTGCCGATAGTGGGCCAGCCGGCGCTACCCTTAGGCTGGCCAACCTGTGGGACTATCCTATCAGCCTCTTCATCAGTTCTCTACCACCTTTGCTTAAAGATCAAATTTATGCCGTTGCTTAAGGTCGGTTCATATCGAGGGCTCAGATTTGATGTTGCCACAGATTCATGGGCCCATAGGTCCCCTGGTTCCTCCTATATAAGTCCCCCCATACCCCCCTCCTGAGGCATCTCTCCAATCTCTAATCTTTGAAGAAATCCATTAGAGATCAATATGAAGACACACCAAGACGATTAGGTCTAGACTCTCCAATGTAGTTGATTAGTATCTTGTGAGTTAGGGTCAAGTGGACTCATGTTCAAATTCTAGATCCAGTCTAGGAGGCTTGGAAAGCTATTGTATCAATACTTTCATATCTTATGAGACCTCAATGCTTCATATTATATTCTTATTTACAAGGTTATGCTTATGATGTTTATATGCTTAGAAGTAGTTGAAGTTATCTTTATATTCTTGCATAGGTTCGTAATAGCGCTCAACCTAGCCTTGATTAATTAGGATTGAGTGGTCAGTTGTGTGTAAGCATGGTGCTTATACATTGGTTTGCCTACAGATACACCTTGCATTTTGGACCGGTGGTAGATCACGTGGGGTGACTATAACCTTGTTGAGTTCTTTGTAGTCCACCTCCTATTTGTAGGCCAAGTAGGACCCGATTACATGAAATATCATACTCTATTTGTGCTTTTCATTAGTAATCTCCCTTATGCATGAGCATGGAGTTAATCTTTTGCTATCACTACATACATATACTTGTAGTAAGAATATCATAGGAATCTACCTCACCCACTATACACTCAAGTTATTACATCTATGATTAATGGTCTATCCCCTAAGTGTCATTATGCCTAGCTATGCTGGTATGTTGACTGATAGATATTCCTTTATTACTCAATAAATCTTTATTCCATTGTTTCCCTATAGTAAAATATAAATAACGATACCTGGAATACTCTCGGTGAAATGCTATACTGATGTTCTGTGCACTTGCGGATTCCTTAATATTATATTTGCACTCCCCAACATCAACAAACATTTCTGGCGTCGTGGCCAGGGAAACAATTGGCGTAAAGATTTAGATCATTAACATACTGCTAGGTTTGGTAGGATTACCCATGTTCTGTTATATTGTGAAATAGATAGGACAACAGATGTTGTTTTGACCTTCCGGCAAGCCTCCACAAGAAAAGAAGACATATTGAAGAACCTAGGGTGCCTGAACATTCAAGATCCATCAACATTGGAACCCCTACCATCTCATAGGTTTGTATAAACATACATACATACATATATATATATATATATATATATTATTCTAATCATGTGTAGATTAGAGAAAAAAGTCGACGTCCCAAGAATTCAAATCACATCTCAAGTGACGAACACAGACGCTGCACTACTCACAAATTCCATCTTGTGAATCATGGTAAGTTGATCAAGAAAGGTGAGATAGTCTTGCTCATGGACTTTAAACTTAATGAGTAGTTATCTTTTAGTTTTTGCATTCCACTGTATGTTTACTTTGAATAATCTATACATCCACTCTGTTTTGTTTAAGATTTTCTTATATCAAATCCACAACATGTTTAGTTCCTTTCATATATCCATCCCACTTGCATCTTTATTAAACAAAGAAAAGACAAAAATATATATGAGAACATGAAGGCTCATGATTAGTTGTAATAATAATAATAAAATATATCTCACCATGATCATGCTCTTTCATCTCTATTTGAATAAATCTCTTTTATGCTTTAATGCTACCTTTGTTTGCTATAGTATGCTTAGGTTTTGAAGTATCCTCATACACCTCTTAAATTGGGCATGGTGCTTAGTTTAAACTATTTTCCTGAATTAAATTAGACACGGTGTCTAGTTTGATTTTTGAACCAAGAGTTGTGTTGATCTTACTTCCAAAGGCTTTTAAATTAATCATGGTGTTTAGGTTAAAATGCTTTCCTAAATCAAATTAAACATGGTGACTAAATTGATTTTTGAGCTGATAATATGCTTTAGTAGATACTAGTTATTTTGTTGGACTAACCCCCTGCAGAAAAGTTTTAAATTCAATCTAGATAAGTCAAGAGATGAATTCACATCAAAGATGAATCAAGGACATGTGATGAACTCCTAATAACTTCACACAAAGAAGACCTAGCTCATCCTTCAAGGAAGGAAGAACCGTGAGTATTACAGTTTAGTTCACTTATCTTTTGTTGTAAGTTATCTTTTGCCTTGAACCATGCTAAAATGTAGCAAATACATAAAAATTGCTAATAAGACATGATAAAAAAATCTATGCTAAAGCAATCCTAAAACCTATCCTTCCATTAGCATGATGAAATTACAAAACCTATAGACAACAACTCATACTGCAAATTTGTTGTATTCACTCAGGGCATATGTCCACTAACTACTCTGCTAGGAAGAATAAACATAAGCTATATCTGTTCATGGTTTGGTATGGACTTGCAAACCCAAAAGTCACCACTACAACTATGGGAGTGGACGAACAAATCAACGGGCTATGAGCAACATCAAAGATAACCTAGCATTGAGCCTTCCTAGGACTCAAGCTAGAATGCTGATGAGAAGCAAAATGCAACCCACCTCGTATTAGCTAGAGTATGCCTGCTTTCATCATCGTCAAAAAGACCAGCTCGCACGTCGACAACAAGGACTAGGATGACAAATGCCACTACATCATAGCATGCATCCTCAGTATCAACAGACGTCAGTAATCAAGGGAGGTCTATCGATGGTGTCTCGTAAGGCCGCAACCTTGATTGCGAGACTGTAACACCCTCGGTGTTACATCGTAAATCATTTACTAAAACATGTCATGAGCATCATGTTTATGTGTTAATGAATGTGATAAAGTGTGTAGATCAATTTCTATAACTCAAAACAGTCAACAAAAATGCAAAACTAAAGTTGAATTCGATAGTCATGTTATATCACTTAGGGATTTAAAACCAATTTTTATTAAGCAAAAATGCTATAGAACATTTATGTGATACTTAAATAAAGTTTGAAGTACAAACTTTGTAGATGACAATGAAATACTTGCGGTCGAAAAATGATATTACTAGCTAATATTTCCACTAGCTTATTAATCATAAATGGAAATCAAATTCAGCTCTAAAACTTAAGAATTTTCAAGACTGCCAATAGTTAGACACCACTATGTTTAGCAATTTATTGTGAGAGATTGGGTTAAAGGGTGGTATAGTGTTATAGCTCGATTTGGTAGTTTCATGTGCCAACTTGAGCATGGTGAAGATGGTTTAGGTCCTAAAGCAATCATTTGGTCGTGTTGAACGCTTTAAAATTCATGTGGGTCACTGTCTCAGGTTGGTTGGTGCCGGGTGCGCGGTCACCACGCGGCCTTCCCACGATGCGGACATGGCTGTGTCCTGCGTGGTTAGCCGTGCCACCGTGTTTGGCCGGTCGAGCCGCCTAGGCTTGGCCGAGGCCGGCCACAGTGAGCCATTGGCCCCGTGCCCTGCTGCTGAGCCTCTCGTTTGCCGCCATGGGTGCCACCGTGGCCACACTGCGCTGCCATCATATCCGCACTACCGACACTTCTCACATCATGACACTACCGCTTCCATTGTATCGTTGTCGTGTCCATGCCAGTCCGCTGCACCTCTGCGTTGTTGCTGGCCCTGTGCTTGTCGCCTCTGCTGCATGCACATGGGCGAGCTACCGTCGCCATGCCATTTATGGCACAATGGCCGTGCGGGCCATGCCAGTCAGGCATGCACACCCATCAGTTAGCGCCGATGCATGGGCCTTCTAGTCCACTGCTCATGTTCTGCTAAGGCATGGACAAGCCGAGCCCACCTATCACGCCGTCTCTCTCTTTCCCTCTTTCTCCCTCTATTTTCTGCCACCGTCGCGTCATGTCATGGTGAAGCCAGAGACCGAGCACCTCTCATCAATTCCTTGTGCATCGCATCTCTAGCCTTCATGCCAGCCCCTTTCTAGCTGACCCCACCCTACCTTGACTCACATCACGTGGGTGCCCACGTCATGGTCAGTCTCCACCACTTCACCCCACGCAAATTCCTCTACACCCACTAGCTCGCCTTGGCTCTCTCTTTGTCGTGCGCATGCTAGTCGTAGCTCTAGTGGCACTGCCTCACCACTGATGCAGCCATGCCTTTGCGGTCTGCCTTTCACCTTGTAGCACGCATGTGGCTAGCCTCGCTCGGGTCATCTTTGGCCGAGCCGACTTCTCGGTAAGGTCACTTGTGAGTTGTCGTTGCTCAAACCGCTACACCAACCACCTTGTTATTGCTACAGCTCAGCAAAACACCGTCGCCATTGCTGTAGGGTGCCCACCATCATGGAGAAGTACTTCTATGGTGTCCTGGCTCATGCAATTGCCACCCATCGTCTCACGTCGAACCCTAGGTGAGCGTCAGCCTCGTAGATAGGTCAGCGGGGGTCCCGTGTGGCTGGCGTAAGTGCCAGTGTCACCACTCGCTGCTCCAGAGCACGTGGGGATGGTCGATGGCCTTGCCGTTCTAAAGAGGAGAAAGATCCGAGGATTCCATTGCAAAGTCGCTCTCTATAGAAATAGTAATGGGGATTGCGGGTTGTTTTGCTCATAGTACAGGGGCATTTTTACAAGAGTGCCAGTGCGCACAGGCTTCCTCGTCGTGGGCTACCTCCACACGTGGGCCATGCCTCGCCTGTGGGCCACCGCGCGCTCACACACGCATGTTGCATCACGTGGACCGAGTGTGCCAAAATCAATTTAGCTTTTTCGAGGAGAATAGAAATAGCTTTTCATTTGTATTTCTGAGCTGAACTTTGGTAATTAATATAAAATCATGTAGGTATCTGAAAATTGTGAAACTAATTTTCTTAAGTTTCTAAAATTGTGCTCTATCTATTAGTGTATTTAGTTCATATATATATTTGCTGATACTAGAGTGCTTAATATTATTAGATTAATTATTGTATGAATTTTTATGGAAGATTGGTGATAGTAAAAACCTTGAAATTTTTATAGCATCATCGTGGTATTATTATGTGTTCACTGTAATTTTTGTAGCTTAGTATAGACTTAACATAAGGGTAGTTAACTGCTCTTTGTTTCAAATATACATTAAATCATTAGTAGAAATAAAGATATATCCTTCATTTGTAAAGCTAGGTGTTTTAACCCAACACTTCACTTGATGAAAATGATAGCTAGCTTAGTATCTTAATCAATAGAGTTAGCTTACTAGATTGGTAGATGTATTGTTATTTTAAGAGTTGCTGTTGTCGTGTGCACGCTAGTTGCATCTCTAGTGCTGCCTCCTTGCCACTGACGCAATCGTGCCTTTGCAGTCTGTTGTTCACCTCGCAGCGAGAACATGGCCAGCCTTGCTTGGGTCATCTTCGGCCAAGCCGGCTTCTTAGGAAGGTCACTTGTGAGTTCTCATTGCTCACCCGCTACACCTACTGCCTTGTTGTTGCTGCATTTCACTAGAATGCTGTTGCCATTGCCACAGGGTGCCCACCATCATGGAGAGGTCCTTCTACAGCGTCTTGGCTCGTGCAACCGCCACCCATCGTCTCGCGTCGAACCATAGGTGAGCATCGGCCTCATAGATAGGTCAGCGGGGGTCTCGTGTGGCCAGTGTAAGCGCTAGTGCCATCGCTCACTACGGGGATGGGTGAGGGCCTTGCCATTGTAAAGAGGAGAAAGATCCGAGGGTTCCATTGCAAAGTCGCTCTCTATAGAAATAGTAACATGGACTGCAGGTTGTTTTGCTCATAGGCCAGGGGCATTTTTGCAAGAGTGTCGGTGCACACGGGCTTCCTCTGCCTCCACACATGTGCCGCGTCTCTCCTGTGGGCCGCCAGATACTCACGCACGTGCACGTTGCGTCGCGTGGGCCAAAATCAATTTAGCTTTTTCGAGGAGAATAGAAATAGCTTTTCATTTGTATTTCTGAGTTGAACTTTGGTAATTAATGTAAAATCATGTAGGTATCCAAAAATTGTGAAACCAATTTTGTTAGGTTCCTAAAATTGTTCTCTATCTGTTAGTGTATTTAGTTCATATATATATATATTTATTGATACTAGGAGCTATTAAATCATTTGAGAATGCTTAATATTATTAGGTTAATTATTATAGGATTTTTGTGGAAGATTGGTGATAGCAAAAACCCTAAAATTTTTATAGCATCATCATGGTATTATTATGTGTTCACTATAATTTTTGTAGCTTTTGAATAGACTTAAAATAAGGGTAGTTAAATGCTCTTTGTTTCAAATATACATTAAATCATTAGTAGAAATAAAGGTATATCCTCCATTTGTAAAGCTAGGTGTTTTAACCCAACACTTTACTTGATGAAAATGATAGCTAGCTTAGTAGCTTAGTCATTAGAGTTAGTTTAGTAGCTTCGTAGATGTATTGTTATTTTAAGAGTTGTTGTTGTCGTAATACTAAGTGTTGCATCATCATCGCATACATGTAGAGAACGAGTTGACGGAGATCATGAGAATCAAAGATCATGAGAGTTCAAGGAGGTGATTGATGAGTATGAGGAGGAGATCCTTGTGTAGGAGGAGGTCCCAGAGCCACCACTGACTAACTGAGCTGACACCCCGCTTGCCCAAGGCAAGCTCCAGTGCATAACCCTTATTTTGAATAATCACTATATATATATATATATATATATATATATGTGATGTGCATTTATGTTACAGGCTTATTGTTGAAACTATATGCATAGATATACCTACCTATGAGTCCTACTAGCTTAGGCAGCGTAGCTTTTATGCTTAGGTTTTTCGATAGCACGAGTAACCTACCGTTACTCACAATAGGTGATTATTATTATCACCCTCATGATAAAATGGTGAAAGGAAATGGAGATTGGGCAGGGATATGGTATGGGTATTGGTGGGTGTAAGAGGTTGTGTCCCACGGCCAACGGGGCATAGATTGATTACACTGTTTTCCCTATCTGTGTCAGTTAAGGACCGGCCATTGTATTGGATTCTAGTCAGGTCACAGACTTATTATCCTGAGCACATACTTGTTTATGGGAGCAGGAAAGGCTCGTTGCTCTCTTATCATGGGTTCCGGCTCTTTTTGCACCGACTGATTGGAGGTGGGAATGGTGGAGGTCTAAGCACCACACTGAGTATGGGACTCAGGTGTGGGGGCTAGGAGTCCATGTTTGGATGGGGACCTAGACCCCTTGATAGGAGAGTGGTGGGTTGGTCCTGCTTATGCCTTGGGTACAAGAAGGGCGTGTGTTTCCGGGTACCTAGCTGGGCTACATTAGTTCATGAATCGCCATGTAATACGGTATGACTTGTCTATGATCTAGCACCGTAGTAAGAACTAGAAGATAAAAGATGGTGAAATGGATCTAATTGCTCAACTCTTGCTTGAAAGTAGAATATGTGCTTACATAGAATGGTTATTTAATGAACTAATCCTGACTGCTAATAAAACACATACATAAGGATTCATTACTAGTATTATTTTTTTGGCAAAAAGGAAACCCAACAAACCATAAAGCTTATCATATCCTTTGGAGTCAGGAAATTATTCCCACTAGTCGGGTAAGTCTTGCGAGTACATTGTGTACACAGGGTTATTTACCCCTATTGCAGGTGCAGCTTGAGGAATGGCTGTGGTGTGGAGGATTCTTCTGGTGGGCATAGATAGATCATTGTATCTTATTGTTAGATGTTTAATTTAATTCCGCTATTAAATTCCGTACTCTGAACTTGGTATTGTAATAATGTATTTTTGAGAACTCTTATTGTATGAAATGGACTAAGTATTGTAAACTCATTCTCATTATTGGATCCTAGAGGGAAAACGTGGATGGTTCGAGTTCTCCCTTGGGGTGTGCTCGATGGAACCGTCCGATGTAGCTAGCTTTTGGGGTGTTTAGTGTCTGGTGGAACACGATCGCCTCTAGAAGCATGCTATTTCAGGTGGTTCTGCCATAGGTGGTATCAGAGCTAGGTTGAGTCTATGAGTTTCATAACTCCTTTCAAAACCTAAAATTTGACCAACAAAAGTTTTGTAAAATGTAGGATGCAATAAAATTATGTAAATAAGTATAAGCCCTAGCAATATATTCTATCTAGGATAGCAGCACTAGTTTTATTTAATCAATATTCTATAGGTACACTAACTTACGCTGCGTAAGAATCATTTAGCAAGCAAAAAGTGAGTGTGCGATATGCCGAAAATTTTACGAATGTCGCTATATTCTGGCTTGAGTGAACGGGTAGGCCGATGCATGCATCATGAAAAGAGAATCTTTCTTAAACTAAACTCCCCCACATATATAATATGGATTGGTGAATTGATAGGATAATGTAAAAGAATGCTTTAATAAAAACCTTATCATTTTTCTAAGTCTCTTGTTCCTAATCTAGAGGGTTATCCCTAAGGGTTGGTTCTTATCTATTTACAGATGAACCTAAGGTCTGGTCTTGGGAGCACTAGTGCTAGGATGGGCTATGGTCTTGGTGAAGACCAGGGCGAAAATGATCGTGGTGAGGAAAATGGCCACACCAATGGGGATAGCCATGAGGCCCCACTTCTAGCTCCTCCTCCTCTACCACCACCACCTCCGATGACCCATGTGGAGATGATAGCGGAGATGCTGGCTACTCGGCGTGAGTCCACCCGTGCCTTAGAGATGCTAGCCTAGGCTATTGGTGGCTTCACCCGTGGAGGCCCTAGTGGCAATGGTGGGAACAAGGGTGGTGCCCATGGTCCTAAGGGGCCCTGTTCTTACTAGGATTTCTTGAAGATGCACCCACCCACGTTCATGCCAATGGCTAAGCCTTTGAATGCGGAGCATTGGCTCTGTATTCTAGAGCAGAAGTTTTAGCTGCTCACTGTGACTGAAGAACAGAAGGTGCGCTTTGTAGCGCAATAGCTGTTGGGTTCTGCCAGTGCATGGTGGGACACATTCAATGCCATGTAGCCAGTGGACCACCATGTGACTTGGTAGGAGTTAACCGCTGCTTTTAGAGAGTACTACATTCCTGCTAGTGTGCTGAATAGGAAGTTGACTGAGTTTCTGGACCTAAAGCAAGAGAGCATGTCTGTGATGGATTATGTGAACAAGTTCAACCATCTAGCATAGTATGCTAGGACCCACATTGATACTGATGAGAAAAAGAGGGACCGTTTCTATCATGGCCTCTCTTGCAGTCTACAGAAGGAGCTGTACATAGGGAACTACCAAACTTTTGGTCCTATGATGATTGTTGCTATTGCCATGGTGGGACTTCAGCGTGACTCTCAGGCTAAGTGGAAGCGCAAGTGGGTGATTATTGGGTCTTCTAGTCACCCCTGGCTCAGAAGGTATAGGTTGTTAGGTGGGTGCCCTATTAGTCTTCGGGTGGGCAGTCGTTCCATTAGCCTTAGTAGACCTACCAGGTACCTCCCACTTAGTACAGTGCACCTACTCTATAGGTGCAACAATAGCCTCAGGGATAGCATGTTCTACCTCATCAGGGGCAGGGGAACAAGCCTGGTGCTTGTTTCAAGTGTGGCAGGAAAGGCCACTATGCTCATGAGTATCCATAGAACCAGCCTACACAGTCTTCCTAGACTTCAGCCAACTCCCGTCTGGTTAAGAGGACGATTATCAAGAAGAAGGTGCCTGTAAGCCGCTCTAGACAAGTCAAATTCACTGAGGTTGAGGAGATTTTGCAGAATGAACCGGTGATGGCTGGTATGTTTACCATTGATTCCCACCCAACATATGTGTTGTTGGATTCTGGTGCATCACATTCATTCATGAGCATGGGGTTTGCACTGAGGCACAATATATCTCTTATGGCTATTCCTATTGCCTATAGAATCAGTACTCTGGGTGCACAGTTGTGCGTTAATACTAGGATGAACACAGTCAGATTAGTGCTAGCCACTCACACTTACTGCCTCCAGTTCATGGTGCTACCTTGGCAAGGCATAGATGCAATTCTAGGCATGAACTGGTTGTGAGTTTATGGGGTAGTGTTGAACCTTAAGCATAGAGTTGTTGAGTTATGGCTTCCTTCTTCTGAGGATAGGATGTCTCTTCTTATGCCCTCAGACCTAGCCTTACTAGTTGTTGCTCATGTTGAAGCTTCTCCTAATCTTGCCTCTATTCCTGTGGTCTATGAGTTTCTAGATGTCTTCCCTAGAGATCTACCTGAGTTTCCACTAGATAGGGATGTGGAGTTTTCCATTGAGTTAGAACCTAGCACTGCTCCTATTTCATGGTGTCCTTACTGCATGGCTCCTAAAGAACTAGCAGAAATGAAGAAGAAGTTAGAGGAATTATTGGAGAAGGACTTTATCCGTCCTAGTTCTTCACCATGGGGTTGTCCAACTATTTTTGTGAAGAAGAAGGACAACACTCTTCGGATGTGTGTGGATTACCACCCTCTCAATGCAATAACCATTAAGAACAAGTATCCTTTACCTTGTATTTATACTTTGTTCGATCAGTTGGCTGGTGCAAAAGTGTTTTCAAAGATTGATCTTTGCTCTGGGTATCACCAAATTAAGATCCGGCCACAAGATATACCAAATATAGCCTTCTCTACTAGGTATGGTATGTATGAATAACTAGTCATGTCCTTTAGTCTCACCAATGCTCCTGCATTCTTCATGTATCTCATGAATTCAGTCTTCATGCCAGAGTTTGATAAGTTTGTAGTGGTGTTCATTGATGACATTTTGATATACTCCTAGAACAAAGAAGAGCATGCATAGCATGTTCAGATAGTACTAACTTGATTAAGGGAACACAAGCTGTATGCCAAATTCAACAAGTATGAGTTTTGGTTAGATTGAGTATAGTTTTTGGGACATGTTCTGATAGCTGAAGGTATCTCTATAGACCCATGCAAGGTGCAAGATGTGTTAAATTGGAAGTCTTCGAAGTCTATGCATTAGATCCATTAGTTCCTTGGTCTTGCTGGTTATTATCGGCACTTCATTCCTGACTTCTTCAAAATAGCCCAACCAATGACCAAGTTGCTCTAGAAGGATGTCAAGTTTGTATGGAGTCCAGCTTGTGAAGAAGCTGTCTAAGCCCTGAAGAAATTTCTTACCTCTACTCTTGTTCTTGCCCAACTAGATATTGACAAGCCATTTGATGTGTATTGTGATGCCTCAAGGACTAGATTGGGTTACGTGCTTATACAGGATGGGCATGTGATAGCTTATGCTTCATGCTAGCTAAAAAAGCACGAAATGAATTATCCCACCCATGATTTAGAGTTGGCTGCTGTAGTGCACGCTCTAAAAATTTGGAGGCATTATTTGTTGGGAAATAAAGTGCATATTTATATGGATCACAAAAGCCTCAAATATATTTTCATTCAGTTCGAGCTAAACATGAGGCAACGGAGATGGTTAGAGCTAATCAAGGATTATAATTTGGAGGTTCATTACCATCCTAGAAAAGCTAATGTGGTAGCTGATGCTTTGAGCCAGAAGTCAAATCAAGTTGAAGAAGCACCCTTGTCTCTCAACCATGCTAAGGTGCTAGCCTATATTGCTCTAGTCTCGGATTTACTTGAGCAAATTATTATAGAGCAAAGGCAAGATGTTTCAGAAATCCCATATATCAAGGGGTTAATTGCCGAAGGGCATGGTCCTCATTTCAGTGTTGATGATCAAGGTGTAGTGAAGTTCAAGAACCGATTGGTTGTTTCGTCAAGTGAGGAACTTAGGAGAAAGATTTTGGATGAAGCTCATAATTCCAAGTTATCCATTCACCCGGGAAGTAACAAGATGTACCATGATTTGCGCCACTTGTATTAGCGGTCAAATATGAAGCAGGATATCACCAAGTATGTCATGGAATGCGACACTTGTGAAAGAGTTAAGGTAGACCATATGCATACCTAGGATTTTTACAGCCCTGGCCCATCCCTGTTTGGAAATGGGAGGATATTTCCATAGACTTTGTTGTGGGTTTGCCTCGCACGACAAAGGGGTATGACTCTATTTGGGTCATGGTGGATCACCTTACCAAGTCCACTCATTTCCTTCTGGTGGCTACAAGGTATTCAGCCAAGAAGTATGCCAAGTTGTATTTTGACCGGATTGTGACCTTGCATGGAGTTTCTCTTATTATCATCTCTGATAGAGGGTCAATATTTGTCTCTCGTTTCTAGGAGTAACTCTAGAAATGTCTTCATACTAGTCTCCTCAGAAGTTCAACTTATCATCCACAAATTGATGGTCAGACAGAAAGAGTCAATCAGGTACTTGAAGATATGTTGAGAGCTTGTGTCATTTCTTTTCCTAAAAAGTGGGATGAATGCTTGACTCTAGCTGAGTTTTCTTATAACAATAGTTATCAAGAAAGCATTCGAATGGCACCATTTGAGGCCCTATATGGCAAGAAGTGTAGAACACCTCTTAACTAGGTTGAGGTGGGTGATCATGGATATTTTGAGCCTGATTTTATCAAAGAAGCTCGAGAGCAAGTTAGCATTATTTAGGGCCATTTGAAGTCGGCTCAAAGTCATCAGAAAACTTATGCGGACAAGCAAACAAGGCCCTGTAATTTGAAGTTGATAATCATGTGTATCTCAACGTATCTCCCATGAGAGGTGTACATCGATTTGGTGTCTGTGGGAAGCTAGCCCCTTGCTATGTTGCACCCTACAAGATTTTGGCCTGGTGTGGTTCTGCTGCCTATCGTATCCAACTCCTGGATATTTTGTTAGTAGTACATAATTTCTTCCATGCTTCTCAGTTAAAGAAATGTTTGTGGGTCCCCAATGAAGCTGTGGAAGTTGAAGGACTTCCCCTCTAGCCTGACTTATCGTATTTTGAGCATCTTGTCAAGATCTTAGATGAAAAAGAAAGAGTGACTAGAAATAGTGTGGTGAAGTTTTATAAAGTTTAGTGGCAAAATATTCAGAGGATGAGGCAACGTGGGAGCAAGAAAGTTATATCTTGAAGCATTATCCCCACCTTCTTTCTAGTTCACTGAGGTAATTGTTTAAATCGGAATGTATTTCTTATCTCTTTTCCCACACTAGGCACATGAAATCTCAGGATGAGATTTTGTTTAGGGGGGTAAATTTGTAACACCCTTGGTGTTACATCATAAATCATTTACTAAAATATGTCATGAACTTCATGTTTATGTGTTAATGCATGTGATAAAGTGTGTAGATCAATTTATGTAACTCAAAATGATCAACAAAAATGCAAAATGAAAGTTGATTAGATAGTCATGTTATATCACTTAGGGTTTAAAACCAATTTTTATTAAGCAAAAATGCTATAGAACAAGTATGTGATACTTAAATAAAGTTTGAAGTACAAACTTTATAGATGACAATGAAATACTTGCAGTCAAAAAATGATATTACTAGCTAATATTTCCACTAGCTTAGAAATCACAAATGGAAATCAAATTCATCTCTAAAACTTAGAATTTTCAAGACTGTCAATAGTTAGACACTGCTATGTTTAGCAATTTATGGTGAGAGATTGGGTTAAAGGGTGGTGTAGTGTTATAGATCGATTTGGTAGTTTGATGTGCCGTCTGAGCATGGTGAAGTGTTATAGCTCGGTTTAGGTCCTAAAGCAATCGTTTGGTCATGTTGAACGCTTTAAAATTTGTGTGTTTCACTGTCTTGGGTTGGTTGGCGCTGGGTGCACGATCAGCATGCAAGCATTCCACACCGTGCACATGGCCACATCCCGCATGGTCAGTCGTGCCTTCGTGCTTGGCCGGTTGAGCTGCCTAGGTGCCACCATGGGTGCCCTGCTGCCTAGCCTCTCGCTACCGCCATGGGTGCCACCACGGCCACGCTACGATGCCATCGTGTCCGTACTGCTAACGCTTCTTGCCCCATGACACTGTCGCTGCCATCGCATCGTCATCGCATCAGCGCCGGTCCACTGCACCTCTACACTATTGCCAGCCCTATGCTTGTTGCCTCTACCGCGTGCACGTGGGCGAGCCACCATCGCCATGTCATTTATGGCACTATGGCCACGTGGACCATGCTGGTCGGGTGTGCACGCCTATCAATTAGTGCTAGCGCATGGGCCTCCTGGTCTCGCCGCTCATGTCCTACCAAGGCTTGGATGAGCCGAGCCCACCTATCGCACCGTCTCCCTCTTTCCCTCTTTTATCGCTGCCATCGCGTCAGGGTGAAGTGACAGAGCTAGTAGATCTCATCAATTCCTCATGCTCACGTCTCTGCCTTCACACCCCCTCTCTAGCCGACCCCACCTCACCTTGACTCGCATCATGTTGATCCCAATTTTTGGAGCTTTCCCCGCCGCCATGCCATTAAGGCCTGTCGCTGCCCACGTTGTGGCCAGTCTCCACCACTTCACTCTGCCCCAATTCCTCTGCACCACTAGCTCGCCTTGGCTCCCTCTTTGTTGTGCGCATGCTAGTTGCATCTCTAGTGCTACCTCCTTGCCACAGACGTGGTTGTGCCTTTGTAGTCTGTTGTTCACCTCGCAGCGAGAACGTGGCCAGCCTTGCTTGGGTCATCTTCGGCCAAGCTGGCTTCTCGGTAAGGTCACTTGTGAGTTCTTGTTGCTCACCCGCTACCCCTACTGCCTTGTTGTTGCTGCATTTCACTAGAACGCTGTTGCCAATGCCACAGGGTGCCCACCATCATGGAGAGGTCCTTCTATAGCGTCCTGGCTTGTGCAACCGCCGCCCATCGTCTCACGTCGAACCATAGGTGAGCGTCGGCCTCGTAGATAGGTCAGCGGGGGTCTCATATGGCCGGTGTAAGCGCTAGTGCCATCGCTCGCTGTGGGGATGGGTGAGGGCCTTGCCATTATAAAGAGGAGAAAGATCCGAGGGTTCCATTGCAAAGTTGCTCTCTATAGAAATAGTAACGTGGACTACAGGTTGTTTTGCTCATAGGCTAGGGGCATTTTTGCAAGAGTGTCGATGCACACGGGCTTCCTCATCATGGGCTGCCTCCGCGCATGGGCCGCGTCTCTCCTGTGGGCCGCCAGATACTCACGTGTGCGCACGTTGCGTCACGTGGGCCAAAATCAATTTAGCTTTTTCGAGGAGAATAGAAATAGCTTTTCATTTGTATTTCTGAGCTAAACTTTGGTAATTAATATAAAATCATGTAGGTATCCAAAAAGTATGAAACCAATTTTGTTAGGTTCCTAAAATTGTGCTCTATCTGTTAGTGTATTTAGTTCATATATATATTTGCTGATACTAGGAGCTATTAAATCATTTGAGAATGCTTAATATTATTAGGTTAATTATTATAGGAATTTTTGTGGAAGATTAGTGATAGCAAAAACCCTGAAATTTTTATAGCATCATCATGGTATTATTATGTGTTCACTATAATTTTTGTAGCTTTTGAATAGACTTAACATAAGGGTAGTTAAATGCTCTTTGTTTCAAATATACATTAAATCATTAGTAGAAATAAAGGTTTATCCTCCATTTGTAAAGCTAGGTGTTTTAACCCAACACTTTACTTGATGAAAATGATAGCTAGCTTAGTATCTTAGTCATTAGAGTTAGTTTAGTAGCTTGGTAGATGTATTGTTATTTTAAGAGTTGTTGTTGTCATAATACTAAGTGTTGCATCATCATCGTATGCTTGTAGAGAACGAGTTGGCGAAGATCATGACCATCAGAGATCATGAGTTCGAGGAGGTGATCGAGGAGTATGAGGAGGAGATCCTCGTGTAGGAGGTGGTCTCAGAGCTACCACTAACTGACTGAGATGACACCCCACCTGCCCAAAAAAAGCCCCGGTGCATAACCCTTATTTTGAATAATCACTGGATATATATATATATGATGTGCATTTATGTTACAGGCATATTGTTGAAACTACATGCATAGATATACGTACCTATGAGTCCTATTAACTTAGGCCATGTAGCTGCTATGCTTAGGTTTTTTGGTAGCGTGAGTAACCTGCCGTTACTCACAATAGGTGATTATTATTATCACTCTCATGATAAAATGGTGAAAGGAAATGGAGACCGGGTAGGGACATGGTACGAGTATTGGAGGGTGTAAGAGGTTGTGTCCTGCGACCAATAGGGCATAGCTTGGTTACACTGTTTTCCCTATCCGTGTTGGTTAAGGACTAGCCATTGCATTGGATTCTAGTCAGGTCACAGACTTATTCTCTTGAGCACATACTTGTTTATGGGAGCAGGGAAGGCTCGTTGCTCTCTTGTCATGGGTTCTGGTTCTTTCTAGACTAACTGATTGGAGGCGGGGATGGTGGAGGTCTAAGCACCACACTAAGTTCAGGACTCAGGTGTGGGGGCTTGGATTCCAAGTTTGGATGGGGACTTAGACCCCTTGATAGGACAGTGGTGGGTTGGTCCTGCTTGTGCCTGGGGTACAAGTAGGGTGTGTGTTTTGGGGTACCTAGCTAGGCTACATTGGTTCATGAATCACCGTGTAATATAGTACGTGCCTCTGATCTAGGACCATAGTAAGAACTGGAAGGTGAAAGATGGTGAAATGGATCTGATTGCTCAACTCTTGCTTGAATTAGAATAGGTGCTCACATAGAATGGTTAGCTAATGAACTAATCATGACTGCTAATAAAACACATACATAAGGATTTGTTACTAGTATTATTTTTTTGGCAAAAAGAAAACCCAGCAAACCATAAAGCTTATCATATCCTTTGGAGTCAGAAAATTATTCCCACTAGTCGGGTAAGTCTTGTGAGTACATTGTGTACTTAGGTTTGTTAACCCCTATTGCAGGTGCAGCTTGAGGAATGGTTGTTGTGTGGAGGATTCTTCTGGTGGGCATAAACGGATCCTTGTATCTTATCATTAGATGTTTAATTTAATTCCGCTGTTAAATTCTGCACTATGAACTTGGTATTGTAATAATGCATTTCTGAGAACACTTATTGTATGAAATGGATTAAGTATTGTAAACTTGTTCTCATTATTGGATCCTGGAGGAAAAACATGGATGGTTCGAGTTCTTCCTTAGGGTGTGCTCGGTGGAACCATCCGATGTAGGCAGCTTTCAGGGTGCTTAGTGTCTAGTGGAAGACGAGCGCCTCTAGAAGCATGCTATTTCGGGCGGTTCTGCCACAGAGACAACATCCCCTAGTTAATGAAGATGAAGCTTTCATGCAAGTACCAATGAGGTTCCTTCCTTGACAATCAAGATGGCTAGCGTATTGCTAACAAACAAAGAAGAACAACTCTCCACCATGTCATTGGAGGACAAACACAATCAAGGAGGAACTTGAGTTTGCATCTCCAATGAACACCAACTCATCAATCTAGAAATCAACCAAAATCAAGAAAAGTTGATGAAGGAGACTATGCAACTATCCACATTTTCATCTCCTGGATCGGATAGTACATGCAAGGGAAAGGTCTAGCTAAACGAACCTAAAAACATGAGCTCACACCAATAGGTAAATCGGATAAGCCTCCTTCAGATATGTTTGTCACTAATCATTTTAATAAAAAGAAGGAAAAGATAAGGTATATCCAACCAAACATTATGCAACATAGAATCACATTCGTAGGACAATTAGATCATCCAAACATAATTTTGCATTCTGCAAAATTCAAGTGTGGTGGGTGGAGTTCTTTAAAAATATCTCAGGCCATGTTGCTAATTTATCTTGGTCATCTCTACCTTTATGATGTGCTTAACTTGCTAAATCTCTAACAAATAAAAATTTAAATGCTCCTTTGGTTCACCATACATATTCTTGTTTCTACTTAAATGAATCTCTTTAGTCTTTCAAGCTTCCTTGGTCTGATATAATTATGCTTTGGAATACTATTCGAACATAATCATTGAATCAAAACATACTTGTATAGAATTTGTTTGTATATAGGGACAAACCCATGTAGGAAAATATTCAAATTTTGTTGGAAATGTTAGGAGATCATTCGTGGAAACTAATCAAGGTTTGAGGTATTCTTCAAAACAATTTGACACATCTTTGCCTAAACCTTGTCAAAAATTTAAAGTAGTAGTGAAAAATAAAGGCACATTATTTAAAACATGGGATAAAGATTCTATGTTAACTAAAATGTTAAAAACCAACTTTTTCTGTAGCATAGAAGATCACCTTTATTTCTATGACAACACTATCCTTGTTTTGAATCATTTGTATATTCCTTCGGGTATGTGTTGTCCACTAATCTTTTATAGGAAAGAATTTATGAGTGGAGCAAAAGGTCCAAACACAATGCTAAGATCCATAAAAGAAAAAACAAAAAGTTTACATGATGAAAGGATGAGAAAAAAAGGAGACAAAGGAGACAAGATGCTCATGAATAGCTCAAGCAAGGAAAGCTTCAAGCAGAAAAAGACCACCACAAGTCATCTACCCCTCATAATAGGGTGTCATCACGCTCTAATGATGAAGGTAACATCTTAAGGTAAGTGGTCCTTATCTAAAAAGTTTTCCCTTGATCCTACCATTCAAATAAATGAAGAAACAAAACATGTTTGGGTTACAACTTTTGCTTCATCCAACCTGATTAACTCAACATATCTTGTTTTTTAAGTTTGTTCATAGCACCACTTTTTTGTTTTCATAGTCTTAACTAAATGAGCTAAAAATATTTCATATCTTATCCTTGGAAGATGATTGTCATAATTGTGTAAATTTTGATACATCATGTAACGATGGACAATCCATCCACAGGTTAAGCAACTCCACGTTTTTGACAAATGTATTCAAATGCCACATTCATCCCCATCCTTTTGATCTTATCACCCATGTTGTAAGAATGAACAATACACATAACATCAACCTATCATCTTCAATGTGCGTAAGGCTAGAGAAGAATAAATAAAAGTTTTCTTTTTGTTGGTGTTTTTCCACCAACAGAGCCCATGCACTTGATCCCTACCTTGTCTTTATGAGTAGAACATACTTTTGAGCAAGGTGTGGGGGAGTCGATCCCCCAAATTCTACAAGCAAAAGTTCTAAACTTGCAATAATGATGCACCAAGATGTCTCCAGCTTCCACTACTTAAAGGAAAACCATGTCAAGAAGGATGAACCTATCAAATCAAAATCAAATTCAAAACCAAGACGGGCTTGATAGAAGAAGGTGGCACTACCATTGGAAGCGCCACTACTATAGAGTCACCACCACAAGAATCCTCATCTTTAAGAATGTAGCACCCAGTTTTAAAGACAAAACCAGATACACACTATATGTGAGCCCAGGAAGTCAAATCTCACATATAGCCACAAATAAGGATAATATCAAGAGACAATACTTATTACATAATGTATTAGTAAAAGGAAAATAACCTTATAGTATAGACAACGGAAAGTCAACTCCGATCTTTAGGTGAAGACTCTAAATCCACAGGGATGATTGACTGGTTAACCACAAGCCTAACTCCTCTAAACCAGTAATCTGGTACCCATCCGAGATTTTTATCCAATGTATAGAAAAGTAAAGCAAGCGTAAGTACATGTCATACTTAACAATTATATCATGGGGTTCATGAGGCTCAAAAGCAAGTGTAAGTACATGTCATACTTAACAATTATATCATGGGGTTCATGAGGCTCAAAAGGCTGACACTTGTTTACTGCGATTAGCTTTAATGGGTCATCTTTTTAAGCAATTGAGTGGCAAAGAATTTATCATTCCCATAAACACATGATCAGGTAAACATATTCAATGTATAGCATAAACAATTAATCATTAGTACCATTATCCATTAGTGATCATCTCTATTCCATAAGGGTCCAAGGCCGCTCGTGACCGTGAGCACGGCTGTTATAATAGTTTTACACTCTGCAAAGTTTGTAAACTTTCACTATGAGTCGTGATTTACCCTTTCGCCCGAGGTGATCAGCCTCTTGACCCACTACCAAGGAAGGTCGGCAGGGTTCACTATGAAGCCTTTCAAAGGTTCGTCTAACAAGTTAGGGCCGCTAGGCGTATGTGGCCCATCTCTAGGAGTGGCACGTGTGGGCATCGCTGCACGGTACACACAACCTAGCAGAAAAGGAAACATACCCTCGTGCGCTATAAAGGTAACCACTAACAAGCTAGAAAAAGTCCTCATACTGAGCTAAAGCCAGAGCCATATAGCCCTCATAGCTGTACTGTAAGTCCCAGATGATCGCTTATAGATAAGTCCTTAGGGAGAGGAATCTGAAGCATTTAGAAAGTAGCTAAACACTCCAGCCCCCTGTTTCCATGTTGCTAAGAAGTCAAGTTTTAATGTTTATTGCATATACCATTAGTCAAGTTACAAGATCATGGTTTTGATTAAGCACTAGCAAAAACTACCCAATGCAATATCCCAAAGGTATCAAGGTACAAGATATCAATTATCTAGGATATCCTTAATGGCAACAAGGTAGACACATGCAATATGAATTAAGTGATTAAATGTGAATAGGTAACAAGGATGGTCCCATGCTATACTTGCCTTACACACTGATCCTTCGGTAAGCTTTACTCTTCACGTCCTTCTTCTTCTCCTAGATCACCATGTATATCTCACCGACTGGACATAATCGTAGAACACCGCACAAACATCCATACACATACATGCATAGCATACAATTGCATCTATATTAGAATAGTACACCAATCATAGAAAAATAAGTAAAAGAGATTGAAACACAATTCTACGCATCGCTACGAACACACAGTCGTGAGAGGCACACTAATCGAAGCTATGGTTGAAAAGTTACAAGGACCGAGAGATTTGCTTAATTCATGGAAAAGAAAACTATAAGCTTCATTTATGTTAACCATATGAATTCATATATAAAAGATATTCTATAAACAATATAGATTAAATTAAGTCAATTTTAGATTTATATTATAAAACAAAAGTAAAATAAATCATATTTTATGTATAAAACCCAGTTGCATAATCATTAATCAAGATATGATTTAAACCATATTATTTCATAAATAACTATATAGTAAACACTATTACCAATGCATAGATCTCATCGTTATGAATCCAACACAACTTGAACAGACTATTTCAGAGTTAAAATGAATAAGTTATGGTTTAAACAAGTTTTCCTATAGTTAGATAATAGATTAAACCTACCCATGAATTTTAGATATTGAAAACATGCCTAATAGTACTATAAACACGTATAAAACATAAATACGGTCCTAACGCAATTTGAATGGGTCAAATCGGACTTAAAATGCAAAAGTTACATAAGGAAATAAGATTCAGTGGCATTTTTGTAAATAACTTGAACTCGTTTTTGAATTAAAACAATTAAAAATATGAATTTAAATGGATTTTGGACTATGCACACTAATTCTGGAAACAACAGGGTCCTAAATAAATAAAAATATGACTAAAATGTATTTATTTTTAAACTGTTATGGACTGCGGGTTGATTACATGGAAGTCCGGGGGCTAATCTGCAAAACGTGCGTGGCTTGACTGCTGGGTTGACCACATTGCTGACCGGGCAGCACGTTGTTGGTGCGGTGTGCCAGGCATGTGGTGGACGCGGTGCGCTGGCGCCATGGACCACGTCCACAAGGCCACGGTGGACCGATTACTTAACCAACCGGTGGATGTAATCTTGGCTGTCCGTGCTAGATCCGACGGTGAGTGGTGCACGGGAGAACCCCCGCCGTCTACACAGCACCCCGGTGAGGGCGCCATGGTCGGTGGTGAGCCAAGCTCCATGGCGGACACTGGTACTGCAATTTCGTCCATCCCAAACGAAACCGAACTCACGAAAATGATCTATAGGCTATCACAAACTCGCTAGGGTACTGAAGCCACTGGGGCATAGGTTCCTCGCATTCCGACCATCCATTCTCAGTCGTTTGTTTCTGCAGACCTTGCTACTAGGTTTAACATGAGGAAGGGTGTTGGCCATGGCGACTATTTCATAAAGGGTGTATGTATACCATTATTAGCCCCAAGTAAGACCCAACCCCATGCCATTGCTTGGGTCGGGTGTCACTAAAGATCGAGGAGAGGATAGTGAAACTAGTAGGAGAAAGCGTCTCTTTTTTTCGTGCATACCCCCTCCCTAGGATCCAAGCCATCGTTTTGCGACCACGTGTTTGGTCTCCTTGCGAGTCCAACTTTCCTCGAGCCCCTGTGCATAGTAGGCGTCCGGTCGAGGGTTCGCTCATCTTTGTGATCGTCGCCCTGTCCGTGGTTTCTGCAACTAGAGGGGTTGAGCTAACACACTTGCCTTGATGGCTTGAGTGATGCGCTCGGTGAGCTCGCTATTAGGCATGTTGGAGTGGAATCTGGGTCCATCATTCATGATGGGGTCGGCATAGCCCTCATGTAGCATTCCACTGCTCCTTAACTCGCCTCTCGGTAGATGCCCGTGTTGCTCTAGAGAGTGACTCTGGTGGCCCACTAACCTCTCCTCAATGGAGATTCTATGAGCTTGGCTCGAGGTTAGGATTGAATTAGAAGGTCGAGGTGACCCTATCCACTTCTAAGTGGGTTGAGCAAAGGCTACTGGGGCTCATCTGTGTTTTCTCCCCTAGCTCTGTTCGACATGAGGTGGCCTCGAGCCCTTCACGGGCCAGCCTTCAAACCCTAATTAGGTGGATTCCCGAGTTTGGGTTAGGCGGCTTGAGCCCCCGAGCCCCATGGGGCTTGGTGGGGGTTGGCCATGTTTCATGCGTCACTCCGTCCATGGTTTTCACAACTAGAGGGGCTGAGCCACCGACACTTGCCTTGATGGATCGAGTTTCATGCTTGGTGAGCTCGCTAACAGGCATGTCTGAGTGGAATCTGGGTCCATCATTCACTAATAGTGTCGGCATAGCCCTCATGTGGCATTCCACTGCTCCTTAACCCACCTCTCGGCAGATACTCATGTCACTTTAGAGAGCGACTCAGGTGGCCCACTAGCCTCTCCTCGATGGAGATTCTATGGGCTTGGCTCGAGGTTAGGATCGAACAAGAAAGGTCTAGATGTCCCTATCTGCTTCTGAGCAAGGTCGATCAAGGCTGCTAGGGCTCTACATTTTTCTCCCCTAGCTCTAGTTGACATGAGGTAGCCTCGAGCCCTTTGTGGGCCGGCCTTCAAACCTCGATCGGTCACCGCTGATGTTGAATGAGACGACTACCGCTTTGTGACGCGACGTGAAGCGTTGTGATGCAATAATTGCATATGCAGTGCTTGGATGTATGAGATGAATGTATGGATTAATGTATGAATGAATGTATGAATGCATGCATGAGAATGGATGAATGAATGCTCATGTACTAGAGAAGTAAAGTGGGGGTTGGTAAAGTTACCTCAATGGCTTGAGTGATGGGTTTGCGGAGCTCTTACCAGATATGTCCATGTGGGGTCTAGGTTCATCATTCATGATAGAGTTGGTGTGACCTACATGGACATCCCACTGCTCCCTACCCATCTCTCGGCAGCGGCCAGAGTCGTCTGATCGACTTTGGGCGACCTATTGGTCTCTCTAAACCCTTCTAGAGAAGGTGGGGGCCAAAGCTCGGGGTGCAGGGACAAAAACTCTGATCATGCTATTGAGCAAAAATGCCATTACTATTGGGGCATAGGTTTCTTGTGGTCTAACCAGTTTTACTCAGAGTTTGTTTTTCGCACACCTTGCTTCTAGTTTTTAATTTGAGAAGGGGTCAGACATAAAGAATTTCTAGCGAATAGATACTCTTGCCAGCCCCTGAGTGAGGCCCGACCCCTTACCGTTACTAGGGTCGGGGCTCGATAGCAAAATTGATAAGAGAAAACGTGCGTAAATTAAGGGCGACCTACTGGTGTAGGACAAACCTTGATGGCATGAGTGACGGGTTCGGGGAGCTCTTATCAGACATGTTTGAGTGGAATCTAGGTCCGTCATTCATGACAGGGTTGGCATAACCCATGTGGGGCATCCTGCTGCTCCCTACCCATCTCTCTACAGCAGCCAAGCCATCTAATCCACTTGTGTTACTCGCTGGGATAGGACTTACCTACGGAGATAGAGGATGAAAACATCTCACCCAAGAATTCAGTTAGGCAGATAAGGCAGGCGGTGAACTTGTATTAAATGGACAAGCTCTTAAATTTCATTATAGCCAAATAGCTTTTTAGCCCTTCTCCCCTTTTTGTATGAAAAGGTTAGTGCATTCCCACCCTTTTCATCATTAAGGTCATAAAGCTCATGGTGCGGGTGAGCAAATTCTAATCACACTGGTGAGAAAAGGCGCTGTAGCTGCTAGGGCGTATGTTTCTCACAGTCTGACCAGTTATACTCAAAGCTTGTTCATGCAACCCTAGCTCCTAGGTCTTAACATGATAAGGGGTCAGGCAGAAAGAAAGTTGGCTAGGTGGATAAACTCTTAGACGCGCACTTACACTTTTCGTGACTAAGGCCAAAAAAGCCTAGGGTATCAAAAAAACTCTAATCACGCTGGTGAGCAAAGGCGCCATAGCCACCGAGGTGTAGGTTTCTCGTAGTCTGACTAGTTTTACTCAGTGTTCATTTCTGCAAATCTCGCTTCTAGGCCTTAACGTGAGAGAGGGTCGGGTATAGAGACTATCTACCAGATAGGTACGCTCTTATTAGCCCCCAAGTGAGGCCTAACCCCCACCATTGCTGGGGTCAGGTGTCACTAAAGGTCAGGGAGTTTGATAGTGAAACTAATAAGAGAAAGTATGTGTTTATTTAGGGTAAAAGTGATGAAGTTGCTCGATGTTCTAGGCATTGACAAAGACTTCGCCATCGATGGTCTTGAGCTTGTAGGCACCCGGTCGGAGCACCTCCGCGATGACATACGGTCCCTCCCACGACAGAGAGAGCTTATGGCGGTCCTTGCTGCTCTAGATGAGGTAGAGGACTAGGTCTTCGACATTGAAGGCCTGACCCCACACTCGATGGCTATGGTATCGGCGTAATGCTTGCTGGTACTTGGCCGAGCGGAGGAGGGCAACATCACATGCTTCATCGAGCTAGGCTCCTTCCTATGCTCCCCCTTGTTGGAGCCTCTAAACAAGAACCACTTCAAGAGGTCACAGTCCTAGTATAGGTGCTCGATGGGGAAAGAATGGTTCAAGCATGGCCCTTCGATCAACTCCTTGAAGTGGATCAGGGTACCCTCAGTGGGCTTCCGACCCCTTTGTGGTTGGCAGTGGCCACGAGCGAGCCCTCTCATCGCTGCCTGTTCTTCTTCTTGTTGGGACGATTGGAGCTGCCCTCACCGGCATCTTTGTCCCGCTTCACCTTGCCTTTGAGGTGATCAAAGATCGCTCCAACTACCTCCTCTCCCAAGGCGTGGCTGGTGGCGATGTCGAGGAGCACCTTGGTGGTTCATGGACCCTTATGTCCTAGCTTGTGAACCAGGGACTCACAGGTGGTCCTAGACAGGAAGGCGCCTATAACATTAGCATCAGTGATGTTGGGTAGCTCGTTGCACTACCAGGAGAAGCGTCGGATGTATCCACAAAGGGTTTCTCTGGCCTTCTATCGACAGTTTTTTAGATCCCATGGGTTCCCAAGACGCTTGTACGTGCCCTAGAAGGTTCCCATGAAGATCTCTTTTAGGTCCGCCCAACTTTGGATTCTGTTGGGTGGAAGGTGTTCCAACCATGTTCATGGCAAATTAGCCTAGAACAATGGAAGGTTGCGGATAATGAAATCATCATTATTCACTCCATCGGCCTAGCAATCAAGGCGATATCCTTAAGCCATAGTCTGGGGTTCATTTCCCTAGAGTATTTCAAGATGTTGATTGGTGGTCGGTACCATGGTGGGAAGGTGGCATTGAGGACATGTCAACCGAAGGCCTAAGGTCAAGGTAGGCTAGGGCTTGGGCATAGGTCATCGCCACTGTTGTAGCGTCCTCCATGATGTGGCTGGTAGCCATGGCTAGCTCCCTCCCTTGGATCACCATGGGCACGCCTACGGGCGTTGAGGATGTCACGTGTGTCATGGTTGTAGCTCAGACGCTCATGTACCAGGACTACGATGCACAACAAGCCATCTTGTGGCGCCTAGTGGACTGACGAGTACTTATCGGGTCGCTCCGAGGGCATGCGCTAGCTGGTGTCGAGCTCACATCGCCGAGACAGCGAGCTCTTGGCCTACTGTGCCACCGCACACTCAAGTAGCATGTGAATCTTGTGATGGGCCCGATAGTCTTTGGGCTTTGCGAGCCCTAGAAGACCTCGGAGCAAGGCCACAACAGCAGTGATGTTCTGCCTCGCCCGGGCAAAATGTGAGAGTGCTTCATCGTCATCGATGATCCTCTGGTTCATATCGCGGGCCATGGTGCGTGCATGCCCACCGGCTCCGTGGCACTCAATCTCTTGATCGAGCTCCGCTTGTTCTTGCTCGAGCTGGAGTCATGCTTCCTTGAGGTCTTGGTGTTAGGCCTTCAGCTGCTCCACCTATAGGCAAGGTGGGGCCCCTGCATCCCCCCGACCTCATCATCGAGGTCATTCGTTGGGGGTAGCCTCTTCCTCGTGGATTCTTCGAATGTGTCCCTTGGGGGTATGTGCCATGAAACACTCATGAGAGGGGTGATGGCTCCCCCTGCTAGAGTTAGAGCTAGAGGGTGACTCCGATTCTCTTGTGAGGAGGTCGTGGAAAGACTCTACGACATATTCGGTCATCCCCATGAACTCGTCGTTCATGGGGGATGGATACGTGCGTTGTGCCATAGGGTGGTCAACAGTCTTTATGGCATTGCGGAGACCAAATGGGAGCGCTATTGTGGCACTCCAGAGGAGGTATTCTAGGGAGAGGGATCTCCCTTGGCAAGCTATGCCATGATGTTTGTGAATGAGAAGGTGAGGTAGTGCATGTCCTCTCGGGACGGTCGAGGTACCAAGAAGGCACCGAGCTAGCACTCTAACCTCCTATAATCAAAGCCGAGGAACTAGTCACTCCCAGGGTCATGGGCCTTTGATGCATGCAGCTGTAGCTCCTCCATCGCCTAGGTGATCATGCCGAGGCCGGCGGAGTGGAGAGGTTGCATGGTGGCGGGAGCCTACACCAACACTCCTTCTGTCGTGATGATGAAGTCCAGGTCCCTAAACAGCACATGCATGCCTGGGACCTAGGTAACATTATGACTAGCCATCTAAGGCCTGGTGTGGATATCAAGATGGGCAAAAGACTCCTACCTGGCATGCCAACTGTTGGCATTTCGAGTTGCCACCGACTAGTAAATTTCTAATATTGCGCGTCTAGCTTGGAAGGTGTGCTAAGAGGACACGAGGTTTATAATGGTTTAGGTAGAATGTCCCTACATCTAGTTTGTTGCTGCTGCTCATGTTACTAGCACTGAAAGTTCATTGTAGGGGTTACAAATGGTCGAGAGAGGGACAGGTCCCAAGTCTCTGCTGAGAGGAGTGAACGGGTGCCGAGAGATCGGTCGCTTCCCGGTTGTGTGCTTGTGTGTTTTGATCAGTTCAAGGTTCAATGGGTTCCAAGTCTCCCTCATGGGATGCCCTAGTTTCCCTTTTATAGGCCAAGGGAAAGCATGAGTTACATTGGAGGGGAAAGAGGAGAATGAGAAGGAGAAGAAGTCCCCTAGGATCGTCGGGTCCTTCTTTCCCTTCACGTGGGTCCTACCAACCCTGTAGACATCAATAGGGACATCTCCACATCATGGCCCTATCCATCACTAGCACCATGCACAGACATCGTCTCTCGGTCATGGCACTCCACTCCATCCTGGCAGATGTCGTGGTGAACTGGCGCGCCTGTCAGTGCTCATATGAGGGTTAGGCAGTACAGCCCTAGTACGCCCGATGTTGTTCCTAATGTGAATCCCTAGGTATGGCCCATCATGGCCATGGGTTATATTGGGGCATGTTGGTCACCTCCCTATTGTCAGAGCTTTGACCTAGGCCCATTCGCTTGGACCTGGAGTGGTTGGTGGTGGTATGGGTCTCTGTCGGTCGAGACAGATCCCCTAGCCTCAGGGTCGATCGAGGCAGAGTCCCCCTAGAGGCCAGACGAGTCAGAGCACAAACCTAATGTAGAGCCAGCACTCAGAGGTCAGGCGAGGTGGAGCCCACCCTCAAAGGCTAGGCGAGGTGGAGCTAGCCCTCAGAGGTTGGGCGAGGCAGAGCCTGCCCTCAGAGGCTGGGCGATACGGAGCCAGCACTCAAAGGTCGGGTGAGGTAGAGCCAGCCCTCAAAGGTCAGGTGAGGTGGAGCCTGCCCTCAGAGGTCAGGCGAGGTGGAGTCTGCGGCCTCAGTGTCCGACGAGGCCAAGCCTGCCCTAAGAGGTCGGGCGAGGCGTAGCGCAAACCCAAAGGTTAGACGAGCACCCTTAGAGGTAGGGCAAGGTGGAGCCAGCCCTCATAGGTTGGGCGAGGCGGAGCCCGCCCTTAGAGGTTGGGCAAGTTAGAGCGTAAACCCAAGGGTTGGGCGAGGTGGAGCCTGCCCCTAGAGGTTAGGTGAGGTGGAGCCCGTGGCCTCAGTGTTGGGCGAGGCGGAGCCCACCCTCAGAGGATGGGCGAGGCAGAGCTTGCACACCTAGGGGTCGGTTGGAGTTGTAGTCACGTTCTTGACTGCTCGAATGAATCAATGTTGATGGTTATTAGCTCCTCCTCTTCGGGTACCCTAGTATTGGTCCCCAACAGATAATAATTGCATAATCATATAATTTAAATACATAACTTTTAAACTTTAGCATGTTAAATTATGCATTACATTTAGAAAACTTGTATGCATGGCATATATAAAAAGAAAATAAAAAGTCTGCATCATAAAATTTGACTCAGCTTAGTCTCATTATAAGTTTTGCATCAAGTAAATGTTTAAGCCCCATATGACCTATCTTGGGGCGTGTAACAACCCATATGAGTGTTCATTGTGGTGGTAATAATAATAATTAAAAAAATCATAAAACTTATAAAAAAATAAATCAAACGCCAGCTTGGGGGAGACACATCCCTATGAATAAGCTAGCTTGGGGGAGACACATCTCCAATTATCCAGGAAAGTATCTTTTCACTTCATTTTACTTTTAAGCATTTCTGGCAATAAGATAAAATAAAATTTGTGTGTGATAGTTTTCTTTAATATGCTTAGTGCCAATAGAATAAAATAAATATAGTTGTACTAATAAATAAAAAGGGTGTTTAAGACTTTCTCTTCAATAAACTTTTGATGGACATGATAAATTGTTGCTCTATTGTAATTCCTTTCAAGTACCTAGTTTTCAGTCCAAAATTCTTTCGAGTATTGGATAGACTTGATTTGATATAAGAACTTACTTTGAACTTGATACTCGTGGGTAGCATATGCTTAATCTAAGTCTAGGTGGTTGACGGATATGATATGAGATGGTCTGAGCTGCTATTTATTTAGTTCCAAAGTGGAACTAAGTTTTAGATTATTTTCTTTTGAAAAATGAAAAAAACAATCATGATGAGTTCCTGTATGACAAAGCTAAAATTCCTACCAATGCCATATATATTTAGATTAGGAAAAACCCTCCACTTCTATGCTGCTTGTATATGTGTTGAGTGTTGTCAAGCTTTGTTGACCCTTATGAAAAGTTTGTCATACTTTTAAACTCAAGATCACATACACTCCACCCAAATATGCACTACTCCTACACTAAGAGTCGGCGCAAAAACATGCCTTCTATTTAGATCCACCCAAAAATATTCTACTCCTACTCTGGGGGTGAACACAAAAACATGTTTGTTAGGTTTCCACTCAAAATAAATGCTACAAGTTCTTGTTGCTATCTCTCAAAAGTTTTATTGCAAAAAAGAGGCATGGGGCTATACAAAAGTTTATAAAAAAGAGAAAGAAAAAGAGAAGAAAAAATGGACACACAGATGGCCGAAATATTTGAAAGTGCAATCATGCCCGAATTGTGGGTTTTGGTGATAATGACCACGCAATTAGAGAACTAATGAGATTTATCAAAATGACAAGCAGGGAATCTATATTCGAGGATGTTATACGAAATGGAGGAGCCCCCAATTACAAATGTTGATGGTTACAAACTTAGAGGAGGTTTTAATTCTTTTATATTTTGAATTTGAGTATAGGAAAAGCCATACTATAAAGAGGGACACAATGCTTAAGCTAACATGTGCTACCAAGTGCTCAATATCTTCACATATATCCTTAGTTTCATAGCCAAGACAGCCAACACTCTACCCTTACTCTTGTTGTCTTGCCTGGTGCGGTAGTACCACACATGGAGTGAGGCACTGCCATGACTTAAGTGACCATTGGAAGGCAGGGGTATTTATACTTTTCCCTTCCTCTCCAATGTCTCTCCCCTTCTTCCCAAATAGTTTAGTTCGACCAAAAATAGAAAAGTGCTCTTCTTTGTCTCCTCCATTGGTGACTTTTAGCTCCCAAGCTTCTCCTTTTATTTCCCCACCAATCCTTGAGAGAAAGAGTTTGCAAACTGGATTAGAGAGAAGATCCTTTGATTCCCCAACTCAAAAGAGTACTTGGTTCATATTTTGGCTGATGGTTGTGTTTATTACTCTTGGAGGTTTGCTCCTAGCCAGCTAGAGTGTCGCCCGTGGAGCTTGTCAACTTGTGTGGTAGCCTTGGGAGGTTTGTAACTGTAACACCTCGGGTGTTAGCCTTGCATAACTTGACTTGCATAACATGAGCATGAGCATCAAGCATTCATAAATCATCATTTACAATTGAAACATTTGATCGAAACATATGAAACATTGCTTGTTATCTCGTGTTTCTTGGAACATATGCATATGATCTTGTACAAATGAATGCAAGTGGGTAATGCTAGTCACTAAAACACCTTAGCTACACTTAGGTTAACAAAGGAACCTTGTTCATGAAGGCCACATTTCATAATCAAGCACTTAAGTGATATTTCATGTGTTGACCTGGATAGCTCTATGAGTGACCACTGCAGAAAATGATAGGATGACCTTGGAAATTTCTTAAACATGCTTAGGATATCATCATGAACAACTTTGGTATTTAAGGCTAGGGCTAGTTTGGTCATTTAGCCATGGTTTGAGTATATATCATGATTTCAAAGTGACATGTTTGACTAAAGTTGAACTAGATGTTAGAGACCTTGCATGGAGGAGTTCACTAAAGCAAAGTTGTAGTATTTGACATAAGGAACAACTTTTATTTTTGGGTCATGGACTGATTTAGCTTCTAACATGCTTGAACAGGTCCCACAAAAATTAGAAAAATCAATAATTCAACACTTGTAAAATTTTTCTAAGTCTAGGTTTACTGACCGACTGTCAGGCTGACATTAGTGATGATATAACTTGGTTTTGGTTGCGAATTAGAGTATGATCCTTTAAGAACAATTGAAGCTGGTACATGGGTCTACAAAATCTATTCAGGATGTTTGCACGAAGGAGCCACGGATTAGCCGATAAATCGTTTTGAAAACTCGCTGTCAGGCTCGACTTCGGGACTTAACTGACGAACTGCATCGTCTCGGTGGCCGACCGGCTTTAGGCTTCGCACGCCGCGTGGTGCGGGAAACGGCCGCGCGTCACCGCTGGTCTGTCTGCGCAGGCCACGCCGCGCCCGAGCGCGCCTTCATCACGCCAACGCCCGCCCGCACTCAGCCGCACTCTGTTTTCACGTTGCCTCGGCCTTTCTTCCTCGCAGCAGCAGCCGCCGAGCTCTCGGAGCCCCGTCGTCGCTGTAGCCAACGCCAACTCACCCTCGCTGCTTCTCCACCCCTGCAATGCCTCCACTAGTGCCTCAGCGACCCACTGCTCCCTCCCGTGCTCGCTGGCCGTGCTTGGTAAGCCACCGCATCGCGTACGCCCTCACCGGAGCTCCGCCGCGAGCCCCATCACCGTGGCCGGAGCGCCACAGTCCACCTCTCCATGCGTTAGCTAGTGCATCGAGTGCGTCTTAGGTAGTATATGCTCGTCCGAGCTTGAGCTTACTTCGCCGTGGCCTCCTCTGACGTGTCGCCATTGTTGCGCCCCGCCGTGCCGCCATTGTAGCCGCCGTAGTCGCTAGCTCCGACGAGAAGGCCACCCACGTAGCTCAATCAATGCGCCAGGTCACCTAGGTCATGCCGTGATGATGTCACCGCCGGCGAGTTCGCCGTCGGCGAGCTCTGGCCACGCCAGCGCAGTGCAGCGCCGCTGCCCTATTTCGTGTCACTAACGCGTGGGGTCCCCTGACCACCGGGTCCCACCGGTCAGCGACAGCAGTGTTGAGGGCTAGTTCAAATATTCTAGTTTTTGATTTGTTTTGTGAATTTTGTATCTTCAGTTTGGTAGCTCCTAAAATTGTGAAATAAATATGGTTGTGTTCCTTAGGAAGTGTAGTATTTAGGAAAAATATGTTCTTGGCTTCAACAGTAGAAATTTCTAGAGATTTAAATAGGGATTTCAAATGTGCTTTTGAATACATTCAAATTTGTTTATTTTATATCTAGAATTCCTGCGCTCCAAAAATTATGAAATTTTTGTGGTAAGCTAGTCTTAGCATATGTGAACTCTGGTAAAAATTTGAGGACCAGTGAATGTGTAGATCTATAGTTATAGATTTTTCTTTTATAAATAGTTAATCCTTGCATGAATTTTTATAAATTAATTATGAGTCCAAAATTCATGAAATTTATTGGAGGTAATACTAGTACCATATGGATGTTAAGAAAAATAAGAAATCTATTGCTTGACACTTTTCAATAGGATTTTCCATTTATGCTATTTCAAGCCTTGCTTCCTTATCATTTTTGTATAGGATGTTCTACTTAGTAAAATGACATGAAATTTTTATAGTAGTCCTTTTATAGCATTAGTAAGGCACTGTAAATTTTTGAGAATTTATGGAGTACATCTGATATATGTTTATTATTTAACCTAGATATCTAAATAAAATAATAAAGGCATTTAAATAAATAGTTTGGACTTCACCATTATATTATCTTAACTGTATTTGGTATGCTTAAACTGGTGGTAGAGTCTATGTTGTCAAATTTTGAATGATTACACGAAGTAGAAGTATTATTACTTTACATTGCATGTTAGATAGTTTCCGGACTGATTCTAGAATGTGATGAGTTGCACGTTGAAACTGATGTGTACTGTAAAAATGGTTAATAACAAAGTTGTAGAGAATTTGATAAGCTTTCTAGAAAGTCCTGGATCACTGTTTTTGGATTTGTAGAACTCTAGTTATGAGTGAAACAAGTAGCTACTATTTGTGGCATAATCGATGCATTGTAGAAGTAGTTAAGTAATAATCGAGAAGAGATATGCACCTACTCAAACAACATGATGCACTTGTTAACATATATGCATTCGTAATACTTATACCATACTCATGCATCTAGGATCGGAGGAAGAGATCACGTTGCTGGAATTCGAAGAAGCAGAGGAAGGGAACCCGCAGGAGGATCCGCAAGCCGCAGCTCCCGAAGGCGTGGAGCAGAACCCTGAAGAGCTTCCGGAGTGTCCTGACCATCGCCCTACTTTCTTTCTATGAGGCAAGCCCTGGAGCATTATAAGTCTCCCAGTAATTTACAAATGTTTACTTACGTATTTATGATTGATGCATTAGGTTATAAGAGTTGAATGAAACCACTTGATGCATGTACATTCCTTGTCCAGATATTAACCCTTTAACCGGTATAGGTCCAGGATCGAATATATGCTTAGCCATGCTTAGACCGGTAGAAGTCGGGTGATGTCCTGTCACCTGCGAGATATAGGTGGATACCGGAGCACGGTTGGCTATATCTGCTATCGTGGAACAGAACCATGTGGTAAAAGTAAATCGAGACCGGACGGGAAGTCAATAGAGAAGCAACAAGACATGGAGGTCTTGGGTGTGGATTTATCCCCATCTATGTCGATTAAGGACCGTACTGTTGTTGGCGCTTCTGACAAGATTGAACGCATGCCTCTCACTTAGCTGGCCGGATAACTCGTTCCGACCGCGAAGCCAAGTAATTCAACTCAGGCCGAGAATCGTTCTGTTGTGTGCTCCTTCCGGGGAATGATTAGACTGAGCCCAAGGGCAGGCTTGGCCTGAGCATCCTGGCATCTGGTGTTCCAGATTGTGCGGCGCAGTACGGACCCACGAAATGTGTACCGGAGTTATACCAAAGGTGACCTAAGACTATCGTGGCTGGTAGATCTGGGTTTGTGTTAGGAATAAATTCCCAGCTGGTTGAAATCGATTCGAATCGCCGTCTCTCCTGGATAGTGAGAAACTTGGCTAGTCCCAACATCGTAGTAACTATATTATGAAACATGATGGTTCAGATGAATATGGAATCACAATACCTGCTATGGTTACTATTGTATGCTTCTAAATGATATACCACATGTTTGGCACAGGATAGTTGCTAATCTAGAAATGGATAGTCATAATTAACTTGATAAAGGAATCATAATGGTACAACGGGTAAATTGCCTTTTACGCAAAATGTTGTCAAGTTACGTCCACTTATACAGCCTTGCATAATCCTTGGAGTCATTTTATTTCTGGTTCATGACGGGTAAGTCTAGCTGAGTACCTTCTCGTACTCAGGGTTTATTTTCCCATTGTTGCAGATGGCACTGTGTATCATGGTTATTGCAAGAGTTGCTTCTATCCCACTGTGGATGAGGAGTAAGCCTTGGGCAGGCTTCTTTAGTAATTCCTATCTTTGCTTTTGTGGACCGTGATCTGGCTTGGCACTGTATCAAACTATGTTGGAAACTTTATCTTCGAACTTATTTGCTTCCGCTTTATTTATCAAACTCGGTTTGTAATAACTTTTATTCGTACTCTGATGATGAAAAGTATCTGTGAACTTTATGTAATATGTGGCATATATGTTGAATCCTGTACGATCTTGGTTGTTGTAAATCGTTTATCGAGACCCGTCGTGGTACTCGACGGACTACCGGGTTTATATAGGTTCAAGTATGATAGTGCGACCGCTTGCGGATTGACATTGTACTTGTATTCTTATAAATTGGTCGGTTCTGCGACAGCTGGTATCAGAGCAGGGTTCAACGTTAATTGTCACAAGTGTATTTAAAACAAAAGTTTTTGTTTTCCAAAAACCCTTTTCTAGCAACTAATAGTTATATAATAGGTATTTGAAATCTAAAGTGTGCCAATGATCACTTTCCTTATGCCCAAATTAAGGACTATTAGGTGGCTATTTAAGTACTAACATGGGGGTTTTTACTTCGTCGTCCATACGGCGTGCTATAGTATGGATGCCATTCACTTGAGTGGTAATGTATGGATCGAATGCCTCTACGCCAAGGTAAGATGAGTGTATGACCGCAAGATGTGAGCGTGCGGTCGGGAAGAGTTAGCTTTGGTATGGCTATGTATGCATGCTTGCATGTGTATATGGTACGTATTTAATTGTGGGTTTAAATTATTGTTGGGTAGATTGATACGGAAGTATATGTATGGGGATACATATATGAAAGTATTTACAATTACATTCTGTATATTTCATTATGGGTTTAGGGCTGAAATGAAATTTTATGCAGGTACACTAACAATGAAACGTGTAGCTCGACTAGTTACGATATATATGAGAGAACGTATGTATGCCACCGTGTTTACCGTTAGAAACAAATTTTTCCTAAATTTGTGAGGACGTACGGAACGAGCATGCATCATGTTAAATTACCATACACATAACTACATTGTTCCTCCCCTTATAAAATTCTTACTCGGTTATGTAACTCTTATCTAGTATGGCTTTGTCTCACCAAAGGGTACATGTTAATGGTGCAGATGGCACGCACCAAGCAGACTGCTTGCAAGTCCACCGGAGGCAGAGCTCCTAGCCATCAGCTTGCTCCATGTACCCGTCAACGTCACACGTTCCTTGGAGAGTTTGGGATGCCTACACTCTTGTGGAGAGTGCTCAGCTATGTAGGTTATCCTGATGGAATAGAACCCCGCTACTTCTGGGCGAATGAGCGGTTGGGAGAAGGTCTCTTAGTTACCGTGGAGGCCGTTGTTCATCCCCGAGGTGACGATTCTGAGTGGACAGGTTGGTGTTATGAGTCGACTGGCAGGACTGCTGAAGAAGCAGCTGGCAGGGCAGCCTTTGGAATCTTGAGGAATATCATGGATCGTTTTCCTCAAGAGCTGGCAGCCGCTTTGGTTAGAGTCTTTCCAAGAGGTAACCCCTCCACTAACTCATGGCAGCAGGCAAGGGGAAGATCTTTGGAGATTGGTGCCGCGGAAGGGCAGAACAGCGATAACCCTGCCATGAGCGCCATGTTCGCAATGATGAGAGTGTTAGATGGAGTTGAAGGTAGCCTCAGACGTGTGTCTAGTGCTCTTGGTCATGCCCGCGAAGACCGACGTCAGCTTTAGAGGGAGCATGACGCCGAGATTGAGAGGCTCACCAAAGAGATGACTCGGTTAACTCACTAGCGAAACGTAGCTTGGTCCAGGGAAGATGTCCTGAGAGCTTGACAGTTTGAGCTGGGACAACAGCTGGCCAATGCGGAAGAATACAACAATAATCTGCATGAAGAGGTTCATCTACTGAACAATCAGCTCCACCCTTATGTCCCACTTGGAGCCACAGAAATGGATCTAGAAGGGTACGAGGAAGAAGAAGTGGAGCCTGAAGAAGAAGTAGAACCTGAGGAAGGAGATGATTCTGCGTCTGACCTCGATAGTGATCATGATGAGGATTAGATCGCTTAGCATGTAGTGGGAAGCCTAATGTATCACCTTTATTCATGTAATGGACTTGTGGTTCCAAGTTGGCATTAGTAACTAGACTATCATGTAATGTTAATCGCACATTGATTGAACATCAATGCAATTTCAATCCTTTGTCGATGATCCCGCTTTAAATTTGCACGCGTTATGAGCACGATAAGTGGTCAAATTGGTGATATCATGTTGCGAGAATGAATTGTTATGCCTCTGTTTTTATTGTGCTTTTGAGAAATTTCTCCAGTAATTTTAGTTTGGCATGAGTACCTAATTCATCTGCAACCTCTTGGCATCAACCAATAATCGCTTATTGTTGCAACTTCGCAGATGACGCGCACCCGTGCTGGAGCTAGTGGCAGCCAGGATGGCAACCAGGATGACTTGCCACCCCCACTGCCACCGTCTGCTTAGGAATTTTTTACCCAGTTCCTAGGGAGCCAAAGGACAATGGAGGAAGCTTTGCGCCTCATCGCGCAAAACACTGCTCGTGGCCACCCACAGCAACCAGGGGCCGAGCCAAATCAGCATAGTTCATTTAAGGAATTTCTGGACACGAAGCCTCCGATCTTCAAGGTGGCAGAGGAACCACTGCAAGCTGATGAGTGGCTGAATACCATCGAGCAAAAATTTCATCTGCTAAGGGTCACAGAGCACCTGAAAGCTGAATATGCTTCTCATCAGCTGTAAGGACCAGCAGGAATCTAGTGGACACACTTCCTGTCGTCTCTGCTTGCTAATGTGAGAGTGACCTGGGATCAATTCAAGCTGGCTTTTAGGGGACACCATATTCCCCCAGGCCTGATGCACATGAAAGTAGCCAAATTTATGAGGCTCACTCAGGGAACAAAGTCACTTACAGAATATATGCACGCATTCAACAACTTGTCAAGGTATGCTCCAAGTTTCGTGGATACTAAATAGAAAAAGATTGAGAGTTTCAAGCGAGGTCTGGGTACCAAATTAATGAAGACTATGGCAAATTCTAGATGTGCCATGTACAATGAGTTTATTAGTGATGCCTTGACCCAAGAAAACCACAACAACATGCATGTAGTTGCTAAAGGTTGCAAGAGAGCATATGAGGCCGGTGCATCCGGATCTTTCCAGTCAAAAGCGCCTATCACAGCTAGGCCACAATTCTATCCACCTGCACCCAAGTTCAGGCCTCCACCACCGAAAGCTCAGAATAACAGGCCACAGAAACCGTTTCGTAAGGCGTTCACTATTGCCTTACCAAAAGGAAATGGTAATCAGGACAGCTCCGCCGGATTCAGAAGTAATCAACCCTGTTTCAACTGCAACCAACTGGGTCATTGGTCCAAGGAGTGCCCCCACCCCAAGAGGAATGGCAACCCAAATCAGAACAATCAGAGGCAGGTGAATGCCAGGGCACGTCAGGGACAAGTGCATTATACCGCTGTGGAGGAAGTGCCCACCGGGGAAGTTGTCACGGCTGGTATGTTTCTCGTTAACAAGCATCCTGCTGTTGTTTTATTTGACTCTGGAGCTTCTCATTCATTTATGAGTCAAGCATTTGCATCTAGACATGATCAAGAAATTATAGAAGTAAGTAAAGGGGGTTTTAACATAAGTTCAGCAGGGGGAACTGTTACTACCAAAAAGATAGTCAAAAATGTACTCATCTTAATACAAGGGAGGGAGTACACAACAGATTTGATAATATTGCCAGGGTTGTCGATAAGTGTAATCTTAGGCATGAATTGGATGAAGTATCATGGTGCTCTTATTGACACTAGCACCCGCACTATTATGTTGAGAGAACCCACGGGAGGGAATGCTTTTCTAGTTCCACTCTCCCACGATTTCGAACCCCAACATTTAGCCTGTGCTATCCAAGCCACCACCATATGTGATATTCCAGTGGTTTGTGAGTTTCCGGATGTATTTCTAGAGGAATTACTAGGTCTACCACCGGATAGGGACGTGGAATTTAAGATTGAATTAGTGCCAGGTACCGCACCCATATCTAGAAGGCCCTATAGAATGCCACCCAATGAGTTAGCAGAACTTAAGGTTCAATTGCAAGACCTATTGGACAAAGGTCTTATCCAACCTAGCTCATCTCTGTGGGGATGCCCAGCATTGTTTGTGAAAAAGAAGGATAAGTCACTGAGGATGTGTGTGGATTACAGACCACTCAATGCTATGACCATCAAGAACAAATATCCATTGCCCTGCATTGACATCTTGTTCGATCAGCTAGCGAAGGTAAAGGTATTCTCCAAAATTGACTTGAGATCAGGGTACCATTAGATAAAGATCAGGCCGGAGGATATACCTAAAACTGCTTTCTCTACTAGGTACGGCTTATACGAGTATTTGGTTATGTCTTTCGGACTAACAAATGCCCTAGCCTATTTCATGTACCTAATAAACTCGGTATTCATGCCCGAACTAGATAAGTTTGTGGTCGTGTTTATCGATGACATATTGATTTATTCAGAAAATGAGTCAGATCATGAAGAGCATCTGAGGATTGTCCTATCCAGATTGAGGGAGCATAAGCTATATGCCAAGTTTAGCAAATGTGAATTTTGGATGAGCAAAGTACCTTTCTTAGGTCACATTTTATCAAGAGATGGAATCTCACTAGACCCATCAAAAGTACAAGAGGTCATGGATTGGAAAGCCCCAACTTCGGTTCATGAAGTTCGGAGTTTTCTCGGGTTAGCAGGATACTATCGTCGGTTTATTCCAGATTTCTCAAAAATAGCTAAGCCTATGACCAGACTACTTCAGAAAGATGAGAAATACAAATGGACACCAGAATGTGAAACAGCTTTTCACACCCTCAGAACTTTGTTGACTATAGCACCTGTGCTAGCACAACTAGACATTGAAAAGCCTTTTGATGTATTTTGTGATGCATCGGGAATAGGTTTGGGATGTGTGCTTATGCAAGAAGGGAGAGTAATTGCATATGCCTCTCGGCAATTGAGGAAACATGAAGTCAACTACCCTACACATGATTTGGAACTGGCAGCCGTTGTCCATGCATTAAAGATATGGAGACATTACTTGTTGGGCAATGTATGTCATATCTATACTGATCATAAAAGCCTCAAGTATATCTTTACCCAGCCCGAGCTGAACATGAGACAACGTAGATGGTTGGAAATGATTAAGGACTATAATTTGGAAGTGCATTACCATCCGGGTAAAGCTAATGTGGTAGCCGATGCACTTAGTCGGAAGTCCCATTGCAACACTATGGAAGCACTATTGGAAGATGGATTCAACTTGCTACATCCTGCTGTACTACACAATATCACAATCAGTTGTTCGCTTGAGGGCAAAATCATAGAACTACAGCAGACAGATGTAGGAATAAGTCACATCAAGAGAAAAATGCAAGAGCAAGAAACCAAACATTTTAGATTGGATGAAAGAGGTGTATTATGGTTTGAGGACCGACTAGTGGTACCAAAAGACCATGAGCTAAGGAAACAAATTTTAGAAGAAGCTCACTCGTCCAAATTGTCTATCCACCCGGGTAGTAGTAAGATGTATCAAGATCTAAGAACCCGTTTTTGGTGGATGAAGATGAAGAAAGATATCACAGCCTATGTTGCTAGGTGTGATAACTGCAGTAGAGTGAAAGCCGTCCATATGAAAACTGCTGGATTACTTCAGCCATTGCCTATTCCAGGATGGAAATGGGAGGAAATCAGCATGGACTTTATCACAGGCCTTCCAACAACGCCACTAGGTCACGATTCAATCTGGGTCATTGTTGATCGTCTCACCAAGTCAGCACACTTTATACCCGTGAACACACGGTATATAGTTGGGAAATACGCTGAGATATATGTATCCCAGATCGTGAGATTGCATGGAGTACCCAGGACCATAATCTCAGATAGAGGACCACAGTTCATAGCTCGTTTCTAGGAACACTTACACCAAGCTTTGGGAACCAAGCTAATCAGAAGTTCAGCTTATCATCCACAGACTTCAGGACAGACAGAGAGAGTAAACCAAATCCTAGAAGATTTACTTAGAGCTTGTGTCATATCTTCAAAAGGTTCATGGGAGAAATGGTTACCTTTAGCTAAATTCTCCTATAACAACAGTTATCAAGCGAGTATCAAAATGGCTCCATTTGAAGCCTTGTATGGTAGAAAGTGCAGAACTCCATTGAATTAGATTGAGCCCGGTGAAAGGAGATACTTTGGTATTGATTTTGTCAATGAAGCCGAAGAACAAGTATGTATCATCCAACAGCACATGAAGGCAGCTCAGTCAAGACAGAAGAGTTATGCCGACAGGAGAAGAAGACCACTAACTTTTGAAGTGGGTGACTATGTATACTTGAGAGTATCACCCATGAAAGGTGTGAAAAGATTTGGGATGAAAAAGAAGCTTTCACCAAGATATGTAGGGCTGTACAAAATTTTGGAACGAAAAGGAAATGTTATGTATAAGCTACAACTACCACCAGAGATGAGTGCAATCTTTGATGTGTTCCATGTTTCTCAGCTAAAGAAATGTCTTTGAGTACTGGAAGAAGCGATTGCACCCACCCACGTGCAGCTTCAATCGGATTTGACCTATGAAGAAAAGCCAATTAGAGTATTAGAAGAGATGGAGAGAGTGACAAGGAGTAAGATTATTAAGTTCTATAAGGTGGTGTGGAACAATCATAGTGAACAAGATGCTATGTGGGAAAGAGAAGATTATCTACGAGAAGTTTATCCCGCCTTTTCCGAGAATGGTAGGTCTTGCAAATCTCGGGATGAGATTTTTATAAGGGGGAGGGGCTATAACACCTCGGGTGTTAGCCTTGCATAACTTGACTTGCATAACATGAGCATGAGCATCAAGCATTCATAAATCATCATTTACAATTGAAACATTTGATCGAAACATATGAAACATTGCTTGTTATCTCGTGTTTCTTGGAACATATGCATATGATCTTGTACAAATGAATGCAAGTGGGTAATGCTAGTCACTAAAACACCTTAGCTACACTTAGGTTAACAAAGGAACCTTGTTCATGAAGGCCACATTTCATAATCAAGCACTTAAGTGATATTTCATGTGTTGACCTGGATAGCTCTATGAGTGACCACTGCAGAAAATGATAGGATGACCTTGGAAATTTCTTAAACATGCTTAGGATATCATCATGAACAACTTTGGTATTTAAGGCTAGGGCTAGTTTGGTCATTTAGCCATGGTTTGAGTATATATCATGATTTCAAAGTGACATGTTTGAATAAAGTTGAACTAGATGTTAGAGACCTTGCATGGAGGAGTTCACTAAAGCAAAGTTGTAGTATTTGACATAAGGAACAACTTTTATTTTTGGGTCATGGACTGATTTAGCTTCTAACATGCTTGAACAGGTCCCACAAAAATCAGAAAAATCAAGAATTCAACACTTGTAAAATTTTTCTAAGTCTAGGTTTACTGACCGACTGTCAGGCTGACATTGGTGATGATATAACTTGGTTTTGGTTGCGAATTAGAGTATGATCCTTTAAGAACAATTGAAGCTGGTACATGGGTCTACAAAATCTATTCAGGATGTTTGCACGAAGGAGCCATGGATTAGCCAATAAATCGTTTTGAAAACTCGCTGTCAGGCTCGACTTCGGGACTTAATTGATGAACTGCATCGTCTCGGTGGCCGACCGGCTTCAGGCTTCGCACGCCGCGTGGCGCGGGAAACGGCCGCGCGTCACCGCCGGTCTATTCGCGCAGGCCACGCTGCGCCCGAGCGCGCCTTCATCACGCCAACACCCGCCCGCACTCAGCCGCACTCCGTTTTCGCGTTGCCTCGGCCTTTCTTCCTCGCAGCAGCAGCCGCTGAGCTCTCGGAGCCCCACCGTCGCCGTAGCCAACGCCAGCTCACCCTCGCTGCTTCTCCACCCCTGCATTGCCTCCACTAGTGCCTCAGCGACCCACTGCTCCCTCCCGTGCTCGCTGACCGTGCTTGGTAAGCCACCGCATCGCGTACGCCCTCACCGGAGCTCCGCCGCGAGCCCCGTCACCATGGCCGGAGTGCCATAGTCCACCTCTCCATGCGTTAGCTAGTGCGTCGAGTGCGTCTTAGGTAGTATATGCTCGTCCAAGCTTGAGCTTACTTCGCCGTGGCCTCCTCCGACGTGTCGTCGTTGTTCCGCCCCGCCGTGCCGCCATTGTAGCCACCGTAGTCGCTAGCTCCGACGAGAAGGCCACCCACGTAGCTCAATCAATGCGCCAGGTCACCTAGGTCATGCCGTGATGATGTCACCGCCGGTGAGTTCGCCGTCGGCGAGCTCTGGCCGTGCCAGCGCTGTGCTGCGCCGCTGCCCTGTTTCGTGTCACTGACGCGTGGGGTCCCCTGACCACCGGGTCCCACCGGTCAGCGACAGCAGTGTTGAGGGCTAGTTCAAATATTCCAGTTTTTGATTTGTTTTGTGAATTTTGTATCTTCAGTTTGGTAGCTCCTAAAATTGTGAAATAAATATGGTTGTGTTCCTTAGGAAGTGTAGTATTTAGGAAAAATATGTTCTTGGCTTCAACAGTAGAAATTTCTGGAGATTTAAATAGGGATTTCAAATGTGCTTTTGAATACATTCAAATTTGTTTATTTTATATCTAGAGTTCTTGTCCTCCAAAAATTATGAAATTTTTGTGGTAAGCTAGTCTTAGCATATGTGAACTCTGGTAAAAATTTGAGGACCAGTGCATGTGTAGATCTATTGTTATAGATTTTTCTTTTATAAATAGTTAACCCTTGCATGAATTTTTATAAATTAATTATGAGTCCAAAATTCATGAAATTTATTGGAGGTAATACTAGTACCATATGGATGTTAAGAAAAATAAGAAATCTGTTGCTTGACACTTTTCAATAGGATTTTCCATTTATGCTATTTCAAGCCTTGCTTCCTTATCATTTTTGTATAGGATGTTCTACTTAGTAAAATGACATGAAATTTTTATAGTAGTCCTTTTATAGCATTAGTAAGGCACTGCAAATATTTGAGAATTTATGGAGTACATCTGATATATGTTTATTATTTAACCTAGATATCTAAATAAAATAATAAAGGCATTTAAATAAATAGTTTGGACTTCACCATTATATTATCTTAACTGTATTTGGTATGCTTAAACTGGTGGTAGAGTCTATGTTGTCAAATTTTGAATGATTACATGAAGTAGAAGTATTATTACTTTACATTGCATGTTAGATAGTTTCCGGACTGATTCTAGAATGTGATGAGTTGCATATTGAAACTGATGTGTACTGTAAAAATGGTTAATAACAAAGTTGTAGAGAATTTGATAAGCTTTCCAGAAAGTCCTGGATCACTATTTTTGGATTTGTAGAACTCCAGTTATGAGTGAAACAAGTAGCTACTGTTTGTGGCATAATCGATGCATTGTAGAAGTAGTTAAGTAATAATCGAGAAGAGATATGCACCTACTCAAACAACGTGATGCACTTGTTAACATATATGCATTCGTAATACTTATACCATACTCATGCATCTAGGATCGGAGGAAGAGATCACGTTGCTGGAATTCGAAGAAGCAGAGGAAGGGAACCCGCAGGAGGATCCACAAGCCGCAGCTCCCGAAGGCGTGGAGCAGAACCCTGAAGAGCTTCCAGAGTGTCCTGACCATCGCCCTACTTCCTTTCTGCGAGGCAAGCCCCAGAGCATTATAAGTCTCCCAGTAATTTACAAATGTTTACTTACGTATTTATGATTGATGCATTAGGTTATAAGAGTTGAATGAAACCACTTGATGCATGTACATTCCTTGTCCAGATATTAACCCTTTAACCGGTATAGGTCTAGGATCGAATATATGCTTAGCCATGCTTAGACCGGTAGAAGTTGGGTGATGTCCTGTCACCTGCAAGATATAGGTGGATACCGGAGCACGGTTGGCTATATCTGCTATCATGGAACAGAACCATGTGGTAAAAGTAAATCGAGACCGGATGGGAAGTCGATAGAGAAGCAACAAGACATGGAGGTCTTGGGTGTGGATTTATCCCCATCTATGTCGATTAAGGACCGTACCATTGTTGGCGCTTCTAACAAGATTGAACGCATGCCTCTCACTTAGCTGGCTGGATAACTCGTTCCGACCGCGAAGCTGAGTAATTCAACTCAGGCCGGGAATCGTTCTATTGTGCGCTCCTTCCGAGGAACGATCAGACTAAGCCCAAGGGCAGGCTTGGCCTGAGCATCCTGGCATCTGGTGTTCCAGATTGTGCGGCACAGTACAGACCCGCGAAATGTGTACCGGAGTTGTACCAAACGTGACCTAAGACTATCATGGCTGGTAGATCTAGGTTTGTGTTAGGAATAAATTCCTAACTGGTTGAAATCGATTCGAATCGCCGTCTCTCCCGGATAGTGAGAAACTTGGCTAGTCCCAACATCATAGTAACTATATTATGAAACATGATGGTTCAGATGAATATGGAATCACAATACCTACTATGGTTACTATTGTATGCTTCTAAATGATATACTACATGTTTGGCACAGGATAGTTGCTAATCTAGAAATGGATAGTCATAATTAACTTGATAAAGGAATCATAATGGTACAACGGGTAAATTGCCTTTTACGCAAAATGTTGTCAAGTTACGTCCACTTATACAGCCTTGCATAATCCTTGGAGTCATTTTATTTCTGGTTCATGACGGGTAAGTCTAGCTGAGTACCTTCTCGTACTCAGGGTTTATTTTCCCATTGTTACAGATGGCACTGTGTATCATGGTTATTGCAAGAGTTGCTTCTATCCCACTGTGGATGAGGAGTAAGCCTTGGGCAGGCTTCTTTAGTAATTCCTATCTTTGCTTTTGTGGACCGTGATCTGGCTTGGCACTGTATCAAACTATGTTGGAAACTTTATCTTCGAACTTATTTGCTTCCGCTTTATTTATCAAACTCGGTTTGTAATAACTTTTATTCATACTCTGATGATGAAAAGTATCTGTGAACTTTATGTAATATGTGGCATGTATGTTGAATCCTGTACAATCTTGGTTGTTGTAAATCGTTTATTGAGACCCGTCGTGGTACTCGACGGACTACCGGGTTTATATGGGTTCAAGTATGATAGTGCGACCGCTTGCGGATTGACATTGTACTTGTATTCTTATAAATTGGTCGGTTCTACGACAGTAACCTTCTCTTGAAGCTAGTAAACTCACCCCTCATCTCAAGAGTTAAGTCTCTTGACTTGAGAATGAGGAAGGGTTCAAAAGCCCTAAACCATAGTGGCTAACCTCAACAACGTTGACTTAGACAAGCCTTGGTGGTGAGCTAAACCATGGGATAAATCCTTGTGTCATCTTGTGCTTAAGTTATTTCACTTGCACTTCATATTGTGTTGAGGTGATTTCTAGGGTTTGTGGTCAATCTACTTGTGTGTGGTGTTCCTACCACTTCTAGCTGTTGATCTGTGTTACATATACCTGTAGGAAGCTCAAAAATTTATCTGATTCAAGTTTCCATTCATAGTTTTTGAATTGTGCCACTAAGTTGTCCGCAGGTGCGACAGTGTTGCTGTCTTGGCTCGACGGTGCCACAGAGTGGTAGTGCCATGGGCAAATGAAAGGAAAAGGCTTGGTGAGTTGCAAGCAAAGCTAGATGGCATAAAGATCAAGGATGTAGCTCTCAAGGCCAACAAATCAAGCAAGCATGGCTCTACAAGCAAGTCCAAGATTAACAAGCAAGCTTCAACAAGCAAGCCCAAGGTGAGCAAGCAAGTTCAAGAGCAAGTAGAGACCACATCATCCTCAAGTGAAAGTGAAAAAGATAATGATCAATATGAGAAGGTTGATGATGTTGCTCTCTTTATGAAGAGGTTTCATAAGGGGCTAAAGAAGCAATGCTACAAGGTAGTGAAGAAGAAGTTTCCAAACAAGAAGAAGAGGACATGCTACAATTGTGGTAGCACCGATCACTTCATTGCCAAGTGTCCACATGAGATCAAAGAAAATAAGTACAAGAAGGACAAGAAAGAGGACAAGACCGACTGAAGAAAGAGCAAGAAATACATGGGAGAGGCTAACATTGGGCATGAATGTGATTCAACTAGAGAGAGCACAAGTGAAGAGGATGAGAAGGTTGCAACCATTGCTATTCACAAGTCATCCCCTACACCAAAGCTCTTCAACAACATGTCTGATGATGACTACTACTCCCCTCACATTTGTCTCATGGCAAAAGGTGAGAAGGTAAAACCAAAATCCAAGTCTCCACCTCCACCTCCTAGTGATATCTCTAGTAGTGATATTAGTGATAGCTCTAGTGATGATGAATCTAGTGATGAGGAGATAAACATGATAACTAAAACTTTGGATGGAAATACCAAATTGTTCATCACAAAACTAATAGAGGATTTAGAGAGTGTCCAGGCCGAGCTAGAATCTAGAGAGGAGACTATTATCCAACAAGAGGATCTCTACATTGCTAGCAAAGAAGCTCTTGCATTAGAGAGAAGTGAGGTGGAATCCTTATGCAAGGCCTTGGCCAAAGAGAAAGAGGACCATGCTATCACAAAGAAAGCAAATAATGCACTAAAGAAAAAGTACTGTGACTTGGATGAAAAGCACAAAGAACTTGAGCTACAATATGGCATTCTTTGGGATAACAACTCACATCCCTCTAAGGCAAAGGAAACCTCTACTCCCTCCACTAGTCAAGGTTGTGGAAAATGTTATAATCTTGATTTGAATGCCTATTCCATTAACCTTGCAAACATGGAGGCTATAAAAAGGAGATTGCTATGCTCAATGAATTCATTGTGAAAGGGTGCATGGGTAAGGCCCAATTCAATGACAAGAAGAAGGATGAATCAAAAGGGCCACAATTTAAGCAAGGAAAGCATCCCTCAATTAAGCATGGACTAGGCCACACAAAAAGGAGCCAAGATAAATGGAAGAAAGATAGTGAATGACTATGAGTGTGTGCAGCTTGAGAGGAAGGACATAATTGGTATAGATCAGCCTACATAGCCCATGGTAGTGCTATGATGAAGGGCGGCAGTGCCACACCCCGCAAGAATGGCAAGGCTACCAATTCTATTCCTAACCAAACTAAGCCCATGAAGAAAGTGTTCCATCAGAAACAGGTTTTCCAGAAACCTAGGGAATCAATGTGGGGCACCAAGAACAAGTATGCCTATCAACCAAAGATCCAAGCACCTCGACAAAGCTTGACATCATGCTTTGTTTTGAAGAATAATAGTGGTGGAAAAGTGGTTGCCAAATATGTTGGAAAAGAAACCAACATATATAGGAATACTTCCATTTGGGTTCCTAAGTTTCTTGTAACTAACATGCAAGGCCCCATGTCAAGTTGGGGACCTAAATCAAGGAACTAAACTTGTTTTGCGGGCATACTCCTCTGGTGGATCAAGTTGTGTGCTTGATAGTGGATGTACAAATCATATGACCGGAGAAAGGAGTATGTTTTCATCATATTCTCCAATGACACATTCAAATGAAAATATTGTCTTTGGAGACATTTCAAAGGGGGATGTGATTGGTCTCGGTAAAGTCGCTATAACTCTTGAGCATTCAATTACAAATGTATTGCATGTTGATTCATTAAGTTACAATTTATTGTCCGTTTCTCAATTGTGTGAGATGGGATATAATTGTCTCTTTATGGATAAAGGTGTGGAAGTCTTTAGAAGGGAGGATTCCTCTATTGTCTTTAAGGGTCGATTAAAGAACAAGCTTTACCTAGTTGATTTCAACAAAGGTAAAGCTAAGCTTGAGACTTATTTAGTGACAAAATCTAGCATGGGTTTGCTTTGGCATTGCCAACTAGCCCATGTTGGGATGAGGAACTTGGCCAAACTTCTAAAAAATAAACACATCCTTGGACTAACAAATGTTCACTTTGAGAAATATAGGATTTGTAGCGCTTGTCAAGCGAGAAAGCAAGTTGGCGTACCCACCCACCAAAGAGCATCATGACCACCAAGCAACCTTGGAGCTAATACACATGGACTTCTTTGATCGGTCGCCTACCTAAGTCTCGGGGGTAACAAATATGGTCTTGTTATTGTTGATGACAATTCCCGTTTCACTTGGGTATTTTCTTGTATGACAAGTGCCAAGTTCAAGAAAAGGTGAAGATATTTGTTAGAAGAGCACAAAAGGAGTTCAGTCTCCCAATCAAGAAAGTAAGAAGCAGCAATGGGACCAAATTCAAGAACACTCTAGTTGTGGAGTTTCTTGATGAAGAGGGCATCAAGCATGAGTTTTCAACTCCAAACACCCCTCAACAAAATGGTATAGTAGAGAGGAAGAACCGAACACTTATCGAGATGGCAAGGATAATGCTAGATGAGTACAAGACGTCGGACATCTTTTGGTGTGAGGCCATCAACACTGCTTGCCATGCCATCAACCGCCTCTACCTACATAAGAAGCTAAAAAAGACTTCATACGAGCTTCTAACCAGTAACAAGCCTAAGGTGTCTTACTTTAGAGTGTTTGGGTGCAAGTGTTTCATATTAAACAAGAAACCCAAAACCTCTAAATTTGCACCTAAAATTGATGAAGGTTTTCTTCTTGGATATGGATCAAATGAGCATGCCTACTGTGTTTTCAACAAAACCTCTAGGAGAGCTGAAATAGCGGTAGATGTGACATTTGATGAATCTAATGGCTCTCAAGTGGAGCAAGTTGATTCAAGTGTTATAGGAAAGAAGGATCCACCTTGTGAAGCAATCAAATAATTGGCCATTGATGATATTAGACCAAAGAAGATGAAGCTACTAAAGTGGAGGCATCTCAAGTTGTTGCTGCACCAATTTTCTCAGACGTACCTAATGCTGAACAGCAGTAGGCACCTGCTATAACTCTAGCACGCGGCAGTGCTATGCCTGAGAGCGGCAGAAGCTGATTAGACTCCAGTCCATGGACAAAACCTACAACCTATCTTTGAACAAGAGGAAGATGAAGAACCAGAAGATGAACAAGAGGCCATTCATCATCCAAGGCTAAGGCAAACAATAATATCCTTGGGAGTCTTCAAAAGGTGGTAACAACTCGCTCTCACTTAGCAATTTTTTGTCCATATTACTCGTTTGTTTTCTCTTTGGAGCCTCTTAAGGTAGAGCAAGCACTTGGTGATCCTAATTGGATGATGTCCATGCAAGATGAGCTCAACAATTTCAAAAGAAATCAAGTGTGGACCTTGGTGGAGAGACCCAATACCAAAATCATTGGTACCAAGTGAATCTTCCGCAACAAGCAAGATGTGAATGGCATGGTGACAAGGAACAAGGCAAGATTGGTTGATCAAGGTTTCACTCAACTAGAGAGCTTGGAATTTGAAGAAACATATGCACCGGTGGTGTCGGGTTCATAAACCTAGGGTCCCTCATGGACCAGCTTCCCAGCAAAGGCTTGGCCCAGCAGATAATGTTTTGAACGATGCACAACTCCTAGGCTAGCCCAAAAACTACCTGAAACAATAAGCCAGAAGAGTGATTCAATCTCCGACCGGAAGGACTGGCCAAAGGTGGAACAACGCTTGCTTCCGACTCTAGCCCGCCTCTCCGACTGGAAGGCCTCGCTTCTGACTCCGGCCCGCCTCTCCGATTGGAAGGCCTAACCAAGGAGGCATAACACTCGCCTCCAACTCTAGCCTGCCTCTCTGACTGGAAGGCCTGGCCAAACACCACTTCTGACCCCAACCTGTGTCTCCAACCGGAGACACACCGAACCTCTGCTTACAGCTATTCTCTAACTGGTGTAGTCAGAGCCAACTAGGACCAACCAACTAGGGACGCCCATTTGGTGAGGACCAGGAAATGGACGGAGTAAGGAAGATAGGGTGCTCAAGTCAACCGCAATACCGAGGACCATACCCTATACACCTGTAGGACAGTACCAATAGGGCGTGTTAGAAGGATGCCCTACAACCTTCTAGGCATGTCAGAACTCAAGCTGTGTTGTGGGCACCAAAGTTTTACCCTATAGTGTTATGGGCGCCATCAATTCCCATACCAGGTGAACATGGTAAGACTCCCCACATGCCACTAGGCATCAACAATGTTGTGGGTGCCGTCATTTACCATACATGGTGAATGATGGTAAAACCTCCCACATGCGTCTGACAACAATAGCGTTGCGGGCGCCTACCACCATCTTGTACCCGATGGCATGGGCAAAGAGATAGTAGCATACGTATTCTCTCTCTCACTTGTAAAGCCATCCCCTTCATCTATAAAAGGGGATGCGCTCTCTCCTAATGGGAGGGGATCGATTCAACACTCAACAACAAAACCACCAGGTTTGAGCCTCGAGCACATGCTCAAACACTCAGCGCACATAGGAGCTCTCATCTCTCTCAGCCCTTTAGACCGGAGTCTGACCAGACCTCTTGCACCCCCATCTTTCTCCTTCTCATTTGTAACCCCACTGCAAACTTCGAGCACCTGGGCTCAGGAATAAAGTCACCAACCGAGTCAAACTGGACGTAGGGCACATTGCCTAAACCAGTATAAACCCTATGTCATTGAGTGCTAGGCCACATCCAATCACAACGTATTGCAAAACTAAAAATATTTACGTATTGGTCACTTTCTGCACCAACAGTTGGTGCCGTCCGTGGGGAGGACGCCGTACGTTCATGCTTTTGGTCATTGAATGGCCCACCTTTTCGCCACCACTGCCATGGTAGGCTCAAGTGATACGACTTGCTTCGTCTCACTAGAGTTCCCCACACTCCCACCTATTGGGATGTGGGGGCCTCCTGTCTTTGAGCCATCCTAGGCCTTCCTCTTTGGAAGCCTGGACTTTGTCACTGACCAGCTCGGCGTACTACACCTCCATGAGGAGGCACTTGTTCCGCCCTCTATCAGAGGGGCACCCTCCATCGGCTCTGGGACACCCGACGACTTCAACAACGAGGTGCCTATGCTTCATTCCGAGCAAACACTCTACTCAAACCCCGCTATGAGTAATGTACATGCTGTTATTTACTCGTTGTTTACTATCTTCTACCAATTATCCGAAGGGACCCCATTGTCCACACCGCGACCACCATGTGACTGGTTCCCCTACGGTCTCGCATCCCCCGTGGACGCATACGCTTGGGGGCTCTGAAGGATGCTGGCACCACCCCCTCTCACATCTGAATTCATGGGATGGCGAGCTATGCTCCCACCACTTTCCATGAGCTCCTGGATGATGAGGTTGAGAGCGATGGCTCCAGCATCGATGATGTGGCACCTAGCCATCGTTTGTCCTGAATGTGCACTATGGTGGATGCTCCGGGACAGCCACTGGTGGTAGCATTGTCGTTGTAGACTCACACCCTTCTAGACCCTCATGTGGGGGCCCTCGTGCTCGCACAATAGCACGGTGAGGAGCTACGATAATGGCGGCAGATTTAGCTGCCACCTGTGCTAGCACACTTGGTGCAGCACGTTGTGCCCCTTGCACGTAACCCGGCGAGCGACGCCCGGGGTCATGCCTACTAGGTCCAACACAACATCATGGACAAGGGGAACGATCCCCCATAGTTCGCTCAGGCTAGCCAGAACATCACCGCTGCAGCAATGCTTCTACGTAGCGTTCCTGAGCCCATCGACCCCTAGGAGCGGGCGGTCCACTAGAACCTTCGGGCACTGGTGGAAGCTACCGCCATTCAATAGGCGGAGAGCTACACGTCATGACTTTGACTCACGGCCTCTCTCCCCACTAGGGGAGTGGGGATGCACCAGATGGATCGCTCCATCCAATCACCGCTATAGCCGCCAAGCATGGCATAGGAGGCCACAACTGCACCATGGTCCAACTCAGCGTCTGCTCCACACCAACCACCGGTACGTGAACGGATTGGTCTGAACCAAGATGCTCACAGCGTCATCAATAATTGGCATCAGGCCCGACATGATGATGATGTCTATCGGGCATCAGTGAGGGCAGGTGACATGGGCCCTGGCTAGACCATTGAGGGGAGTGGTGAAACATGCCCCAAGCATGGTCGCCGACTAGACGACCGGAGTCCTAGCCTGGATGGACCAGGACCATGGGCCTTTGGCCGATGCATCCAAAGAGTGTCATTCCCACAACATTTCTGACCGCCCACCAACATCACCAAGTACACCGAGGAGACGAACCCCGATATATGGCTAGAAGATTTTTGGCTTGCCTGCCAAGCCGGAGGGGTGGATTATGACCATTTCATCATTCAATATCTCCCCATCTGCAGGGGGAACATGTTCGAGCATGGCTTGAATTCCTCCCACATGACAACATCCACGACTAGGCAGACCTCAAGGGGATCTTTGTTGGAAATTTCTAGGGGACATATGTCTGCCCTGGTAACTCCTGGGACCTCAAGAGCTGCCAGCAGGAGCCTAGTGAGTCCTTATGGGATTACATCCATAGGTTCTCCTAGCGATGTAACTCCCTCCCTAATGTCGTTGATGTGGATGTCATCAGCGTTTTCTGTAACACCCTAGGTGTTACCCTTGCATAACTTGACTTGCATAGCATGAGCATGATCATCAAGAATGCATATATAAGCATTTCACTTAAAGCATTCAATTGAAACATATGCAACATTTCTTATTATTTCATGTTTCCATATGTATATGCATATGATTATGAGTGTATACATGTGATTGGTTGCTATGAGTCACAAAAACATGTTAGCAACATTTAGGTTAGCAAATGGAACTATGTTCATGAATGTCACCCTTCATGATCAAGCACTTAAGTAATATCACATGTGTTGACCTGGATAGCCTTATGTGTGACTAATACATGAAATGATGGTGTGACCTTGCATTTAGCTTAAACATGTTTAGAATATCATTATGAACAACTTTGATATTCATGGTTAGGGGTAAATAGGTCTTTAAGCCCTAGTTTGAATGTAGACCACCCTTTAAATGTGACATGTTTGACCAAGTTTGAACTATGTGCTAGATACCTTGCATGGAGGTGGTCACTAAAGCAAAGTTGTAGTGTTTGGAAAGAAGGAAAAACTTTTATTTTTGGGTCATTGACTGGTTTAGCTCCTAACAGGCTTGAACTTGGCTCACAAAAATCATCAAATCACTATTTGCAACACTTAGCAAATTTTGCTAAGTCAGTGTAACTGACAGTGTTGAGGCAGCCACCTTTGAGATGGCATTACTCCTTAACCATTGAGAATTAGGTCTTGATCATTTAAGACGAATTATTGCTGGCACATAGAGCTACAACTTTTGTGTTGATTGTTAGCGCTAATTCTTCCTGGTTTCGAAGATCTAGCTCCACGAAAAATCGCTGTCAGGCTTGGCATTGGTTCACTCAATGAACTGAAATGCTGTTTCAACACCAAACAGGGCTTGCGTGCCACGTGGAGCCAGCGGCCAGCCATGTGTCGCTGGTGCCCTACCTCGTGCGGCCAAGCCAAGCCAGCGCATGCCTTAACGCCCCCTGCATTCGCCCACTCTAGCCCCACGTACCCATTTTGTTTTTTGGCTCCTCCATCACCGGCCGAAGCACCGCAGCAGCAGCCGAGCTTTTCCCCACCTCCGTCGTCGCCATAGTCAGCGCAAGCTCGCGTCTAGTCACCCAATTGCCACCACAATAGCTCCTCCGTGATCCCGCCGTCACGCCATGCCCGCAATCATTTCCTTAGCCACGCTCAGTAAGACCCAGCACCGTGCGCAAGCTTGCCAAAGTTCTGCCGCCAAGTCCGTCGTCGTGGCCACGCCATTCCCGTCCTCCACTGGCCGTGAAATCTTGTGCGCTAGGTTCACCATAGTTCATTGATGCTCGTCCAAGCTTTAGGTTAAGCCACCATGGCCTCCTTCGGTGTAGCTCCGCTGTCCCACTCCTCCGAGCCGCCATGGCCGCCGCCGCCGTCGTTAGCGCCGACGAGAGGCCCAACCAAGTAGACCAATTGATGCGCTAGGTCAAGAGGGTCATCACGTGTTGATGTCACCACCGGCGAACTCACCGTCGATGAGTCGTGGCCGCGCCATGTCGAGCAGCGCCGCCTGCTCTACTTTCGGTCACTGACTGGTGGGGCCGACTGTCCAGTGGGTCCCCGTCGTCAGTGACAGCAGTACAAAAGATAGTGCATTTGTTTCCTATTTTATGTGCCACTTTGAAAATTTATAAGTTGGGCTATGTAGATACAAAAAAAATTGTGAAATAAATTTGGTAGTGTTCCTTAGGAAGTGTAGTATTTAAGAAAAATATGATCTTGACACTTACAGTAGGAATTTTGGAGGATTTAAATTGAAACTTGAAATGCGATTTTGAATACATGCAAACTTGTTTATTTTATATCTAGAGTTCCTTTGCACCAAAAATTATGAAATTTTTGTGGTAAGCGATTCTTGACATGTATGAACTCTGGATAAAATTTTAGGATCAGTGCATGTGTAGATTTGTAGTTATAGATTTTTCTTTTATATATAGGTAATCCTTGTATGATTTTTTATAAATTATTTATGAATCCATTATTCATGAAATTTGTTGGAGGTTATCCTAGTACCATATGGATGATGAGAAAAATAGGAAATCTGTTGCTTGACACTTTTCACTAGGGTTTTCTATTTTTGCTATTGTAAGCCTTTATGTCTTGTCATTTTAATATAGAATGTTATACTCAGTAAAATGGGATGAAACTTTTACAGTAGTCTTTTCGGAGCATTAGAAAGGCACTGTAAATTTTGGAGAATTTATGATGCATATTTAGTATATGTTTATTATTTAACCTAAGTACATAAATAAAATGATAAATGCTTTTAAATAAATATTTTGGGCTTCACCATTATGTTTTCTTGAGTGTATTGGGCATGCTTGCACTGTTGGTAGACTTTGTGTTGTAAAAATTTGAATACTTATATGAAGTAGAAGTATTGCTTTATAATTTGAATTGAGCGGGTTTTCGGATAGATTTGGTAGTTTGGTATGTTGCATTGTGAGAATGGTGTTTGCTATAAAAATGGTTAATAACAAAGTTGTAGAGGATTTCTTCATGTACCTTGTGTTAAAATTTCAGAGTAATAGGCCAAAGGGTTTAGGAGTTATGGCTGTTCAAAGTTAGTGTTTCCGAATTTGCTTGCTCTCTGGAATTTCTGGACAGCACTGAGTTGTTTGTCTGTTTTGGTTAAGATAAAATGTTAATTAGCTTTTGATGATTAAATAAGAGTTGTAGGCAATTTTATAAGCTTTCTAGAAAGTCCAAGATCACCATATTTGGATAAATAGAACTTCAGTTATGAGTAAAACAATTAGCTGCTGTTTTATAGTGTGGTACATGAACTGCTGAAGTGTTTGACTGAATCATTAAGAAGAGATATGCACCTACTCAGTAAAAACGTGATACACTTGTCATTACTTCAGCACCATGATGTTAAGAATACTTACAAGAATGCATTCGTCACATGTCATTATATTATACTGGTCATGCATACATCCGCACTACCTTATGCCATATTCCTGCATCTAGGAGTGGAGGAAGAAATAACGTTGCTGGAATTCGACGAAGTAGAGGAAGGGGACCAGCAGGAGAATCCTCAAGTCGCAGCTCCTGAAGGTGAGGAGCAGAACCCTGAAGAGCTTCTAGAGTGCCCTGATCACCACCCCATGTCCTTTCTGAAAGGCAAGCCCCGGAGCATTTTAAGTCTCCCAGTAATTTACAAATGATTACTTAAGTACTTATGATTAATGCATTAGGTTATAAGAGTTGAATGGAACCACTTGATGCATATAAATTTCTTATCCAGATATTACACCCTTAACCCTGTGTAGGTCCAGGATTGAACATATGCTTAGCCATGCTTAGACCAGTAGAAGTCGGGTGATTTCCTATCACCTGCGAGATATAGGTGGATACTGGAGCACGGTTGGCTATATTTACTATCGTGGAACAGAACCATGGGGTGATGTAAATTGAGGCCGGGCGGAGTCTATGCGTAGGCTGACTCATGTGATTCCATCTGTGCCGGTTAAGGACCATACCGTTGTTGGCGCTTCTGACAAGATTGAACGCATGCCTATCATTTAGCTAGCCGGATAAGTCGTTCCGACCGTGAAGCCGAGTAGCTCAATTCAGGCCGGGCCTCATTCTGTTGTGCGCTCCTTGTGGGGAGCCAGATGTGAGCCCAAGGGCAGGGTAGTCCTGAACGTCCTGGCAACTGGTTGTCCCCGATTGTGCGGCGTGGTACGAACCCGCAAAATGTGTACCTGAGTTGTACCAAAGGTGACCTAAGACTGCCTTCGCGCGGCATGCCTAGGTTTATGTTAGGAATAAATTCCCAGCTGGTTGAAATCAATTCGAATCACCATCTCTCCCGGACAGTGAGAAACTTGGCTAGTCCCAACATCGTAGTAATTGTGTATGGAACATGATGGTTCGGATGAATATGGAATTACAATACCTGCTATGGTTACTATTGTATGATTTTTAAATTGATATACCACATGTTTGGCACATGATAGTTGCTAATCTAGAGATGGATAGTTATAATCAATTTGATAAAAGGGATCGTAATTGTATAACTATGTCAATCGCTTTTATGCAAATGTTGTCAATCTATCTCCACTTATACAGCCTTGCATGATCCTTGGAGTCAATTTATTTCTAGTTTATGACGGGTAAGTCTAGCTGAGTACCTTCTCGTACTCAGGGTTTTATTTCCCATTGTTGCAGATGGCACTGTGTATCATGGTTATTGCAAGAGTTGCTTCTATCCCACCGTGGATGAGGAGTAAGCCTTGGGCAGGCTTCTTTATTAATCCCTCTATTTGCTTTTGTGGACTGTGAACCTACTTTGGCACTATACTAAACTATGTTGGAAACTTTACTTTCAAACTTAATTTGCTTCCGCGTTTATCTATCAAACTTGGTTTGTAATAACTTGGTTTCATACTCTGATGATGAAAATGTATCTGTGAACTTTATGTAATATGTGACATGTATGTTGAATCATGTACAATCTTGGTTGTTGTAAATCGTTTATCGAGACCCGTCGTGGTACTTGATGGACTACCGGGTTTATATGGGTTCAAGTATGACAGTGCGACCGCTTGCGGGCTGCCATTGTACTTGTACTCTTATAAATTGGTCGGTTCTGTGACACTTTCCTCTCCAGAACAACCTATGAGTCCCTGATCCACAAGCTTGGCTGCCTGAAGCCCCGTACCACCCGTGGCCTACTCGACGTCGCCACAAACCACGCCTCCAGTGAGGAGGCGGTCGGAGCAGTCTTCAATAGAGGCTAGGACAAAGATAAGGCCAAGCACGAGGACCAACACGAGGGCCCCTCCATGCAGAGGGGAAAGAAGAACAAAAAGGATCAGCGTCGATCGGCCAACACCGCGTTGGTCACCGCAACCGATCGCATGGGCAAGCAGCCCCCAACAGGGCCTGCCTGACCACTTCAACAAGCTCATGGATAGCCCATGCACCAACTATGCCTACGCCATCAAACACCTCTACAAGGACTACGAGCTCCTCAAACATTTCCTATGATAGGCCGATGGGCTGAAAGAAGAAAACAACAAAGAAGCGACAGCCAAGAAAGGAGGCATGGTGGGCAAGGACGGGGATGACTTCCCCGATCCTAAGGAATGTATCATGATCTTCATGGGATCTGATGCCATCTGCTCCAAGCGCCAGCAGAAGGTTTGCTATAGAGAGGCATGTGCCACCGAGATAGTCGTCCCCTCCTTCCTTAGCTAGTTGGAATCTCCTATCACCATCGATTAGAGGGACCATCCCTCCCACATCACTAGACCAGGGCACTACGCTCTTATCGTTGACCCCATTATTCGCAAGAAGCACCTCACCAAGGTGCTGATGGATAGAGGCAGTGGCCTCAACATCCTCTATGTCGACACCCTCAAGGCCATGCGCATCCCCTGATCGGAGCTTCACCCAGCGGGCTCTCCCTTCCACGGCGTGATCCTAGGAGCACAAACGTACCCACTCAGGCAGATTGACCTATCCATCACTTTTGGCAACCTTACCAACTTCTGCTTGGAGGTTCTCACCTTTGAAGTGGTGGACTTCCTAGGGTCCTACCACGCCATCCTAGGGCGGCCATGCTATGCCAAGTTCATGGCTATCCCCAACTACACATACCTCAAGCTAAAGATGCCAGGACCAAACGGCGTCATCACTGTGGGTAGCGCCTTCTCGCATGCCTTCACATGTGACCGTGAGCATTCTGAGCTCGCCACCACCGTCATCAACTCGTCAGAGCTCCCACAGCTTGGGGAGTCATTGATCCCAGCAGTCCCAGACTGCAACAAACCAACATCCTCGATGGCCTTCTGCCCACTCAAGGAAACCAAGGCGATGGGGATCGACCCCACTAACACAACCAAGGCATTGCGGATCGGGACCCAACTCCTGGCCAAATAGGAATGCGAGCTTATCGACTTCCTGTGTGCACCGACATCCTCGACGTCTTTGCATGGATACCTTCTGACATGCCGGGCATACCATGAGAGGTCACCGAACATGGACTATGCCTCATCCTAGGCTCAAAGCCTACCAGGCAGCGCCTACGTCGTTTCGATGATGAGAGGCGTGGGGCCATAGGCGAAGAGATTGCCAAACTCCTAGCAGCTGGATTCATTAGAGAGGTATACCACTCTGACTGGCTTGCCAATCCTATTCTTGTTAAAAAGAAGACCAGGAATGGAGAATGTGTGTTGATTATACTGGCCTCAACAAAGCATGTCCGAAGGATCACCTTCCTTTACCGTGCATAGACCAGATAGTTAACTCCACCTCGGGTTGCGAGATCCTCTCCTTTCTAGATGCCTACTTAGGCTATTAGATTGCGATGAAAGAATCCGATCAGCTTGCAACCTCATTCATCACCCCATATGGTTTGTACTACTATGTAACCATGCCATTCGGCCTGAAGAACGCTAGTGCCACCTATCAATGGTGCATGCAGCAATGCTTCGCTGACCAAATTGACCCGCTCGACCAACCTGATCAGGTTGACTGGCCAAAACCAACCATCACCATCTATGTTGATGACATAGTGGTCAAAACGGCTCGAGCCTTTGACCTGATCACAAACTTGGCCATGACATTCGTGAACCTCCGAAGGTTCAACATCAAGTTGAATCCTAAAAAATGTGTTTTTGGGGTTCCAAAGGGGAAGCTGCTTGGATACATTATGTCTGAGCACGACATCAAGGCCAACCCCAAAAAGATCATGGCCATCTCCAACATGGGCCCTATACACAACATCAAGGGCATACAAAGGCTCACCGGCTATCTAGCTACCCTAAGAAGATTCATTTCCTAGCTCAGCGAACAGGGGATGCCACTCTACAAGCTCCTCAAAAAGATAGATGCCTTCAGCTAGACTGAGGAAGCTCAGTAGGTTCTAGAGAGCCTCAAAGCATCACTGACGTTGGCCCCAATCCTTGTTGCTCCCGAATAGGGAGAACCCCTCCTCTACATCGCAATGAGAAACCATGTAGTGAGCGCCGCCCTGGTCATCGAAAGGGAGGAGCCAGGACACCACCTCAAGGTCCAGCGACCCATATACTTCATTAGGGAGGTACTCACTAATCCAAAAGTCTAGTACCCCTAGGTGTAGAAACTTCTATACATTATGCTGATGGTGATCCAGAAGCTCCTACACTACTTCACCGACCATGAAGTCACGGTCGTCACTTCGTGCCCACTCGAAGACATCGTCCGCAACCGCGACGCCATGGGATGGATCTCCAAGTGGGCACTCAAACTCATGGGCCATGACATTAGGTATATCCCCTGTACCGCTATAAAGTCTTAGGCTCTCATGGATTTTATCGCTGAATGGATGGAGGTCTAGCTACCGACCTCGGATGTCACCCATGAGTACTAGACAATGTACTTCGACGGGTCCATAATGGTGCCTAGCTCGGGGGCTAGAGTGGTTCTGATCTCTCTGGATGGGAGTAGGCTCTGCTACACCATCCACCTCCATTTTTGGCCTCCAACAACGCCGTTGAATATGAGGCCCTCATCAACGGACTTCACATCACCATCGAGCTCGGCGCCACATGACTCTATGTTCGTGGTGACTCGGAGTTGGTCGTTGATCAAGTCATGAAGGAGTCCTCCTTCAAAAGCCACCTCATGGCAGCATACTACCAGGAGGTGCACAAGCTCGATCACAAATTCTAGGGGATCGAGCTACATCATGTCCCCTAAAAGGACAATGACGTCGCTGATTTTCTTGCGAAGCTAGCTGCTAGATGGATTCCGTCCCCCGAACAGGGTCTTTGTCAATGACCTCTATGAGCCATCTACCTGCATCTTAGAAGGGCTGATCTAGACACACCCCAATGCCAACCCAGTGCTTAGGGGCTCCGACCCAAACGCCAGCCCGGTGCTTAGGGGCTTCGACCCTAGTGCCACCATGATGGCATCACCTGCTGATGTCGCCACGATGGCACTCGATCAAACCGACTAGTGAGCACCGCTACTCGCCTACCTCCTCAAGGAGGTTCTCCCATCTGAGAGGACTAATGCATGATGGATCACTTGACATGCCAAGACCTTCATCACACTTGGTGATGAACTCTACAAACAAAGTCCATTAGGGTACTCATGAAGTGCATCCCTACCAACCAAGGGAAATAGCTCCTCCACGAGGTCCATGCTGGAATCTATGGACATCACATGGCCTCGAGGTTGCTGGTTGGAAAAGCCTTTCATCAAGGTTTTTACTAGCCTATCGCGCTACGAGACGTAGAGGAGGTTGTCCATAGGTGTGAAGGATGCCAGTTCTATGCTCGGTAAACCCATTTGCCAGCACAGGAGTTCCAAACCATCCCCATCATCTAGCCATTCATGATCTAGGGCCTCGACATGGTAGGACCCCTCAAAAATGGCCTGGGTGACTTCACTCACCTGCTCATAGTGGTTGACAAATTCACTAAGTGGATAGAGGCCAAACCTATCTCCAACATTCGCTTAGAGGAGGCGGCCAAATTCTTCCTTGACATCATCTACTGGTTCAGCGTTCCTAACTATATCATCACTGACCATGAAACTAACTTCACCGAGAAGAAGTTCCTAGACTTCAGTGATGGATACGGCATCAGGATCAACTGGGCCTTGGTCAGACACCCACGTACTAATGGTCAGGTCAAGCATGCCAATGGCATGGTCCTCCAAGGACTTAAGCCATGCATCTTTGATCAACTCAACAAGTACATGGGGCGATGGGTTGCAGAGGTCCCAATGATCCTCTGGAGCCTGAGAACAACCCTAAACCGATCCATAGGGTTCACACCCTTCTTCCTAGCCTATGGAGCTAAAGCAGTGCTGCCCTCTAACCTCGACCACGGTGCCACAAGAGTGACGGCTTTCGACCATGATTGAGCCATGGAGGCTTAGCAAGACACAGTCGACCTACTTGAGGAGGCCCACGAGATGGCCATCATCCGCTCTACTCGCTACTAGCAAACTCTCCATAGTTACCATGAAAGGAAGATCAGGGGGAGGATCCTCGAAGTCGGTGATCTCATACTCCAAAGGACCCAATCAACGAAGGAGAAACACAAACTCTCTCCACCATGGGAAGGTCCCTATATGGTGATCGAGGTGATCCGACTAAGCACCTACCGACTGAAGGACGACAATGGCGACGTTCTCACCAACACTTGGAACATTGAACAGCTACGTCGTTTTTCCCCTAAATTCGGTCTTACCGCTTTTATTCAACGCTTGCTCCTGTAAAGCACCCTAGCCTAAGCACTTTTGGCCTGGGTCACTTGAGGGCTCCATGAGGGTACAATACCCCCTCTCCTTCTTACTATCACATGGTAAAAACTTTTTGCCCAAACGAAAGGGCATTGCTCGAATGAAAGGGCATTCCATTCCTTTGATTACCCTATGTGACTTTGTCTTTACTCCCGACCAAGCACAGCCCGCCATGACCTATGGTTATGAGCAGTCGAGCCTCGCGGCCGTGCTTGGGTTCTTAAAGTTGCAGCCTATGGAATGAACGGGCAGGTGCAAAAAAGAAAGGATAAAAACAAAGCTATGCTAGGATTAAAAACAAGGAACGGATAATTATTCTATCACAAAGCTGAACTAATGTATTCATTGATACAAAAATTGTTCACACGGGGGCTCCCCCATGAACTTAACGGGTACATTTGCTGACTACTTCTACTCTAAATGCTACTGTGGCTGCTCGCGGCATCGGTTGATGCCAAAGGTGAGGCCATGGCACACGCCACCATACATAACCACCACCACAAGGACCCCACCCGGTTCCATTCCCTCGACTTCGGCAAGCACAACGGGTACCTCAAGGGCATCACACCCATAGATGCTCTATAGAAGTACATGGAGCTTCGGACCTTCTCATGCAATCAAGGTAGCTCCTGGATAGGGACGCTGCCTGCCGAAGTATGGCTACCATGGCTCGAGGATGTTTCATCAAACTTTATGAACTGGCCTACCTGAGCAGCTGTAAGGGCAAAACCCCCCACCAATGTAGTCCTGAGTGGCTTCCCCTCCGACAAGACTCGCATGGAGAAGCTACGTCAAAAGGAGTCCACATACGGCTCCATCCCGATAAAGGCCTCATAGACGGTGATGAAACTAGCAATGTGTAGTACCCTCTAGTGCGCCACCTCCTTCGATGGAAGTAGCCCCTTCTCTATGAAGGCGGCCAGCACCATCTCATCTACCTTGGGTGACCTCCAACTCGACATTGCGCTCCGGAATCACGAACGGGTCTATAAATTCTCCTTTCCCTCTCCTTCCCCTATTTAAAGAAGAGGCGGAGTAGTTGAGGAAAGGCAAAAGGATTGGGGTGAGAAACTCTCTCCCTTTCCCTATTAAATGCGGATAGGATACGATGGGACATGCCCTGACCGATAGGATGCACCCTGCCCGACGAGATGCCGCCTGGTTAGACAAAACATGGTGTGGGCATGGCCCACCACTACCACATGCCAGGCATGGGAAACAAAGTGCCACCATGCATAGGTAGCCCTCCGCCTTCCCAGGAAAGCCTTGGAAGAGCCCAATAATGGGATCTCCATCCAAGAGAGACCAACGGGCTTCCTAAGTCAATCAGATGGCTCAAGCGAACATCGAGAGACGGGTAAGGAGCAGAGGGATGCCCCACGTGGGCCACACCGAATCATCATGAACGATGAGCATGGGTCCCGATCGGACATATTCGACAAAAACTCCTCAAAACCCATCACTCAAGTCATCAAGGTAACTTTACCAAAACCTTCTATTTCATTTATTCACGCATTCATTCATTCATCCCATACATTCGAAGCATCGCATATGCAGTCAATGCGTCTCAACACTTTGTGTTACATCATGAAGCGGTAGTTGCCTCATTCAACATGAGCAATGACCGACTGGGGTTCAAAGGCTGGCCCACGAAGGGCTCGAGGCCGCCTCGCATCAAACAGAGCCAGGGAGAAAATGTAGATGAGCCCTAAGCGGCCCTCGCCCAGTCTGCTCCGTAGCAGACAGGGTCATCTCAACCTTCTTATTATATCCAAGCCTTGAACCATGCCCATAGAATCTCCATCGAGGGGAGGCCAGTGGGCCACCTGGGTCGGTCTCCGAAACGTCCCAAGCATCTATTGGGTTGTGGGTTAAGGAGTAGTGGAATGCCACATCAAGGCTATGCTGACCCCATCACGAATGATGGACCTAGATTTCACTCAAACACGCCCATTAGCGAGCTCACCGAGCACATCACTCGAGCCATTAAGGCAAGCGACGTTAGCTCAGCCCCTCCGGTTATGAAAACCATGGATGGGGTAACGCACGAAACCAATCCCAATAGGGCTCAAAGCCTAAAAACTGGCTTGGCTATGCATGATAGGGCCACAAGTCCATCTTGCATGATCCCTCAGCGTGACCGATGCTTGGGTCGGTGAGCTTGTCTCGCCCGATCCCTAAACCAGCAACTCCGACTCACCTGAACCCTCGGTGCACCCGACACGCTGGTTGGCGAACTCTGTCTCACTCAGTCCCTCAACAAGGACTATGCTCCTAGAAATGATGGGTCAAAAACTAGAAAGAGGAGGCTATGCCCGCCAAGGTACACACATGCCTACTGACAAAACCCCCCAGATGATTCTTCCTGAATTGCTCGAGGGCTACACCCGTGGGTGCGCTCGTGCGCACCTGCTATCAAGACAAAAAATCCCCTAGACGATTCTACCCAAATCACCTGAGTTCTTGGGGGCTCCTATCAGGTTCATAAACCTAGGGTCCCTCATGGACTAGCTTCCCAACAAAGGCTTGGCCTAGTAGACAATGTTTCGAATGATGCTCAAATCCTGGGCTGACCCAAAAACTACCTAAAACAACTGGCTAGAAGAGTGATCCGGTCTTCAACTAGAAGGCCCAGCCAAAGGAGGAACAATGCTTGCTTCTGACTCTGGCTTGCCTCTCTGACCAGAAGGCCTTGCTTTTGAATCCGGCCCACCTCTCTGACAAGAAGGCCTCGCCAAGGAGGAACAGCGCTCGCTTCCAACTCTAGCCTACCTCTCTGACCAGAAGGCCTAGCCAAACACCGCTTTTGACCCCAACCCATGTCTCCAACTGGGTACACACCAAACCTCTGCTTATAGCTCTTCTCTGACTGGCGTAGTTAGAGCCGACTGGGACCAACCAACTAGGAAACGGGCAGAGCAAGCAAGACAGGGTGTCGACGAAATATGGTCGGTAGACTACCTAGGGGTATGCCCAAGGTAGTAGATTATCGGTAGACAGGTGCGTAAGCTACGAATGATATGGTGACGCAAGACAGACATGAGGTTTTATCCAGGTTTGGCCGTCCTGAAGGCGTAATACCAACGTCCTACGTCTGATTGTATTGCTGTATGTAAATGAGATCTGATAGATCCTTGTGGATCCTCCCCACTGGGGGTCCCCTACCTCTCCTTATATAGTCTAGAAGGGCATGGTTACAAGTAAAGTAGCCTATTTGGTACTATATAATAGCTTGCGGTGCACGTCGAGCAGCGCCGTGCACACCTTAACCATGTGGGGTGGACCACCCCTAGGGGTGCAGCCCATGTCTTGTCTTGTAGATACCGAGGGCCATACCCCCACAGCTAGTCCCCGAGCCTAATAGTAGGTGACATAGTCGCGTGGTGCCAGGGTTAGAAAGTAGAAGACCAGCCGAGCAGGCAGCCAGTCCCCAGGTGTAGCCTCGAGATGAGAACGAGCACATTCACTACAAGGTGAAGTGTGTCCACTTAGTCCTCGAGCCAACTGGAAGATGAAGAATGAATCTTGTAGCAGGGTCAAAGAAAAAGAAGTCTGAAAGCTTTGCCGACGTCGTCCGACATGCATGTATCAAGACCCTAGATGTGCTGCCCAATATCAGCACCCTGAACTGAATAGCATGGAGCAGCTTGATAGCACACCAATGAGACGTAGCAAGATCCGAGCAGCAAGGGAGTCCCCGGCGTCGCTGGCGATGACCGAGCACCAAGGAGTCCCCGACGAAGCTGGCGATGACTGAGCACCGAGGAGTGAGGAGCCCTCGGCGTCACTGGTGATGACCGAGCACCAAGGAGCAAGGAGTCCCTGGCGTCGCTGGCGATGACTAAGCACCGAGGAGCCCTAATGTTGCGGGTGATGACCAAGCACCGAGGAGTCCCCGGCGTCGCTAGCGATGACCGAGCGCCGAGGAACAAGGAGTCCCTGGTGTTGCTGGTGATGTTCGAGCACTGAGGAGGGAGGAGTCCCCGACATCACTAGCGATGACCAAGCACTGAGGAGCGAGGAGCCCTCGGCATCACTAGCAATGATCGAGCGCCGAGGAGCAAGGAGCCCCCAGCGTCGCTGGTGATGACTGAGCACCGAGGAGCGAGGAGTCCCCGGCGTCACTGGTGATGACCGAGCGCCAAGGAGTGAGGAGTCCTCGGCATTGCTGGCAATGTTCGAGCATCGAGGAGGGAGGAGTCCCTGGCGTCGCTGGTGATGACCAAGCGCCGAGGAGGGAGGAGCCCCCAGCGTCGCTGGCGATGACCAAGCACCGAGGAATGAGTAGTCCCCAGCATCGCTGGTGATGACCGAGCACCGAGGACCAAGGAGTCCCCAGCATCACTAGCGATGTCCGAGCACTGAGGAGCGAGGAGTCCTCGGCATAGGCAGTGATGTCCGAGCATCGAGGAGCAAGGAGTCCCTGGTGTCGCTGGCGATAACCGAGCATTGAAGAGTTCCCGGTGTCGTTGGTGATGACCGAGCACCGAGGAGCGAGGAGTCCCCAGTGTCACTGGCGATGACCAAGCACCAAGGAGTCCCCGACGTAGGCGGCGATGCCCGAGCACTGAGGAGTCCCTAGCGTAGGTGGTGATGTCCGAGCATCGAGGAGTCCCTAGCGTAGGCGGCGATATCCGAGCACTGAGGAGTCCTCGGCGTAGGCGGCAAGGTTCGAGCACCGAGGAGTGAGGAGTCCTCGGCGTCGCTAGCGATGACCGGGCACCGAGGAGTCCCTGACATAGGCGGCGATGTCCAAGCACTGAGGAGTCCCCAGCGTAGGCGGCGATGTCCGAGCACCGAGGAGTCCCCGACGTCGCTAGTGATGACCGAGCACCAAGTAGTCCTTGACGTAGGCGGCGATGTCCGAGCACCGAGGAGTCCCTGGCATAGGTGGCCATGTCCGAGCATCGAGGAGTCCCCGGTGTAGGTAGCGATGTCTGAGCACCGAGGAGTCCCTAGCGTAGGTGGCGATGTCCGAGCTTTGAGGAGTCCCCGACGTAGGCAGCGATGTCTGAGCACCGAGGAGTCCCTGGCATAGGTGGTCATGTCCAAGCACCGAGGAGTCCCTAGCATAGGCGGCGATGTCTGAGTAATGAGGAGTCCTCGACGTAGGCAGTGAGGTCCGAGCACCGACGTAGCTGACGATGTCCGTGCGGTGAAGTGTGCCCACTTAGTCCTCGAGCATAAAGAATCCGAGCGCTGAGGAGTAACCGGCGTAGCTAGCGATGAAGCACGAGCAACGAATAGTCCGATCAACTGGTCAGCGATGGAGTCCATGAACCGAGCGGTCCGACCAGTTGATCGGTGGGGAAGCCCGAGCACTAGGTGATTCAATCACCTGGAGGATGATCCTGCAATACAAACATGTAGAACGGGTAGTACATGACGCACAAATAAATAAACTCCAAAGAAAAATCAGCAATGGTGATGAAATGGCGTATGCAGCTCAACGATCAGTTGGTGTGAAATTATATTTATATTTAATATAAACCGCCCGAACAGTTAGTGTGTAGCTGAGTCTCTAGCCCGAGCTAGCCCATAGTCCATAACATCAAGCGCGGAGCCCGTGCACGTGTAGGAGGAAAAGGCGTCACCAACGAGCCACTGCCGACCACCCATAACGCAGAGGGCAGATGCTCGTGCATGTGTAGGGAGGAGCCAGAGACAGGGCCATCTCTAGAGGCGTCCGAGCATCAACATGACTGTTTGAGGGTTCACCTTAGACTTAGCTATATGTCATCTTTAAGATGGTATACATGAAAGAAAAATGTTTGGAGAGCAAACATAGAGAAAACAGCTCGGAGAAGCATTATAGTGATATACAAAGATTGGAGAATATTTAGAAAAATATTAAAGCGTCACTTAGCTTTAGATAGAACGTCTGGTCGGTGGCGTGTAGCATTATCTGGTCGGTGTTGACAAAGTTGCCCGATGCTCGAGCTTTTCGAACTGTCATCATGGCGGCAGTCGCGGTTGTCATGGCACCATTCTTCACGGCGATCATCATTGCGACACAGCAAGTGGTTAGAGTAAGTAGTCTAGGCGACATCGTCCTTATATTAGTGATCGACCTTAGGAGATTTGGGGAGATCATTGACTGGTTGGAGAAATGATGCTGTATGGCGGAGTAGATAGGGCGTGGCCAAAGCGTGCTTGATGCATGTCTTGTCTTTCTTGTTCTGTTTTGCCAACTGCTGGTGGTTCATCATTACTGACAACATTGATCAAGTCTCCTCGCCTTGTTGGGAAGGATGGGAATCGTGGGAACCCTGGGTAGTGGTCTGGGATATCCAGATCATATTCAACTTCTTCATTGTCACAATGCTGAAGCTCAGTGTGGACGGAGCCAATAGATGCGATGCTGGACGGGGAGCTTGAACCGCCCTCTTGAACTCTGTGGACCGATCCTTCTTGATACTCCTCAATCAGAACTATGTTGACGAAGTTGCGTGGCTTTGGCTGAGGACGATGTATAAAACATAGATCCGAGCAACATTGCATATTGTACGCGTAGTTGAAAGCAGTGTTTCATAGGCCATAGGACTGAGCCTGGTAATTCTCCATCAAGGCTTCGCACTCGGAGAGCCGGAGACCCGTTGCGGGGGCTGGTCGGCGATGAACGGAGCGCCCTTTAGGAGTAGATGTGACCACAAGATCCGTATCGAGTCGTGCAGGATGACTGGCCTGAGCTGGTCGGGTAGATCTATTGTGGGTAGTGGTTACCTGCTTGATAGGTTGATTTTGAATCGAATCTACCAGAGCTAGGGTTTCAGCAAGCTTGGTGACGACCTGATCGATGGAGTCCAGCAGGTCGGTGTTGTCGATCTGCCTCCCTTTGTAGCGAGGAAGCGAACGATGGGTTGTTGGCGTGGCTGAAGATGATGCTAGTGTGGCCGGAGCCAGATCCAATGTGGTTGAAGCCATAGCTGATGTTGGTGAAGCAATGGTCGATGCAGATTGGATCTGCGCCTCCTCCATGGTCATGGTGATGAAGTTGTCGGAGCCAGTGGTCTAGGTGATCTGGCCGATGGTGAACGTGAGGCCGTTCGGTGTAGCCATGGAACCAGGGATGATGACCATCTTGTTCATCTAGGGAGCAGTATGCACAACCCCTACCTGGCATGCCACTATCAATGAAATATGGTCGGCAGTCTACCTAGGGGTTGCCCAAGGTAGTAGATTATCGGCAGACAGGTGCGCAAGCTACGAACGAGATGGTGACGCAAGACAGACATGAGGTTTTATCCAGGTTTGGCCACCGTGAAGGCATAATACCTACATTCTTCGTCTGATTGTATTTTTGTATGTAAATGAGATCTGATAGATCCTTGTGGATCCTCCCCGCTGGGGGTCCCCTGCCTCTCCTTATATAGTCCGAAAGGGCAGGGTTACAAGTAAAGTAGCCTATTTGGTACTATACAATAGCTTGCGGTGCACGTCAAGCAGCGCCGTGCATGCCTTAACCTTGTGGGCCGGACAACCCCTGGGGGCGTAGCCCATGTCTTGTCTTGTAGATACTGGGGGCCATACCCCCACACAGGGTGCTCAAGTGTTGTGGGTGCCGAAGTTTTACCCTACAGTGTTATGGGCACCATCAATTCCCATACTAGGTGAACACGGTAAGACTCTCCACATGCCTCTGGGCATCAATAGTGTTATGGGCACCATCATTTACCATACATGGTGGATGACGGTAAAACCTCCCACATGCGTCTGACAACAACAGTGTTGCGGGCGCCTACCACCATTGTCGGTACAGAAAGTGACCAACAAGTAAATATTTGTAGTTTTGTCGTACATTGTGATCGGAGGTGGCCTAGCACTCAATGACATAGGGTTTATATTGGTTTAGGCAACATGCCCTACATCTAGTTTGAGTCGGTTGGTGACTTTATTCCTGAGTCTAGGTGCTCGAAATTTGCAGTGAGATTACAAATGAGAAGGAGAAAGATGGGTGGTACAAGAGGTCCGGTCAGACTCTGGTCGGAAGGGCCGAGAGTGACAGAGCTCTGCTATGAGCTAAGTGTTTGAGCGTGTGCTCGTGGTTTAAACCTAGTGGTTCTACTGTTGTGTGCTAGTGAACTTGATCGATCTAATGAATCTGGAATGACTTGAATCTACTTGCCTATTGGGAGAGAGCACATCCCCTTTTATAGATGAAGGGGATGGCCTTACAAGTGAGAGGGAGAGAGTATGTATGCTTCTAAGCCTTGTTGCCCATGTCGGTGGCTACAGGATGATAGTAGGCACCCACAACACTTTTGGATGTCAGATGCACCTAGGAGGTTACATTGTCTTGTTTGGGTACGGCAGATGTCGGTACATGCTATACTGTTGATGCCTAGAGGTATGTGAGGAGTTTCACCATGTTCACTTGGTATGGTAAATGCCGGCGCCCACAACACTGTCGATGCCCAAAGGCATGTGGGGGACCCTTATCGTATGGGAGTTAATGGCGCCCACAATACTATAGGGAAAATGTTGACGCCTACAACACTATTTGGGATCTGTTGTGCCAGGGAGGTTTTGAAGAGTATTATTTTCTATAGGTGTATAGGGTACGGTCCCTAGTATCGTGGTTTCACTTATGTGCCCTACCTTGCTTTCTCCATTCATTCCCTAGTCCTTTCTGAGGAGGTGTCCCTAGTCGGTTGGTCCTAGTCAACTCTGATTATGCTAGTCAAAGAAGAGCCGTGAGCAGGGGTGTGGCAGAACCTCCTAAATTATAGGACCCACATGCACCTGTCACTATCCAATGACCTCTGACGACTATGCATACGTTACTGGTAACTTAAGAAGACTATCGGGTGTCCTCGGAGAACCCTGAATCAACCACGATTTCTGAGCAGGATCCCATTATAGAGTCATTACAGTATTACAACATTTATTCAAATATCTACATCAGAGTAAATTAGCGGAAGTCTTACAATAACTTAGTTTACAAACTAGTTGTTTCAAACCTTACAAACTAAGTTCGATAATTATTACAAACCATAGTAGTAGTGGAGTGGCATTAGTAACATAATACAAACACACAATATAAGTATCCTGCCCAAGGACCACACATTCACTTATCGTCATCAACCTGAACAACAGTCATGTAGCATGGTCCAAAACAGACCTGCTCATGAGGCTCACCTACAACGAGGGTCAACGAACCCTGAGTACAAAAGTACTCAACAAGACTTAACCAGAATAAAAACTGAGAAGACTCAGGAATGTAGGCTCAGGGATTCAAGGTATGGTTTTAGCAAAAAGCAAAGTTCTTTTGCGTAAAAGCTCTCTAACAAGATTCTTTATATCAACATTTTTATCTTCAAAAAGATCATATACAAAGCTGACATGATCCGTAATGAGATCATGAAACTTCCTATCCAACACTTTCTCAAACCTTACTCAAGTTCCAGTTATTAAACTACGATGATGAATAGAGAGTTGAGTCTCCATAACCGAGGAGCAATGACAATTTGAACCGATTAAACCCAGCTAGGGATTCTAGACCACACGACATATGCAGGTCCCCGACCTATATATACCAACCTACCCTCGGATCCTCTAAAACAAGAACAGGTCTACGCCACCCGAGAATACAGTACTCCACCAATCCAGCCCATTGCCACGTGGGTACACGCTATTCTCGCCATCTCTCCACTCCCAGTGCACGAGTAGCCATTCTCATAATAGAATTGCCAAGTTAAGGCTTACTAGAGTATGTGGTTAGTACTACAAAATCTCATCTCACACAGTTCAACAACGGATGGTTCTTAATCGACATAGGCGGAAAGAACCCGCTCACAAGACATCCACGTCTTGTGGCTCTCACACACCGAGTCCACCCGGTCTAGATTTATTACTCCACATGCTCATATCTCATGACAACATGAATAACCGACTGTAACCAAAAACCTTTTTATATCACACAGGTGACAGGTAATCACTTGACCTTTATCTGTCTAAGCATGGCTAAGCATAACTAGGCATTTACGAAGTAAAACTGGTAACAAGGTAGATATGGAAAAACAAGGTTGGTAATGCACCAATTAGGTTTCCACCGTACTCCTAATCACCTAATGAAGTATATAAAAGCAAAAGTGATAAAAACTTGTAAAACACAAGGTAGATTTAAATGCATCTGGGGCTTGCCTTGATTGGCGGAAAAGTCAGGTTCTGAAGTCGTCCCACAGATATCAGATCCGACCTCAACAGACGGATTAACCTCCTCCTCAACTTGATTAACTACCACGTGCTCGTTGTCGTTCACTACACGTAGTAACAATGCCATGTTTAATATGATGCGAGATATAAAACATGATGCTTGATGATGGATGCGAAAGTTAAAAACTTGAATGCAACTTTCCTTCGCGGTACAGTTACAAGTCAAAACTAACTAAACCTTTTTCATCACACTTATTTCAATTGCCAAGGATCATTACCAACTAATGACCCAAGGTCATCACTCAATCCAAAATTTCAAACAAAACCTAAACCATTAAAGGTTACTATTTGCTTTTATGAATTAATTCTTTAATTAAAAATTATGAAATAAATCAACTTGTTCCAATTGAGCTTAAAATTTTTATAAAGGTTCATCACATGATAAATAAGTGGCAAAACAATTTTCATAATTTTTGGATAATTATTTAAGCCTAGAAAAATCATGGAAACTCATTTATTAATTAATTGAGCAATTTTTATCACATTTAAAAATACTGAAAATCAACAGTTCATATTTTTCTTCAATAGTATACATCACAGAGAGGTCACACAAAAATTTTCATAATTTTTGGAGCTCTAATTAATTCTATACAAAAATAACAAAAACTATCACTATTCATTCAAATCTGCAAAATAGAAAATTTCCATTTTCAAATCAAACCGCCACTGACACCTTGACCCCACCTATCATCCCCTTCCTCCCGTGCTGACCACTGCGATACGCGTGCTGACCGGTGATTTCTTGCCACCGGTGAGACCAACGGCGACAACGAGAGCACCACCACGTCCCCTACACCCCTACGCGTCTATTGGTGGCACAAACGAGACCAAACACGGCCAGGACTGAGCACGACACCGGCCATGGCAGCCACGATGGTGTGGCTGTGCGACTCTGGTGAAATGGGACCAGTAGCGGTTAAACAAACGGCACATGAAGGTTCAGCAGCTCACCCTAAACACGATTGAGCAAAGATCAGGGCCAGAGGATCAACAGAGATGCTGGTCGACGTTCACAGCAACCACGGCAGAGCAAGCTACGACGATGGTGAGGTTCCGGCGACTGCGGTGGACAAAATGGTCAATCAGTCGAGCACAAAGCACCACGACATCATGGTGAAGCTGAAGCAAGGCTTCACAAGGTCAGAGGCTCACCATAGATCGCTGGCCACGACAGCGCTCGCTCGATAGAGATTCTGTCGGCCACGAGGAAGAAAGGTGACTAGCAGTGTTCCTCGGTGAAATCAAGCTATAATGGTTGGTTGGCTGGGTGCGTAATGTTGCAGAACCGACCAATTTATAAGAGTACAGGTACGATGGTAGCCAGCAAGCGGTCGCATTGTCATACTTGAACCCATATAAACCCGGTAGTCCGTCGAGTACCACGACGGGTCTCGATAAACGATTTACAACAACCAAGATCGTACATGATTCAACATACATGCCACATATTACATAAAGTTCACAGATACTTTTCATCATTAGAGTACGAATAAAAGTTATTACAAACCGAGTTTGATAGATAAAGCGGAAGCAATTAAGTTCGAAAATAAAGTTTCCAACATAGTTTGATACAGTGCCAAGTAGGATCATGGTCCACAAAAGCAAAGACAGGGATTAATAAAGAAGCCTACCCAAGGCTTACTCCTCATCCATGGCAGGATAGAAGCAACTCTTGCAATAACCATGATACACAGTGCCATCTGCAACAATGGGAAATAAAACCCTAAGTATGGGAAGGTACTCAGCTAGACTTACCTATCATAAACCAGAAATAAAATGACTCCAAGGATTATGCAAGGCTGTATAAGTGGAGATAGCTTGACAACATTTTGCATAAAGGCAATTAACTTAGTTGTACAATTTGGATTCCTTCAACAAGTTAATTATAACTATCCATTTCTAGATTAGCAACTATCCTATGCCAAACATGTGGTATATCATTTAAAAGCAAACAATAGTAACCATAGCAGGTATTGTACTTCTATATTCATTCGAACCATCATGTTCCATAACACAGCTACTACAATGTTGGGACTAGCCAAGTTTCTCACTATCCGGAAGAGACGACGATTCGAATCGATTTCAACCAGTTGGGAATTTATTCCTAACATAAACCCAGGCATATCGCGTGAAGGCGGCCTTAGGTCACCTTTGGTACAACTCGGGTCCACATTTCGTGGGTCCATACCGCGCTGCACAATCTGAAACACCAGATGCTAGGATGTTTAGGCCTAGCCTGCCCTTGGGCTCAGTCTGATCGTTCCCCAGAAGGAGCGCACAACAGAATGGGTCCTAGCCTGAGTTGAATTACTCAGCCTCACGGTCGGAATGAGTTATCCGGCCAGCTAAGTGAGAGGCATGCGTTCAATCTTGTCAGAAGCGCCAACAACGATATGGTCCTTAATCGACATAGACGGGGATAGATCCACACCCAAGACCTCCATGTCTTGTTGCTTCTCTATCGACATCCTACTCGGTCTCAATTTTCTTTTACCCCATGGTTTTGTTCCACGATAGCAAATATAGCCAACCGTGCTCCGACATCCACCTATATCTCGCAGGTGACAGGACATCACCCGACTTCTACCGGTCTAAGCATATATTCGATCCTGGATCTATACCGATTAAAGGTGTAATATCTAGACAAGAAATTTATATGCATCAAGTGGTTCCATTCAACTCTTATAACCTAATGCATCAATTATAAATACTTAAGTAATCATTTGTAAAATACTAGGAGACTTAGAATGCTCCGGGGCTTGCCTCGTAGAAAGGAAGTGGGGCGGTGGTCAGGACACTCTGGAAGCTCTTCGGGATTCTGCTCCATGCCTTCAGGAGCTACGACTTGAGGATTCTCCTGCTGGTCCCCTTCCTCTGCTTCGTCGAATTCCAGCAACATTATTTCTTCCTCCGATCCTAGATGCATGAATATGGCATAAGGTATTGCGAATGCATACATGCGTACAAGTATAGCATGATGACACATGATGAATGCATTCATATAAGTATTCATCATGTGTCTAGGATCGGAGGATGAATGCATTCATATAAGCATGATAACAAGTGCATCATGTTTATTGAGTAGGTGCATATCTCTTCTCGACTATTTAATTAACTACTTCCACAATGCATCTACTATATCACAAAACAGCAGCTACTTATTTTACTCATAACTAGAGTTCTACTAATCCAAATGCAGTGATCCTAGACTTTCTGGAAAGCTTATCAAATTATCTACAACTTTGTTATTAACCATTTTTACAGCAAACATCATTCTTATCATGCAACTTATCAAACTATAGAACCTATCTGGAATCCTTTTAAATTTGCATTTTAAAGCAACAATACTTCTACTTCATGTAATCACTCAAAGTTTGACAACATAAAGCCTACCAACAGTTAAGCATACCAAATACATTCGAGACAATATAATGGTGAAGCCCAAACTATTTATTTAAATGCCTTTATTATTTTATTTAGATATTTAGGTTAAATAACAAACGTATATCAAATGTGCATCATAAATTCTTAAAAATTTACAGTGCCTTACTAATGCTATCAAAGGACTACTGTAAAAGTTTCATGCCATTTTATACAGTAAAACATTCTATACAAAAAAGACAAAGCATAAAGGCTTAAAATAACATAAATAGAAAATCCTAGTGAAAAGTGTCAAGCAATAGATTTCCTATTTTTCCTAGCATCCTTATGGTACTAGGATATCCCCTAACAAATTTCATGAATAATGGATTCAGAAATAATTTATAAAAATTCATACAAGGATTCACTATTTATAAAAGAAAAATCTATAACTACAAATCTACACATGCATTGATCCTCAAATTTTTACCAGAGCTCATATATGTTAAGAATAGCTTACCACAAAAATTTCATAATTTTTGGAGCACAGGAACTCTAGATATAAAATAAACAAGTTTGCATGCATTCAAAAACATATTTCAAATCTCCATTTAAATCTCCCAAAATTTCTATTGTAAATATCAAGAATATATTTTTCTTAAATACTACACTTCCTAAGGAACACTACACAGTTTATTGCACATTTTTTGAAGCTACCAAACTAGAGATATAAAAATCACAAAACAATTCAAAATCTGGAATATTTGAACTAGCCTATACTCTCATTGCCGCTGACTGGTGGGACCCGTTGGTCAGAGGACCCACGTGTCAGTGAGACAAGAACAGAGTCGCTACGCTGCGCTACGGTGGCGTGGCCAAAGCTCGCCGATGGCGAACTCGCCGGCGGTGACATCTTCACTACGTGATCTACTCAACCTCGCGCACACGTTGCACTACTTGGTGGGACCTCTCGTCGGTGCTAGCAACGGTGGCGGTGGCCATGGCGGGCGGAGGTGCGGGATGACGGTGAGACACCGGTGGAAGCTACGGTGACTCAATCAAATGCGCGTACAAGCATCTACGGACTACAAGGAAACTATTGCGCATGCTCTCGTGGCCTAGGGTGGTCTGGTTAGGTGGGACCACGGCGACGGAGGGTGGCGGCAGAGCTCCGGCGAGGACTTGCACGGTGCGGTGGCTTACCGATTGCTAACAGCGGGCATAGGTGAACATAGTGGGTTGCTAGGGAGCTGGTGGTGCTGCCATGGTGACGAATGGGCTGCACGGCGTGAGTTTGCACTAGCTATGGCGACGGCGGACGTGGGACGAGCTCGGCTGCCGCTATGGTGAGGAAAGGAGGCCGAGGCGAGGCGAATGGCGTGCTCTGGCAGTGCGGGCGGGTGCGGGCAATGTTAAGGCGCGCGCTGGCATGCCCTGGCCACACGTGGCGAAGCGCCGGTGACGCGCGGCCATTGCCAGCCACCATGCGGCGTGCAATGACTGACGTCGGTCGGCCACCAAGCCTGATTCAGTCAATTTAGAAACTGAAAGGGACGCCTGACAGTCGGTTTCCATGTTGATGTAACTGCTAAATCGTGGCTCCAAAGCGCAAACTATCTTAACAACAATCATAGCCCTATGTACCAGCTACAACTTTTGTTAAGGGATCATGCTCTAATTCGCAACCAATACTGAGTAATGTCATCCCCAATGTCAGCCTGTCAGTCTGTCAATGAACAAAGACTTAGAAAAATTTCATAAGTGTTGAAATGTTGATTTTACTGATTTTTGTGATCCAATTTCACACATGTTAGGAGCTAAATTAGTTAATGACCCAAAAATAAAAGTTGTTCCTTATAGCAAATACTACAACTTTGCTTTAGTGATCTCCTCCATGCAAGGTCTCTAACACCTAGTTCAAATTTAGTCAAACATGTCACATTTAAATGATGATACACTTCAAATCATGGCTTAATGACCTAATTACCCCTAACCATGAATATCAAAGTTGTTTATAATGATACTCTAAACATGTTTAGGCTAATTTCAAGGTCATACAATCATTTCATGTATTAGTCACTCATAGAGCTTTTTAGTGTAAGCACATGAAACATGACTTAAGGGCTTATCATGGGAATGACATTCATGAACCATGTTCCATTTGCTAACCTATGTATTGCCAATATATTTTTGTGACTCATATCAACCATCTACATGTATACACTCATGATCATATGCATATACACATGGAGACATGAAATAATGAGAAAAGTTGCATATGTTCAAAGAAACATGCGATAACAAGTAAATGTTGCAAATGTTTCAATCCAATGTTTCAATTGTAAATGCTTGTTTATGAATGCTTGATGCTCATGCTCATGTTATGCAAGTCAAGTTATGCAAGGCTAACACCCGAGGTGTTACACGTAAGGAATAGGCGAAGCTAGGATAGGCTTTGCCGAGACGGTAACGGCGCTAGGTCGACGGCGAAAGCTCGATAGAGCAGCGGCGGTGGCGACGGGAAAATAGAGGAATTGAAAAAGGAGAACGGCAACGAAGGCCTTTATAGGGCGGCAAAGACACAAGGAGACGACACACAGCAGCTTGCTCATGCTAGCGTGAAGCCGGAGAAGGCCATGGGTGCGCCTGGAAGCAGAAAGAAGATCGTCGGCGATGAGGTGGCTTCCACGATCACTGTTCACCATATTTACAAAATTGTCACTCGATTTAAAACCCAAATTACTCCCAAATTTATGTAAGAACTCAAAAATCTCCAAAAATAAAAGTTGTTCAAAATTCAAAGTTCTACAACTTTTCTTTTATAACCACCCCCTAATTCGGTCTACATTTTGAAATGCAAATTTGAATTCTAAAAGGGGACATTTAAAGAATTACGCCTTTTCGAATTACTTCAAATTTTATAAAACAACTTTGAAAACTCCAAAAACCAACTTTGTATAACTCAACAAGCTCTACACTTTTGCTTTTAGGTTCAACCCCAAAATGTGCTTAGATTTTGAAATGGGTTTTCCAGGGCAAACTTAAATGCTAAAATTAGCGTTTTTGAAAATTCAAATCCAAACAAAACTTTGAACTTGATTCAAACAATACAATTCAACACATACAACATAAAGGTAAACTTGTTTTAGTGAATGCACATAAAAATTTTCACTAATACGAAATGATGTATAATGCATATGATGACATGGTAGGTTTTAGTATTTAAAACACCCGAGGTGTTACAAGGGGTTTGGCACATCCCCGGTCAAAGACGTGGGTCAGAGTCAGAAGTAGCGCTTTGGCCAGGCCTTCCAGTCGGAGAGGCTATCCGTAGGTGGGCTAGAGACTAAAGTGAGTGCTCCGATCAGAGAGCTAGTCCGGAGTCAGAAAACGGGCGCCGCTCCTCCTCGGCTAGCTTTGGCCAGACCTTTCGGTCCTTGATTGGATCGCCCTTCTAGCCTATTGTTTAGATACTCAGGGTAGCCCATGAGTTGCGCGTTGTCTGCTTGGTCCGAGCCTTCGCTGGAAAGCTGGTCCATGAGGGACCCCGGGTTTATGAACCCCACAACCATCTTGTACCCGACAGCATGGGCAACAAGATAGTAGCATATGTATTCTCTCTCTCACTTGTAAATCCATCCCCTTCATCTATAAAAGGGGATGCGCTCTCTCCCAATGGGAGGGGATCATTTCAACACTCAACAACAGAACCACCATGTTCGAGCCTCGAGTACACGCGTAAGCACTTAACGCACGTAGGAGCTCTCGTCTCTCTCAGCCCTTCAGACTGGAGTCCGACCAGACCTCTTGCACCCCCATCTTTCTCTTTCTCGTTTGTAACCTCACTACAAACTTCGAGCACCTAGGCTCAGGAATAAAGTCACCGACTGACTCAAATAGGACATAGGGCATGTTGCCTAAACCAGTATAAATCCTGTGTCATTGAGTGCTAGGCCACATTCGATCACAACATACGGCAAAACTACAAATATTTACATGTTGGTCACTTTCTGCACCGACAGGTGTCAAGTCTTGAAGCAATCCGAATGCTTCTAGCCAATGCCACTCATCACAATTTCAAGCTATATCAAATGGATGTGAAGAATGCATTCCTCAATGGTCCTATTTAAGAACTTGTCTATGTTGAGCAACCACCGGGCTTTGAAGATCCCAAGTTCCCTAACCATGTTTATAAACTCCAAAAGGCACTCTATGGGCTTAAGCAAGCACAAGGAGCATGGTATGAATGCCTTAAGGAACTCTTGCTTAAACAAGCCTTTGCAAATAGGCAAAGTCGATCCTACCCTTTTCACTCACAAAGTTGGTAAAGATATCCTTGTGTGCCAAATATATGTTGATGACATAATATTTGGTAGTACTAATCATACTTTTTGTGAGGATTTTAGTAGGATCATGATGAAGAGATTTGAGATGTCCATGATGGGTGAATTGAAGTTCTTCCTTGGATTTCAAATCAAGCAAATGAAGGATGGAACTTTTATTAGCCAAATGAAGTACACCCATGATATGCTCAAGTTTGACATGGTGAATGCCAAGCCTATCAAAACTCCCATGCCAACCGATGGACATCTTGATCTCAATGTTGAACGGAAAGCCATGGATACCAAGGTATATCGTTCCATGATCAGCTCTCTACTTTATTGGTGCGCATCTAGGAACGATATTATGCTTAGTGTGTTCATGTGTGCTAGATTTCAAGCTAACCTGAAAGAGTGTCACTTAGTGGCCGTTAAGAGAATCTTGAGATATTTAGTACACACTCGGTGGGGGTGTGGCCCCCGGTACCCACAAGACAAAGACATGGGCTGCACCATCAAAGGTGGCCTAGCCCACAAGATCAAGACGTGCATGGCGCTGCTCGGCGTGCACCACAAGATATTGTATAGTACCAAATAGGATACTTTCCTTGTAACCCTGCCCCTCCAGAGTATATTAGGAGAGGCAAGGGTCCCCTAGCAGACAAGATACAACCGATCGATACATCTCAATACAATACACCAAAGACACAAGACATAGGGTATTACGTCGATCAGACAGCCTGAACCTGTCTAAATTGCTATCTCTGCGCCTTGTGTCACCATTTGGTTCCTAATTACGCGCACCCCTATCGACAAATCTACCATCGTGGGATACCCCTCGGTGGACTACCGATGATATTCTGTTGACAGTTGGTGCACTAGGTAGGGGTGTGCGCTTGATCCATGGCGAGCCAGATGGACCTCAAATCAATAGCGCGTTCTCATCATCAATCTCATGGAGATCCATGCCGGTCCACGAGGATGATTCATCGCTGGTTACATCAGCCCCCATGACAGTAGATCTGATCTTGGAACCACCTCCGAGGTCACCTTCATCAACAACTCGCCGCCCACTTCTTCACTACTAGAGGAGGCAGATCAACAACGATGATCTGATCGTATCCATCGATCGGGTCGGTCTGAAGTCCGTCGATTGCCTCTTCATCGCCGAATCGGCTCTAGACACTCCGATTCAGTGTCGACCACCCTCTGATCTAGATCTATTGGAGGCTATTTGGAAAACTCCACGGGTTATGGCCCTACCCTTCAGGTTCACCTACGCTGCCGCCGCTTACCAAGATGCCCTTAGGGGCAAATTCGTCGACCAGGTTGGAGATGTCCATCCTCACGCTAACCAGACAATGCCATATGCCACCGACCAGACGCTCTGTCCAAAGCTAAGTCATGCTTTAACATTTTTCTAAATATTCTCTAGTCTTCGTATATTGCTATAATGTTTCTCTGAACTGTTTTCTCCATATTTGCTCTCCAAACGATTTCCTGAACCTTTGAATAGTCATGTTGATGCTCAGACACCTCTAGAGACAGCCCTGTCTCTGGCTCCTCCCTACACGTGCTACGAGCTCTACGCTCTGCGTTATGGGTGGTCGGAAGTGGCTCCTTAGTCACGCCTGTTCTCCTACACATGCACGGGCCCCGTGCTCGATGTTATGGACTATGGGCTAGCTAGGGCTGGAGACTCAACTACACACTAACTATTCGGGCGGTTTATATTAAACATAAATATATTTTCACACCAACTGATCGCCAAGCTACATACGCTATTTTTTCTCTAGAGTTCATATATTTTTACATCATGTACTACCCATTCTACATATTTGTTTTGTAGGATCACAGTCGAGGTGATCGGATCACCTGGGGCTCAGAGGACTTCTCCACTGATCAACTGGTCAAACCGCTAGGTTCATGGACTTCAACGCTGACCAGTTGATCGGACTATTTGCCGGTCGTTTCTACTCAATGCTCACTTTGTCGTCGACCAGTTGACCAGACTGTTCATCGCTCATGCTTCATCGCCAGCTACGCCGGTTACTCCTCGGCACACAGATACTTCGTGCTCAAGGACTAAGTGGGCACACTTCACCGCATGAACATCGCTAGCTACATCGGTGCTCGGACATCGCTAGCTTCACTAGGGACTCCTCAGTGCTTGCACATTGCCGCCTACACCAGGGAATCCTTGGTGCTCGGTCATTGCCAGTGATGCCGGGGACTCCTCGCTCCTTGGTGCTCAGTCAACGCCAGCGACATCGGGGACTCCTCGCTCCTTGGTGCTTGGACATCACCACCTATGCCGGGGACTCCTTGCTCCTCGGTGCTCGGTCATCGCCGGGGACTCCTCACTCCTTGGTGCTCGGTCATCGCCAGCAATGTCAGGGACTCCTTGCTCCTCGGTGCTCGGACATCGCCGCCTACATTGAGGACTCCTCGCTCCTCGGTGCTTGGTCATCGCCAGCGACGCCGGGGACTCCTCACTCCTCGGTCATCACCAGCAATGCCGGGGACTCCTCGCTCCTCAGTGCTTGGACATCACCACCTATGCTAGGGACTCCTCGCTCCTCGGTGCTCAGTCATTGCCAGTGATATCGGGGATTCCTCGCTCCTCGGTGCTCGATCATCGCCAGCGACATCGGGGACTCCTCACTCCTCGATGCTCAGACATCGCCAGCAACACTGGGGACTCCTCGCTCCTCGGTGCTCGGACATCGCCACCTACGCTGAGGACTCCTCGCTCCTCAGTGCTTGGTCATCGCCAGTGACGTCGAGGACTCCTCACTCTTCGGTGCTCGGTCATCGCCAGCGACGCTGGGGACTCCTCGCTCCTCGATGGTTGGACATTGCCACCTACGCTGGGGACTCCTCGCTCCTCGGTGCTCGGTCATCGCCAGCGACGCCGAGGACTCCTCACTCCTTGGTGCTCAGTCATCACCAGCAACACCAGGGACTCCTCACTCCTCGGTGCTCGGTCATCGCCAGTGACGTCGGGGACTCCTCGGTGCTCGGACATCGCCGCCTATGCCGGGGACTCCTCGCTCCTCGGGGCTCGAACATCGCCGCCTACACCGGGGACTCCTCGCTCCTCGGTGCTCAGTCATCGCCAGTGACGCCGAGGACTCCTCACTCCTCGGTGCTCAGTCATCGCCAGCAACACCAGGGACTCCTCACTCCTCGGTGCTCGGTCATCACCAGCGACGTCGGGGACTCCTCGGTGCTCGGACATCGCTGCCTATGCCGAGGACTCCTCGCTCCTCAGGGCTTGGACATCACCGCCTACACCGGGGACTCCTCGCTCCTCGGTGCTCAGTCATCACCAGCGATGCCAGGGACTCTTCACTCCTCGGTGCTCAGTCATCACCAGCGACGCCAAGGACTCCTCGCTCCTCGATGCTCGGACATCGCTGCCTACGCTGGGGACTCCTTGCTCCTCGGTGCTCGGTCATCACCAGTGACACCGGGGACTCTTCACTCCTCGGTGCTCAGTCGTCACCAGTGACGCCAGGGACTCCTCGCTCCTCGATGTTCAGACATCGCCGCCTACGCCGAGGACTCCTCGCTCCTCGGTGCTCGATCATCGCTAGTGACGCCGGGGACTCCTCGCTCCTTGGTGCTCGGTCATCGCCAGCGACGCCGGGGACTCCTTGCTCCTTGATGCTCGGTCATCGCTAGCGATGCCGTGGACTCCTCGCTCCTCAATGCTCGGACATCACCAGCGACATCGAGGACTCCTCGCTCCTTGATGCTAGGTCTTCGCCAGTGATGCTGGGGACTCCTCGCTCCTCGGTGCTCGGTCATCGCCAGCGATGCTAGGGACTCCTCGCTCCTTGATGCTCACTCATCGCCAGCGACACCGGGGACTCCTCGCTCCTTGGTGCTCGGTCATCACCAGCTACACAGGGAACTCCCTAGGTGGTCAGACATCGCCAGCTATGCCGGGGACTCCTCGGTGCTTGGATCTTGCTACGTCTCATCGGTGTGCTATCAAGCTGCTCCATGCTGTTCGGATTAGGGTGCTGATCTTAGGCAGTGTGTCTAGGGTCTTGATACACACATGTCGGATGACGTCAGCAAAGATTTCAGACTTCTTTTTCTTTGACCCTGCTACATGATTTATTCTTCATCTTCCAGCAGGCTCAGGGACTAAGTGGGCACACTTCACCTTGCGGTGAATGTGCTCATTCTCATCTCGAGGCTATGCTCGGGGATTGGCTGCCTGCTCGGCAGGTCTTCTACTTTTTTACCCTGGCACCACGTGACTACGTCACCTACTATCAGGCTCGGAGACTAGCTATGGGGGTATGGCCCTCGGTATCCACAAGACAAGACATGGGCCACACCATCAGAGGTGGCCTAGCCCACAAGATCAAGATGTGCACGGCGCTGCTTGGCGTGCACCACAAGATATTGTATAGTACCAAATAGGATACTTTCCTTATAACCCTACCACTCCAGAGTATATAAGGAGAGGCACGGGTCCCCTAGCAGTCAATATACAACACGATCGATACATCTCAATACAATACACCAAAGACACAGGACGTAGGGTATTACATCGATTAGACGGCTCGAACCTATCTAAATCGCTGTATCTGTGTCTTGTGTCACCATCCGGTTCCTAATTACGCGCACCCCCACCGACAAATCTACCATCACGGGATACCCCTTGGTGGACTGCCGATGATATTCTGTTGACACACTCCTAACATTGGCTTGTGGTATCCTAAGGGCTCTAAGTTTGATCTACTTGGGTATTCAGATTCTTATTACGCCAATTGCAAAGTAGGTTGAAAAAGCACTTCGGGGACATGTCAATTCCTTGGACGGTCTCTAGTGTCTTGGAGTTCTAAGAAGCAAAATTGTGTAGCCCTTTCGACCGTTGAGGCTGAGTATGTTGCAGCCGGTGCATGTTGTGCTCAAATACTTTAGATGAGGCAAACCCTTCAAGATTTTGGATGTCGATTTACCAAAATCCCACTCTTGTGTGATAATAAAAGTGCCATAAAGCTAGCAAACAATCCCATAAGCCACTAAAGAACTAAGCACATAGACAGCTGACATCATTTCTTGAGAGACTACAAAGCCAAAGGAGATATTGAAATTCGCCATGTGAGCACCAAAAAGCATCTAGCCGATATCTTCACTAAGCCTCTCGATGAGTCAAGGTTTTGTGCTTTGTGTAGTGAGCTAAATATACTTGATTCTTGTAATGTGGTTTGAACTTTAGCACACCCTTGATTGCTGAACTATCATGGTGAGGAGAAAAAGAATTGCAAAGGTTTAATTATTGTGCTTTAAAATAGTTTATCAAAGGCTACAAGTGCATTATGATCATTCTTTGTACTGGTTATCTATTGATGATCATAGTGTGCTTGAGATATGTGTCCATGTCCTACATGTATAGATGTATTTAGAGTGTAGCTAACACCCCTTGCTATTTTGGGTGCAGCAGTACTGGGCAGGTACTGTGGCTATGTCGCTCAACGGTAGTGCCACGTATCAGTCACAGCAGTGCAGCACTTTGAAATGCGCCTGGCATTTGGGCCACAATGGCAGTTATAGTGGGCTCCATTCCTTATCTCTTTACCCATCTGGGCCACAGTAACTTCTCTCCCTATCTACCCTTCTACCCGATGCACCGCTCTCCCTCTTCCTCTCATGCATCCATGCTGCCTCGCCGTCGCCGTGTTTCTGTGCCATGCCCTGGTGGTGCCACGCCAGCTGCTAGCCTTCCTCATCATCACCAGCAGCTACTGAGGCTCTTGGGCAGAGCCATTTTCTCCTTTTCCTCCCCAATCAGCGAGAAAGTCGAGGTAAAACCCTAATCCATCCCTATCTATGTCATGGAGTTCTACTTTATTTGGAAAATGGTTTCTAGTGGCTACATGATTAGTGTAGAAGCAAGTTTGATGGATGAGTTGAATCAAAACAAAGATTCATTGGTAGAGCATTGGCATTGGCAGTGCCACATGTTAGGTGCGGCTGTGTTGCGCACAACAGCATGATTATGCAAATTTAGATGATGTTCCATCGATGATTCTTTGTTTTAGTTGGATTTGTGCACTAGATTTACTTCTATCTTAAACATGTAGATACTTTACCTATACTATAGACAACTCCATGTGTTTATTAGGTCTATTTCTTTCTGAGATTGTCTAGTGGTTTAGAAGAATAGTTGAGAAATAGCCTGAATAGTTGAGAAATAGTCTAAATAGTGTCGCACCTTCTAACCAGTTTGGTTCAAGGTGCTTTCCTAACTCGAGATTTGAATCATCTCATCTATTTGGAGTGTTTTACAAGTGTTCTTCTATACCCCTTATATACAGTTTCTTATTTGAACCTATATTCATTTGCATAGATGGCTTCTAGGGGAGATGATGATTAGAGGGGGGAGCAAAAGATGGTCGAGCCTCGTGATAAGGATCCTCCTCGATGTGGTTGTGGGAGGGCAGCAGTAGGTAGCAGTACTACAGCAGGCAGAGGGGCTGCTAGAGATAGGGGGAAGAGGGATCCATTGATCTAGGAGGATGAGAACTTGGAGAGGGCTGGTCGCACCATCCCTCCCAGTGCTTGCTCAGATACTCCACCTCACCTTGAGGAGTTTGATAGAGGCTATATCAGAGATTATCTAGAGGAGGTGATCATGAGACATCCAACTGATGCACATGCTCATCCTATGATCAATTATGCGGGAAAGCAGAAGTTGGTGGAAGAAGCACATGAGAATAACCCATATGACCAACCAAAGGATTTGGGGATTGACTATAGGTTTTGGAATGAATTCCATTCTAACTTCTATGCCTCTATGATCTTCAACTCAAAGAAGTAAAAAATTGTCAAGATGCATTATGTTTACTAGAAGGAAATGAAGGAGAAGAATGAGCCTGAATTCAACAGAGTAATCAGGGCTTGTGAGAACTTTGGTCTCTTTGATCTCATGAGTTTTAGATATAATTGGAATGAGGAAGTGCTAGCTCAGTTCCATGCTACCTTCTTCTATGACATCTATACCGATGAGATACACTGGATGACTAAGGGACAACACTACCGTGTTGACTTTGTGACCTTCAGCCAGATCCTTGGTTTTGGTGAGGAGGAGCATGGATTCACTTATATTCATGATGAGGGTAGAGCAGAGATCAGAGACATTGCATACATGTGGATTGATAGGAGAAGCGCAGATGAGAAAGTTAGTGGCTTGCAAAGCTACTACTACATCTTGAACAACCTAATTAGGCACACTATAAATCCCAAGGATAGAGCAGCTTCAGATCTTAATGGGTATATGAGAAATGTGCTTGCTAGGTTTGCTCCTGGAGGTGACAAGTTCAATTTCCCTCGATTCCTATGGCGTGAGCTAAGGATTGCCATTGATGATGGGAGAAAGGGGCTGCCCTATGCTCCCTATCTCATGTTCATGATTAAAAGGGTCACCAGTTACAAGTTTGACAAGGATGGTCTCCACACCATCACAAGATTGAGAAGACCCAAGCCTTAGGTGCTAGCAAGGCAGTGAGACGCTCTCCATCAGTAGAGGACATTCCTGAGTCCTCTCACTCTATGTCTTGCAAGGGAAAGAAGATGGAAAAGTTTGGGAAATGGATCAAGGCCATTTTCACTACTTGTACCTATGCAACGAGGACCGCCTATGAGGACCAATTGGAGAACCGTAAGGCAAATTGGGAGGCTAGAGAGTGTGCAGGGCTATCACCCATTCCTTCAGTTGAGTCACTACCGAGGTTTGATGACCTCCCTAGTCTCTTCGACATGGATTCAGAGGATACTAAGGAGGAGGAGCAGTCGGAGCTTGATCCTCACACATCCTTGGGTTCGACCTTAGCGTCTTTGAGAAGGAGCACCAGATGCACTCGCCATACTTTGACCACCCATCGCCATGGGAGGGCGGTGGTGTCCTCCGATGATGATGATGATGATGGCAGTGAGGGGGCTATTGTAGGTGGTGGAGCTGCTGGTGGCAAGGATGTCGATTGGGATGCCATCCAAGAAGATGAGGAGTGAGTTCATTGACATTTCTTCTTTTCTTCTCTTTTTGGTACTTTATGCCAAAGGGGGAGAAAATTAGAGGGGTCAATGACTTTTTAACGCCATAGAGTGGTTGCTGCAGCAGGAGGTTCATGTTCTATCCATTGAGAAGTAGTCTTCGCTAGGTTGTGAGTTTAAGAGTCGCTCAAAACTTTAATTTATGTAATAATGCTACCTTTGTACTTTATATGTGTATTGATATGGACATGTATTACTTCTGTGTTGTAGCTTGTGATATATCTATGCTAGAATGCTTGTCCTTTAATATATTTCATGTTGTGTGGTGTCTGATTAAACCTGTGTTGTTGCATCCAGTGCGGTAGTGTCACACCCAAGCCCGGCAGTGCCGCTCTATGGCAGTGTTGTGGCTAAGAAGCTGCAGTGCCACACCTAGCTATCACAACAAACTTATTGTGCATAACCTATCATTTGCATCATGATGATTTACTTGACACTGTGTGTAGCACCCCACAAGAGCTTGGATGTAGGGGGAGCCCCATCACCTTCACTAAAAATGTGAACCTTGGCCTATTATGCCAAATTTGAGAATTCAATTCTCCATTCACATATTAAGGGGGAGGCTCTACACCCATGGCTTGAAAATCTTAGTATTTATTTTATATCTTTTGTAAGTTCTAATTGGGTTATCATCAATCACCAAAAAGGGGATATTGAAAATGCAATCAAGCCCTAATTGTGGGTTTTGGTGATAATGACCACGCAATTAGAGAATAATGAGATGTATCGAGGATGTTATATGAAATGAAGGAGCCCCCAATTACAAATGTTGATGGCTTCAAACTCAGAGGAGGTTTAAATCCTTTTATATTTTAAATTTAAGTATAGGAAAAGCCATACTATAAAGGGGGCCACAATGCTTAAGCTAACATGTGCTACCAAGTGGTCAATATCTTCACATACATCCTCAGTTTCACATCCAAGACAGCCGGCACTCCACCCTTACTCTTGTTGTCTTGCCTGATGTGGCAGTACCGCACCTAGAGAGAGGCACTGCTGCACTTGAGCCGTGGCACTGCCGCGACTTAAGTGACCGTTGGAAGGTAGGGGGTATTTATACTTTTCCCCTTCCTCTCCAATGTCTCTCCCCTTCTTTCTAAATAGTTTAGTTCGACCAAAAATAGAAAAGTACTCTTCGCTCTCTCCTCCATTGGTGACTTTGAGCTCCCAATCTCCTCCTTTGATTTCCACATCAATCCTTGAGAGAAAAAGGTCCCAAACTTGATTAGAGAGCAGATCCTTTGATTCCCTAACTTAAAAGAGCTCTTGGTTCACATTTTGTCCAGTGGTCATGTTTATTACTCTTGGAGCTTTGCTCCTAGCCAGCTAGAGCATCACATGTGGAGCTTGCCAACTTGTGTTGCAGCCCTGGGTGGTTTGTAACCATCTCTTGAAGCTAGTAAACTCACCCCTCATCTCAAGAGTTAAGTCTCTTTACTTGAGAACGAGGAAGGGTTGCAAAGCCCTAATCCTTAGTGGCTAACCTCAACAACGTGGACTTAGGCAAGCCTTGGTGGCGAGCTGAACCATAGGATAAATCCTTGTGTCATCTTGTGCTTAAGTTATTTCACTTGCATTTCATATTGTGTTGAGGTGATTTTTAGGGTTCATGGTTGATCTACTTGTGTGTGGTGTTCCTACCACTTCTAGCTATTGATCTGTGTTACATATACTTGTAGGAAGCTCAGAAATTTATCTGATTCAAGTTTCCATTCATAGTTTTTGAATTGTGCCACGAAGTTGTCCGCAGGTGCGGCAGTGCTGCTATCTTGGCTCGATAGTGCTATGGGCACAGCGTGGCAGTGCTGTAGGTTGAATTTGATGAAAGTTTGAGTGTTTGTATTAATAGGCCTATTCACTGTCCCTCTAGGTTAACCAGAGATCCGACAATATTTAAAATAATGGGTACTTAGATGCCCGCCTAAAAAAGAGAGAATAAAGATAGTCTCTGTTCTCTCATAAAAATATTTCCACATTTCAAGAGAGAGATATGTTTTCAAGGAGCATTGTATAATGAGGTCAGCCACCATATATATCCACCTAATAGTCCACACACATGCACATCTTGATTTGATCATATGACATTTTTCTCTTTGGATCCATTGCTTGACTTTACAATATATGCATTCCAAGTATGCTCTCTAGTTTTATCCCTACCTATGAACTCCACAAAGGCTTTAGGAATAAAAGGCAACAATAAGTTATGCCTTGGAGAGGATCCACAAATACCACATATAAAGAGAGTTTAGAGAGTGAGGATCCAAAAATACCACATATAGAGGGATCTGAGAGTGTTAGACAAAGGAATCTCTGAATTTTATTTGAAAACTTATAAAACCTCTGGAATAAGGTGGAACAAAAGAACATAAGATATAGTGCTTGACTTGATCGTTCTATCTTTCAACTCCTCAAAGACCCATGTGAAGGCTAAGAAGCCCCCTGGTTGAAGGTAATATGGGTAAGTTTGAAAGTTAAGTTAGTTTATTTTAATCCAGAGGAGAATTTTTAATTGAACGCCTGTGTACTTTTGAGGTGTGAAAGCATAGTAGCAACTCCTGATCCATTGCTGAGTTTAACATTGCTCAAGGACGAGCAAAGGTTAAGCTTAGGGTAGTTTGTTGACAATAGTTAACACTCATTATAAACCATCAACATATCCTACATATATACTTAATTTAATCACCAAACATAGGTATAGGGGTTTAAACTAATAAATTCCATGAGTTTTGGTGAATCTATGAATGTAGGAGGATTTATCCAGAAAACAAGCAAGGTGGACCCAATCTTTAGGTCAAATCACGTTTATTCACGACGAAACTGACTTAAGAAGACTCTAGAATCATCTAGAAGACTTACCACCGAAGATTGGCCAAATGGTGCTAGTAGTGGGCCGGCCAGCCCAACCCCTAGGCCAGCCGACCTATGGGACTACCCTATTAGCCTCCCCTTCGTATGTCGGTTCTCCACCACCTTAAAGATCAAATCTGTGCCATTGCTCAAGGTCGGTTCATATCGAGGGCTCAGATTTGATGTTGCCATTGATTCATGGGCCCATAGGACCCCTGGCTCCCCCTATATAAGTCCCCCCATACCCCCTTCTTGAGGCATCTCTCCAATCTCCAATCTTCGAAGAAATCCATTAGAGATCAATATCAAGACACACCAAGAGGATTAGGTCTAGACTCTCCAATATAGTAAATTAGTATCTTGGGAGTTAGGGTCAAGTGGACTCATGTTTAGATTCTAGATCTAGTCTCGGAGGCTTGGAAAGACATTATATCAATACTTTCATATGTTATGAGACCTCAATGCTTCATATTATATTCTTATTTACATGGTTATGCTTATGATGTTTATATGCTTAGTAGTGGAAGTTATCTTTATATTTATGCATAGGTTTGTAATAGCGCTCAACCTAGCCTTGATTAATTAGGATTGAGTGGTCAACTGAGTGTAAGCGTGGTGCTTATACATTGGTTTTCCTATAGATACACCCTACATTCTAGACCGGTGGTAGATTGTATGGGTGACTATAACCTTATTGAGTCCTTTGTAGTCCACCTCCTATTTGTAGGCCAAGTAGGACCCGATTACACAGAATAGCATACTCTATTTGTGCTTTTCCTTAGTAATCTCCCTTATGCATGAGCATGGAGTTAATCTTTTGCTATCACTAAGTACATATACTTGTAGTAAGAATATCATAGGAATCTACCTCACCCACTATACACTCAAGTTATTACATCTATCATTAATGTCTATCCCCTAAGTGTCATTATGCCTAATTCCTACATTCACCCCTGCTCTAGCTATGCTGGTATGTTGATTGATAGATATTTCTTTATTACTTAATAAATCTTTATTCCATTGTTTTCCTATGGTAAAATATAAATAACGATACCTAGAATACTTCCGGTGTAAGGCTACACTGATGTTCTATGCGCTTGCGGAATCCTTAATATTATATTTGCACTCCCTAATGTCAACAACAGGCCAGAAAGCTCAAGGGCCTAGCAATTTGATCGACACCGACTAGATAACGTCATACGCCACCGACCAGTCATTCTAACTAAAGATAAGTACCCTTCCTATATCTGCATTATTTTCTCCTCGATATTTCTCCAATTATTACTTCTCCATTTATTCTCTATATTTAATATCTTTAAGATATTCCATTTGTTCTCCATACGTCATATCGTTAAGATACTTCATTCATTCTCCATCGACTTGCCGACCAACCATGTTCTCATTCGTGTTATCTAGAAATGGCCCTGTTCTCGATCTCGCACCTACAAGTGCACGGGTGCCAGTGCTCTTGTTATGGGCAGTCGGCAGCGGCTCTTCGAGAATGCCTGCACTCTTATGCGTAAATGGGTGCCGACCACTCTACACTATGGGGTATAGGTTACTCAGGGTTGGTGATGTGATATAGGACCAACTGGAAGGAAACTCCTCATATTTAAAATTTGAACAAACTTAAAATAAACATAATGTTATCTTCAACTGTTCGGTGAGCTATAGGATCCTTTCATAAGTTTATCCTAATCTACTCTGTCTTGTTTTCTTCTTCGCCGAACAGGTCTAGGTCGTTGGTCAACATGATCGCTTACTCCATCGCCTCTTCTTCAAGCATCGCAGTCTCCTTGGTGGTCGTACCTCAGGTGAAATCTCTATGAGTCACCTCCAGCTGACCAGTTAAATTGGTCAAATACCTATTTTTCACTAGTCGACTTTGGATACAAGAAGCTCGGGAATTGGCTGCTTAGCAAGTCCAGGTTGCTGGGTAGCTTGATCGCCAACTCCGACTACTATTGTGAAGCTGAAATTCTCAGAAGGACAATTCACCTGCCGGTTTACTACATCTTGACGGCGTTGCATGCCATGTGTGCTATGAAGCTGCTCCATGCTATTCGGATCAAGGTGCTGATCCTAGGCGCCACGTTGGGGACCTTGATAAGTACATGGCACATGACGGTGGCTATTTCATGCATCAACACTGGAATATCCTACTTGAGCAAGTTCGAGGCCTGCTAACTAGTTAAATTGGTTGGCTTTTTATTTTTTTTTGGTGGACTACTGGTTAAACTGGTTGGATTACCAGTTAAACTGGTCGGCTACAAGTTAAAATGCTCGGACAACATCAAGATGATGCTACTTACTCCTTTGGTCTTGTAAAATATTTTGACTTAATTTCTTTGACCCTCCTACAAGATTTATCTTAATCTTCTAGTAGTCTCAACGAATTAAGTGTGCACACTTCACCTTACGGTGAGTGTACTATGTTTTCTCATTAATGGTTTTCAACTAAGCTGGGGACTGCTTGCGTGATCGGCTAGTATCTAGAGTCTTCTATTTTTTTACCCTGGCACTACGTGAATTATTCACCTACCGTTAGGCTCGGAGATAAAGTGGTTACACTCCACCTAGCGGTGAATGTAGTGCTTTTTTCTTGATTTATCCTCCTTGTTGACTAAGTCATGGATGATAATCATCCGACCTCACAAATGAAGTCTAAGTGGCTACACTTCATCTGAGGTGAAGAATTTTTAAAATTAATCTTGAGACCTTACATCCTTCTAGCAAGCCTTACTTGACTAAGTCCGAGGCTTGCTGACCAGTTAAATTGGTTGGTCACTCATCTTCACTGGTCAGAACTGCTCGAACATGATCAAGACAGCGTTGCTCAGCGGATACAAGGTGCTCGGGGACTAGATGTGGGGGATATACCCCGGGTACCATAAGATGGTAGAAGATATGATTTGCTAGGACTATTTTATAGATATTGTAATCTAAATATAATACCTACCATATAGCTGACTAGGAAACTTTTCTTGTCACCCTACCCCTCCAGAGTATATAAGGAGGGGTAGGGGTCCCCTAGTCACCACAGACATCAAGATCTAGATACAAATACTAGGCTTATCCTAGGGTTATCTCAATCAATACAAACCAACAAAGCACATGATGTAGGGTTTTATGTCATCTTGATGGCATGAACCTGTATAAATCTTGTGTCTTGTGTCTCTGTTACCATCTAGTTCCTAATCACACGCACCTCTACCAATCAATATACCATCATGGGTATACCCCTCGATAGACTGCTGATGATATTTTGTTGACATTACCCCAAGGCCTATAGTCGCAGCCTGCTCGGCTTTCTCACCAGCGCCCCCGCCTCTACCCTCTTCGGCCGCTTGGCCCAGCTCACTCATGTCCACATGGAGCAGCCGCTCACGCCGCTCGCCTCCCCTCTCGCTACAACCCAGCCCAACTTGGTGGATCCCCAATAGCTGTTGACCGCCTAGTGTTGCTCATCAGTGACTCGGCGCCCCTACCCCTACCTCCAGCTGAGGAGCCGCGCTGTCGTTATCTGCCCACCCAAAACCACCACCGTAGTGGCCTTGATGGCCACTCCCCTTGCCCTATCGGTCGAGTGGAGCACCCACGACCCTTCACCGCCTCTCCCTAATCTATAAAACTAAGGCTGAGGCCTCCCTTTCTCTCCCTTTCTTTTTTCCCTGACCTCGCCACCATCCACTCCGATGCTGGTGCTATCTCTGGTAGCCCTTCATGTCATGGTCTAGCCACCTAAGCCATGTATTATATAATAAATTGCAAATCTTATATTTCTACACTTCTACTTGCAGATTATTTTAAGGAACACTTATTGAACACGTTTCTAGACTATTCTTCGTAAAGAGGGCTACAGACTAATTGATGAGGACATGACACCCATGCATATGACCATGTTTGGCACATGGTATGGAGGGGTAGGAGGCTAGCAAGAGTGTCCAAGTCAAGAAGGAGGTCCGAGGCTAATTCGGTTCAAATCCACGAGGTGGAGGCCCAAAGCAACTCAAGTTTGAGTCTACCTCGGCCTTCAAGACTAGTCTGCCTTAAACTGGTCACCCAGGACGCATCCGGACTCCATTTTTGATGATCTACATATGGTTGGAAAACTAATTTGATAAGGAAGCCAATCTAAGTGGTCTCACATCAAAAGCACTTCGGAATCAACAGGAATCATCGAAACAAGTCAATCCAAGTGTCTAGAATCTGCTAGGGTGCTGCGACACCGTCTTTTGGTCCGTTGGACCGTGTATCGTGTTTGGGCCCATTAGGGGGCGCGTCCAGGGGGTGACGCCCAAGACTCTATAAATAGCAGCCGTCACTCTCCTTAGGGTTTGGGTTTTGTTTAGTTCTTGATTTTCTCGTGAAACAGACATTGTTTTGTTGCAACTGTGCCGCCAAGGCTGCTTGCTGTGAACCAGGGCCCCAGTTCTTGATCTTGTTCGCCTATGGCGATTAGTCCTTTTGAATAAAGACTTGAACTCCTTCTTGTTATCATAAGCCTCATATTTATTGGCAATTTCAGATTACGATCATCCCGTTCTTGCTTGTGTTCTTGATTCGCTTGTAGGAAAGCCTTCTCGGCGAGGTCAATCGTGTTCGCATGGTTGATAACCAACGGAGCAGTGGTGTAATGGTTGTGGTGGTCCGAATTAGTCTTGGTTCGAAGCCTAGATCGTGAATGTCGAGTCTCCACCAATCGATGCTATCATACCTTTCAGAAGATCGGGCCTAGTCTACATCAAGTGGTATCAGAGACCTTATTGCCCGTTAGGTATAACTTTGTTTTCCCCTTTAGATTGTTACTGTTTTTGCATTAGCTATAGTCCACAAAAAGCCAAAACAAATATATACCGCCACCTATTCCCTGTCCTATAGCCTCGTTGTGCTATGCAATTTTGTCTCTGTTTTGCATTGTTGAGTTTGTGCCCTAGGTCAAGCTCTGGTTGCTGGTTTTAGATCATTTTTTAGTCCAGTTTGTGTTTTCCCCTTTGTTTTTTATCATAATCCGTGAACACCTTCTAGTCTTGCTGTATTTCCTTTATATCCATCAAACTCTAGTCCACTCCATCTAATTTGTTATACTTGTCTTCACTGTTTTCATCAAATCCTTGCTGTTGTGACCAATTTTGCGCGCATTGTTCCCGTTTTGTCCTCTAATTCGGAGTCAGTTCGTAAAATTGGTCTAGTTTTCGCATACGAACTCAGATTTTGACGTTCCATATATCAAAATTGATCAGAAAATTTTTTTGGATCCATCCATCCCTGTTCTATCGAGGTTAGAAATTTTTATTTTGGTCAAAAACTGGTCACAAGATTCTCTTTTCGTGGTCACAAGCTTTTTGTCGATTTTGAGCAAGTCTTCTGAAATTTCCATAGGCCACGTCTTTCACTTGTTTAAGCTCATATTTTCTATGGTTACTTCTTTTGTCCTCCTAAGTGAAGAAAAAATATCAAAAAAATAAAAAGAAAATGTCAAAGAATCCCAAAAAAACAACGACAATCCAAAAATAGAGAAAAAACAGAGGGGCAAAAGTGGAACAATATCTAGAGGAGCACATAGAGAGTGTTATTTGAGCTGTGTTTGCGTGTGCTAATTTCTGCCTTGTTTCTAATCATATTCCTGTTGTTCACATCACTTGATACATCTGGTACTTAGAACGTAAGTAGACCAACAACTAAGACAAGTACTTGGGATACTTATTCAGTTTTGCTATTCAGTTGCCAATATTGCTATTGCTTGCTACTATATTATGCCTGTCCAAGCTCCACTTTCTTCTAACCAAGTACAGGTTCGCCTTGCAACTGTTACACTCAAGCAACAACGGTATCCAGTCACTGACTGATTGCACCGCCTATTGCTTTGATAAGAACACTTGTAAGACCGTGGTAAGACACTTGAGAGTTGAGTGCCTTATTTTTTTCTTGTCCACAACCTAAGTAGTTGATAGGGATAATACTTTTGTGTTGTCTTTTGCTGTCTTCTAACAATGACAGGTTGTTCGTATCCACCGACTTATGATGGTATAGGTGTTGATGAGTACATAGAGTGGGAAATTACCATAGATAATATATTTACTACTCGCTTTATGGGTCTAAGGAGGAAGGTAAAAAATACAGCTAGTGTTTTGCAACATTCTGCTTTATCTTGGTGGGAGTCTTTAGATTCTTTTGATAAACCTCAAACTTGGACTGATATGAAACTCATTATGCGAAAAACCTTTGTTAATCCACCTCCTATTTTGACTTCATATGCTGAGGTGCACAATTTAGAGGAAGAGTCTGTTGTTATTCCTCTTGCTATGACTAACCTTATGCAGGATAATATACATAAGTGAGAAGATGACATGGCAGAAAATGAGGAGCTCACAACCTCATATGCAAATTCAGAACCATCACTTCACAATGCACCTATAACTCCTGCTGAGAACACAGGTAATGCCCATGGTGCTACACTTACGGAAGGTAAGAATTATTTTAACGTACTAAATTCTTCAACAAACCATGCTATCATAGAGCAATTGTTAGTGGAACAGTCTCTTAATTTATCTCCGTCCCATGATAATTTGTTTGAAGTTCCTTGTGATAAAGATGAATTGATTGATGACGCCTCGGTTTTACATGTTTTGAAACTAGTCACTTGTGCTAAAAATAAACATGTTATTCATATTGCTACTAAAACTGATGAGTTCAAACTGTTGTCTTCTTTACATACTTTGGGTTACATTGAATTTGATGTTTTGTGTAACCTAGATTGTTTGGAGGAGAGTCTATTTAAATATGTTGATTTGCCTTGGTTTTCTAAACATACATATCATGTTATTGGCAAATATAACAACAAGGGACAATTTATGATACATCGAGTATACATTCGTAGTAATATGAATCCTCCTTTTGTTGTACAAGATTATGATCGTTTAGAGGACAGCCATAATAATACAAATATTTTCTCATGTTCCTCAAAGAAACAAGTTCACTTCCAAGAAGGAGAGCATTGTTGGTTGCTACCTATGTCTACTAGACCATCTATTCCTGCATTGTCTTTGGTTAGTTCTAATCTTTTGCAGGATAGTGTTGACATACATTGTGTGCATTCGGATCATGGAGTATATATGCTTGCTGAAATTTTTGTTAGATATTATGGGCTTGGCCCATTTATTTAATATCTCTATTAAACTCTATGGTCCGTACATGTACATTAATGGTTTTTATACCATATGGGAATTTAATCGAGAGACGACTCTACTTAAATACCTGATCACTGATCGATCTATTTGAGAAGTAAAAGCGAATCACCTGGATGCCACACACGCGCGCGCGCCGCCGCCGCCGCCGCCGCCTGGCCCGGCCCGAGCCCGTGGGCGTGGGCGTGGGCGTGGCGTGGCGAGGCGAGGCGAGGCGGGTGGCGGCGAGCGAGCGGACGGGCGGGCGAGGCCTTTATTTTTGAAACTCCGTTTCCTGTGACGAATTGAAGGGAGGAGTTTCTGTTAACTCCCGCGACTTCTGGCTCTCCGTCTTTGTCTCTCCCTCCGCAGAAGGGAGGTGTGACCCCTCGGTGCCGTCGGCTTCTCGTCTTCTGGCCTCTGCCTATAAAACAAATCCTTCCCTCTCGGTTAAGTTCTCTTGGCGAAGTACACCACTTTCCAGCAGCACAAGTTCTTCTCGTTCCACCTCCGGCGAGCACCAGAGATGGAAGAGTAGGCCTCCGGAACGCATCTCCGTCGTGGGCTTCACCTGCTCGGGTGAAGACGGGCGATTACATTTTTGGGGAGTGTCGGTGGTGGCACGACTACTTGCTGGTGAACCTGTAGCAGTGCTTCTTCACGGCGTCCTTTTCTGCACTGCATCGAGCGGAACGACTACAACAACAAAGCACCATCATGGCTTTTCCTGGTGCGAGCGGCTCCGCCGCAGGGTATAATCTCCTTCACCCTCTTCTGAGTTTCATCATCAATATCATGATGTTCCTAGGCAATACTGCTTTCATATTCAGCATGCTCTGTTTGGTTGATCTGAATGATTATGCTAGTACTGGTTTTCTGGTTCCTTTTATTTTTGTGATCATCATGATCTTAATATTTGAGAATACATCTTTTATATTTATAATCATGTCTGTGATGCTTCAGCTATGTAAAACAATGTTTCACATATGTTTCGGCTCCATAATTTGTCTTATCAGCATGTTAACATTTGTCATGAATTGTCTCTGTCTTTCTATTCATGACTTCACTCTCATTTTTATTGCGTTATTTTTATGGATTAAAATAAATATGAAAATGCCTTATTATTCAACATTCCAAAAACGTAATTTCAGGCCATTTTCATCTGTTGGCTTTGCGAGCATGCTAAAGCCTATGCCGTTTGAGGGCACTCACTACAAGACGTGGCGTGAGAAAGCCCTTCTATGGTTGTCGGCCATGTGCTATGGTCATGTGCTCAATGAGCAGCCTGCTACTGTGAGATCCGATGAGGATGAGCAGGCTTGGGGACATGCTGAGACCATGTGCAAGGCTGCACTGTTGAGCATCATCAATGATTCTCTGGTTGATGCCTACATACCACTCCCGACTGGCAGAGCTGTGTGGGAAGCCCTTGAGGCCCGGTACGGTCTTTCCGATGCCGGTTCTGAGCTGTACATCATGGAGCAGTTCCATGACTACAAGATGGTTGATAACCGTCCTGTAGTCGAACAGGCTCATGAGATACAGGGACTGGTGAAGGAATTGGAGCTGTACGGCTGTCCTCTCCCTGACAGGTTCGTGGCAGGGTGCATTATTGCTAAGCTGCCACCTTCCTGGACTGATTTTGCTACTACCTTGAAACACAAGAGGCAGCAGTTTAGCATTGCTGAACTTGTTGGCACTCTTGATGTTGAGGACAAGGCAAGAGCAAAGGATGTTAAGGGAAAGAGCAAGGGCGGGAATGGTGAGGTGACTACTAGTGCACATGTGGTGCAAAAGTTTCGTCCTAAGCCACAAAAGAAGAAGCCCCAGCAGGAGCTTAAGCAGAAACCCACTACCTTCTTCAAGAAAGGTAATAATAAGAAGATGGGATTAGACAAGGCAAAGATGAACTGCTTCACTTATGGGAACACTGGGCACTTCTCTAGAGAGTGTCCTGAGGCTAAGTGGAAGCCTCCACCAAAAGCGAAGACAGTCAACACCATTGAGACTGATGCAGACGCTGCTAGATACGGTAATTTATCTGCATTTACAGTTTGTTCCTCACCTGATTGGTGGGTTGATACAGGTGCAAATATACATGTGTGTGCTGATAAGTCCTTGTTTTCTTTTTACCAGGTCGGGAGGAGTGGAGCCTTGCTGATGGGGAATGGCGCGCGTGCTGGTGTTTATGGTGTTGGTACGGTGGATCTGAAGCTTACTTCGGGGAAGACCGTGCAACTCAAGAACATGCATCATGTCCCCTCAATAAGGAAAAATCTTATTAGTGGCTCTCTGCTATGTCGAGACGGTTTTAAACTTGTGTTTGAGTCGAATAAATGTGTTATGTCAAAGTATGGAACCTTTGTTGGAAAAGGCTATGAGAGCGGAGGCTTGTTCCGCTTGTCTTTGGTTGATACTTTACCTCTTGCAGTGAATAATGTCGTTAATAACGTTAATGTTGAGATGAATGTTTGGCATTCTCAATTATGTCATGTTAATCTTGGTTGCATGTCCCGCTTAGCTGGTTTGAATTTAATTCCTAAATTTGACGTTGCCAAAAGCTCCAAATGTCATACATGCGTTGAGGCAAAACAACCTCGCAAGCCTCACAAGGCAGTTGCGGCGAGAGAGTTGGCACCACTTGAACTCATCCATTTTGATATTTGTGAAATGAACGGAATTTTGACAAAAGGTGGTAAGAGATACTTCATAACGTTCATAGATGATTGCACTCGATATTGCTATGTGTACCTAATTAAAACAAAAGATGAGGCATTACATTATTTTAAAACCTTTAAAGCTGAGGCTGAGAATCAACTTGAAAAGCATATCAAACGGTTGCGGTCCGATCGCGGGGGAGAATATTTCTCTAATGAATTTTCTGAGTTTTGCGCGGTGCACGGTATAATTCATGAGAGGACACCTCCATACTCACCACAATCCAATGGGATTGCTGAAAGAAAGAACCGCACTCTAACTGACTTGGTGAATGCCATGTTGGAGACAGCTGGTTTATCTAAGGAATGGTGGGGTGAGGCAATTTTAACTGCGAATCATGTCCTAAATAGAGTGCCCACAAAGAACAAAGAAATCACTCCATTTGAGGAATGGGAGAAAAAGAGATTAAATATTTCTTATCTTCGCGTTTGGGGTTGTTTGGCCAAAGTGAACATGCCAATAAACAAAAAGCGAAAGCTTGGACCAAAAACTATAGATTGTGTTTTCCTAGGCTATGCCATTCATAGTGTGGGCTATCGTTTTTTAATAATAAATTCTAGTGCTCCTGATATGGCTGTTGGAACGGTCATGGAGTCTAGAGGTGCCACATTCTTTGAGAATGAATTTCCAATGAAAATAGGTGCATCTAGCATGTCTAGTCATGATCCTATTCCTGAACTTCATGAATCAAATATACACGCTGATGATAACACCCATGAGCTTGAGCAAAATCTTGAGGAGGATGATAATACTGTCACTCGAAGGAGTAAGAGGCAAAGAGTTGCAAAATCCTTTGGAGAAGACTTTATTATATATCTCGTGGATGACACTCCCACAACCGTTTTTGAGGCATACTCTTCTCCTGATTCTGACATGTGGAAGGAGGCAGTGCAAAGTGAGATGGACTCCATTATGTCCAATGGGACGTGGGAAGTGGTTGACCGTCCATTTGGTTGCAAACCTGTGGGCTGTAAATGGGTGTTTAAAAAGAAGCTGAGGCCTGATGGTACAATTGAGAAGTACAAAGCTAGGCATGTTGCTAAGGGTTATACACAGAAGGAAGGTGAAGATTACTTTGATACTTACTCACCTGTTGCTCGATTGACGACCATTCGTGTGTTGCTATCCCTGGCTGCCTCACATGGTTTTTTCATTCATCAGATGGATGTTAAGACAGCCTTCCTAAATGGAGAGCTTGAGGAAGAGATCTACATGGATCAGCCTGATGGGTTTATTGCAAATGGTCAAGAGGGTAAAGATTGTAAGTTATTGAAGTCCCTATATGGCCTAAAGCAAGCCCCCAAGTAGTGGCATGAGAAGTTTGATAAAACTTTAACATCAGCCGGCTTTGTTGTGAATGAAGCTGATAAATGTGTATATTATCGGTTTGGTGGTGGTGATGGTGTGATACTATGCCTATATGTGGATGATATATTAATATTTGGCAACAATCTAAATGTGATTAAAGAAGTAAAAGATTTTTTGTCGAGTAACTTTGAAATGAAAGACTTGGGAGAGGCTGATGTTATTCTCAACATTAAGCTTTCAAGGGAGGAAGGAAATGGTGGGGTAACTCTTATGCAGTCTCACTATGTGGAAAAGGTCTTAAACCGATTTGGGTACAGTGAGTGTACACCTGCTCCTACTCCGTACGATCCAAGTATTCATTTGAGGAAGAATCACAGAATTGCAAGAGACCAATTGAGATATTCACAGATAATTGGTTCTCTTATGTACCTAGCTAGCGCAACTAGGCCTGATATCTCATTCGCTGTAAGCAAACTGAGCCGGTTTGTGTCAAATCCAGGCGATACTCACTAGAATGCTCTTGAGAGAGTGCTGCGCTATTTGAAAGGGACAATGAGTTACAGCATTCACTTTTTGGGGTATCCGAGGGTACTAGAGGGTTATTGTGATGCTAATTGGATTTCTGATGTGGATCAGCTGTATGCCACGAGTGGATACGTGTTTCTACTTGGAGGTGGTGCTGTTTCTTGGAAGTCTTGCAAGCAGACTATCTTAACGAAGTCTACAATGGAAGCAGAACTGACCGCATTGGATACCGCTAGTGCTGAGGCAGAGTGGCTCCGTGATCTCCTGATGGATTTGTCGATTGTTGAGAAACCAATCCCGGCAATTTCCATGAACTGTGATAATCAAACTGTGATCACTAAGGTAAACAGTTCTAAGGATAACATGAAGTCCACAAAGCATGTGAAGAGACGTTTGAAGACTGTTAGAAAACTGAGAAACTCCGGAGTAATTGCATTGGACTATGTCCATACATCAAATAATCTGGCAGATCAATTCACTAAGGGTCTATCACGCAATGTGATAGAAGGTGCGTCGAGGGAACTGGGTTTGAGACCCACATAGAGCCATCAACAGTGGTAACCTATCCTATGTGATCGGAGATCCCGTGAATTAGGATGGCGAAACAAGCTATTGATTGACTGAGGGAGAGACCCCTTAGATTATAGCTCAGTTCGTTGGAGATGCACCGTCTCTCCAATACTGTTAGGCAGGATGATTAAGTTCTTAATGTGATCCGAGCGGCTTAGTATAGCGGGGATGTTGTCCTACAGAACATCCTATAAGGAACACACCTATATGAGCTTGATTGCTAGTCACAATCTATGAGATGTGGGTAATCTCTAGATGCTCATGAAAAGGCCTCGAAGTGTGACTTATATGCTTCAAAACAGAGGGAAGGCACTTGGCAGCCTAGTATCAGTTAAGAGGCTATGTGAAACTCATCTCACACAAAACTGTCAATTCAAGGTTTTGTCCATTGTTCAGTTGTGGATGAGTGTAGCTAGCTTTCTAGATGGATGTTCAACTTAACAGTCTTCATCGAAACACTGGTATATAAAAGGAATGTGGTTCTGAGAACTTCAAACTGCGTACCCTAGAGTTTGGTGGGGATTGTTAGATATTATGGGCTTGGCCCATTTATTTAATATCTCTATTAAACTCTATGGTCCGTACATGTACATTAATGGTTTTTATACCATATGGGAATTTAATCGAGAGACGACTCTACTTAAATACCTGATCACTGATCGATCTATCTGAGAAGTAAAAGCGAATCACCTGGATGCCACACGCGCACGCGCACGTCGTCGCCGCCGCCGCCCGGCCCGAGCCCGTGCCCGTGGGCGTGGGCGTGGGCGTGGGCGTGGGCGTGGCGTGGCGTGGCGAGGCGAGGCGAGGCGAGGCAGGCAGGCAGGCGGGCGGGCGGCGGCGAGCGAGCGGACGGGCAGGCGAGGCCTTTATTTTTGAAACTCCTCCGTTTCCTGTAACGAATTGAAGGGAGGAGTTTCTGTTAACTCCCTTGACTTCTGGCTCTCCGTCTTCGTCTCTCCCACCGCAGAAGGGAGGTGTGACCCCTCGGTGCCGTTGGCTTCTCGTCTTCTGGCCTCTGCCTATAAAACAAATCCTTCCCTCTCGGTTAAGTTCTCTTGGCGAAGTACACCACTTTCCAGCAGCGCAAGTTCTTCTCGTTCCACCTCCGGCGAGCACCAGAGATGGAAGAGTAGGCCTCCGGAACGCGTCTCCGTCGTGGGCTTCACCTGCTCGGGTGAAGACGGGCGATTACGTTTTTGGGGAGTGTCGGTGGTGGCACGACTACTCGCTGGTGAACCTGTAGCAGTGCTTCTTCATGGCGTCCTTTTCTGCACTGCATCGAGCGGAACGACTACAACAACAAAGCACCATCATGGCTTTTCCTGGTGCGAGCGGCTCCGCCGCAGGGTATAATCTCCTTCACCCTCTTCTGAGTTTCATCATCAATATCATGATGTTCCTAGGCAATACTGCTTTCATATTCAGCATGATCTGTTTGGTTGATCTAAATGATTATGCTAGTACTGGTTTTCTGGTTCCTTTTATTTTTGTGATCATCATGATCTTAATATTTGAGAATACATCTTTTATATTTATAATCATGTCTGTGATGCTTCAGCTATGTAAAACAATGTTTCACATATGTTTCGGCTCTATAATTTGTCTTATCAGCATGTTAACATTTGTCATGAATTGTCTCTGTCTTTCTATTCATGACTTCACTCTCATTTTTATTACGTTATTTTTATGGATTAAAATAAATATGAAAATGCCTTATTATTCAACAATTTTTATGCGAGATGACATGCTAGAAACTTGGAAACATGGTCATATTTCTTCTCACAATTATTTCAGTTCCCTTTGTCTTCGCAACCCCGTTCTCCTTTATGTTATGCAGGATCTGTTTCAAGCACAATCGACACCGAGGACGGCTTTTCGTCAAGAAGGGGAGGATGATGAGGACATGACACCCATGCATATGACCATGTTTGGCGCATGGTATGGAGGGGTAGAAGGCCAGCAATGGTGTCCAAGTCAAGAAGAAGGTCCGAGGCTAATTCGGTTCGAATCCCCGAGGTGGAGGCCCAAAGCAACTCAAGTTTGAGTCTGCCTCGGCCTCCAGGACCAGTCTGCCTTAAACTGGTCACCCAGGACGCATCCGGACTCCGTTTTCGACGAACTACATATGGTTGGAAAGCTAATTTGATAAGGAAGTCAATACAAGTGGTCTCACATCAAAAGACCTTCGGAGTCAACAGAAATTGTTGAAATAAGTCAGCGTTCAGAATCTGCCTGGGTGCTGCGACACCGTCTTTTGGTCCATTGGACCGTGTATCATGTTTGGGCCCATTAGGGGGCGCATCTAGGGGGTGACACCCAAGACTCTATAAATAGCAGCTGTCGCTCTCCTTAGGGTTTGGGTTTTGTTTAGTTCTTGATTTCCTTGTGAAACAGACATTGTTTTGCTGCAATTGTGTCGCCAAGGCTGCTTGCTATGAACCAGGGCCCCAGTTCTTGATCTTGTTCGCCTGTGGCGATTAGTCCGTTCGAATAAAGACATGAACTCTTTCTTATTATCATAAGACTCATATTTATTTGCAATTTTATATTGCGATCATCCTGTTCTTACTTGTGTTCTTGGTTCGCTTGCAGGAAAGCCTTCTCGGCGAGGTCAATCACATTTGCGTGGTTGATAACCAATAGAACAGTGGTGTAATGGTTGCGGGGGTCCGAATCAGTCTTGGTTCGAAGCCTAGATCGTGAACGTCGAGTCTCCACCAGTCAACGCTATCATACCTTTCAGAAGATCGGGCCTAGTCTACATTACTAATTGCATGAGACAGTGACAATAATACTGATTTTTGTCAGGAATGGATGGTCATCTTTTAATAGACTTGATGTTTAGTAGCCGCTATCGTTTTTTGCGTGTCTCCTTAAAAGCAAACTGTTTTCAGTCCGAGTCTTTGTTTTTTAATAGATGGTTGTGTGTAACAATAAAATTCATTTCTTCTAAAAAACAATCCAATTGTCAAGAACACTTGAACTTCCATCCAGCAAAATCAACTTAGTTTTCATCCCGCAGCGATAAAATTGTATTTCCGGTAAAAGTTTCACGTAAGCAAAATATTGGTAGAGATAGGTACTGGGTTGGAAATTATTGCCAATTCTGACCAAGTACTAGAACCATTTCACCTCTGCAACAGCTCAGATGAAACACGTTTCTGAGGGAACTGATGCTGTGAAAAGCGCTCTTCAGCAGTTTTCTTTGTCCGTTGGACAAACTGTTTTTATTCCATCAAACCAGACAGTTACTGAAATGAGCAGTAGGAGAGCAGTAGGAAAAGAGCCTACTACTCAGGCCCGGCCCAGGGGCGGGGCGGGAGGGACGGCCGTCCCAGGTCCATTCCACCGATGGGCCCCCACCCATACATATACGTATACACTAGTAATAATACGTATATGCTACACCAGCACTAGATCTCGTGATCACGGCGCCAGGAGTCACGCACGCCACTCGCGACCTTCCGCCTTTGGCCTTTCCTGTGCGTGTGGCGGCGTTCTAGTGTTCCACTTTCCAGAATTCCAGAAGAGCAGCATAGCGGCGGCAAATCAAAATCGCAGGGCCCTAATCTCACCTCACCTCTCACGTGGACGTCAGGACGTGATCCCTCATCTCTGATTCGGTGATTCCCTGAACCTGAATCACCGTTCGGAAATCTGCTTATCGGCAGTTCTAGAAGAGCCGCAGAGGAGAGGATCGAAGGCATGCGCCAGGCGGCAGCAACCAGCAAGGTAGGAATCTAAAACTTATTTACTAATTGTTTCTCGCATGATCTCTACTTTGTAAAATTGTAGTTACTAATTGTTTATCTTAATTTTAAGTACCATGTCATCATGAAAGTATCCTTCTAGCAACCACAAAACAAAGAAAAAACGAATAGATAATTTGGTAGAATCATAGAGAAGGGCTCTTCGTAAATTTCTTTCTTAAGAGTTATACAAGCACTTCGAGAGATCTAGATGCATTGCCGATAGTTGCTGTGGAGGAAACAGCTAATGCTAATCCAAAAGATTAGAACCATATGGAAGACAATGTTCACATCGACATGGATGAACACAATGTGAGTGATCATGAGAACGTACTTAATTCAAGTGAAATAGAACCTACAAATTATTTTATATGAATATTGCTTTTGCATTTAGTTAACTGTTTATTAATAACATTTTGTATATATGTGTGTATACTACCAATGGGTAGTACTAGTAGTATTATCATGTTTATATAAAAAAGGTCTAAAATTTTAGCTTCCTTCCAGATCTAAAAATACTTAGGACCAGCCCTGCTACTACTAGTCCATGTGTAAAAGCCATATGATCCGTCCATACATAAACTTATAATACACACATTCCAGAATATGTCGCGGGGAGGATATAACCATCACAATTCGAGCGATCCCAAAACCTCTTTATGCGCTCGGATCGACTCGACTGAACCAAAAATTCACAGCCATCGCGACTAGAAACGGACCGAAAACCCACTGCTCAAGCTTTCAGGTGCGCTCTAGAATCCGAACAAGAATCAGGTGTTGGTGAGACCAAATTCCACCAAAAAAAACCCGCAAACACAAACCAACCTTACGCGAGCAAGTGGGATGCTTGAATCGACCCCATTCTGATGAAACTCTGCTGCAACCAAACAGAATCGACATCGGCCCCAAACCCCCCAAATCTATCTAACAACCACTCGATCAGTGCAGACTGCCTAGCCATCCGAACCCACTCGTCGGTATTTCGAGTTACCAACTAGTAAATTTCTAGTATTACGTGTCTGGATCGGATGGCGTGCTTAGAGAACACGAGGTTTATACTGGTTCGGGCAGAAAGTCCCTACATCCAGTTCGTCGCTGCTGCTCGTGTTACTAGCACTAAAAGTTTATAGTAGGGGTTACAAACGAGCGAGAGAGGGACATGTCACAAGTCTATGATGTGTGTGTGCTCCTAAGGCGTGTCAAGGTGTGTGTTTTGATGTCTACAGCCATGTAGAGTGGTGAACCTCCCTCCTCCTAGGATAACCTGCTTCCTCTTTTATAGACGAAGGAGAAGAGCAAGTTACACACAGAGAGAGGGAGAAGAGCCAAGGAGAGGAAGGCTTCTAGGACCGTCGGGCCTTTCTTTTCCTTCATGTGGGTCCCGCCGACACTGTAGATGGTGATAGAGATGGCTACACATCGGGCGCCTGTTTGTCGTTGATGCCACGCCCCGGCGTTGTCAGCGGGTCGTGACGTCCCATTCCATCCCGGCGAGCGACGCGGTGAACCAGAGTGCTAGTCAGTGGCCGTATAGGGAGTAAGCAGCATAGTGCCCACGCGTCCATCACTGTTGGTGATGTGAGTTCCCTGGAATGACATGTCGCAGGCATGGGTCATGTTGAGATGTGCCCGCTCCCTGCACGATGCCAGAAGTTTGACCTTAGGTTGTACTTTCTGGCCCATAGTGGTTGGCAACGGTACGGGCTTTCATTAGGAGCCGCGTCAGAGGGGTTGGACGAGACGGAGCCCTAGACCTAGAGGCCGGGCGAGACGAAGCCCCCGACCTAGAGGTCGAGCGAGGCGGGGGCCCCGACCCGGAGGTCAGGCGAGGTGGAGCCTGCTCCCAAGAGGTTGGGCGAGGTGGAGCCCACACACCTAGGGGTCAGTTGGAGCTGTAGTCGCGCTCTTGACTACTCTGATGAGTCAATGTTGATGACCATTAGCTCCTCTTCTTCGGGTACCCTAGTATTGGTCCCCGATAGTAGCCCCCCGAGCATGCGGAGAAATAGAATACTCCCTCAAAGTCTTTTCCAAACGGGAGGACTCTGAGGGCCCTAGCCTTCTTTTGTCGCCCACGGTGTGTGCTGGGGATGACGATTCCCTTTTGTCATGTATTTTCAACATTCCAAAAACGTAAATTTCAGGGCCATTTTCATCTGTTGCTTTGCGAGCATGCTAAAGCCTATGCCGTTTGAGGGGCACTCATCTACAAGAGGTGGCGTGAGAAAGCCCTTCTATGGGTTGTCGCCATGTGCTATGGTCATGTGCTCAATGAGAGCCTGCTACTGTGAGATTCCGATGAGGATGAGCAGGCTTGGGGACATGGCTTGAGACCATGTGCAAGGCTGCACTGTTGAGCATCATCAATGATTCTCTGGTTGATGCCTACATACCACTCCCGACTGGCAGAGCTGTGTGGGAAGCCCTTGAGGCCCGGTACGGTCTTTCCGATGCCGGTTCTGAGCTGTACATCATGGAGCAGTTCCATGACTACAAGATGGTTGATAACCGTCCTGTAGTCGAACAGGGCTCATGAGATACAGGACTGGGTGAAGGGAATTGGAGCTGTACGCTGTCCTCTCCCTGACAGGTTCGTGGCAGGGGTGCATTATTGCTAAGCTGCCACCTTCCTGGACTGATTTTGCTACTACCTTGAAACACAAGAGGCAGCAGTTTAGCATTGCTGAACTTGTTGGCACTCTTGATGTTGAGGACAAGGCAAGAGCAAAGGATGTTAAGGGAAAGAGCAAGGGCGGGAATGGTGAGGTGACTACTAGTGCACATGTGGTGCAAAAGTTTCGTCCTAAGCCACAAAAGAAGAAGCCCCAGCAGGAGCTTAAGCAGAAACCCACTACCTTCTCAAGAAAGGTAATAATAAGAAGATGGGATTAGACAAGGCAAAGATGAACTGCTTCACTTATGGGAACACTGGGCACTTCTCTAGAGAGTGTCCTGAGGCTAAGTGGAAGCCTCCACCAAAAGCGAAGACAGTCAACACCATTGAGACTGATGCAGACGCTGCTAGATACGGTAATTTATCTGCATTTACAGTTTGTTCCTCACCTGATTGGTGGGTTGATACAGGTGCAAATATACATGTGTGTGCTGATAAGTCCTTGTTTTCTTTTTACCAGGTCGGGAGGAGTGGAGCCTTGCTGATGGGGAATGGCGCGCGTGCTGGTGTTCTATGGTGTTGGTACGGTGGATCTGAAGCTTACTTCGGGGAAGACCGTGCAACTCAAGAACATGCATCATGTCCCCTCAATAAGGAAAAATCTTATTAGTGGCTCTCTGCTATGTCGAGACGGTTTTAAACTTGTGTTTGAGTCGAATAAATGTGTTATGTCAAAGTATGGAACCTTGTTGGAAAAGGCTATGAGAGCGGAGGCTTGTTCCGCTTGTCTTTGGTTGATACTTTACCTCTTGCAGTGAATAATGTCGTTAATAACGTTAATGTTGAGATGAATGTTTGGCATTCTCAATTATGTCATGTTAATCTTGGTTGCATGTCCCGCTTAGCTGGTTTGAATTTAATTCCTAAATTTGACGTTGCCAAAAGCTCCAAATGTCATACATGCGTTGAGGCAAAACAACCTCGCAAGCCTCACAAGGCAAGTTGCGGCGAGAGAGTTGGCACCACTTGAACTCATCCATTTTGATATTTGTGAAATGAACGGAATTTTGACAAAAGGTGGTAAGAGATACTTCATAACGTTCATAGATGATTGCACTCGATATTGCTATGTGTACCTAATTAAAACAAAAGATGAGGCATTACATTATTTTAAAACCTTTAAAGCTGAGGCTGAGAATCAACTTGAAAAGCATATCAAACGGGTTGCGGTCCGATCGCGGGGGAGAATATTTCTCTAATGAATTTTCTGAGTTTTGCGCGGTGGCACGGTATAATTCATGAGAGGACACCTCCATACTCACCACAATCCAATGGGATTGCTGAAAGAAAGAACCGCACTCTAACTGACTTGGTGAATGCCATGTTGGAGACAGCTGGTTTATCTAAGGAATGGTGGGGTGAGGCAATTTTAACTGCGAATCATGTCCTAAATAGAGTGCCCACAAAGAACAAAGAAATCACTCCATTTGAGGAATGGGAGAAAAAGAGATTAAATATTTCTTATCTTCGCGTTTGGGGTTGTTTGGCCAAAGTGAACATGCCAATAAACAAAAGCGAAAGCTTGGACCAAAAACTATAGATTGTGTTTTCCTAGGCTATGCCATTCATAGTGTGGGCTATCGTTTTTTAATAATAAATTCTAGTGCTCCTGATATGGCTGTTGGAACGGTCATGGAGTCTAGAGGTGCCACATTCTTTGAGAATGAATTTCCAATGAAAAATAGGTGCATCTAGCATGTCTAGTCATGATCCTATTCCTGAACTTCATGAATCAAATATACACGCTGATGATAACACCCATGAGCTTGAGCAAAATCTTGAGGAGGATGATAATACTGTCACTCGAAGGAGTAAGAGGCAAAGAGTTGCAAAATCCTTTGGAGAAGACTTTATTATATATCTCGTGGATGACACTCCCACAACCGTTTTTGAGGCATACTCTTCTCCTGATTCTGACATGTGGAAGGAGGCAGTGCAAAGTGAGATGGACTCCATTATGTCCAATGGGACGTGGGAAGTGGTTGACCGTCCATTTGGTTGCAAACCTGTGGGCTGTAAATGGGTGTTTAAAAAGAAGCTGAGGCCTGATGGTACAATTGAGAAGTACAAAGCTAGGCATGTTGCTAAGGGTTATACACAGAAGGAAGGTGAAGATTACTTTGATACTTACTCACCTGTTGCTCGATTGACGACCATTCGTGTGTTGCTATCCCTGGCTGCCTCACATGGTTTTTTTCATTCATCAGATGGATGTTAAGACAGCCTTCCTAAATGGAGAGCTTGAGGAAGAGATCTACATGGATCAGCCTGATGGGTTTATTGCAAATGGTCAAGAGGGTAAAGATTGTAAGTTATTGAAGTCCCTATATGGCCTAAAGCAAGCCCCCAAGTAGTGGCATGAGAAGTTTGATAAAACTTTAACATCAGCCGGCTTTGTTGTGAATGAAGCTGATAAATGTGTATATTATCGGTTTGGTGGTGGTGATGGTGTGATACTATGCCTATATGTGGATGATATATTAATATTTGGCAAACAATCTAAATGTGATTAAAGAAGTAAAAGATTTTTTGTCGAGTAACTTTGAAATGAAAGACTTGGGAGAGGCTGATGTTATTCTCAACATTAAGCTTTCAAGGGAGGAAGGAAATGGTGGGGTAACTCTTATGCAGTCTCACTATGTGGAAAAGGTCTAAACCGATTTGGGTACAGTGAGTGTACACCTGCTCCTACTCCGTACGATCCAAGTATTCATTTGAGGAAGAATCACAGAATTGCAAGAGACCAATTGAGATATTCACAGATAATTGGTTCTCTTATGTACCTAGCTAGCGCAACTAGGCCTGATATCTCATTCGCTGTAAGCAAACTGAGCCGGTTTGTGTCAAATCCAGGCGATACTCACTAGAATGCTCTTGAGAGAGTGCTGCGCTATTTGAAAGGGACAATGAGTTACAGCATTCACTTTTTGGGGTATCCGAGGGTACTAGAGGGTTATTGTGATGCTAATTGGATTTCTGATGTGGATCAGCTGTATGCCACGAGTGGATACGTGTTTCTACTTGGAGGTGGTGCTGTTTCTTGGAAGTCTTGCAAGCAGACTATCTTAACGAAGTCTACAATGGAAGCAGAACTGACCGCATTGGATACCGCTAGTGCTGAGGCAGAGTGGCTCCGTGATCTCCTGATGGATTTGTCGATTGTTGAGAAACCAATCCCGGCAATTTCCATGAACTGTGATAATCAAACTGTGATCACTAAGGTAAACAGTTCTAAGGATAACATGAAGTCCACAAAGCATGTGAAGAGACGTTTGAAGACTGTTAGAAAACTGAGAAACTCCGGAGTAATTGCATTGGACTATGTCCATACATCAAATAATCTGGCAGATCAATTCACTAAGGGTCTATCACGCAATGTGATAGAAGGTGCGTCGAGGGAACTGGGTTTGAGACCCACATAGAGCCATCAACAGTGGTAACCTATCCTATGTGATCGGAGATCCCGTGAATTAGGATGGCGAAACAAGCTATTGATTGACTGAGGGAGAGACCCCTTAGATTATAGCTCAGTTCGTTGGAGATGCACCGTCTCTCCAATACTGTTAGGCAGGATGATTAAGTTCTTAATGTGATCCGAGCGGCTTAGTATAGCGGGGATGTTGTCCTACAGAACATCCTATAAGGAACACACCTATATGAGCTTGATTGCTAGTCACAATCTATGAGATGTGGGTAATCTCTAGATGCTCATGAAAAGGCCTCGAAGTGTGACTTATATGCTTCAAAACAGAGGGAAGGCACTTGGCAGCCTAGTATCAGTTAAGAGGCTATGTGAAACTCATCTCACACAAAACTGTCAATTCAAGGTTTTGTCCATTGTTCAGTTGTGGATGAGTGTAGCTAGCTTTCTAGATGGATGTTCAACTTAACAGTCTTCATCGAAACACTGGTATATAAAAGGAATGTGGTTCTGAGAACTTCAAACTGCGTACCCTAGAGTTTGGTGGGGATTGTTAGATATTATGGGCTTGGCCCATTTATTTAATATCTCTATTAAACTCTATGGTCCGTACATGTACATTAATGGTTTTTATACCATATGGGAATTTAATCGAGAGACGACTCTACTTAAATACCTGATCACTGATCGATCTATCTGAGAAGTAAAAGCGAATCACCTGGATGCCACACGCGCACGCGCACGTCGTCGCCGCCGCCGCCCGGCCCGAGCCCGTGCCCGTGGGCGTGGGCGTGGGCGTGGGCGTGGGCGTGGCGTGGCGTGGCGAGGCGAGGCGAGGCGAGGCAGGCAGGCAGGCGGGCGGGCGGCGGCGAGCGAGCGGACGGGCAGGCGAGGCCTTTATTTTTGAAACTCCTCCGTTTCCTGTAACGAATTGAAGGGAGGAGTTTCTGTTAACTCCCTTGACTTCTGGCTCTCCGTCTTCGTCTCTCCCACCGCAGAAGGGAGGTGTGACCCCTCGGTGCCGTTGGCTTCTCGTCTTCTGGCCTCTGCCTATAAAACAAATCCTTCCCTCTCGGTTAAGTTCTCTTGGCGAAGTACACCACTTTCCAGCAGCGCAAGTTCTTCTCGTTCCACCTCCGGCGAGCACCAGAGATGGAAGAGTAGGCCTCCGGAACGCGTCTCCGTCGTGGGCTTCACCTGCTCGGGTGAAGACGGGCGATTACGTTTTTGGGGAGTGTCGGTGGTGGCACGACTACTCGCTGGTGAACCTGTAGCAGTGCTTCTTCATGGCGTCCTTTTCTGCACTGCATCGAGCGGAACGACTACAACAACAAAGCACCATCATGGCTTTTCCTGGTGCGAGCGGCTCCGCCGCAGGGTATAATCTCCTTCACCCTCTTCTGAGTTTCATCATCAATATCATGATGTTCCTAGGCAATACTGCTTTCATATTCAGCATGATCTGTTTGGTTGATCTAAATGATTATGCTAGTACTGGTTTTCTGGTTCCTTTTATTTTTGTGATCATCATGATCTTAATATTTGAGAATACATCTTTTATATTTATAATCATGTCTGTGATGCTTCAGCTATGTAAAACAATGTTTCACATATGTTTCGGCTCTATAATTTGTCTTATCAGCATGTTAACATTTGTCATGAATTGTCTCTGTCTTTCTATTCATGACTTCACTCTCATTTTTATTACGTTATTTTTATGGATTAAAATAAATATGAAAATGCCTTATTATTCAACAATTTTTATGCGAGATGACATGCTAGAAACTTGGAAACATGGTCATATTTCTTCTCACAATTATTTCAGTTCCCTTTGTCTTCGCAACCCCGTTCTCCTTTATGTTATGCAGGATCTGTTTCAAGCACAATCGACACCGAGGACGGCTTTTCGTCAAGAAGGGGAGGATGATGAGGACATGACACCCATGCATATGACCATGTTTGGCGCATGGTATGGAGGGGTAGAAGGCCAGCAATGGTGTCCAAGTCAAGAAGAAGGTCCGAGGCTAATTCGGTTCGAATCCCCGAGGTGGAGGCCCAAAGCAACTCAAGTTTGAGTCTGCCTCGGCCTCCAGGACCAGTCTGCCTTAAACTGGTCACCCAGGACGCATCCGGACTCCGTTTTCGACGAACTACATATGGTTGGAAAGCTAATTTGATAAGGAAGTCAATACAAGTGGTCTCACATCAAAAGACCTTCGGAGTCAACAGAAATTGTTGAAATAAGTCAGCGTTCAGAATCTGCCTGGGTGCTGCGACACCGTCTTTTGGTCCATTGGACCGTGTATCATGTTTGGGCCCATTAGGGGGCGCATCTAGGGGGTGACACCCAAGACTCTATAAATAGCAGCTGTCGCTCTCCTTAGGGTTTGGGTTTTGTTTAGTTCTTGATTTCCTTGTGAAACAGACATTGTTTTGCTGCAATTGTGTCGCCAAGGCTGCTTGCTATGAACCAGGGCCCCAGTTCTTGATCTTGTTCGCCTGTGGCGATTAGTCCGTTCGAATAAAGACATGAACTCTTTCTTATTATCATAAGACTCATATTTATTTGCAATTTTATATTGCGATCATCCTGTTCTTACTTGTGTTCTTGGTTCGCTTGCAGGAAAGCCTTCTCGGCGAGGTCAATCACATTTGCGTGGTTGATAACCAATAGAACAGTGGTGTAATGGTTGCGGGGGTCCGAATCAGTCTTGGTTCGAAGCCTAGATCGTGAACGTCGAGTCTCCACCAGTCAACGCTATCATACCTTTCAGAAGATCGGGCCTAGTCTACATTACTAATTGCATGAGACAGTGACAATAATACTGATTTTTGTCAGGAATGGATGGTCATCTTTTAATAGACTTGATGTTTAGTAGCCGCTATCGTTTTTTGCGTGTCTCCTTAAAAGCAAACTGTTTTCAGTCCGAGTCTTTGTTTTTTAATAGATGGTTGTGTGTAACAATAAAATTCATTTCTTCTAAAAAACAATCCAATTGTCAAGAACACTTGAACTTCCATCCAGCAAAATCAACTTAGTTTTCATCCCGCAGCGATAAAATTGTATTTCCGGTAAAAGTTTCACGTAAGCAAAATATTGGTAGAGATAGGTACTGGGTTGGAAATTATTGCCAATTCTGACCAAGTACTAGAACCATTTCACCTCTGCAACAGCTCAGATGAAACACGTTTCTGAGGGAACTGATGCTGTGAAAAGCGCTCTTCAGCAGTTTTCTTTGTCCGTTGGACAAACTGTTTTTATTCCATCAAACCAGACAGTTACTGAAATGAGCAGTAGGAGAGCAGTAGGAAAAGAGCCTACTACTCAGGCCCGGCCCAGGGGCGGGGCGGGAGGGACGGCCGTCCCAGGTCCATTCCACCGATGGGCCCCCACCCATACATATACGTATACACTAGTAATAATACGTATATGCTACACCAGCACTAGATCTCGTGATCACGGCGCCAGGAGTCACGCACGCCACTCGCGACCTTCCGCCTTTGGCCTTTCCTGTGCGTGTGGCGGCGTTCTAGTGTTCCACTTTCCAGAATTCCAGAAGAGCAGCATAGCGGCGGCAAATCAAAATCGCAGGGCCCTAATCTCACCTCACCTCTCACGTGGACGTCAGGACGTGATCCCTCATCTCTGATTCGGTGATTCCCTGAACCTGAATCACCGTTCGGAAATCTGCTTATCGGCAGTTCTAGAAGAGCCGCAGAGGAGAGGATCGAAGGCATGCGCCAGGCGGCAGCAACCAGCAAGGTAGGAATCTAAAACTTATTTACTAATTGTTTCTCGCATGATCTCTACTTTGTAAAATTGTAGTTACTAATTGTTTATCTTAATTTTAAGTACCATGTCATCATGAAAGTATCCTTCTAGCAACCACAAAACAAAGAAAAAACGAATAGATAATTTGGTAGAATCATAGAGAAGGGCTCTTCGTAAATTTCTTTCTTAAGAGTTATACAAGCACTTCGAGAGATCTAGATGCATTGCCGATAGTTGCTGTGGAGGAAACAGCTAATGCTAATCCAAAAGATTAGAACCATATGGAAGACAATGTTCACATCGACATGGATGAACACAATGTGAGTGATCATGAGAACGTACTTAATTCAAGTGAAATAGAACCTACAAATTATTTTATATGAATATTGCTTTTGCATTTAGTTAACTGTTTATTAATAACATTTTGTATATATGTGTGTATACTACCAATGGGTAGTACTAGTAGTATTATCATGTTTATATAAAAAAGGTCTAAAATTTTAGCTTCCTTCCAGATCTAAAAATACTTAGGACCAGCCCTGCTACTACTAGTCCATGTGTAAAAGCCATATGATCCGTCCATACATAAACTTATAATACACACATTCCAGAATATGTCGCGGGGAGGATATAACCATCACAATTCGAGCGATCCCAAAACCTCTTTATGCGCTCGGATCGACTCGACTGAACCAAAAATTCACAGCCATCGCGACTAGAAACGGACCGAAAACCCACTGCTCAAGCTTTCAGGTGCGCTCTAGAATCCGAACAAGAATCAGGTGTTGGTGAGACCAAATTCCACCAAAAAAAACCCGCAAACACAAACCAACCTTACGCGAGCAAGTGGGATGCTTGAATCGACCCCATTCTGATGAAACTCTGCTGCAACCAAACAGAATCGACATCGGCCCCAAACCCCCCAAATCTATCTAACAACCACTCGATCAGTGCAGACTGCCTAGCCATCCGAACCCACTCGTCGGTATTTCGAGTTACCAACTAGTAAATTTCTAGTATTACGTGTCTGGATCGGATGGCGTGCTTAGAGAACACGAGGTTTATACTGGTTCGGGCAGAAAGTCCCTACATCCAGTTCGTCGCTGCTGCTCGTGTTACTAGCACTAAAAGTTTATAGTAGGGGTTACAAACGAGCGAGAGAGGGACATGTCACAAGTCTATGATGTGTGTGTGCTCCTAAGGCGTGTCAAGGTGTGTGTTTTGATGTCTACAGCCATGTAGAGTGGTGAACCTCCCTCCTCCTAGGATAACCTGCTTCCTCTTTTATAGACGAAGGAGAAGAGCAAGTTACACACAGAGAGAGGGAGAAGAGCCAAGGAGAGGAAGGCTTCTAGGACCGTCGGGCCTTTCTTTTCCTTCATGTGGGTCCCGCCGACACTGTAGATGGTGATAGAGATGGCTACACATCGGGCGCCTGTTTGTCGTTGATGCCACGCCCCGGCGTTGTCAGCGGGTCGTGACGTCCCATTCCATCCCGGCGAGCGACGCGGTGAACCAGAGTGCTAGTCAGTGGCCGTATAGGGAGTAAGCAGCATAGTGCCCACGCGTCCATCACTGTTGGTGATGTGAGTTCCCTGGAATGACATGTCGCAGGCATGGGTCATGTTGAGATGTGCCCGCTCCCTGCACGATGCCAGAAGTTTGACCTTAGGTTGTACTTTCTGGCCCATAGTGGTTGGCAACGGTACGGGCTTTCATTAGGAGCCGCGTCAGAGGGGTTGGACGAGACGGAGCCCTAGACCTAGAGGCCGGGCGAGACGAAGCCCCCGACCTAGAGGTCGAGCGAGGCGGGGGCCCCGACCCGGAGGTCAGGCGAGGTGGAGCCTGCTCCCAAGAGGTTGGGCGAGGTGGAGCCCACACACCTAGGGGTCAGTTGGAGCTGTAGTCGCGCTCTTGACTACTCTGATGAGTCAATGTTGATGACCATTAGCTCCTCTTCTTCGGGTACCCTAGTATTGGTCCCCGATAGTAGCCCCCCGAGCATGCGGAGAAATAGAATACTCCCTCAAAGTCTTTTCCAAACGGGAGGACTCTGAGGGCCCTAGCCTTCTTTTGTCGCCCACGGTGTGTGCTGGGGATGACGATTCCCTTTTGTCATGATCGGACCCCTCGGGGTATAACCGTGAGATTTGGTGGGTCGAAAAAGGTATTTCCTGATTCCGACCCCTATGGGGGTCTGTCATTCTGCAACCGCACGTTCGGTCTCCTTGCGAGTCCAACTTACCTCGAGCCCCCGCCCATAGCAGGGGTCCGGTCGAGGGTCTGCTCGTCTTTGTGATCATCTTCCCTCAATCTTTTTTCCAAAAAAAAACAGAGGGGCTGAGCCGTGCCATGATTTTCCTCTATGGACGAATCATGGTGCTCAGTGAGTTGTTAATGGGCTAGTCCGAGCGGGGCCCAGCATCCTATTCATGGGGGTCCGGCTTGGGTCAGCTGGTGATCGACTCTAGATTCTCAGCGGTCAATCCATATTGTTCTCGGGTCCGTTCGACCGGTCCCGAGGGCTCTCTGCCTTTCTTCAAGGAAAAACCATGGATCATATCCAACCGAGACTCAAACATGGGTTAGGATACCCACAACGCTCATGCGCCTGGGTACTAGCCGCTAGCGGACCCATCCCTTTCCACCCCTCACTCTAAAGGTGCCTAGAGCGATTGTCGAACCCGTCGGTGGTTCAACCTTCGAACTCCTAGGCCTAGGCGGGTCGTAGGAGCATTTTTAACTCCATATCCTTCTTACCTGTGATGGGTCATGGCCCGTTCAGGGAGGTGAAATGTCTGATAAGTTTTCTGAGGGGGCGACCATAGGTTGCGTGTGCACGCCCCACGACCAGACGTGGTAACAGGTCATGGTAGGCACAAAGATCTAGGTAGGTGGTTGGTTTCCTCACACCTGTTGCCCCTATGAAACCAAAGGATTAGCCCTCCATGTTTCATACGCATGCCTGCATCCTTACCTCCGCAGCCATGCCGCTGCCACAAACGCTTAGGTTTCCTGCCTCTGCATCTCCGCCACCGTTGAGCTTGCATCCATCCGCCCCCACCTCCAATGGATCCGTGGTGCCGTTCCGACATCACCTTCTAGTGTATGGAGGGCCTCGTCCATCGTGGTTGTCTCCATGCGCGGACCTTGGCCGAGGAGTGGTTGCTGCCTAGCAAAGAGGATTCATCATCACCGCCAGACGGCTACGTGGTGTTGTTCGCCCAGTTCCACGAGCGTGGGCTCGTGACCCCCGCCCATAAATTTCTCTAGGGGCTACTGCACTTCTACAAGATTGAGCTACAACATCTCAATCCCAATGAGATCCAGCACATGGTGGTGTTCGTCCTAGGGATTAGTCCCCGCTTCGACTTGTGGAGGTATTTTCTTCACCATCAACCTCCAAAAGAGGAGGGAGAAGGGCGGCAGAAAGGAGCTACACATGCCAATGGGGTACGCCGGTATCCAACTTTGGAACAATCGGGTAGGCGAGTACCCGTCCATATGGCTCTCGATGTCCAACAAGAGGCGACACTCATAGTGGTTCTACCTCAAGAATGACGCCATCACCCCTCTGCCAGAGTTCACCGAACGCCTTATCGAAGAGGCCCCGAAGTAGTGGAGGAAGTGGGGCATCCCGGAGAAGGACAAGAAGAAGATCCGAGACCACATTGTTGTTGTCCACATCCTGAAGGAGAATAGCCTAAAAGGGTTGGGCATCATCGGGGCTCACCACACTAGGAGGGTGGCGTTGTTGATGACGTGCATGCTCCCGCTATACGCGATGGCGCCCAAGGCATCGTTTGATGGAACGACGCTCATCAAGGGAATGCTCCCCATCTCTGAGATCATGCAACACATCTAGGAGGTGATGGAGCCTTTGCGGGATGACACGGGTGCCGCCCTCAACTCCATCTACCTGGTGTCGAGGCATCCTCCAATGCGGCCAGAGCCAGGCTATGTTGTCCTCATAAGTTTTTCTTTCTCTTGCCTTCTCTTCAATTGATTTCCTGACCCCATGAGACTAACTTTGAGAGGGGTAGGACTAGCTGAGGGATCTTATCCTCATGGATCACCCAGCACCGCTACTGAGGGATTCGGCCATGAGGGAGATGAATCATGCCGAGGGCGGCTAAGGAAGGCGAAGGAGAACAAGTAGAGGAAGAAACAGTAGAAGCTATAGGCACAGGAATGAGGAGAGGACACTAACAATGATGATGACAATGACGAGGTGATGGAGGAAGAAGAAACGATAGCCGATGATATCGAGTGGGACAACCTGGAGAACAAGGATGCGCTGATAGGCAACGGTTCATCTGTGTAGGCGTCGGGACCCTTCCTGTTCCATAGAGGGGAGCGTACGTCTAGGGAGCTAGCGAAGGTGGGCCGTTACGACGATGCCCCCCCAAGTGCCAACAGAGGCGGGCGGCTTGGCCGTCGTGCCCGAGGTGCCAGTGGAGGCGGGTGGCTCTGCCGTCATACCCTAAGAGCCAAGGGGAGTAGGGTGTTCTGCCAATGTGCCCCAAGAGCTACCAGGGGCTAGCCCTCTGCCCAGGAGCAGGGGATGGGCTCAAAATGCCCTTGTTCTAATAAGGTGGAGCAAGGGTTGGGGGGTTCGTCCCCTAAATGCATCTACCACCCGACGACGCTGAGTTGAGTTATCAATTCCTCTATTTTTTTAGGCCTTAGTCGGATTTCATTATGACTTATGTTTTTTATCCCTTGTAGCGTCAGCAGGTAGCGGAATCCTTTGGCGCTGGCACTAAAAAAGAGCATCGCCCTCCAATCAGGGTGGCGACCATCGGTTGGTGTCGCACCCATTTCAAACAGGAGCGGTGCTAGTGTGATCGCATCGCTGGCCAGTCAGGTGCAGCCCATGGTGGCGCCTGTGCCCTTAGTGGGATGGGAAGACGTGGGTGTCCAAGGGGCACCTTCGAAGGTCATGGAGTAGCCGATGATGGCTGTGATACCACTACCGACGGCAAAGTGGATGGGGCTACCGACCGTGCATGTGGCGCCGACCATGGCAGGCGCAACGCAGCCGGTTGTGACCCCTTCCATCATGGTGGGGACGTCATGGCCAGAGGGGTCGGTGGTGCTTGGGGGCAGCGGGGAGTCATCCCTAACCCTAACGTCGGTGGCCACTAGCTTGCCCACGCGGGGCAAGCCCCTGCTCCAGTGGATGGATCCACAGGATCCGGCATCAATTCTTTTTGTAATTGATGATGCCGCAGAGAGCATGGAGCGAGAGATCCTTGACATAGGGATCGCATTCATGCTTGAGGCCCTAGACCATGCCATGGGTGCATTGTGCGACGTTGTTGTTCCCTCCGACTGGGTATTGCTTGGTCCTACTTCTTGCCCTTTTCTTCATCTATATACTTTTTATATCTTGATCATTGTCTCCCTACAGTCCCTTATAGCTCATAACTAAGGGAAATCTTGGTTCCTTTGTCAACAGAAGGAAGCCTAGGATCGCCTTGTTAAGGAGGCGTGGCTACATGGAGAGGTGACAGCTTAGCTCGTTGCCGCCCAGTAGAGGATGGTTGAGCTGACTCCCCTCACCGAGGAGGCGGCCAATCTTCGGTCGTGAGTCACCGAGGCCTGTCTAGATGCTGACGAGGCCGAGAAGGTATTCAAGGCGTTATCAGTGAGGTCATGGAAGGATGACGAAGAAGCTGCTAGGGTCAAGAAGGAGCAGGATGAGTTGTTCTAGAAGGACACAGAACCCGCCAGTGGATGCTTGACCTTCTGGGCGAGGTTGAGAAGAAAAGGGATCTAAAGCTGGGGGCTGAAGAGAAGCTCATGGCCCTAGAGAAAAGGATGAGCCTGGATGCCAAGGTAGTCGCTCGGCTATGCAAGAAGCAGGATGAGCTAATCCAAACCATGGAGAGGCTCTGCTCAAAACATGGCGTGGCTCACGAGGAGCATGACCAGGCCTTCTGATTGCGTGACCAGGCCTACCAAGAGCGCGACAACGCGCTATAGAAGGTCGGCTCCTTCCAGGCCGAGCTTGAAAGGGTGATGACCTGGAAGCTGGAGGCCGAGAGTGTTTTTGCTAGGCTGGCTGTAGATCTCACAGAGGTGAGAAGAAATCTTTAGGCGGAGAGTGATGAGCTTGGTATCCTGAGCACTACCCTCAGAGTGGTCTACAACAACCTTGAGGTGGTGTAGTTGGAGGGGACCAGCTCACTCGTGGCTCATGCCATCGAGATCATGGCTTGAGTGCGCCAGCTCAAGAGGAATGCCCTTCATGTCGGGATCAAATAGTCCTTCATGATTGCTCATTCTCATTATGGGGACAGCATCAATCTGGAGGAGATGAGCCACGACTATGTGCCCGGTTATGAAGTCCACGAGCTAGAGGAGATGGAAACGGCATTAGCTGCCCTTTTGCAAGACCTAGTGGATAGGATAGAAGGCATACTTCTCCCTCGGAGGGGCTAGTTAGTTAAATAGGTTGGGTGGTCGTTTTTGTAACAAGCGAACAAGTTCCATCCCTTTTGTTTTGTTTGAACAAGTCTATTCTTTCGTTTCATTTGAACAAATTTGTTCTTTCTCCTTTTTATGTGTAAAAAGGGGTTAATGCATTCCAACCCTTCTTGTTGTTAAGACCGTAGAGCTCAAGGTGTGGGCGAGAAACTCTGGTCATGCTAGTAAGAGTGTCATAGCCACTGGGGCGTAGGTTTCTTGCAATCTGACCAATTTCACTCGGTGTTTATTTCCACAAACCCTGCCTCTAGGTTTTTAATCATGAGAATGGGTCAGGCATGGCAACTATTTTAGAAAGGGTATATATACTTATCATCACCTGAGTGCGACCCAACCCCTTGCCGTTGCCGGGGTTAGGTTTCACAAAAGATCGAGGGGACAATAGCAAAAACTAGTAGGAGAAATCGTCTCTTGTTTTAGAAACATTATTCTTAGTTTTCATATGTACCCCCTCCATAGGATTCTAGCCATCATTCTATGACCAAGCATTTAGTCTCCTTGAGAGTCTAACTTTCCTCAAGCCCCCACGCATAGTGGGGGGTCCGGTGGAGGGTCAGCTCGTCTTTATGATCGTCACCCCATTTGTGGTTTCCGCAACCGGAGGGGTTAAGCTAATGTCACTTGCCTTGATAGCTTGAGTGTCACACTCGGTGAGCTCACTAACGGGCATGTCAGAGTGGAATCTGGGTCTGTCGTTCATAATAGGGTTGGCATAGTGCTCATGTAGCATTCCACTGCTCCTTAACCCTCCTCCCGAGATGCCCGAGTCATTCCGGAGACCAACTCAGGTGGCCCACTAGCCTACCCTCAATGGAGATTCTGTGGGCATGGCTTGAGGTTAGGATCGAATGAGATGGTCGAGATGACCCTGTCCGCTTCTGAGCAGGTCGAGCAAAGGTTGTTGGGGCTCATCTACATTTTCTCCCCTGGCTCTATTTGATGCGAGGCGGCCTCGAGCCCTTCGTGGCCTGGCCTTCAAACCCTAGTCGGTTGTCACTCATGTTGATGCAAGGCGGCCTCGAGCCCTTCATGAGCTAGCCTTTGAACCCTAGTCGGTTGCCACTCATGTTGAATGCGACAACTGTCACGTCGTGTCGCGATGCGAAGCGTCGTGATGCAATAATTGCATATGCAATCCTTGGATGTATGAGAATGGATGAATGAATGCTCATGCACTAGGAAAGTAAAGTGGGGGTTGGTAAAGTTTGGGGAGCTCTTGCCGGCTATGTCTGGGTGGAATCTGGGTCCATCGTTCGTGATGGAATGAGCATAACCCGCATGGGGCATTCTACTGATCCTTATCCATCTCTTGGCAGTGGCCCGAGCCGTTCGGTCAACTTGGGTGACCCGTTGGCCTCTCCTCGATGGAGATTCCACTGGTGGGCCCCTCCAAACCCTTCCTAGGAAGGCGGAGGCTAAAGCTCAGGGTACGGGCAAAGAAACTCTGATCATGCTGGTGGGCAAAAACTCTTGTTTGTTTCCATAAACCTTGCCTTTATGTTTTTAACATGATAAAGGGTCGGGCATAGAGAATGTCTATCAAATAGACATACTCTTACCAGCCCCAAAGTGAGGCCTAACCCCTTGTCATTGCTGGGTTTAGGCGTCACTTAAAGATCGTGGAGTCAAGAGCAAAACTAATAAGAGAAAACATGCGTAAATTAAGGGTGACCTGTCTCTCGGTAGCTGCCCAAGCCGTCCGATTAACTTGGGTGACCCGCTAGCACAGGACTTACCTTGATGGCTCGAGTGATGGGTTCAGGGAGCTCTTACCGAATATGTTTGAGTGGAATTTGGATCCGTCATTTATGATGGAGTCAGCATAAGCCGCATGCGGCATCCTACTGCTCCTTACCCGTCTCTCGACAGCGGCCCGAGCTGTCCAATCGACTTGGGTGACCCACTAGCATAGTACTTACCTATGGAGATAGAGGATGATATCATCCCCCCAAGAAATTAGTTAGGCAAATAAGCCAGACAGCGAACTTGTAGTAAGTGTAGAAGCTCTTAAATTTCGTTATGGCCAAATAGATTTTTAGCCCTTCTCCCCTTTTTGTATAAAATGGTTAATGCATTCTGACCCTTTTCATCATTAAGGATGTAAAGCTTGGGGTGCAGGTGAACAAACTCTGATCATGCTGGTGAGCAAAAACTCCATAGCCGCTGGGGCATAGGTTTCTTGTAGTTTGACCAATTTTACTCAGCGTTTGTTTTTACAACCCTTGCTTCTAGGTCTCAATGTGAGAGAGGGTCAGGCACATAGAATGTTTGCTAGGTGGATATACTCTTAAACGCATACCGACTCTTTCCGTAGTTAAGGCTAAAAAGCTTGTGGTACAGAAAAAACTCTGATCACGCTGGTGAGCAAAAACACCATAGCTGCTGGGGCATAGATTTCTTACAGTTCGACCAATTTTACTCAGCGTTTATTTCTATGACCCTTGCTTCTAGGTCTTAATGTGAGAAAGGGTCAAGTGTAGAGAATGTCTACCAGATAGATATGCTCTTATCAGCCCCTGAGTGAGTCCCAACCCCCTGTCGTTGCTAGCGAAACTGTTAAGAGAAAGTGTGTGTAAATTATGGGTAAAAAGCGACGTAGTTGTTCGATGTTCCAGGTTTTGATGAAGACTTCACCGTCGATGGTCTTGAGCTTGTAGGTGCCTAGTTAGAGCACCTCCATGACAACATATGGTCCCTCCCATGGTGGAGAGAGCTTGGGACAATTCTTGTTGCTCTAGACAAGGTGGAGCACTAGGTCCCCGACGTTGAAGGCTCGACCCCATACACGACGGTTGTGGTACCAGCGCAATGCTTGTTGGTACTTGGCTAAGTGGAGGAGGGCAATGCCATGCACTTCATCTAGCTGGTCCATGGCATCCTCGAGGGATGCCTCGACTCCCTGCTTGTCGTACACCTTGACCCTCAGTGCTTCATAATCGAGGTCAGTCGGGAGGATACCCTCAGAACCAAAAACCATGAAGAATGGTGTGTAGCTGGTGGCCTAGCTAGGGGTCATCCTTAGGTTCCAGAGCACCATGGGAAGCTTTGTGACCCATCGCCTGCCAAACTTGTTCAACCGGTTGAAGATCCTAGGCTTGAGGCCTTATAGGACCATGCCGTTTGCGCACTCGACCTACCTATTCGTGCGGGGTTGCGCCATGGTGGTCCAATCGACGCGGATGTGGTATTCATCGTAGAGTCAAAGGAACTTCTCCCTAGTGAACTGTGTGTTGTTGTCCGTGATAATAGAGTTTGGGACTCCAAAGCAATGGACGATGTCAAGGAAGAACAACACGGCTTGCTCGGACTTGATCGTGGAGATCGGTCGAGCCTCTATCCACTTTGTAAACTTGTCTATGGCGACAAGCAAGTGCGTATAGCCCCTGAATGCCCTCTAGAGAGGTCCGACCAGATCGAGCCCCTAGACCACGAATAGCCACATGATGGAGATTGTTTGGAGCGCTTGGGCCGGCTGGTGGGTCTACCGAGCGTAGTATTGACACCCTTCACAGGTGCGTGCAATCTGTTCCGCCATGGCTACTACGGTCGGCCAGTAGAAGACTTGTCGAAACTCATTTTTGACCAGGGTCCTAGGCGTGGCATGGTGCTCGTGGACCCCACTATGGATATCACTCATCAACTGCTTCCCTCATTCGATGGGGATGCAGCGCTGTAGGATCTTGGTGTGGCCTTGCCTGTAGAGCTCACCCTCAATAAGGACAAAGGACTTGGCATGACGTGCGAGCCACCGAGCCTCCATTTTGTTTGTTAGCAGTGCCTCACGGAGGTGGTAGTTGAGGTAGGGCGTCCTCTAGTCAGCTAGAGGGTCGGGCTCTGTCGCTAGATCCTCGTCAAGCCCCATGACTTCGGAGTCGGATGGAGCCGATGGTTGGTCAGCCCATGAGCCTAAGGTAGGGGGCCTATCACTAGTCTATTCTGGCTCCTCATAGTGGACCAAGGGCTTATACTGGTCACTGGTGAAGACACTCATTAGCACTGGCTCTTGGTCAGACGTCATTTTTGCTAGCGCGTCGGCTACCTCGTTGAGACGCCTCAGGATGTGATTGAGCTCGAGGCCATTGATAAGGACATGACACCCATGCATATGACCATGTTTGGCACATGGTATGAAGGGGTAGGAGGCCAGCAAGGGTGTCCAAGTCAAGAAGGAGGCCCAAGGCTAATTCGGTTCGAGTCCCCGAGGTGGAGGCCCAAAGCAACTCAAGTTCGAGTCTGTCTCGGCCTCTAGGACTAGTCTGCCTTAAACTAGTCACCCAGGATGCATCTGAACTCTGTTTTCAACGATCCACATATGGTTGGAAAGATAATTTGATAAGGAAGCCAATCCAAGTGGTCTCACATCAAAAGACCTTCACAATCAATGATAATAATTGAAACAAATCAGCATCTAGAATCTACCAGGGTGCTGCGACACCGTCTTTTGGTCCGTTGGACCGTGTATCGTGTTTGGGCCCATTAGGGGGCACATTCAGGATAGGCGACGTATGATTATAAAGGTCTTAGGGTCATCGCCTACCCTAGATGTGCTCCCTAATGGGCCCAAACACGATACACGGACCAAAAGACGGTGTCGCAGCACCATGGTAGATTCTGGACACTGACTTGTTTCGACGATTCCCATTGATTCTGAAATGATTTTGATGTGAGACCACTTGGATTCGCTTTCTTATCAAATTAGTTTTCCAACTATATGTGGATCGTCAAAAACAGAGTCCGGATGCATTCTGGGTGACCAGTTTAAGGCAGACTGGTCCTGGAGGCCAAGGCAGACTCGAACTTGAGTTGCTTTGGGCCTCCACCTCGGGGACTCGAACCGAATTAGACTTAGGCCTCCTTCTTGACTTGGACACCCTTGCTGGCCTCCTACCCCTCCATACCATGTGCCAAACATGGTCATATGCATGGGTGTCATGTCCTCATCATCCTCCCCTTCTTGACGAAAAGCTGTCCTCGGCGTCCATTGTGCTTGAAACTGATCCTGCTCAACATAAAAGAGAATGGGGTAGCGAAGACAAAGAGAACTAAAATAAGTGTGAGAAGGAATGTGACCATGTTTCCAAGAAATTTCAGCAAGCATGTAAACTCCATGATCCGAATGCACACGATGTATGTCAACACTATCCTGCAAAAGATTCGAACTAACCAAAGACAATGCAGGATTAGATGGTCTAGCAGACATAGGTAGCCACCAACAATGCTCCCCTTCTTGGAAGTGAACTTGTTTCTTTAAGGAACATGAGAAAATGTTTGTATTATTATGGCTGCCCTCTAAACGATCATAACCTTGTACAACAAAAGTAAAATTTATATTACTATGAATGTATACTCGATGTATCATATATTGTCCTTTGTTGTTATATTTGCCAATAACATGATATGTGTGTTTAGAAAACCAAGGCAAATCAGCATATTTAAAAAGGCTCTCCTCCAAACAATCTAGGTTACACAAAACATCAAATTCAATGTAACTCAAAGTATGTAAAGAAGACAACAATTTGAACTCATTAGTTTTATTATCAATATAAATAACATGTTTATTTTCAGCACAAGTGACTGGTTCCAAAACATGTAAAACTGAAGTATCATCAATCAATTCATCTTTATCACAAGGATCTTCAAGCAGATTATCATGGGACAGAGATAAATCAAGAAAGGGTTCCACTAACAATTGCTCTATGATAGCATAGTTTGTGGAAAAATTTAATACATTAAAACATTTCTCACCTTCCGTGAGTGTGGCACCAAGAGCATTACCTATGTTCTCAGCAAGAGTAATAAGTGCATTGTGAAGTGATGGTTCTGAATTTGCATATGAGGTTATGAGCTCCTCATTTTCTTCCATGTCATCCTCTCGCTTATGGATATTATCCTACAGAAGGTTAGTCATAGCAAGAGGAATAACAACAGACTCTTCCTCTAAATGGTGCACCTCAGCATATGAATTCAAAACATGAGGTGGATTAACAAATGTTTCTCGTATAAGTAGTTTCATATCATTTCAAGTTTGAGGTTTATCAGAAGGATCTAAAGACTCCCACCAAGATAAAGCAGAATGTCGCAAAATACTAGCTGCATTTTTTACCTTCCTCCTTGGACACATAAAGCGAGTAGCAAATATGTTATCTAAGGAAATTTTCCACTCCATGTACTCATCAGCACCTATACCATCATAAGTCGGTGGATACGAACAACCTGTCATTGTTAAAAGACAGCAAAAGACAACATAAAAGTATTATCCCTATCAAATGACTATGTGGTTGCAGTGGTGTCACTTTTCACAGCGAGTGGAAACGTCTTACCAAGCTCTTACAAAGTTCTTACCAACACAAGCAGTGGGCGGTACAACCGGCGGTTGGTTCATGATACGTGTGAGGCAGTGGTACCAAGATTGCAATGCCCTTTTTCTATACTGATCTAAAGAGTTTGTGGAGCTTGGAAGGCACACCAAGAGTAATATATATATCTAGCACACAAGTCAGTAAGAGAAAATAATGCTGAATTATAGTCTAAAGTACTTGTTCTCGTTGCTAGTCTAAAATGTTCCAAGTACCAGGTGTGTGACAAACAAGTATGGTGGATAGCAAGGTGACAGGTGTGTGAAAAACAAGTATGGTGGATGGCAACAGCAACACAAACAAGGAACCAGACAGCACACGCTAACACAGCTCACTTTGGCCTTCTCTATGTGCTCCTCTATATATTGTTTCTCTTTTGTCCCTCTTTTTTCTATTTTTTTGGGTTATCGTTGTTTTTTTGGGAAATTTCTACTTTTTTATTTTATTTTTGATATTTTTCCTTCACTTAGGAGCACAAAAGAAGTAACCACAGAAAATATGAGCTTAAAAATGAAAGATGTGGCCAGTGGAAATTTTAGAAGACGTGCTCAAAATCGACAAAAAGCTTGTGAGCATAAAAAGAGGATCTTGTGACCAGTTTTTGACCAATTTAAATTTCTTCGACCCCAGCAAAGCTGGCGATGGATAGATCCAAAAAAATTTCTGATCGATTTTGATATATGGAACGTCGAAATCGGAGTTCGTATGCGAAAACTAGACTAGTTTTAAGAATTAGCTCCGAATTAGAGGACAAAATAGGAACAATGTGTGCAAAATTGGTCACAGCAGCAAAGATTTGATGGAAACGATGGGGAAAAACACACGAACTGGACTCTAACATGACCTAACTAGCAACAAGACCTCGACCCAGACACAAACTCAACACGACGGACTCTGAAACTGAAATATGCAAAGGCTATGGCGCGGAAGGTTCTAGGACAGGAAATAAAAGTATTTCACTAGACTATGGGATGAATGCAAAACACTCAAAACTAGGGAATAAATGTGAACCTAATGGTATACCTTAGCTCTGATACCACTTAATGGGAACGGAGATCCCGATCTTCTATCAGGTACTGGTAACTATCGTTGTGGCGGAGAATGACACACCGATCAGGCTTCAGATCGAACCCTGCAATCTTAGCACCATAGCTCCTCTGGTTATCAACCAAGTCATGGACCAGGTTGACCTCACTAAGAAGGCTAATCCCTGCCTGCGCAACGAAGAACACAAGCAAGAACAAGAAAGAACACAACCAAATTGCAGATGAATGATTAATCTCACGAAGTTGGGGTCTTACAAACCAATGAACGGCAAAACTGTCCTTGATAGATTAATCTAAGCAAAACTCAAAACCTAATAGCACCGGCAGCGTATGATTATAAAGGTCTTAGGTTCATTGCCTACCCTGGATGTGCCCCCTAATGGGCCCAAACACGATACACGGTCCAACGGACCAAAAGACGATGTCGCGGCACCCTGGTAGATTCTGGATGCTAAATTGTTTCGACGATTCCCATTGATTTTGAAGGTCTTTTAATGTGAGACAACTTGGATTGGTTTCCTTATCAAATTAGCTTTCCAACCATATGTGGATCGTCGAAAACGGAGTCTAGATGCATCCTGGGTGACCAGTTTAAGGCAGACTGGTCCTAAAGGCCGAGGTAGACTCGAACTTGAGTTGTTTTGGGCCTCCACCTCGGGGACTTGAACCGAATTAGCCTCGGGCCTCCTTCTTAACTTGGGCACCCTTACTGGCCTCCTACCCCTCCATACTATATGCCAAACATGGTCATATGCATGGGTGTCATGTCCTCATCACGTTTAATAATTTTAATTTATTAAGTGTAATTATAGAATTTTAATTGATATAAAATGAATTTGAGCTATAGCTGTATGAAATAATAAGGTTTTTTTGCTCTTTCGACCTTAAAAATTTTTCTACTGTCCACATACAACATGTAGTACTCCATGTTCAGATTTGACATATTCTGGATCCGTTTGCTATATTTAATTAATTTATTGTATTTTAAGGAATTTTTTGGTATAAGTCAAATTTGAACTACAACTGATTCAAATAAAAAAAATAAAATGAGTAGAAAAATGATATTCATGTTATTGAGTCTGGTGTGAGGCCTTACCCAGGAAATGAATAGAAATTTCGAACATCTTGTTTAGGAAACACGACCACGAACGTGTGGCCGAATGGTTTTTAAATTCTAAAAAAGCAAACAAAGTTTGAAAATCATGAGATTTGTCAAGATCTCGTGATATTATACGTGGAGGCCGTGGTAAAAAATTTAGAAGGTTTCACATAATCTGTCATGTACGATGTTTACAAACTTAAGTATCTCAGAAGAAGAATTGTAGCATTGAGAAGGATTCGGTAAGATTTGGAGTTAAAGTGATGGCCGAATTGGGGTTTGACTTCAAAACTTTTTGTATAGGCAATAGAGAGCAAGATTGATTTATGTGTAATTTTGGTAATTTTTTGGATCGGTTTGATAATTTTAATTTATTAAGTGCAATTATAGGATTTTAATTGGTATAGATTGAATTTAAGGTACAACTGCATGAAGTAACAAGTTTTTTTCACTTCTGGTCTTGAAACTTTTTCTACTCTCTACATACAACATGTGGTACTTCATGTTAAGATTTGGTATATTTCTGGATCCATTTGCAATATTTAATTAATTTATTGCATTTCAAGGAATTTTGGTATAAGTCAAATTTGAACCACAAGTGATTCAAATAATAGAATAAAATGAGTAGAAAATTGATATTCATGTTATTGAGTCTGGTGTGAGGCCTTACCTAGGAAATGAAAAGAAATTTTGAACATGTTATTCAGGAAACACGACCACGAACGTGTGGCCGAATGGTTTTTAAATTCTAAAAATGGAAACGAAGTCTGAAAATTATGAGATTTGTCAAGATCTCATGACAGCATACATGGAGGCCATGGTAAAAAATGAGAAGGTTTCGCATAGTCTGTCACGTACGATGTTCACAAACCGAAGCATCCCAGAAGAAGAATCGTAGCGTTGAGAAGGATTCGGTAAGATTTGGAGTCAAAATGACGGTCGAATCGGAGTTTGACTTCAAAACTTTTTGTATAGGCAATAGAGAACATAGATTGATTCATGTGTAATTTTGGTAACCTTTTGGAACCGTTTGATCATTGTAATTTATTAAGTGCAATTATAGGATTTTAATTGATATAAATTGAATTTGAGCTATAATTGCATAAAATAATGCAATAATATTCTTAGAAAAATCAAATATATATTGTTCAGTGAATTTGAGAAGGTATTTTCAAAGTACATCCGAACAAATTGAGGAAAACACGTTATGGAAAAGAAGGAAAATGAAAAAAAAAAGTTTGTCGAGTGCCTATGATCTGACACTCGTCAAACCTGGGTTTTGCTTAGTGTTAGACCTGGGACACTCGGCAAACCGCTTCACCCAGTCCCACACACGCGCAGTAGTTTAGGGTTTGAAAATGAAAAAAAAAACAAAACGGGTTTGACGAGTGCTCGGGATATAGCACTCAGCAAACCTGGGGTTTGCCGAGTGTCAGACCTAGGACACTTGGCAAATAGATTCACCGGGCCCCACACATGCGCCGTAGTTTAGGGTTTGAAAATGAAAAAAAAAATAAAATGGGTTTGTCGAGTGCCCGTGATCTAGCACTCGGCAAACCTTGCGCATATGCACCCCTGGCCGCACACACACGCACACACTAACACACACACCACGCCGCAGACACACACACTCACACACACGCCACCGCACCACGCCCCCGGACCCTCGGTGGCCGCACCACGCCCCGGCCCCTCCGGTGGCCGGCGCGCTGCCCCCCGGCGCCCGACGCCCCTGACCCAGACGGCCGGCGTCCTGCCGCCTACGCTGACCCTTCCCCCTACGCAGATTACAGCGAGGTTCGACTATGGCATGGGCATCTTCATCCTGAGCTTTAGCCTGGTGGCCGTGTCCAGCTACCGCGTCGAGGAGCTCAGGCCGCTCACGCTCCAGCGCATCTCCACCATCTTTGTCGGCGTCGCCATCTGCCTCGCCACCACCATCCTTGTCTTCCTGGTCTAAGCCGGGGAGGACCTCCACAGGCTCACCGCTGGCAACCTCAACAAGCTCACCGAGTTCCTTCAAGGTACGACACGATTGACATGCATGCTTACTCTGCCACGATAATGCTAGTTGGTGGTCGCCGTGTGTATCATCCATAACAAAATGAAAATAGTAAAGTGAGGGACAGATTGACTCGATTGAGGAGAATGAGGAAGATGACAAGGACACTAATCCTGACATCATGAATGATGTCGATGAGCTATAGACTGTAGCTTTTAACCAAGAGTTATGACTTGTTGTTCTGTTGTTTAGTTCTAGTGCTTGCGTTTGTTCACTTCTGTTTAGTGAGGCTGAGACTTAAACTATTGTTTTTGCTTGTGGTCTGTGGACATGTGGTCAACTATTAAACTATGTGTCTGTGTGAATGTGGCACTGTGTGGCAGTCGGGCAAGCAGTGAGTGTGCTAAACTGCTTATGCACTTCAGCAATCATCACATATGTTATGTTTAAATATTTAAAACTTGTGTCTTCATGCATGTTGCCATGGTGCTATCATTAGTCCATTACAATTGCTTATGCCTTATACTGTTATGTTATGTCTATGTGGTCGACTTGTTGTATCGGGTTATAATCGTTATGGGCTATGGGTCGGTGCTCCCGTTTTTCCTTCAACATCCAAGATTGATTTAATTTTAGCAGACAAGTGACATGGCTTGTTTTATGTTTTAATAGGTTATGCGGCCGCCGCTCCCTGCACTGCCCTGTAGCCGCCATCCGCCATCCGCCATCCGCCTTGCCCTCCTGCCACCCCACACCTTCGACTTGCCGTGGTTTTGCAAGGTATAAGATGTGTATGTGGTTGTCAGTCATCGTGCCGTTGGTTTGGTGTGTATGTGGTTGTCGACCATCGTGCTGTTGGTTTGTTGTAGGTTTTGGTTATCTCACCGTGCAAGGGAGGTGCTGCCAAAATTTACAACTAACACTATTATGTTCGTTTGTTGCAGGAGGCTATTGCAAAGATCATTCCCCACCGTCCTTGACTCGTCACTTTGTAGGACAACAAGGTGAGGCATCCTACACCCCTCTTTCTGTATGATGTTCGTATATCACGTAACCTAGTTAGGCGTCGCCCATTCGAAAGAGACACGGTTGAAAATATGTAGATCTTTACATATCTATAACCGTATCTATTTCGAATTATCCACGTTTTTTTGGACAGCCCGAGTATGTGTAGATGGGGTTAGTTTCCATGATGTACTCCGATCCGAGATAGAGTTTCGGCAGCATCTCCTTGTTGTTCTCCGAATACACAATCTCCCTGTCAAGACGTGTATTTGGAGAACAACAGAGAGGTGCTGCCGAAATTCTATCTTGGATAGGAGTAGAGCATGGAAACTAACCCCATCTACACATCCTTGGGTTGGATTAGGACCTATCTTCACCTATTAGACAGTATAGGAACCTGTAGATGCAATTGATTTTTATATTACTTGCTGATATGTTAGAGGATGGATGACAGTGAGTGGATGTACACGGGCCACTCTAGTCAGGGTTCATTGACCGATGAATAGATTGAGAAGACCGATGCTTTCTTGGAACTAGCATTTGCAAGGGTTAAAGGAGCGCGTGTCACTTGGTGTCCCTGCAGCATTTGTGCAAACACGCGTCGACAAACAAAGGTGGTCATGGGTAAACAGCTTTATAAGAATGGATTTACGGCGGACTATACCCGGTGGATCTACCATGCTGAATCCAATCGTGTGAGAGATGAGGTCGTGAGACAACGCATCAAGGATTATGATGCTGATGCCGAGATAGGAGTAATGTTAAATGACTATCATGAAGCACACTTCGATGAAGGACGTAGGGAGAAGCCAGAACCAACCACAAAGGCGTATTACGATATGTCGTCTATGGCACAACAACCCCTTTATGGGCATGCTAAGGTTTCTCAACTGGATGCCATTGCACGCCTAATGGCCGTAAAGTCCCAATTTAGCTTGAGTCGAGAAGCCTTCGATGTTATACTGATAGTTGTTGGTAGCCTACTCCCGGATGGTCACATCCTCATGTCTTGCCTCTAGCGACTCGGCTGCCGCTGCCGCCGCCGCCCCTCGACGCCACCACCGCTAGTCCCCCTCCCTCCCCCTTCAGCATATCGCCCCAGGCCGGAGGGAGTGGGGATCCATCGTTTTTAATAAGTTTTTCTAGTAGATCGAGTCCTTAGGGTTACGGTCTCTCCATGCCAAGGTTCTTGGTTTTGGGGATTTATCTCGTCCACCTCTCCGATGACGATGAATGGGTAGGGTGGAATTGTTTTCTCCATGACGATGAGGGTGACAACTACGGCTTCAACATCATCACTAGTATGATGACATGGAGACTTTTATTTCCGGGCGACGACATCAAGACGGAGATGGTGTCGCCGCCACAGAATAATTTTCTCCGGTCTCTTCTCCGTTTTATTGTGGTTAAATCTAGCCATGATAAAGGACCATAAAGAATACGATTCAGATCAGTCTTTCTCTTTCTTCGGTGGTAGAAAGAAGAAGAAGGAAGACACCAGAAAGAAGATGTTTGTCAACTCCGCCTACATGAATGTTGGCCATCGTTTGTTGGGCATATGTTCTTAGGCATTTTGCCAAGTGTTTATCTGTGCGGTCATCCATACTACAAAGCGTCGTACATGTTTGGTTTTGAGATCTGGAGCTATTCACAGCTTGGGTACAATTTAGATGAAAATCAGAATCTGAATATTTATGTAATCCAAAGTGCTTGTAACGTGTTGATGTACCCAGCTATTATCTAATACAATTCTTCTTTGGTCGAAGAACAGACAATCTTAAAGTCATCTGTAGCACTCTTTCTGAAAATTGATCCTGAAGCGCGTCTAGTAAGTGCGCCTTAAAATATTCTGCAAGTAGAAATGACAAGGACCTTGAAAGTGGATAAATCTAAAAATTGGTCTTTAGCCTTCACTAGCAAATATGTCCATGCATGTAATCGGACATACAAATTATTATATGGCATTTGTGCTAGTGATAATGGGCTCAGATGGCGGTGAGACCATAACATGATTGGTATGGTGCCAATGAAGGTTTTTTAGCTCAAAACTCGAAGCGAGAAAAGAGTGATAGTAAGGGAGGACGGACCGAGGGACAAAAGAGAAGCAAGAGAAGAACGACACGAAAGAGAGTGAGAGATCCAAGAAAGAATTTTTTGCTCTTTAATATTAGATTCACATATAGTGCCATGTGTTGTCATAGTTATATACGCCCTTCGTCCCAAAATAATTGATGTTTTAGGTTTGTCCTAAGTCAAACTATTTTAAATTTAACCAAATTTATAGGAAAGAACATTAATACTTATGACACCAAATAGATAGAATATGAAAATATATTTCATGATAAATCTGATAATGTTTATTTGGTATTATAAACATTACTATTTTTTGGTATAAATTTGGTCAAACAAGAAATAGTTTGACTTAGGATAAACTTAAAACGTCACTTATTTTGGGACTGAGGGAGTAATAAATTCTCTTACTTTTTAGAGCTATATGATGACAAGTCGTGCAAGGTAATCACAGTAGGGAAATTTTTAACCGCCAGTAATAGAGGTATGACTGCAAAGTTCATAGATGAAAGGCCTATCACTGTAGTAATAGATAATTCTCACTGCTAGTTGGACTACCCGGTTGTATTACAAACTGACAATGATCCACACGTCTTGGACCCAAAAATTCATTTTAATGTGATTAAATCTGACACACATCTGTGTCCTTATTCCTTTCCCCTTGCCATCAGTTTCTGCCTCACACTATCTCTCACTCTTAGAATCTTCTCTCTCCCCTCCCTTTCTCCCTCGCCAGTTCTCCGTGGCAGCTCAGCGTGGGTGTGGGATGCGGCGGTACCGGTAGCCCCGATGACCCAACACGGTCAAGACAGTCCTGGTGGCCCACGTGCAGGTGTGACATATCCGACTGCCGCGTAGCGGGCTACGCCCATAGCTATGGATCCAGCAGCATGACGATGACATCGGTGTGGGCGCGGGGCATGGACCGCGGGAGCTGCTACAGCACTAGCAGTCCCAGCGCCGGCAGTGGATCATATGGCTGCGGCACAGGCGGCTCTACCGTGTGTTTTGTTTTTTTGTTTGTGCAAATGGGCATCACTACTGGCTGGGGCACAGCCCCCTGGCTAGGACCGCTGCTGGCCTGGCTGGGGGTGCACCTCTCCTGGACGCGAGCACAGCTGGGATGGCTGGGGGCGTGGCCCTCTGGCAGTGGGTGTTGCCGGCCTAGTTGGAGGAGTTGTTGTCCTCGCCGGTGCTACTGCCATGGCCAGCGGTACCGCTGGACAAGACTATGTGGTTTCTTCCCAAGTTCCTAGATCGCAAGAGAAACATCATGCGCTATCGACCAACAAGAGGGCAAGAGATGATGGGGGTATGAGATTATCTTCCAATTTTTTGCAGCAATGTGTTGTTGTGGGTGAAAGCCCTAGTTTGGTTTTGGATAATTGATGAAACCTAGTGTACTAACCCTTGTTATCTAGTGTAGTGATTGATATAGGGTTGTACACACCAATTGATGGATCTAGATGATGGTCATGGTGATGGAGGTGACCAAAAGAGATGATGAAGTGCTCCAACTCGGAAAAAGAAGAAAGAGAAAAACAAAAACCAAGTGTTGATCAAGGTAAAGGTATCAAATAGGCTTTTGTGTTGGCACTCAAGACACCATAGAGGGTGTGAGTGTATTTAGAATTGATAGTTGTACTATAAAGAGGGAAATTTTTTGGCTAAACGGTTATCGAGTGCCACTAGGTGAAGTAATTCTTGCATATGCATTTAGGGACATAGTGTGCTAACAATTAACTCCTTGAAAATGATTATGAAAATGCCTACACACATTCACATGGTGGTGTACAATTGGTGGTGTTGGCACATTTGCAAAGGTGTTAATAATGGTGAAGAAATATGTGCTAAAGTGAATGGAGGAGAGCACACTTGTATTGCAAAAGAGAGTAGGAGCCTTGTGTGCGCTCGGCTTCACTTTCATTGCATGCATTTTGAGAAGGGTAAAAATAGACAAGTATTGCATGCACTCTATGCTAAAGAGAGGGAGTGTGGGGCTGCATGCTTGCTTTGTTGATCTAGTGAATAGACGCACCACGTGAAGTGAAAGAAATGAGTGATCGAGGTGGCCGGATGTTGGGTCCAGGATGATCGGATGTAACACCCCAGGTGTTAATCACGAGTTAAGTAGTGAATTTGGACTTATGTAGGATATGTCAAGCAATTATCATGATCTCTAGTTCATAATCTTGAAAGTGGTGATGGAAGTGCTGAGGTCAAATCTATGAAATTGAGTCTCAACTTGAACTTGGACAACACACCTTTGCTTACATGTGGACCCTTGTTAAGATTATGCATGAGTAATGCTAAACATGCTTATTTCATGTACATTACATCAACATGCATCCATAGTGAGCTTTGGAAAGGTTTCAGGAAGTTTGGAATCAAGAAGTCACACGAAATGATGAATTATATCCTTGCTTGAATCGCTTTATTAAGTGAATGATAACATGTGATGTAGACCAAACCTTGCTATCTTGCCCAAATGACTATAATTGAACTCTACAACAAAAGTCATAAAAGGTTCATGTTGAGCAAATATCAAGAAAATGCCTCAATCGGTCGAAAACCCTAATTCCAAGGTTTATCGTGATGCTGCTTTGACCAAGATGAAACTATTATTTTGGGACCAGATATGAAGTTTGACCCTTAACAGAAGTTCAAGCTTAAGTTATGTGTAGCAAACTTTGTTTTTTATCAAGAGCCAAATCAGCTAGGAAATAAGTTAAACAGAGGCTCAAAGATTGAATCTGCTGCTATTTTCCACCCCTTAAAAATATTCTAAGTCATGAGATGTCAACCGACATCATTAGGTTGGCATGCCACGTTCTCATGATTTCAATAAGCAACTTGACTTGATCCCAAAATAAAAATTGGAGATAATTCATTGGAGAAGAGCTTAGAAAAATTTGGACTCAGTTTGACCAGTTAAATTGGGATCCAACCGGGCAAAGCTTAATCCCATTTAAACTACTGACAGTGTTCACTTTGGACATAATAATCTCCTAGTACATTGTCCTAATGACCTGAGTGCCTTAATAAAAGTTGGAGAGCATCAGGAGTACAACAAACTTCGTTTAAAGACCTAGGCCCGAATAAGCCTGTATCTGGCCCAAAATTGGCGCCCACCGCACCCACACTATTGCATGCCACGTGCTCGGAGAAATGCTGACGCGCCCATCATGCAGGGAGTGCCCCCTGCCATTGCTGCCATGCAGCCCTGCTCCTCTAGAGTGGATGCCGAGCTCCTCCATGCCTCCATGCCCTCGCTCTCTCCCTTCTAGGTGCTCATCCTCGCCCTCCCGTGTCGCCTCGCTCTCCTCTGCTCTACTACCACGGACGCCATTGCCAAGTCGATTGAGCTCCCACGCCGCTCTTTATGCTCCTCCACGAGTTCTCCTCAGCCCTAGACGATAACCTCCAGTGCCCTGGCCTCCACCATCCATATGCGCCGAGCCACTTCGCCAACTTCCTCCGTCGCCTATGATGCTCGTCATCGTGCCACACGGCTTCAAGCCACTAGCGCCGCGGTCGCGCATGGCCAGGACACCATAGGTCGGCGTGGGATGATCCAAAGCCCTGTGCTAGTGTGCATAGGCCAGGGCTTGCCACAGCCCTGCTGCTCACCACCGGCGACTGCCTCACTGCCGAGATCGGCCGAGTGGTTCCCGTCCCCTGCTCTGTTCATGCCGAGAGGAAGAAAATAGAAATATAAACTCTTTGCAGGGTTCCTAATGCAAGATTACCAGAGAGAAGGGTTTTTCAGATCTGGACTTATTTGATTCCTAGAAAGTTTAGGGTTCCAGATGCAAAAGTGTTTTTCCTTTTCTTTTTCTTATATGCATATAAATCGGCTGAAACTTTGGAAAATCATAGTAAATCGTAAAAAATTGTAAAATAGCAAATGAATATGTTTTGAAATCCTTGTGAGTATCTCTATGCAGTAGTTCCATATTATTATATGTTTTAGTAGAAAGTTTTTAATGCACATATTTATATTTGTAAATTAGGGTTTTCTAGGAATAAATTCATATCTAGAGTTGTGGTCGTCCAATTGCTATGAAATTCTTATGGTAGGCTACTGATGCTATATGTGTGTTGTGGTAAAAATTTTAGGTTCATTGGATGCAATATGATTGAGTTATTGATTTAACTTGCTTAGTGCTTGATAAATGGTTTTAAATGATTTATAATTAAAATAAAGATGCAAAAATGGAAAAGGTTGTCCCATTACCTTGGTACGATGTTGTTATGTCATGTTGATACATAATATGGCTATGTGTTTACAGAAAATAGTGTGTTTTAGATTATCTTGCTCTCACATGCTTTATTACAATAAAAACTTGTTTTTATTGTAGTAATTAATTTATAAAACTGAGCATGTAATATTTCTATAGTAGCCATGTTTTGATATCACCTATCACCTGTAAAAATTCTAGCTCCCAACTCTATGTTTAAAATATCACCTAAAATTAATATATATAGGTTGCATTATATAAGTAGAGGATGAAAGTTTGTTATTAGATGCATGTGTTTATGCCATGATATACTTCTAACAATGGGTGCTAAGTAATGTGATTGCTTGATTATGATTAGGAGCTACATATATAGCAACAAAATGTTAGTTGTTAACAACATAAATGATAAATGCATATAGTTGTATCTCTGATGTTGTGGCTGCTAGAGTAGTTAGCAGTGTGGCGATGATGTTGTGGCTTAATGATGTTTTCTATAGATATGTTAAATGCGAAAGTTGTAGATAGTTTCCTTATCTTCCTAGTCCTAAAATTTCATGATTTTAGGCTTGATGGTTTAGGAGTTATAAATTTTACAAATTTGCCATCAGCTTTTGCATGTGTTCTGAACAAATCTGAATGATTATATTGTTTGGCTTATTTAAACCTAGAATCATGTATTGGTGATAATAGAAGAATTGTAGTGCTTTTGTTAAGATATCCAAAATGTCTAAGAGCACTAATTTTGTCGATTTAGAACTCTGGTTATAGCTGCTCAAAGTGGAATGACAGGTTCCGTCCAAATCTTGATAGAGATGCTTTCTTGGTGTTGATTGACCTTGATAGTTGTAGAATCATCTTAAGATGGTAATAATAAAGTTATATATAACTTAATAATCTTTCTATAAAGTTAAAAATCATGTTTGTTGGATGATAAGAACTTCAGTTATGCATTTCTGAAGTTCATGTCAGTTTCTGTCCTAGTTTGTGCAGATCAACTTATTAGTGTTTTTCAATCTTGTTAACCTTTGAATCAGCTCTAGGTATAAATAACAAAGTCATAGACAATTTCCTAAGATTTTCATAAAGTCTAGGATCACCCTTATTTGATGCCTATAACTCCAATTATGGTTAAAACAAGTGCCTTCTGTGTTGTTGTCCAGATTCTGAGCATGTACTAAGTTGATTGCCTTAGCTTGCTCTTGTTTTGTCTAAACATGTTAGTTCTTGATTCATAAATGCTTGATATAACTAAACTTAATTTGGCTAGCATGCCATGCTTGATGTGCTTGTTATCCTATGTTAGACTTGATGTAAATAACTTGCTCTCTAGGTGCTCATGTCATGTGGTGTAACCTTGTGCTTATCTTAAAATGCTTGTATGTGATGCATCTCATGTTACCATTCTTCGCATTCATGCACTTGCATCTTGCATCTCATTTAGGTATGCTAGATGAACCACACGGAGAACTGAAGGACGTGATGTTGGAGCTGAATCCAAAGATGGTGTTTGGCGGACCTATCTCGAAGATGGAAGGACCCCTGGAGTGCATGCCTAGAGCGAAGATGCCACCAAGATGGTGCAAGCTAACTAAACTGACTTGTGTTGGATCCTAGGCAAGCCCCGAAGCATTCTAAGTCTACTACCCTCTCTTTTTACAAATGCACATAAGTATAACTTTTGTATGTTGCATTAGGTGATAGGAGTTGAATGAAACCGTTGGTGCATAATTCCAACCTTGTCCACTGTATATAAGTACCTAAACCCTTACTAGTATGAGTAGAACATTCTATGCTTAGCCCTGCTTAGACCAGTAGAAGTGGGTAATTTCCTGTCACCTACAATATAGGTGAATACCTGATCATGGTTGGCTATATTTGCTATCATGGAAAATAACCATGTGATGATGAATAAATGGAGACCAGACGGGATCTGGTGACTAAGATGCAGCAGGACATGGAGATCTTGTGTGCATGTTTTATCCCATCTATGTCTGTTACAGACTGCATCGTTGTGGGCCCTCATGTCATTTTGAATACAGCCTCTCACTTTGGTGGCCGGATAACTCATTCTGACCGCAAAGATGAGTAACTCAACTCAGGTTGGGCCCCATTCTATAAGAGTGCATACACTAGAGGTAGTAAGGATGTGCGGGGAGCCAGACATGAGCCCAAGGGTAGGCTGGGCCTGACCATCCTGGTAGTTGGTTGTCCATGATTGTGCGGCGTTGATCGAACCCACGACATGTGTACCTGAGTTGTACCAAAGGTGACCTAAGACTGCCTTGGTGCAGGTATGTCTAGGTTTGTGTTAGGAATACCGCCCAGCTGGTTGTAATCAATTCGAATCATCGTCTCTCTTAGATAGTGAGAAACTTGACTGAGCCCCCTCATCGTAGTAACATTGGATGAAACATGATGGTTATGATGATTATATGATAACCTAGATATGGTTACTAATGTTTACTTTAGCTTAATCAAGTGATTGCTCTAGAATAGGTGCAAAGTTAGCCATAATAAGCTTCACTAAACTTGATGCTAAGATATTGACTAAAATATTAGAAGTAAGGACTTATGGTAGTAATGCTCTTTTTGCAAAGTTATGATATCCAACCAGCTCCACTAAATAAGCCTTGCATATCCTTGAGAGTCTTTTTATATCTCTCCTATCGGGTAAGTCTAGCTGAGTACATTTGAGTACTCAGGGTTTATCCCACCATGTTGTAGGTGAAGTTCTCGGCCTCCTGAAGATGGTGGCTAACCACTGGTGGGCTCGGCGACTCTATATTTATTTCTTGTCTATATGCTATTGTTGGAGGATGTTACTTATGCTAGTAGTGTATTTGAAACTTATGTTATTGTAATCATTTTAAAGCTATGCTGTTTTAGCTATCATATTTGTAAACTTGGCAACATATTATTATTTGTGAACTCAATTGTAAATATTATTTCCGCTGCAACTCTGTGTATGTGATGTGTATTTGCTTAATCGTGCGATCTTGGTTGTGATATTGATTTACCGAGGTCCTTCATGACACTCGGTGGACTACCATATTTATATAAGTGCAAGTGTGTGCGTGCCAATATGTTAAGCGGGGGCAGTCATGCTCGAGCTTGTATAAATTGGGTAGTTCTGTCGCACCGGACGCATTCGGTCAAGTGACCCAAGGCGAAGGTAGCTGGCTGCATGCGAACGAACGCTGGCTCGGCTAGGCAAACGGACACGCGCCTAACACTGTTCATGAGTTGGCACAAAGGTGGTGTTATGATCTGACGTAGGGGTGAGTATGGTCACCAAGGACTGGACGCGTCTGGTCAGGAAAAACTCACTCAATATGCTCTCTGCATGAAATTGGCCTCGACCGGACTCTGCTTGGCGGGGCGTCCGGTCATCTAGAGTGGCACATCCGATCAAGTGTGTGAGTGCGCCAATGGCTATTTTTAAATAGTGATGACATGTGGCGGCATCGCATGCGACCAGATGTGTCCGGTCTCTGCACATGTGCATCCGATTAGTACGCAGTGGCTCCTCCACTTGACCCTAACGACACTATTTCAAGGGGGCACCTATTTAAGGGGTTTGGCTAGCCTTGGGCTCTCTCTTTCTTGGAACTTTGACATTCGTGGCATCCTTGTGAGCCTAAGCAAACACTTCCCACTCATCTCCATCATTGATTCATCATCATAGTGAGATTGGGAGTGATTCCTAGTGCATTTGCTTGAGTGATTGCATCTAGTGGCACTTGGGGATCGTTGTGGCTGTGGAATTCTTATTACTCTTTGTGGTTGCCACCACCTAGATGGCTTGGAGTAGTGGAGGAGCATTGGCATGAGTCAGTGATTGTTCGTGGCCATCTCTTGATGATTGTGTGGGGTCTTGTGCCTTCCCCGGTGAAGCGCCGAAAGGTAACTCTAGTGAATTGCTCGTGTCATAGAGTTTGTGGGTAGGTTCTTGTGGCGCCAAGTGTTGGCTAGGTGTGTCATATCTATTAGCCACCAATCCACCAAGTGTTGGTCAACATAATGGGGACTAGCATGCCGACAAGCACGTGAACCTCGGGAGAAAAATCTTGGTGTCCATTGTGTTTGGAATTCTCTTGGTGATTGAATTGGCATTTATATTGTGATTGGTTCATTCTCAACACGACGGTATAATCATCCTACTCTCTCCCTTCAACTTCTTTGCAAACTAGTTGTGTAGCAAGCTCTTTAGTGTAGCTAGTTTTGAGAGCTTGCTTGCTAGTTTAGTTTCACCTAGTGGAGCTCTTTAGTGTAGCTAGTTTGAGAGCTCTTAGTGAGTAGTGACTTAGCCTCTTATGTGCTTAGTGATCATAGTAACTAGAATTATTGGGATAGGTGGTTTGCAACCCTTGTAGAGCTAGAGCAAAACTGCATTACGCCATTTAGTGTACTAACAACTTGCTCTAGTGATTTTGTAGAGAATTTTTATAGGTTATTCACCCGCTCTCTAGCCATTTAGGACCTTTCAAGTGGTATTAGAGCCATGGTCACCATTTAATTGAAGGCTTAACAACCTCGGTGTTAGAAGATGGCTCAAATAGTGTTCAACCATTTGGGGGCAAACCACCGCACTTTGATGGGACATGCTATGATTATTGGAAGAGAAAGATGAAGATGTATTTGGGTTCAATCAATGACAAGGTGTGGGATGTGACTGAGAGTGATTTTGTGATTCGTGATCCCACCAATCCAACTCCAAGAGAGCTAGAGAATAAGCAATGCAATAAAATGGCTCTCAACACCATTTACAATGCCATTGATTCAAAAGTATTTGAGCAAATCAAAGATCTTGAGAGAGATAGTGAGGTGTGGAAGAGATTGAAAGAAACATATAAGGGCACACCAGCGGTCAAGAGTGCAAAATTGTACATTCTCAAGGATAAGTTGACAAGCTTCAAGATGAAGGATGATGAGAGCATTCCAGAGATGTTTTATATAATGAAAGTGATTGTCAATGATCTCAAGAGTTTGGGTGAGAAAGTGCAAGATGATGATTTCTCTCATCGGTTCTTGATGTGCCTACCTCCAAGGTTTGAAACATTGAGATTGATCATCATAAGAGGAGGATTGAAGGACATAACCCCTAACCAAGTACTAGGTGATGTCATGACTCAAGACATACCATGTGGAAAGAGAGGGGGTTTGTTGGCGGTCCTTAACTCAAACTTTATACCGCCAACACTTGTATAAAAATCACTAAAAACAACACCAAACCTAGAAATAGGACTTACAACTCACCAGTTCCACTAGTTTTGGTGAATTATCTCTTTGCAGGTGTTGACATTTCTTAGCATCACTCTTTACTAAGTTGTCATCCCTAGCATGATGCTAGAAATATGTTGTTGGTAATTATAAATGACACTTGAAAACTCAGAGGAAAATTATATTTATATATATATATAAGTATCCGCAATCGCACAGATAATATACCATTGTAGCATTTCACCCGGGAGTATACTAGGTATCGTTATTTATATTTTAACCACAGGGAGGAGCAATAGAGTTATGTTGGCATAGAGATATTGACAAATATATATACTTATGATAAAATCACTCTCATGCTATGGCAGGGGTAAGTCAAGGGATAAATAAATGATAAGTGTAAGGTATAAATGGTATTCCAGAGATAGAAATAGAGACTCATAAAATATAGTATGGCTAAATAGGAGATTCATTAAGAGCAAAAGATTCCTAAGTCATAACTTATTTACTAAGTCTTTTGTACACCCAAGTATATACACTCTCATCTATAGTATAACTAACTTTGGATCTGTGCATAAGGAACATTACTAAGGAAGATCAAGAACAGAGCTTGTCTCCCTTCGCAACCGTGTTCTACTTGCTCTACAAACAAGGAGTGGACTACAAAGGACTCAATGGGAGTGTCACATCCACGATCTACCACATGACCCAGAGTGTAGAATGCATCCATAGGCAAACAATATCTAAGCACCATACTTACATAATGTCAACCACTTAACTCACTTGAGTACTGAGCTAAGAGCTTTGTGAACATATGCATAAATTCATCATCAATCATAACTATATCAAGCATGTAACTAGAGCAAATTAGGAACATAATAAATAGCAACATAATATTAAAGTAGCACAAAGTCATAAAATAAGAGATATAATGGCTATACCAGTCTCTAGACGGTAGATCCGGAATCCTGAGCAATAGCCCACACTCTACTCAACCTTGCTAGCTAGCCTATACTAGAAACTTAAAGAATTGGTGCTCTACTTTCTTCTCTCTAGAAACCCTAATTTCTAGTCTAAACATGACTTATGGCAGTGTGCTCTAGAGGGGAGCAAGGGTTGGTTATATACGCCGGAGCATCCAACGTGAGCCCTCGGATCAAATTGACTTGAATAAATGGTGTAGATGCATCCTAGGAGGTGGTGGAGGAACCAACGTCGAAGCAGAGGCTGATAGGTGGGCCCAGAGGGCCAAGCGGCCTATAGGTGGGGGCCGAGCGGCCCCACCTGGTAGCCTCCTGCCCTCTATTTCGGTGATGTGGCTTTTGGAGTCCTCTAGAACCTTCTAGAGTAGTTTTCGTTGTAGATAAGTGTGATTTAATTTGGCATTTTGATCCCCCTTAACGGTCTGCAAAATATAGATTCACGAAAACTCATGGAAATTGTCAGTTTAAACCCCTAAGTCTATGTTGGTAATCATTTTCATGCATTATTTCAAGTTATATTGAAGTTTATAATGAATGATAACTACCGTCAACAGCACGATGACTTACATGAAAAAGCATGGAAATATGACAAGAATACGCAATAACGCAAAGTGCATTCCATCATGCACATAGCAAAAGAACCAAGAGGAAGCCCACTCAACCAATGAAACTAGGCCAAACACCTATGTGGCTAAAGTTAAGAGATCAACAGAAGGTCACCCATGAAAGATGGGGCCCAAAGGCCTTAGTAGGGGGTGCGGCCGCAACCCTAGTGAGCCCACCCAACGGGAACACCACTGTGGACATTATCTAGAAGCCAAAGGGAGAGCACAGACTGAGGGTCACCGCATTTGGCCCCAGTGGGGGTGCGGCCGCACCCTAAGTAAATTTCATAGGCCACCTCACACCATCTCTCTTTCTTCGGTTCAGGTGGGGATGGAAGTAAATTTAATGCTGAGGAGGCGGTTTGGTCCTTCCATATGGGAATGGGCAATATTCCAAAGACCCCCCCTCCTCTCCACCTATAAAAGGAGGCTCCCCTCTCCACATCCATCAATCATTAACACAAGATACACAACGTAGCAAGAAGAGGAGCCCCACTTTCATATCTGAGCTCTTTAGTTTAGGGAGTGAGTGAGGAAGAGAAAGAGTTGGAGAAGTACCAGAATTGTTGGCTACCTCCATTTGTGTACTTGGGGCCCCTTGTATACATAGTGGAAGGAATGTCAGGAATGTTGGCTCCCTCTTTACTTATACCTTGGTGAATCTATTACTATTTGGAGTGCAAAGGTTCATGTTCTTCTACGGCGGTGAGCTCTTACTTTAAGTTAGTTTGGTTTACTATTTACTTGCATGTTCATCGTCCATCTCCATGGTGGATACTCTAGTAGAGGGCTCCTAATAAAGACGAATAATCAAGTACGGCGCTAGAGTAGTAGTCGATAGCGTAGACGTGTTGTCTAGGCTAGAGGCTACCTTCGTTTGCCTCGTTCCCTATAGTTGAGGGGTAGATGGCAGGTGGTGATAGCCCTATCGATCCCTTGTAATCCCCCATGTTGGGTTCAGCATAGAGCTGTAGGCCGGCAACGCTTGGCAAACCAAGTGTTACCTAGTGCCCAAAGCAAGTCTATAGTGGTAAAGCTGTCTTAGCTTAGGATCTCTATCCTTAGAAAATCTCACTACCTGAGCTATCCTTCTTGTTACCTTAGTTGTGCTAGCTAAGAGACTTTTACACATCCATTCCTCGTGGAAATATGATACCCTAAATACTTCTGGGTGAAATGCTACAATGGTAATTCCGTGCACTTGTGGATTATTTCTATATGCGTTAAGAAATACCAACAGGGTTGACAAAGATGAGAAGAAGGATGAGGATAAAAAGAAAAAGCATGTGGCATTCAAGGCTAGCACATCATCCAAGAATTAGGGCAAAGAAAAGAAGGAAGAATCAAGTGATGATGAAGAAGCTAGTGACTTTGACATGGAATCCATGGCTCTATTTGTGAAGAACTTTAGCAAGTTCATGAAGAAGAAGGGCTATAAGTCAAGAAAGAGAAGGGACAATTTCAAGAACAAAGATCAAGTGAGAAGGTGCTTTAGATGCAAGAGCAAGGATCACATCTAAGTGGATTGTCCATACAATAGTAACAATGAAGAGGATGAAAAGAAGAAAGAAAATGAGACGGAAAAGAAAGAGAAGAAGATGTTGTTCAAGAAGAAGAAGATAGGTGGCTCTTATGTGGTGACTTGGGATAGTGATGCTTCTTCAGATAGTGATGAGTCTAGTGATGATGAGAAGACATCCAAGAAGAAGGCACTTGCAAGTATCGCCATCAACAACAAGCCTTCTCTCTTCGAAATGCCATCATGCTTCATGGCTAAGTCCTCTAAGGTAAAATATGATGAAAGTGATGGTGATGATTGTGAAAGTGGTGATTGTGGGACTGTTAATGATGAGGAGTACTCAAATGAGGTCCTCATGGACATGATGGAACAAGCTCATGAGTGTCTTGAGCTAAAGAGGAAGGAGTGCAAAGACTTGTGCAAGAAATACAAATGTCTTGAGCAAACCTTTGATGAGCTCAATGCTACTCATAAGAGGCTAATGGAAGCCCATGAGAAGCTTGGCAAAGCTCACTCTAAGCTTGAAAAGGCTCACTCCTCTCTCCTAGAGAAAGACAAGCATAAGGTTGTTGTATCAAGTGACATGGGCTTGACTTGTGATATTATTGATGAATCTTTCTACAAGCCTATTGTTGTAACTCCTACTAACCCTTCTTATAGCACTACTACTTCCACCTTATCTACTAATGATGGTCTCACTTGTGATGCCTCACTAATGGTTGAGAATGAGACTCTCAAGAAGGAGGTAAATGAGCTCATTCGCGCCTTAGGCAATGCCTATGGTGGTGAGGCCTGCTTGCTAAAGTGCTTGGGTAGCGAAAGATTTTCTCTCATCAAAGAGGGATTAGGCTATAACCCCAACAAAGGCAAGGTGGCCTTTGCTCCTCACAAGACTAGTTTTGTGAAGAACAATGTTTGGTTTTGTAATAGAGTGCAAGCAAGTTGGGCACCTAGAACAATATTGCAAGAACAAGAACAATACTACTAATGTATCCTCAATTAAGTTTGATTCTTGTTATTTGCTTACCAAGGGTGTGAATGGTGTGCATGCTAAGTTTATTGGTACACCAATTGTGGGCTCAAAGATGAAAGCCATTTGGGTGCCAAAGACCTTAGTCACTAACCTTTAAGGACCCAAGCAAATTTGGGTACCTAAAAGAATTGATCTTTTATTGTAGGTCAATTACAAAGCTGGAGGAAGGCATTGGGTGCTTGATAGTTGGTGCACACAACACATGACCGGTGATTAAAGAATGTTCAATTCAATCAACACAAATGATAGCAATGGTTATGATAGTATCATATTTGGTGACAATGGCAAAGGCAAGGTTAAAGGGCTTGGTAAGATTGCAATATCCAATGACTTGAGCATTTTCAATGTGCTACTAGTAGAGAGCTTGAACTTTAACCTATTGTTAGTAGCACAACTTTGTGATCTTGGTTTCAAGTGCATATTTGGTGTGGATGATGTAGAGATCATAAGTTTAGATGGCTCTAACTTGATATTCAAAGGATTTAAATATGAGAATTTATACTTGGTTGATTTCAATGCTAGTGAAACTCAATTGTCAACATTTTTGCTCACTAAGTCTAACATGGGTTGGTTTTGGCATGAAGGCTTGGTCATGTTGGAATGAAACAATTGAACAAATTGATTAAGCATGATCTAGTAAGAGGCTTGAAAGATGTCACATTTGAGAAGGATAAGCTATGTAGTGCATGTCAAGCTAGAAAACAAGTTGGCAACACACATCCTAAGAAGAGCATCATCAGCACATCTAAGGCATTTGAGTTATTGCACATGGATTTGTTTGGACCAACAACATATACTAGTATTAGTGGAAACAAATATGGATTTGTGATAGTGGATGATCTCACTAGATACACATAGGTCTTCTTTCTTGTTGATAAGAGTGATGTCGGTGCGAAAAGTGACCAACATGTAAAGATTTGTAGTTTTGTCATATGTTGTGATTGGATGTGGCCTAGCACTCAATGACATAGGGTTTATATTGGTTCAGGCAACATGCCCTATGTCCAGTTTGAGTCAATCGGTGACTTTATTCCTGAGCCTAGGTGCTCAAAGTTTGATGTGGAGTTACAAACAAGAAGAAGTAAGATGGGGGTATCAGAGGTCTGGTCGGACTCTGGACCGAAGGGCTAAGAGTGACGGGAGCTCCAACGTGCGCTATGTGTTTGAACATATGCTCTATTTGGCTTTAGAATTCTAAAGCCAAGCAGAGAGAATCAAAGTGATCCATCTGTTGTTTGTTGGGATCATTCGAATCATTGTTTGAATCCTTTTGGAGAGAGTGCATCCCCTTTTATAGATGAAGGGGATGGCTTTACAAGAGAGAGTGTGAGAGAAGGAGTGTGTGTGTGTGTGTGTGTGTGCTACCTAGTCTTGTTGCCCACGCTGTTGGGTACAAGGTGGTTTGTCGGCGCCCACGATACTGTTGATGGTCGGATGCATGTGGTCGGTTCCACTATGTTCTTCTGGTATGGCACATGTCAGTGCCTACCATACTGTAGGATAAATGTTGGTACCCATAACATTGTTCACGTTCTAACACGTCTAGAAGGTTGTAGAGCACCCTTCTGACATGACCTTACAGTACTATTCTATAGGTGTGTAGGGTACGGTCCTCGATATTACGGTTGACTTGAGAGCCCTATCTTACTTGCTCTGCCTAATCCTTTGGGTTCTTACTGAGTGGGCATCCCCGTTCGGTCATTTCCCAGTTGGCTCCGACCACGCTAGTCGAAGAAGAGCTGTAAGTAGAGGTTCGGTGTACTCCTGATCAAAGAGTCGGGTCAGAGTCGGGAGCGAGTGTTGTCCTCTCCTTGGCTAGGCCTTTCGATCAAAGAGGCAGGCGGAGTCAGAAGTGAGCGTCATTCCTCCTTGGCTAGGCCTTTCGATCAAAGAGAAGGGATAGAGTTAGAAGTGAGCGTTGTCCTCTCCTTGGCCATGCCTTCCGATCGGAGAGGCGGGCCGGAGTCAAAAGCGAGCACCATTCCTCCTTGGCCTAGGCTTCTGGTCAGAGAGGTAGGCTAGAGTCAAAAGCGAGCATCGTTCCTCCTTGGCTAGGCCTTCGGTCGGAGACTGGATCACCCTTCTAGACTATCGTTAGGTTTTTGGGGTGGCCTAGGAGTTGTGCATCGTTTGCAATGTCATCTGCTGGGCTAAGCTTTTGCTGGGAAGTAGGTCCATGAGGGACCCCAAGTTTATGAACCCGATAGGAGCCCCTGAGCCCCTAGGAGATTCAGGTAGAACCGCCTGGGGATTTTTATTTTGACAGTGTGTGTAACACCTCGGCTGTTAGCCTTGCATAACTTGACTTGCATAACATGAGCATGAGCATCAAGCATTCATAAATCATCATTTACAATTGAAACATTTGATCGAAACGTATGAAACATTGCTTGTTATCTCGTGTTTCTTAGAACATATGCATATGATCATGTACAAATGAATGCAAGTGGGTAGTGCTAGTCACTAAAACACCTTAGCTATACTTAGGTTAATAAAAGGAACCTTGATTCATGAAGGCCACATTCCATGATCAAGCACTTAAGTGATATTTCATGTGTTGACCTGAATAGCTATATGTGTGACTACTACATGAAATGCTTAAATAACCTTGCAAATTGCTCAACCATGCTTAGGATATCATTAGGAACAGCTTTGGTATTTAGTGCTAGGGCTAGTTTGGTCATTTAGCCATGGTTTGAATGTGTATCATGATTTCAAAGTGACATGTTTGACTAAAGTTGAACTAGGTGTTAGGGACCTTGCATGGAGGAGTTCACTAAAGCAATGTTGTAGTGTTTGACATAAGGAACAACTTTGATTTTTGGGCCTTTGACGGATTCAGCTTCTAACATGTGTGAATTTGGGTTTCAAAAATCAGAGAAATCACAAATTCTACACTTAGCAAATTTTTGCTAAGTCGGGAACACCGACAGCCTGACAAGCCAACTTTGAGCATGATTTTCCTCCTTAACCGTTGCGAATTAGGCCTTGATCGTTTTATATGAATTACAGATGGTACTTAGAGCTACAACTTTGGTGTAGATTGTATGCACTAATACGTCACGGATTAGAAGATCAAGCTCCACGAAAGTACGTCGTCAGGCTCGGCCATCGTGTTTCTGACTAACTGAATCGCGACGTCAATGGCCGATCGGCTTCAGACATCGCGCGCCGCGTGTCCCCGGCGATGGCCGCGCGTCGCCAGCGCTCTATCCGCGCAGGCCACGCCGCGCCCAAGCGCGGCCTTAACGTCGCCAGCGCCCGCCCGAGCCATTCCGCGCTCCCATTTCGCTCCCGGTGCCTTTTCTTCCTCGCAGCAGCAGCCGCCGAGCTCTCGGAGCCCCGCCATCGCCATAGCCGCGCGCAGTCCGCGCCTAGCCACTCCAGCACCACCACCATAGCTCCTCCGTCTCCCCAGCGACCCACTGCTCCCTCCCGTGCTCGCTGACCAAGCTTGGTAAGCCATCGCCGCGCGTTTAAGCTCGCCGGAGCTCCGCCGCAAGCCCCGTCACCGTGGCCGGAGCGCCACAGTCCATAGGGAAGCAACAAGGCATGGAGGTCTTGGGTGTGGACTTATCCCCGTCTGTGTCGATTAAGGACCGTACCGTTGTTGGCGCTTCTGACAAGATTGAACGCATGCCTCTCACTTAGCTGGCCGGATAACTCATTCCGACCGCGAAGCCGAGTAATTCAACTCAGGCCGGGAACCGTTCTGTTGTGCGCTCCTTCCGGGGAACGATCAGACTAAGCCTAAGGGCAGGCTTGGCCTGAGCATCCTGGCATCTGGTGTTCTAGATTGTGTGGCGCAGTACGGACCCGCGAAATGTGTACCTAAGTTGTACCAAAGGTGACCTAAGACTATCGTGGCTGATAGATCTGGGTTTGTGTTAGGAATAAATTCCCAGCTGGTTGAAATCGATTCGAATCGCCGTCTCTCCCGGATAGTGAGAAACTTGGCTAGTCCCAACATCGTAGCAACTATATTATGAAACATGATGGTTCAAATGAATATGGAATTACAATACCTGCTATGGTTACTATTGTATGATTCTAAATAATATACCACATGTTTGGCATAGGATAGTTGCTAATCTAGAAATGGATAGTTACAATTAACTTGATAAAAGAATCACAACTGTACAACGGTTAATTGCCTTTTTTGCAAAATGTTGTCAAGTTACGTCCACTTATACAGCCTTGCATAATCCTTGGAGTCATTTTATTTCTGGTTCATGACGGGTAAGTCTAGCTGAGTACCTTCTCGTACTTAGGGTTTATTTTCCCATTGTTGCAGATGGCACTGTGTATCATGGTTATTGCAAGAGTTGCTTCTATCCCGCTGTGGATGAGGAGTAAGCCTTGGGCAGGCTTCTTTAGTAATTCCTATCTTTGCTTTTGTGGACTGTGATCTGGTTTGGCACTGTATCAAACTATGTTGGAAACTTTATCTTCGAACTTATTTGCTTTCGCTTTGTTTACCAAACTCAGTTTGTAATAACTTTTTATTCGTACTCTGATGACGAAAAGTATCTGTGAACTTTATGTAATATGTGGCATATATGTTGAATCCTGTACGATCTTGGTTGTTGTAAATCGTTTATCGAGACCCGTCGTGGTACTCGACGGACTACCGGGTTTATATGGATTCAAGTATGATAGTGCGACCGCTTGCGGATTGCCATTGTACTTGTATTCTTATAAATTGGTCGGTTCTGCGACAGCTGGTATCAGAGCAGGATTCAACGTTAATTGTCACAAGTGTATTTAAAACAAAAGTTTTTGTGTTCCAAAACCCTTTTCTAGCAACTAATAGTAATTAATAGGTATTTGAAATCTAAAGTGTGCCAATGATCACTTTCCTTATGCCCAGATTAAGGACTATTAGGTGGCTATTTAAGTACTAACATGGGGGTTTTTACTTCGTCGTCCATACGGTGTGCTATAGTATGGATGCCATTCACTTGAGTGGTAATGTATGGATCAAATGCCTCTACGCCAAGGTAAGATGAGAGTATGACCGCAAGATGTGAGCGTGCGGTCGGGAAGAGTTAGCTTTGGTACGGCTATGTATGCATGCTTGCCTGTGTACATGGTACGTATTTAATTGTGGGTTTAAATTATTGTTGGGTAGATTGATACGGAAGTATATGTATGGGGATACATATATGAAAGTATTTACAATTACATTCTGCATATTTTATTATGGGTTTAGGGCTGAAATGAAATTTTATGTAGGAACACTAACAACGAAACATGTAGTTCGACTAGTTACGATCTATATGAGAGAACGTATGTATGCCACTGTGTCTACCGATAGAAACAAATTTTTCCTAAGTTTGTGAGGACGTACGGCACGAGCATGCATACTGTTAAACACCATTCACATAATCACATTTGTTCCTCCCCTTATAAAATTCTTACTCGGTTATGTAACTCTTATCCATTATGGCATTGTCTCACAAAAGGGTACATGTTGATGGTGCAGATGGCACGCACCAAGCAGACTGCTCGCAAGTCCACCGGAGGTAGAGCTCCTAGCCGTTAGCTTGCTCCACGTACCCGTCAACGTCACACGTTCCTTGGAGAGTTTGGGATGCCTACCCTCTTGTGGAGAGTGCTCAGCTATGTAGGTTACCCCGATGGAATGGAACCCTGCTACTTTTGGGCAAATGAGCGGTTGGGAGAAGGTCTCTTAGTTACTGTGGAGGCCATTGTCCGTCCCCGAGGTGACGATTCTGAGTGGACAGGTTGGTGTTATGAGTCGACTGGCAGGACTGCTGAAGAAGCAGCTGGCAGGGCAGCCTTTGGGATCCTGAGGGATATCATGGATCGTTTTCCTCAGGAGCTAGCAACCGCTATGGTTGGAGTCTTTCCAAGAGGTAATCCCTCCACTGACTCATGGCAGCAGGCAAGAGGAAGATCTTTGGAGATTGGTGCAGCAGAAGGGCAGAACAGCGATAACCCTGCCATGAGCGCCATGTTCGTAGTGATGAGAGTGTTAGATGGAGTTGAAGGTAGCCTCAGACGTGTGTCTGGTGCTCTTGGTCATGCCCGCGAAGACCGACGTCAGCTTCAGAGGGAGCACGACGCCAAGATTGAGAGGCTCACTGAAGAAATGACTCGGTTAACTCACCAGCGAAATGCAGCTTGGTCCAGGGAAGATGTCCTAAGGGCTCGATAGTTTGAGCTAGGACAGCAGTTGGCCAATGCGGAGGAATACAATGATAATCTGCATGAAGAGGTTCACCTACTGCACAATCAGCTCCACCCTTATGTACCACCTGGAGCCGCAGAAATGGATCTAGAGGGGTACGAGGAAGAAGAAGAAGTGGCACCTGAAGAAGAAATAGAACCTGGGGAAGGAGATGATTCTGCGTCTGACCTCGATAGTGATCATGATGAGGATTAGATCGCTTAGCGTGTAGTGGGAAGACTAATGTATCACCTTTATTTATGTAATGGACCTGTAGTTCCAAGTTGGCATTAGTAACCAAACTATCATGTAATGTTAATCGCACGTTTGGGTAAACGTTAATGCAATTCCAGTTCCTTGTCGGTAATCACGCTTTAAATTGTATGCGTTATGAGCACGATAAGTGGTCAAATTGGCGATGTCATGTTGCGAGAATAAATTATTATGCCTCTGTTTTTATTGTGTTTTTGAGAATTTTCTCCAGTAATTTCAGTTTGGCATGAGTACCTAATTCATCTGCAATCTCTTGGCATCGACCAATAATCGCTTATTGTTGCAACTTCGCAGATGACGCGCACCCGTGCTGGAGCTAGCAGCAGCCAGGATGGCAACCATGATGACTTGCCACCCCCACCGCCACCATCTGCTCAGGAATTCTTTACCCAATTCCTAGGGAGCCAAAGGACAATGGAGGAAGCCTTGCGCCTCATTGCGCAAAACACTGCTCGTGGCCACCCACCGCAACCAGGGGCCGAGCCAAATCAGCACAGTTCATTCAAGGAGTTTCTAGACACGAAGCCTCCGATCTTCAAGGTGGCTGAGGAACCACTGCAGGCCGATGAGTGGCTGAATACCATCGAGCAGAAATTTCATCTGCTAAGGGTCACAGAGCACCTGAAAGCTAAATATGCTTCTCATCAGCTGCAAGGACCAGCAGGAATCTGGTGGACGCACTTCCTGTCGTCTCTGCCTGCTGATGCGAGAGTGACCTAGGATCAGTTCAAGCTGGCTTTTAGGGGACACCATATTCCCCTGGGCCTAATGCGCATGAAAGCAGCCGAGTTTATGAGGCTCACACAGGGAACCAAGTCACTCACAGAATATATGCACGCATTCAACAACTTGTCAAGATATGCTCCAAGTTTTGTGGATACTGAAGAGAAAAAGATTGAGAGTTTCAAGCGAGGTTTGGGTACCAAATTAATGAAGACTATGGCAAATTCTCGATGTGCCACGTACAATGAGTTTATTAGTGATGCCTTGACCCAAGAAAACCACAACAACATGCATGCAGTTGCTAAGGGTCACAAGAGGGCATATGAGGCCAGTGCATCCGGATCTTTCCAGTCAAAAGCGCCTATCGCAGCTAGGCCACCATTCCGTCCACCTGCATCCAAGTTCAGGCCTCCACCACCGAAAGCTCAGAATAACAGGCCACAGAAACCGTTTCGTAAGGCGTTCACTATTGCCTTACCAAAAGGAAATGGCAATCAGGACAGCTCCACCGGATTCAAAAGTAATCAACCTTGTTTCAACTGCAACCAACTGGGTCATTGGTCCAAGGAGTGCCCCCACCCCAAGAGGAATAGTAACTCAAATCAGAACAATCAGAGGTAGGTGAATGCCAAGGCACGTCAGGGACAAGTGCATTATACCGCTGTGGAGGAAGTGCCCGCCGGAGAAGTTGTCACGGCTGGTATGTTTCTTGTCAACAAGCATCCCGCTGTTGTTTTATTTGATTCAGGAGCTTCTCATTCATTTATGAGTCAAGCATTTGCATCTAGACATGATCAAGAAATAATAGAAGTAAGTAAAGGGGGTTTTAACATAAGTTCAGCAGGGGGAACTGTTACTACCAAAAAGATAGTCAAAAATGTACTCATCTTGATACAAGGGAGGGAGTACACAACAGATTTGATAGTATTGCCGGGGTTGTCGATAAGTGTAATCTTAGGCATGAATTGGATGAAGGATCATGGTGTTCTTATTGACACTAGCACCCATACTATTATGTTGAGAGAACCCATGGGAGGGAATGCTTTTCTAGTTCCACTCTCCCGCGATTTCGAACCCCAACATTTAGCCTGTGCTATCCAAACCACCACCATATGTGATATTCCAGTGGTTTGCGAGTTTCCAGATGTATTTCTAGAGGAATTACCAGGTCTACCACCGGATAGGGATGTGGAATTTAAGATTGAATTAGTGCCAGGTACCGCACCCATATCTAGAAGGCCCTATAGAATGCCACCCAATGAGTTAGCAGAACTCAAGGTTCAATTGCAAGATCTATTGGACAAAGGTCTTATCCAACCTAGCTCATCTCCGTGGGGATGCCCAGCACTGTTTGTGAAAAAGAAGGATAAGTCACTAAGGATGTGTGTAGATTACAGACCACTCAATGCTGTGACCATCAAGAACAAATATCTGTTACCCCGCATCGACATCTTGTTCGATCAGCTAGCAAAGGCAAAGGTATTCTCCAAAATTGATTTGAGATTAGGTTACCATCAAATAAAGATCAGACCGGAGGATATACCTAAGACTGCTTTCTCTACCAGGTACGGCTTATACGAGTATTTGGTTATGTCTTTCGGACTAACAAATGCTCCAGCCTATTTCATGTACCTAATGAACTCGGTATTCATGCCCGAACTGGATAAGTTCGTGGTCGTGTTTATCGATGACATATTGATTTACTCAGAAAATGTGTCAGATCATGAAGAGCATCTGAGGATTGTCCTATCCAGATTGAGGGAGCATAAGCTATATGCTAAGTTTAGCAAATGTGAATTTTGGATGAGCAAAGTGCCTTTCTTAGGTCACATTTTATCGAGAGATGGAATCTCAGTAGACCCATCAAAAGTACAAGAGGTCATGGAGTGGAAAGCCCCAACTTCGGTGCATGAAGTTCGGAGTTTTCTAGGGTTAGCAGGATACTATCGTCGGTTTATTCCAGATTTCTCAAGAATTGCTAAGCCTATGACCAGACTACTTCAAAAAGATGAGAAATACAAGTGGACACCAGAATGTGAAACAGCTTTTCACACCCTCAGAACTTTGTTGACTACAGCACCTGTGCTAGCACAACCAGACATTGAAAAGCCTTTTGATGTATTTTGTGATGCATTAGGAATAGGTTTGGGATGTGTACTTATGCAAGAAGGGAGAGTAATTGCATATGCCTCTCGGCAATTGAGGAAACATGAAATCAACTATCCTACACATGATTTAGAACTGGCAGCCGTTGTCCATGCATTAAAGATATGGAGACATTACTTGTTGGGCAATGTATGTCATATCTATACTGACCACAAAAGCCTCAAGTATATCTTTACCCAGCCATAACTGAACATGAGACAACGTAGATGGTTGGAATTGATTAAGGATTACAATTTGGAAGTGCATTACCATCCGGGTAAAGCAAATGTAGTAGCTGATGCACTTAGTCAGAAGTCCCATTGCAACACTATGGAAGCACTATTGGAAGATGGATTCAACTTGCTACATCCTGCTGTGCTACACAATATCACCATCAGTTGTTCGCTTGAGGGCAGAATCATAGAGCTACAGCAGACAGATGTAGGAATAAGTCACATCAAGAGAAAAATGCTAGAGTAAGAAACCAAACATTTTAGATTGGACGAAAGAGGTGTATTATGGTTTGAGGACCGACTAGTGGTGCCAAAAGACCGTGAGCTAAGGAATCAAATCTTAGAAGAAGCTCACTCGTCCAAATTGTCTATCCACCCGGGTAGTAGTAAGATGTATCAAGATTTGAAAACCCATTTTTGGTGGACTAAGATGAAGAAAGAGATCGCAGCCTATGTTGCAAGGTGTGATAACTACAGTAGAGTGAAAGCCATCCATATGAAAACCGCTGGATTACTTCAGCCACTGCCTATTCCAGGATGGAAATGGGAAGAGATTAGTATGGACTTTATTACAGGCCTTCCAACAATGCCACAAGGTCATGACTCCATCTGGGTCATTATCGATCGTCTTACCAAGTCAGCACACTTCATACCCGTGAACACAAGGTATATAGTTGGGAAATACGCTGAGATATACGTATCCCAGATCGTGAAGTTGCATGGAGTACCCTGGACCATAATCTCGGATAGAGGACCGTAGTTCATAGCTCGTTTCTGGGAACACTTACACCAAGCTTTGGGAACCAAGCTAATCAGGAGTTCAGCTTATCATCCGCAAACTTCAGGGCAGATAGAGAGAGTAAACCAAATCCTAGAAGATTTACTTAGAGCTTGTGTTATATCTTCAAAAGGGTCATGGGAGAAATGGTTACCTTTAGCTGAATTCTCCTATAACAACAGTTATCAAGCGAGTATCAAGATGGCTCCATTTGAAGCCTTGTATGGCAGAAAGTGTAGAACTCCATTGAATTGGATTGAGCCCGGTGAAAGGAGATATTTTGGTATTGATTTTATCAATGAAGCCGAAGAACAAGTACGTATCATCCAACAACACATGAAGGCAGCTCAATCACGACAGAAGAGCTATGCCGATCGAAGAAGAAGACCACTAACTTTTGAAGTAGGTGACTATGTGTACTTGAGAGTATCCCCCATGAAAGGTGTGAAGAGATTTGGGATGAAAAAGAAGCTTTCACCAAGATATGTAGGGCCATACAAAATTTTGGAACGAAAAGGAAATGTGGCATATAAGCTACAACTACCACCAGAGATGAGTGCAATCTTTGATGTGTTCCATGTTTCTCAGCTAAAGAAATGTCTTCGAGTACCAGAAGAAGCTATTGCACCCACCAACGTGCAACTTCAATCGGATTTGACTTATGAAGAAAAGCCAATTCGAGTATTAGAAGTGATGGAGAGAGTAACAAGGAGTAAGATCATTAAGTTTTATAAGGTGGTGTGGAACAATCATAGTGAACAAGATGCTACATGGGAAAGAGAAGATTATCTGCAAGAAGTTTATCCTGCCTTTTTCTAAGAATGGTAGGTCTTGCAAATCTCGGGACAAGATTTTTATAAGGGGGAGGGGCTGTAACACCTCGGGTGTTAGCCTTGCATAACTTGACTTGCATAACATGAGCATGAGCATCAAGCATTCATAAATCATCATTTACAATTGAAACATTTGATCGAAACGTATGAAACATTGCTTGTTATCTCATGTTTCTTAGAACATATGCATATGATCATGTACAAATGAATGCAAGTGGGTAGTGCTAGTCACTAAAACACCTTAGCTATACTTAGGTTAATAAAAGGAACCTTGATTCATGAAGGCCACATTCCATGATCAAGCACTTAAGTGATATTTCATGTGTTGACCTAAATAGCTATATGTGTGACTACTACATGAAATGCTTAAATAACCTTGCAAATTGCTCAAACATGCTTAGGATATCATTAGGAACAGCTTTGGTATTTAGTGCTAGGGCTAGTTTGGTCATTTAGCCATGGTTTGAATGTGTATCATGATTTCAAAGTGACATGTTTGACTAAAGTTGAACTAGGTGTTAGGGACCTTGCATGGAGGAGTTCACTAAAGCAATGTTGTAGTGTTTGACATAAGGAACAACTTTGATTTTTGGGCCTTTGACGGATTCAGCTCCTAACATGTGTGAATTTAGGTTTCAAAAATCAGAGAAATCACAAATTCTACACTTAGCAAATTTTTGCTAAGTCGGGAACACCGACAGCCTGACAAGCCAACTTTGAGCATGATTTTCCTCCTTAACCGTTGCGAATTAGGTCTTGATCATTTTATATGAATTACATATGGTACTTAGAGCTACAACTTTGGTGTAGATTGTATGCACTAATACGTCACGGATTAGAAGATCAAGCTCCACGAAAGTACGTCGTCAGGCTCGGCCATCGCGTTTCTGACTAACTGAATCGCGATGTCAATGGCCGACCGGCTTCAGACATCGCGCGCCGCGTGTCCCCGGCGACGGCCGCGCGTCGCCAGCGCTCTGTCCGCGCAGGCCACGCCGCGCCCGAGCGCGGCCTTAACGTCGCCAGTGCCCGCCCGAGCCATTCTACGCTCCCATTTCGCTCCCGGCGCCTTTTCTTCCTCGCAGCAGCAGCCGCCGAGCTCTCGGAGCCCCGCCGTCGCCATAGCCGCGCGCAGTCCGCGCCTAGCCACTCCAGCACCACCACCATAGCTCCTCCGTCTCCCCAGCGACCCACTGCTCCCTCCCGTGCTCGCTGACCAAGCTTGGTAAGCCATCGCCGTGCATTTAAGCTCGCCGGAGCTCCGCCGCAAGCCCCGTCACCGTGGCCGGAGCGCCACAGTCCACCTCTCCATGCGTTAGCTAGTGCGTTGAGTGCATCTTAGGTAGTTTATGCTCGTCCGAGCCTTAGATCGGGCCACCGAGGTCGTCACCGGCGTTTTGCCGTGGTCCAGCTCCGCCGTTCCGCCATGGCCGCCGCCGATAGCTCTAGGGTCGGCAATAGGTCCGGTCCTGCGGTTCAGTAGGTTCGCCGAGTCGTGTAGGTCATACCGTGATGACCTCACCGCCGACGAAGCTCGCCGTCGACGAGCCGCAGACGCGCAGTGCCCAGCAGTGCCGCTGCTCTGCTCCGTGTCACTGACGCGTGGGGTCCCCTGACCAGCGGGTCCCACCTGTCAGCGACAGCAGTAGTGAAGGCTAACTCATTTTGAACCCAGTTTTTGATGTGTTTTGTTATTTTTGTATCTTTAGTTTGGTAGCTCCTAAAATTGTGAAATAAATATGATTGTGTTGCTTAGGAAGTGTAGTATTTAAGAAAAATATGTTCTTGGGTTCAACAGTAGAAATTTTTAGGGATTTAAATTAGGAATTGAAATGTGCTTTTGAATGCATTCAAATTTGTTTATTTTATATCTAGAGTTCCTGTGCTCCAAAAATTATGAAATTTTTGTGGTAGGCTATTCTTGTTATACATGAGCTTAGATAAAAATTTGAGGACCAGTGCATGTGTAGATCTATAGTTATAGATTTTTCTTTTATAAATAGTTAATCCTTGCATGAATTTTTATAAATTAATTATGAGTCCAAAATTCATGAAATTTGTTGGAGATGATACTAGTACCATATGGATGTTAAGAAAAATAAGAAATCTGTTGCTTGACACTTTTCAATAGGATTTTCCATTTATGCTATTTCAAGCCTTGCTTCCTTATTATTTTTGTATAGAATGTTCTACTTAGTAAAATAACATGAAATTTTTATAGTAGTCCTTTGATAGCATTAGTAAGACTCTGTAAAATTTTGAGAATTTATTAAGCACATTTGATATATAATTATTATTTAACCTAGATATCTAAATAAAATAATAAAGGCAATTTAATAAATAGTTTGGGCTTCACCATTATATCATCTTAACTGTATTTGGTATGCTGAAACTGTTGGTAGGTTCTAGGTTGTCAAATTTTGAATAATTACCTAAAGTAGAAGTGTTATTACTTTATATTGTATGTCGAGTCATTTCTGGACTGATTCTAGAGTGTAATGAGTTACATGTTGAAACAAGTGTAGACTGTAAAAATGGTTAATAACAAAGTTGTAGAGAATTTGATAAGCTTTCCAGAAAGTCCAGGATCACTGTTTTTGAATTTGTAGAACTCCAGTTATGAGTAAAACAAGTAGCTACTGTTTGTGGTGTAGTCGATGCATTGTAGAAATAGTTAAGTAGTAATCGAGAAGAGATATGCACCTACTCAAACAACGCGATGCACTTGTTAACATTATGCATTCGTAATACTCATCATACTCATGCATCTAGGATTGGAGGAAGAGATCACGTTGCTGGAATTCGAAGAAGCAGAGGAAGGGAACCCGCAGGAGAATCCGCAAGCCCCAGCTCCCGAAGGCGTGGAGCAGAACCCTGAAGAGCTTCCGGAGTGCCCTGACCACCGCCCTACTTCCTTTCTGCGAGGCAAGCCCCAGAGCATTATAAGTCTCCCAGTAATTTACAAATGTTTACTTACGTATTTATGATTGATGCATTAGGTTATAAGAGTTGAATGAAACCACTTGATGCATGTACATTCCTTGTCCAGATATTAACCCTTTAACCGGTATAGGTCCAGGATCGAATATATGCTTAGCCATGCTTAGACCGGTAGAAGTCGGGTGATGCCCTGTCACCTGCGAGATATAGGTGGATACCAGAGCATGGTTGGCTATATCTGCTATCGTGGAACAGAACCATGTGGTAAAAGTAAATTGAGACCGGACGGGAGGTCGATAGGGAAGCAACAAGGCATGGAGGTCTTGGGTGTGGACTTATCCCCGTCTATGTCGATTAAGGACCATACCGTTGTTGGTGCTTCTGACAAGATTGAACGCATGCCTCTCACTTAGCTGGCCGGATAACTCGTTCCGACCGCGAAGCCGAGTAATTCAACTCAGGCCAGGAACCGTTCTGTTGTGCGCTCCTTCCGAGGAATGATCAGACTGAGCCCAAGGGCAGGCTTGGCCTGAGCATCCTGGCATCTGGTGTACCAGATTGTGCGACACGGTACGGACCCGCGAAATGTGTACCTGAGTTGTACCAAAGGTGACCTAAGACTATCGTGGCTGATAGATCTGGGTTTGTGTTAGGAATAAATTCCCAGCTGGTTGAAATCGATTCGAATCGCCGTCTCTCCCGGATAGTGAGAAACTTGGCTAGTCCCAACATCGTAGCAACTATATTATGAAACATGATGGTTCAAATGAATATAGAATTACAATACCTGCTATGGTTACTATTGTATGATTCTAAATAATATACCACATGTTTGGCATAGGATAGTTGCTAATCTAGAAATGGATAGTTATAATTAACTTGATAAAAGAATCACAACTGTACAACGGTTAATTGCCTTTTTCGCAAAATGTTGTCAAGTTACGTCCACTTATATAGCCTTGCATAATCCTTGGAGTCATTTTATTTCTGGTTCATGACGGGTAAGTCTAGCAGAGTACCTTCTTGTACTCAGGGTTTATTTTCCCATTGTTGCAGATGGCACTGTGTATCATGGTTATTGCAAGAGTTGCTTCTATCCCACTATGGATGAGGAGTAAGCCTTGGGCAGGCTTCTTTAGTAATTCCTATCTTTGCTTTTGTGGACTGTGATCTGGTTTGGCACTGTATCAAACTATGTTGGAAACTTTATCTTCGAACTTATTTGCTTCCGCTTTGTTTACCAAACTCAGTTTGTAATAACTTTTTATTCGTACTCTGATGACGAAAAGTATCTGCGAACTTTATGTAATATGTGGCATGTATGTTGAATCCTGTACGATCTTGGTTGTTGTAAATCGTTTATCGAGACCTGTCGTGGTACTCGACGGACTACCGGGTTTATATGGATTCAAGTATGACAGTGCGACCGCTTGCGGATTGCCATTGTACTTGTATTCTTATAAATTGGTCGGTTCTGCGATAGTGTGTGCGCACGAGTGCACCCGCAGGTGTAGCCCCCGAGCCCCCGGGTGATTTGGGTAGAATCATTTGGGGGGTTTGTTTTCCCAGTGGGGGAATTTTTGTTTTGACAGTGGGTGCGTGTGAGCACACCTGTGGGTGTAGCCCCTGAGCCTACATCCGACTATTGAGTCAGTTGGAGGCAGAGCATCTTGGTACTCTTTCCTTGGGCCACAAACTATCATTCGGGGTGTTCGCCCGTGTTTGTCCCGCTCATGGTCGGTTCATTTCCCGAGTCGGTGTCGGGCGACCTAAGCCCCGTTAGGCTTGTTAGGGGTTGGTCTAGTTCCATGCGTTACCCTGTCCATGGTTTCCATAATCGGAGGGGCTAAGCTAACGTTGCTTGCCTTGATGGCTCGAGCGATGCGCTCGGTGAGCTCGCTAATGGGCATGTTCGAGTGAAATCTGGGGCCATTGTTTGTGATGGGGTCGGCATAGCCCTCATTTGGCATTCCACCACTCCTTAACCTATGTCTTGGCAGATGCCCGGGTCATTCTAGAGACCGACTCAGATGGACTGCTGGCTTCCCATCGATGGAGATTCTATGGGCATGGCTCGAGGTTAGGATCGAATGAGAAGGTTGAGATGACCCTATCTGCTTCTGGGTAGATTGGGCGAGGGCCACTGGGGCTCATCTACATTTTATCCCCTAGCTCTATTTAACATGAGACGGCCTTGAGCCCTTTGTGGGCTGGCCTTTAAACCTCGGTCGGTCATTGCTCATGTCGAATGAGGCAACTTCCGCTTCGTGATGCAACATAGAGCGTTTGTGATGCATTTAACTGCATATGTGATGCTTCGGATGTATGGGATGAATGAATGAATGTGTGAATTAATGTGCAAATGCATGTATGAGAATGGATGAATGAATGAATGATCATGTATCAGAAAAATAAAGTAAGAGGGATCGGTAGAGTTACCTTGATGACTGGAGTGACAGGCTTGAGGAGTTTTTACCGTATATGTCCAAATGGGATCCATGTACATCATGCATGATAGAGTCAGCATGGCCCACATGGGGTGTCCCTCTGCTCCTTACCTATCTCTTGGTGTTTGCCTGAGCTGTCCGATTGACTCAAGAAGCCTGTTGGTCTCTCCTAGACGGAGATCCCATTGTTGGGCCCTTCCAAGTCTAGCCTAGGAAGGCAAAGGGCCACCTATGTGTGGTGCGCCTTGTTTCCTATGCCTGGTGTGCAGTAGTGGTGGGCCATGCCTAGGCCATGTCCTATCTAACTAGGCACCATCTTGTTGGGCAGGGCGCATCCCATCAGGCAGGACGTGTCCTGTCATATTCCCATTTGCATTGAATAGGGAAAGGGAGAGGGGGTTTTGCCCCAATCCTTCACCTTTCTCTAACTACTACATCTCCTCCTTAAATAGGGGAAGCGAGAGGGTTTTTGTCCTGTTCCTTCACCTATTCTCCAACCGCCACCTCTCCTCCTTTCCTTCTTGCCAAGTGCGCTCGTGTGCCACGGTGGTTCCTAAGTGAGAGAGGGTAAAGTGAGGGAGAGAACTCATAGATCTGTTCTTGAATCCAGAGTGCAATGTCGAGCTAGAGGCCATCGAACATGGATGAGACAGTGCTGGACGCCTTCGCCGAGAAGGGGCTGCTTTCGCCGAAGGAGGTGGCACACTAGAGGGCTCTTGCTAGGGAGGCTTTCCCACAACCTCAGGCCGATGAGGTCATCTCCTTCCTCGCCTTCCATGAGCGCAGGCTAGGATACCCTATGCACTAGTTCCTATGGGGGCTCCTCAATGAGTGGGGCCTAGAACTGTAGCACCTCAATCCGACTAGGGTGCTGCACATTACTGGCTTCGTCACCGTCTGAGAGGCCTTCCTTAGGATGGAGCCGCACTGGACTTCTTTTGGTGGATCTTCATCGGGTGAGCCTTGTCGGAGGGGAAGCCAGCTAGGACCGCGCCGGTAGGTGGCTTTGCCCTATAGAAGAAGCCTAGTGCATTGGGCTCCTACCCTACCTACACCCCCTACAACTCCAAGCAGGGGTGGCATGGGGAGTGGTTCTACATCAGGAGCCTAGTGGACACACCACTCTTGCCTTCACTAGTAGAAGACCAGAGAGGCAGAAGAGCTGGTCATGGGGCCCCTCTAGCTGGTAGAATAAGCTAGGGATCATCGAGGCAAAGCTCTAGAAGCTATTGCAGCATAGCCTCGACAGGGTGTGAGTGTTCCACACCTTCTTCCACCATTGGGTCGCTCCGCTGGTGGAAAGGACATGGCCGATGTGGCTGTACTCTGGCCGGATAGACCCCGACTGCATGTTGCTGGTGGAGTTGGTGAAGGACGAAGTCTGGAGCTGACTCGACCGGGTGCTGCAACTGAAGGCCCCGGAGACCCTCGAAGGAAAGCCCGGACCTCTCCACGCCAGGAAGCTGTCGAATTTGGTATGTTCTCGTCTCCTTATTCCACATCCCTTTCGATCTTGCTCTCCTGTAATTTGACTTCAAGTCATCCATTTCACAGGGACTTACCAGTCATAAATCCTGGCCACATGTTCCGAAGGGGCCAGAGGGCGTGGCTCGGTAGGCTGCCCTAAAGGAGGCAGCGGTCGTGAAGAAGAAGAAGAAGAAGAGAGCTAAGAAGGCTTAGAGGAAGCATGGGAAGAAGATGGAGATCACCTGGTGGGTGTGGGTCAGTGAGAATCGGAGCGACATCGAGGAGGAACTCCAGTCGGAGGAGCCCACGGAGCTCGGTAGTGACACAAGGTCCTCTAAGGATGGAGACTGGGACATCATTGCAACCTCGTCGGAGCATCGTGAGCCTACGGCCATGTCTGCCAGCGCCGGGCAGGATGCGGGGAGGCATGGCAATGTTCCCACACCAAGGAAGTGCGCTATGAGCTCAGACACCATTGGCGAGCAGAAGGCGAAGCAGACGCGGTCGCCGCGCCCTTTGAAGGCGTCGTTGGACTTGTCCCCACCTGCTCTAGGCACGGTGGGGCAGGCTAGGTGGTCAAAGGAGTGGACTCACACCCTGCATCATCGGTGCCGATGCTAGCGTGTGACCCACAATGGGGGGACGCCCCGCTAGCTGCTTCGGTTGGTGCGCCTCGAGCCGACGATCACGGCGACTCGCGGGCTGATCGGGAGCTGACCGGGTCGACTTCTACCCCCTGGTCTAGGTGAGGGAGCGTGGCTCATGACCTATGAGCGGCCCTCCTCCAGCAGGCTCGTTGCCATCGGGTCGAGGCTTCAGAGCCCTGCCGCTTATGTCTCGATATGCTTTCTTTGTTTCTTTTTTATCTCATAGTTGAGTTTTTTTGGTGCGACTGACCTATACTTTTTCGACAATGGCCAGATACTAACGAGGTTGAGCATCGCCTCACCACCCATGTGGGAGGAGTGGAGGCCCAGCTTGCAGCGTGTCACGATGAGTGGCTGGGAGAGTAGGGTGAAGGCGATGCGACCTTCTCCTCCAGAGGCTACGCCCTCCTAGCCGATCACAAGTACGGCGGTAGTGGCAACGATGGTGTTGGCGGTGATCCTGGTGGCGATGGTGGAGGTTGGGTTGGAGGTGACCCTTGTGACCCCTCCCCCAATAGTTGTGGTGGAACAGAGGAGGGAGACCAGGCTCCCTACCTCACCCAGTGGATTGACCCATGGCTCGCCCTCCTGGTCGAAGCTATCAAGGTTAGGAGGAGACACGGCCAGACTAGAGGTAGAACAATCGCTAGCAGACCATGAAGTCAAGGAGGTGGAGATCCCCTACCTTGGCGAGGTAGGCACCTAGGTGGAGCCACCGGCCATCCCATCATCACAGGAGTTGGCGGTGGTCTAGTCGTCTACTGGGCCTTCTAGCAGGTCGGGGGCGACCCATGAGCTAGTGTCACCCTACCCTAGTGAACCAAGTAAGGCATGGTTCATCCTTTAGGATGAGGAGGAGGTGCAGCTTTGGGACGTACTTGGGGGGAGAGGACTCATGATGGAGTCCGATCTCACCCAAACCAGGGCGAGGCTAGAGGAGGCCATGGAGTAGGTCAAGGTCGTCCATCAGGTGGTTACAGTTGACCTACCCTGCGTCATAGAGGTAAGTTTTATGCATTTGTCCTTGACTCCTTGGTCTCTTGCTGAATGCCTCAGCATGCTTGCTTCTCATTTTGTAGGGTCTGGAGGAGATGTCGAGCCACAAGTCCTGTTTCCTCTGGGAGGAGCATGCTCAGGAGGCCACGATGTCATGGTGAGTCACCAAGCTTGAGCACTAGCTAGAGTCCACCCACCATGAGTCTCAAGACCGAGCGGCCGAGGCGACGAAAGCGTAGGCAGCGGAACTGCTTGTGGTGGAGCGGGTGACCGCTGTTGAGCAGGGACTTGACGTGGTGAAGATCCACCAGGCGGAGATCAAGGCGGTGTTCCCGAGTTCCCTAGAGGCTCTAGAGTCAGAGCGGAAGGCCCGGTCAGAGGTCGACCAGGAAGTGCTCGTGCTCCAAGGCTAGATGCTTGGGACAAAGGAGTCGAACGCTCGTTTACACAAGCAGGTGACTCGATAGGAGGAAGGACTCTCCATCCTTGAGAACACCCACCTTGGTATGTACCTATTCTACTTTTGGTTGATGTCTTAGCTTTTCCTTTGCCTTGCTTCTGAGCCTGTCATCCTTCTTCCAGAGCTGGGCGGAAAGGTTAGGTCACTAGAGTGGGACCTAGAGATGGCTAAGGCGATGATTGGTCAGAATGCAGAGGCGTTGGCCAAGTTCCTTGAAGAGCTACGTGCTCTTGAGGGGGAGCTCAACTAGATCTGCAATGTTGCCCAGATCATCATCTCGAAGGCGTTCGGGTCAGCACCGAGCACCAGCATGCCCGCTATCTAACTAGCAGAGGTCCTAGATGAAGTTTGGGTGCTTATCTCTAATGGGATGTTCTACGGGACATCAGGGGTGCTAACTTTGGTGGCGATGCACCACCCAAACCTAGACTTCACCACCATTTGTAGTGGGTACACTGACAGTTGGAGCCAAGACGCCATCCATGCGCTCGGGGAGAGCTTGCTACCACATGAACAGTTGGTGGTAGAGCAAGTCTCCACGCAATGGGTGATGGAGGCTCGCCATGCGAGCGCGGCTGAAGGCGTGCACCAGGAGGATGTTGCCTAGCCTATGGATGGAGTGGAGCCTGGGTTGAAAGCAAATGTCATCCCACCTTTGACTGAGCCAAATGTCGTCCCGTCGGAAACCGAGCAGCCTTTATCTTCGCCGGTCGAGTCGGTAGCTGATGCCGCCGGTTAGTCACAGTAGTATTTAGAGTAGAAAAAGCAGTCAATATATGTAGGGATAAGTTCATGGGGGAGCCCCCTATGTAAACATTTTTGTATCCATGAATACATCGACTTTGTTTTGTGATGGAATTACTTCATAAGGGGAAACTTGTCCCATTCGTTCCTTATTTTTACCCTAGCATAACTTTGTTTTTTATTCTTTCTTTTTTGCACCTACCCATTTGAACCATAGGCTACAACCTTAAGAACCCAGGCATGGCCCGCGAGGCTCAGCTGCTCGTAACCATAGGTCATGGCAGGGTGTGATCGATCGGAATGTGTAAAGCAAAGTTACATAAGGTAATTAAAGGAACAGACTACCCTTTCATTTGGGTAAAAAGTATTTACCAAATGATAGTAAAAAAAGAGAGGTGGTATCACACCCTCGTGGAGTCCCCAAGTGACCTAGGCCAAAAGTGTTTGGGCCAGGGTGCTTTGTAGGAGCGAACATTGAATGAAAGAAAGTGGTAAGACCGAATTTTTAGGGAAAGAAATGATGAAACTATTCGATGTTCCAAGTGTTGGTGAGAATGTCACCATTGTCGTCCTTCAGTCGGTAGGTGCATGGTTGGATCACTTCGGTCATCGTATAGGGTCCTTCCCAAGGCAGAGAGAGTTTGTGTTTCTCCTTGGTTGATTGGGTCCTTCGAATCACGAGGTCTCTGACCTCGAGGATCCTTCCTCTGATTTTCCTCTCATGGTACCTGTGGAGAGTCTGCTAGTAGCGAGCAGAGCGGATGATGGTCGTCTCATGGGCCTCCTCGAGCAGGTCGACTGTATCTTGCTGAGCCTCCATGGCTTGGTCATGGTCGAAGGCCTTCACTCTTAGGGTGCCGTGGTCAAGGTCGAAGGGCAGCACTGCTTTAGCTCCATAGGCTAGGAAGAAGGGTGTGAACCCTATGGATCAGTTTGGGGTCATTCTCAGGCTCTAGAGGATTGCTGAGACCTCTGCAACCCATCGCCTGGCGTACTTGTTGAGTCAGTCAAAGATGTGTGGCTTAAGTCCTTGGAGGATCATACCATTAGCACGCTCGACCTGGCCGTTAGTATGTGGATGTCCGACCAAGGCCTGGTCGATCCTGATGCTGTATCCATCACTAAAGTCTAGGAACTTCTTCCCAATGAAGTTAGGTTCGTGGTTAGTGATGATACAGTTAGGAACGCCAAACTGGTAGATGATGTCGAGGAAGAACTTGACTGCCTCTTCCAAGCAGATGTTGGTGATGGGCTTGGCCTCTATCCACTTGGTGAATTTGTTGACCACTACGAGTAGGTGAGTGAGGCCGCCTGGGCCCTTATTGAGGGGTCCTACCATGTCAAGGCCCCAGACCATGAATGGCCAAGTGATGGGGATGGTTTGAAGCTCCTATGCCGAGCATAGAACCAGCATCCCTCACACCTTCAGACGACCTCCTCTGCATATCGTAGCATGGTGGGCTAGTAAAAACCTTGGCAAAAGGCTTTTCTAACCAGCGAGCTCGGGGCCACGTGATGTCCGCAGATTTCGGCATGGACCTCGATGAGGAGTTGTTTGCCTTGGTCGGTGGGGACACACTTCATGAGCACTCCCGACAGACTTCATTTGTAAAGTTGGTTACTGAATGTGACAAACATCTTGGCGTGTCGAGCAATCCATCGTGCTTCAGCCCTTTCGGGTGGGAGAACCTCCTCAAGGAGGTAGGTGAGTAGCGGCGCTCACTAGTTGGCTTGATCGAATGCTATCACGGCAACATCGGCGGGTGTCGTCGTCATGGGGCCACCGGGGTTGGAGCCCCTGAGCACCAGGTTGGCATCGAGGTGTGTCTGGATCAGACCTTCTAGGATGTGGGTAGATGATTTGTGAAGGTCATTGATGAAGACCCCTTCCAGAGACAGAACACGCTTGGCAGCCAATTTTGTGAGAAAATCAGTGGCATCATTGTCCTTTTGGGGGACATGCCCCTCCTAGCAGTATGCTATCATGAGGGGGCTTTTGCAAGAGGACTCCTTCATGACCTGGTCGACGACCAGTTCTGAGTCACCACAGATGTAGAGCTACGTAGCACCGAGCTTGATGGTGATTTGTAGTTCGTTGATGAGGGCCTTGTATTCTGTAGTGTTGTTTGAGGCCAAAAAGTGGAGGCGGATTATGTAGTGGAGCCTACTCCCATCCGGGGAGATCAAAATCACTCCAGCCCCTGAGCCGGGCGCCATTATGGACCCATCGAAGTACATCGTCTAGTACTCATGGATGATGTCTAGGGTTGGGAGCTAGACCTCCATCCATTTGGCGACAAAGTCCGCAAGAGTCTGAGACATAATAGTAGTATGGGGGATATACCTAATGTCGTGGCCCATTAGCTCGAGTGCCCACTTGGAGATTCATCCTATGGCATCATGGTTGCAGATGATGTCTCCGAGCGAGTATGAAGTGACGACCAAGACTTTGTGGTCGGTGAAGTAGTGTAGGAGCTTCTGGGTCGCCATCAACACGGTGTATAGGAGTTTTTGCACCTGGGGGTACCAGACCTTAGGGTCAGTGAGTACCTCCCCAATGAAGTATATAGGTCGTTGGACCTTAAGGTGGTGTCCCGGTTCCTCCCTTTCGACAACTAGGGCGGTGCTCATCATGTGGTTGCTTGCCATGCTGTAGAGGAGGAGGGGTTCTCCCTGTTTGGGAGTGACGAGGATTGGGGCCGACGTTAGTGATGCTTTGAGGCTCCCTAGAGCCTACTATGCTTCATCAGTCTACACGAGAGCATCCGTCTTTTTGAGAAGCTTGTAGAAAGGCATCCCCCATTCGCTGAGCTAGGAGATGAATCGGCTCAGGGTGGCCAAATAGCTGGTGAGCCTCTATATGCCCTTGACGTTGCATATAGAGCCCATGTTGGAGATGGCCATGATTTTTTTAGGGTTGGTCTCGATGCCGCATTTGGACACGATATATCCAAGTAGCTTCCCCTTTGGAACCTCGAAAACACATTTTTCGGGATTCAATTTGATGTTGAACCTTTGGAGGTTCATGAATGTTGCGGCCAAGTTTGCGATCAGGTCACAAGCTTGAGTCGTTTTGACCACTATGTCATCAACATAGATGGCGATTGTTGGTTTTGGTCACTCAACTTTGTTAGGCTGATCGAGCGGGGCGATTTGATCGGTGAAGCATTGCTGCATGCACCATTGACAGGTGGCGCCAGCGTTCTTCAGACCAAAAGGCATGGTTACGTAATTGTATGAACCATACAGAGTGATGAATGAAGTCGCGAGCTGGTTAGACTCTTTCATTGTGATCTGGTGATAGCCTGAGTAGGCATCCAGAAAGGAGAGGATTTAGCATCCTGAGGTGGAGTTGACTATCTGGCCTATGCATGGTAAAGGAAAATGGTCCTTCGAACATGCCTTATTGAGGCTAGTATAATCAACGCACATTCTCTATTTCCTGGTCTTCTTTTTAACAAGAACAGGATTGGCGAGCCAGTTAGAGTGGTATACCTCTTTAATAAATCCGGCTGCCAGGAGTTTGGTGACCTCCTCGCCTATGGCCCTACTCCTCTTGTCATCAAAGCGACACAGGCATTGCTTGGTGGGCTTTGAGCCTAAGACGAGGCGTAATGCATGCTTGGTGACCTCCTGTGGTATGCCTGGCATGTCAGAAGGTTTCCATGCGAAGACGTCATGGTTGGCGCATAGAAAGTCGGTGAGCTTGCAATCCTATTTGGCCAGGAGCTGGGTCCCAATCTGCACCATCTTGGTTGGGTTGGTGGGGTCGATCCCCACTACCTTGGTCTCCTTGAGTGGGCAAAAGGCAGTCGAGCAGGTTGGCTTGTTGCAGTTCGAAATTGCTGGGGTCGACAACTCCCCTAGCCAAGGGAGCTCGGATGAGTTGATGACGATAGTGGTGAGCTCAAAATGCTCGTGGTCACATGTGTAGGCGTGCGAAAAGGTGCTACCCATAGTGATGATGTCGTTCGGTCTCGGCATCTTCAACTTGAGGTAGGTGTAGTTGGGGATCGCTATGAACTTGGCATAGCATGGCCGCCCCAAGATGGTGTGGTAGGACCCTAGGAAGTCCACCACTTTGAAGGTGAGGACCTCCTAGCAGAAGTTGGCTCAATCGCCAAACGTGATGGGTAGGTCAATCTGCCCGAGTGGGTATGCTTGCGTCCCTAGGAACATGCCGTGGAAGGGAGAGCTCACTAGGCAGAGCTCTATCCATGGGATGCACATGGCGTCGAGGGTGTCGATGTAGAGGATGCTGAGGCCACTGCCTCTGTCCATCAGCACCTTGGTGAGGCGCTTCTTGCGAATGATGGGGTCGATGATGAGTAGGTAGTGACCTAGTCTAGCGACGTGGTAAGGATGGCCCCTCTGATCAAAAGTGATCGGAGATTCTGACCAGCGAAGGATGGAGGGGACGGCCGTTTCGGCGATGCATGCTTCTCTGTAGCGCACTTTGTGTTGGCGCTTGGAGCAAATGGCATCGGATCCCCCAAAGATAATGATGCATTCCTCATAGTCAGGAAAACTGTCCCCATCATTGCCCACCATGCCCCCCTTTCTTGGCTGCTGCCTCCTTGCCCTTTCCTTCTTTTGGCCACCGTCCTGTCGTAGGAAGCACTTGAGGAGCTCGTAGTCCTTGCAGAGCTGCTTGATGGGGTAAGCATGGTTGGTGCATGAGCTATCCATGATCTTGTCAAAGTGGTTAGGCTAGCCCTACTAGGGCTGCTTGCTCACACGATCAGCCATGGCGACCAACTCAGAGTTGGCTAGTCGGCGCTGATCCTTCTTGTTCTTTTTGCCCCTCTGTGTGGAGGGGCCCTAGTCTTGGTCCTTGTGCTTGGCCTTGCCCTTGTCCTAGCCTTTGTTGAAGACCGCTCTAACTGCCTCCTCGCTAGCAGCATGGTTCGTGGTGACGTCGAGCAGGTCACAGGTGGTATGGGGCTTTAGGTAGCCAAGCTTGTGGATCAGCGAATCATAGGTTGTCTTGGAGAGGAATGTGATGATGATGTCCACATCGATGACATCAGGAAGGGAGTTGCATCATTTTGAGAACCTATGGATGTAATCCCATAGGGACTCATTAGGCTCCTATTGGCAGCTCTTGAGGTCCTAGGAAATCCCTAGGCGGACATACATCCCCTAGAAGTTCCTGACAAAGACCCTCTTGAGGTCCGCCCAGTCATAGATGTTGTCAGGTGGGAGGAATTCGAGCCATGCTCGAACATGCTCCCCAATGTAGATGGGGAGGTACTAAATGATGAAGTGGTCATCATTCACTCCTTCGGCTCGGTAGGTGAGCCGAAAGTCTTTGAGCCATATACCAGAATTCGTCTCCCCAGTATATTTGGCGACGTTGGTAGGCGATCGGAAGCCCTATGGGAACAATGCTCTCTGGATGCATCGGGCAAAGGCCTATGGTCTCGGGCCATCTAGGCTAGGACTCTAGTCATTAGGTTGGTGACCATGCCTAGGGTGTGTTTCACCGTTCCCCTCGATGGTCCGGCCAGGACCTGTGCCACCTGCTCTCACCGTCGCCCGATGGATGTCATCATCATGCCAACCTGACACCGGTTGCTGATGACACTGCAAGTGTCTTGATTCGGCCCGAGGCATTCATGCATAGGTGGCTGGTGCGGAGCGAGCACCAGGTAAGGCCATGGCGTAGCTATGCCCTCCTCTTCCATGCTCGGTGGTCGTAGTGGTGAGCAGATGGAGCAGTTGGACTAGCGCGCCCCCATTCCCTCAGTAGGGAAAGAGGCCTCAAGTCGGTGGCATGACGTGGAGCTTTCCACCTATTGAACGGCGGTGGTCTCCACTAGCGCCCGGAGGTTTTAGTGGACCGCCTGTTCCTATGGGTCGACAGGCTCGGGAAGGCCACATAGAAGCATCGCTGTCGCGGTGATGTTCTGGCTAGCCTGAGCGAACTGTGGGGGGATCATTCCCGCGGTCAATAATGTTGCGCTGAACCTGGCGGGCGTGACCCAGTCACCACTCGATGGGTTACGTGCATAGGGCGCAACGTGGTGTGCCGAGCGTACCAGCGCAAGTGGTGGCTGGTTCTGTAGCCTTTGTCATAGCTCCTTGCCATGCTCCTATGCACAAGCGAGGGCCTCCACGCGAGGGTCTGGAGGGGTGTGGGTCTATAGAGACTCTGCTACCACTGGTGGCTATCCCAAGGCATCCACCATAGCATACTCCTAGGATAGAGGGTGGCTAGGTGCCATGACATCACTGATGTTGGAGCCGTTGCTCTCAACATCATCATCCATGTGGTCATGAAAAGAGGCAGGAGCATAGCCCACCATCCCTATGAATTCGGATGTAAGAGGAGGCAGTGCCAACATCTTTTGGAGCCCCCATGCGTACGTGTCTAAGGGGGTACAAGGTCATAGGGGAACTGGTCACATGGCGGCCATGGTAGGGACAACGGGGTCCCTCTAGGGAATCGGTGGAAGGTATGTAATAGTGAGTAAAGAATAGTATGTACGTTACTCATAGTGGGGATTGAGCCTAGCATAGGCTCGGAGCAAAGCACTGGCGCCTCGTCGTTGAGGTCGTCGATTGGTCTGGAACCATCGAATGGCGCTCCTCCTTCGATGGGCATCGAGACAACTGCCTCCTCATGGAGGCAAAGCACGCTGAGTCAGTCAGCAATGAAGTCTAGGCTTTTGAAGAGGAAGGTCTAGGACGGCTCGAAGACAGGAGGAACCCACATCCCAACATGTGGGAGCATGGGAAAGTCCAGCGAGTCATATTGCTTGAGCCCGCCATGCTGAAGATGGTGGAAAGGTGGGCCAGCATCTTCCCCACGGACGGCGCTAACTATCGGTGCAAAAAGTGACCAACACGTAAAGATTTGTAGTTTTGTCATACATTGTGATCGAATGTGGCCAAGCACTCAATGACACAAGGTTTATACTAGTTCAAGCAACATGCCCTACGTCTAGTTTGAGTCGGTCGATGACTTTATTCCTAAGCCTAGGTGCTCGAAGTTTGTTGTGGGGTTACAAATGAGAAGAAGTAAGATGGGGGTATCAGAGGTCCGATCGGACTCCGAACCAAAGGGCCAAGAGTGATGGGAGCTCCGACATGCGCTATGTGTTTGAACATATGCTTTGTTTGGCTTTAGAGTTCTTGAGCCAAGCAGAGAGAATCGGAGTGATCCGTCTGTTGTTTGTTAGGATCGTTCGAATCATCATTCAAATCCTTTTGGAGAGAGCGCATGCCCTTTTATAGATGAAGGGGATGGCTTTACAAGAGAGAGTGTGAGAGGAGTGTGTGTGCTACCTAGTCTTGTTGCCGACACCCTTGGGTACAAGGTGGTTTGTCGGTGCCCACAATATTGTTGATGACTGGATGCATGTGGTTGGTTCCACTGCGTTCTTCTGGTATGGCAAATGTCGGTGCCTACCATACTATAGGATAAATGTCGGCGCCCATAACACTATTTGTATTCTGACATGTCTGGAAGGTTGCAGAGCACCCTTTTGTCATGACCTAACAGTACTATCCTGCAGGTGTGTAGGGTATGATCCTTAGTATTGCAGTTGACTTGAGAGCCCTGCCTTACTTGCTCCGCCTGATTCTTTGGGTTCTTACCGAGCAAGCGTCCCCATTCGGTCATTTCCCAGTCGGCTTCAACCGCGCTGGTCAGAGAAGAGTTATAAGCAGAGGTTCGGTGTACTCCCGGTTAGAGAGTCAGGTCAGAGTCAGGAGCAAGCGTCGTGCTCTCCTTGGCTAGGCCTTCTAGTCGGAGAGGTAGGTGGAGTAAGAAGCAAGCGCCGTTCCTCCTTGGCTAGGCCTTCTAGCCGAAGAGGTGGGCCAGAGTCAGAAGCGAGCATTGTCCTCTCCTTGGATAGGCCTTTCGATCAGAGAGGTAGGCCAGAGTCAAAAGCGAGCGTCGTTCCTCCTTGGCTAGGCCTTCTGGCTGGAGAGGCAGGCCGGAGTCAGAAGCGAGCGCCATTTCTCCTTGGCTAGGCCTTCCAGTCGGAGACTAGATCGCCCTTATGTCTTGTCGTTGGGTTTTTGGGCCAGCCTAGGAGTTACGCGTCGTTCATAATGTCGTCTGCTAGGCTGAGCTTTTGCTAGGAAGCAGGTCCATGAGGGACCCCAGGTTTATGAACCGAATAGATGTGTTTGATACATTCAAGACATTCATCAAAAGAATACACAATGAATTTGAAACAACTATCAAGAAAGTAAGAAGTGACAGTGATAGTGAATTCAAGAATACTAGAATTAATGAGTTGTGTGATGAGTTTGACATTAGACATCAATTCTCGGCCAAGTATACTCCACAATCAAATGATCTTGTTGAGAGGAAGAATAGAACTTTGATTGACATGGCAAGATCAATGTTGAGTGAATATAATATTAATCATTCATTTTGGGCCAAAGCAATCAACATGGCTTACTACTATAGCAACTGACTTTGTTGTCATCTAATGTTGGAGAAGACACCATATGAGCTCTTGAATGGAAGAAAGCCCAATATTGCATATTTTTGGGTTTTTTGTTGCAAATGCTACATTTTGAAGAAATGCACTAGATTGAGCAAGTTTGATAAAAAATGTGATGAAGATTTCTTGCTTGGTTACTCCACTACTAGCAAGGCTTATAGAGTTTGGAACTTGGCTAGTGGTACTCTTGAGGAGGTGCATGATGTTAAATTTGATGAAACAAATGATTCCCAAGAGAAAGATGAGAATCTTGATGATGTGAGAGGCACTCAATTAGTCAATGCAATGAAGAAGATGGATATTGGTGATATAAGGCCTAGAGAGGTGATTGATGTTGAAGATGACAAGAATCAAGTGCTCTCTAATTCAAATGTGCAAGATAGTGGTTCTCATGATCAAAATCAAGCTAGTACAAGTGGTGCTCAAGTGCAAGATCAACAACAAGTGGCTAGTTCATCATCTCACCCAAATGACCAACCAAGTGCAAGCAATCAAGTTCAAGTACTTCAACCAACAAATGTTGCAAGAGATCACCCATTGGACTCTATAATTGGTGATATTTCTAGAGATGTGCAAACTAGATCAAGATTGGCATCATTTTGTGAGCATTTCTCATTTATGTCATCCATTGAACCAAAGAAGATAGATGAAGCATTAAAGGATATTGATTGGGTCAATGCCATGCATGAAAAGCTAGACAACTTTACAAAAAATCAAGTAAGGAAGTTAGTTAAAAGGCCAAAGGGGCACAATGTGATTGGAACTAAATGGATCTTTCGCAACAAGCATGGTCAAGATAAGATAGTAGTAAGGAACAAAGCAAGATTGGTAGCTCAAGGTTACACTCAAGTAGAGGGCCTTGACTTTGGTGAAACATATGCCCCGGTTGAAAGATTGGAAGCAATTAGGATGTTATTAGCCTATCAAATGGATGTGAAAAGTGCATTTCTCAATGGCTACATCAATGAAGAGGTCTATGTTGAACAACCACCAGATTTTGAAGATGACAAGAAGCCCAACCATGTTTACATGTTGAAGAAGGCATTGTATGGCTTGAAGCAAGCACCTAGAGCATGGTATAAGAGGTTGAGGGATTTCCTACTCTCTAAAGGATTCAAGATGGGCAAGGTTGACACCACTCTCTTCACCAAGAAAATAGGCAATGACTTGTTTGTGTTGCAAATATATGTTGATGACATTATCTTTGGATCAACCAATCAAGATTTTGTGAAGGGTTTGGAAATATGGTGGCAAATGAATTTGAGATGTCCATGATTGGAGGCTTAGTTACTTCCTTGGTCTTCAAATCAAGCAAATGAAGAATGGCACATTTGTGAGTCAAGGCAAGTACATCAAAGACATGCTCAAGAAGTTTGGAATGGATGCTGCAAAGGCTATTAGTACACCTATGGGGACTAATGGAAACTTGGATAGTGATGCTAGTGGCAATATGGTGGATGAAAAGATGTATCGGTCTATGATTGGAAGCCTACTCTATGTGATCGCATCAAGGCCAGATGTGATGTTTAGTGTATGCATGTGTGCAAGATTTCAAGCCTCACCAAGAGAAAGTCATTTGAAGGCAACAAAGAGAATATTGAGGTACTTGAAGCATACACATAATGTTGGATTATGGTATCCCAAAGGAGCAAGATTTGAGTTGATTGGTTATTCAGACTCCGATTATACGGGATGCAAAGTTTAGAGAAAGAGCACATCAGGCACATGTTAATTATTAGGAAGATCACTTGTGTCTTGGTCATCAAAGAAGCAAAATAGTATAGCACTTTCAACCGCCGAAGAGTACATTTTGGCCAGTAGTTGTTATGCTCAATTACTTTGGATGAAGGCTACTTTGAATGATTTTGGAATCAAGTTCAAACAAGTGTCATTGCTATGTGACAATGAGAGTGTCATGAAGCTCATGAACAATCCAATTCAACATTCAAGAACAAAGCACATAGATGTCCACCATCATTTCATAAGAGATCACCAACAAAAGGGGGACAATTGTATTGAGAGTGTGGGCACCGATGATTAACTTGTCGATATTTTCACCATGCCACTTGATGAGAAGAGGTTTTGCAAGCTAAGGAATGAATTGAACATACTTGATTTCTCAAATATGTGTTGATGCACCCCACTTATATGACATGCCTCTCCCTCGATAAAAACAAGGTAAAATTGATTGACATGTAATTCATCTTTTGCTAAGGACTTGTTTAGTGCATCTAGTCATTCCTCATGCTTTATAGGCTCATTCATGAAAATCAAATAAATTTGATGCTTGTATAGTACCACTATTGCCTCTATGTTTGAAATGATCTAGTGGTAGCATATGACATGTTTGTGGGCTTGTGAACCTAGTGTTTAGTCTAGAATATGAGCTATAAGTATTTAACTCAACATGGTCAAGATAACCCTTGAAACGAGGTGTGAAGAAGCTTGTCCTTGGATCAAATGGAGTTAAATATCTTTTGCAAATACTCTTTGGAAAAATGATCCTCACATAACATGGTTTCACATAACCTACCAAAAATTTTGAGCTCACCTTTTGTGGTCATCGATGACAAAGGGGGAGAGAAATTCCCAAAGATAGTGCAAAAAGGGGGAGAAGAATAACAAAGATAAAAGTGATAGGTGAAAGGAAGGGGATCAATTAAAATTTGAAGCACACAAGTAGGGGGAGCAAGCTCATAAACTTGTTTGTTGCATTTGGATGTGCATTACATATGTTTTCTTGCATGACACAAGTTTTTAAATTCCCTATCCATGCTTGTGTGGTGTATGCTAGTTGTAGGTTTGAATGATGAAATAAAAAACTAGCATGCATAGGATAGCTAGACACTTGAATTGCTTTCACAAGTGGTTCTAGACCTTACTTATAATGTTGATCTCACAAGTTATCTAGTTTGTCTTTGTATTTCAAGTGGTATCTAGCAAATCATGGTGCTAAGGATGGTGTTCAAATGCAACTCCGATTGGTATCACGCTTCAAAGGTCCATTCTTTATATCTTAGCATCATTTGGTAGACATTACTCTCCCACAATTTCCATCTATGCATATGTGCAAGCTTTCAAATCCAAACTCTTAGCATATATGTAGGGGGAGCCAATGCTACCAATTCGGGTTTATGAAACTTGTCCATATCCTTTACACATGGTAAAATGCTTGGGCAAGCAACATGAATCAAAAAAGATTTCATTGAATATCTTTGTGAAATGGTTGTCATCAATTACCAAAAAGGGGGAGATTGAAAGCCCTAGTTTGGTTTTGGATAATTCATGAAACCAAGTGTACTAATCCTTGTTATATAGTGTAGTGCTTGAGATAGGGTCGTACACACCAAGTGATGGAGCTAGATGATGGTCATGGTGATGGAGGTGACCAAAAGAGATGATCAAGTGCCCCAACTTGGAAAAAGAAGAAAGAGAAAAACAAAAACCAAGTGTTGATCAAGGCAAAGGTATCAAATAGGTTTTTGTGTTGGCACTCAAGACACCATAGAGGGTGTGAGTGTATTTAGGATCAATAGCCGTTCTATAAAGAGGGGAAATCATTGGCTAAACGGTTATCGAGTGCCACTAGGTGAAGTAATTCTTGCATATGCATTTAGGGACCTAGTGTGCTAACAATTAACTCCTTGAAAATATTTGTGAAAATGCTAACACACATTCACATGGTGGTGTACAATTGGTGGTGTTGGCACATTTGCAAAGGTGTTATTAATGGAGAAGAAATCTGTGCTAAAGTCAATGGAGGAGAGCACACTTGTATTGCAAAAGAGAGTGGGAGCCTTGTGTGCGCTCGGCTTCACTTTCATTGCATGCATTTTGAGAAGGGTAAAAATAGACAAGCATTTCATTCACTCTATGCTAAAGAGAGGGAGTATGGGGCTGTATGCTTGCTTTGTTGATCTAGTGAATAGACGCACCGCATGAAGTGAAAGAAACGAGTGAACGAGGTGACCAAACGCTGGGTCCGAGATGACTGGACGCATCCGGTCAAGTGACCCGAGATGAAGGCACCTGGCTGCATGCGACTGGATACTGGCTCGGCTAGTCAAATGGATGTGCGCCTAACACTATTCATGGGTCAGCATAGAGGTGGCGTTGTGATCGGACGGAGGGGTGAGTCCGGTCACCAAGGACCGGACACGTTCAGTCATGAAAAACTCGCTCGGGATGCTCTCTGCATGAAATTGGCCTCGACCAGACTCTGCATGGTGGGGAGTCACGTCATCTAGAGTGGCACGATCGATCAGGTGTGTGAGCGCGCCAACGGCTATTTTTAAATGGTCATGACACATGGCGGCGTCGCATGTGACCGGACTTATGCGACCGGACGCGTCCGGTCTCTGCACATGTGCGTTTGGTCAGTACGTAGTGGCTCCTCCACTTGACGCTATCGGCTCTGTTTCGAGGAGGCACCTATTTAAGGGGTTTGGCCAGCCTTGTGCTCTCTCTCTTGGTACTTTGTCGTTCTTGACATCCTTGTGAGCCTAAGCAAACACTTCCCACTTGTCTCCATCATTGATTCATCATCATAGTGAGATTGGGAATGATTCCTAGTGGATTTGCTTGAGTGATTGCATCTAGTGACACTTGGGGATCGTTGTGGCTATGGAATTCTTATTTCTCTTGGTGGTTGCCGCCACCTAGATGGCTTGGAGTAGCAGAGGAGCATTGACATGAGTCGGTGATTGTTCGTGGCCATCTCTCGGTGATTATGAGGGGTCTTGTGCATTTCCTGTCGAATGGTAACTCTAGTGGATTGCTCGTGTCATTGAGTTACCTCACTTGTGGGTAGGTTTTTGCGACGCCAAGTGTTGGCTAGGTGTGTGATACCTATTAGCCGCCGAACCATCAAGTGTTGATCGACATAACAGGGACTAGCGTGCCGGCAAGCACGTGAACCTCGGGAGAAAAATCTTGGTGTCCATTGTGCTTGGAATTCTCTCGGTGATTGAATTGGTATTCATATTGTGATTGGTTCATTCCTCGACAGGGCCATATAATCACCCTGCTTCTCCCTTACATTCTTTGCAAACTAATTGTGTAGCAAGCTCTTTAGTGTAGCTAGTTTTGAGGGCAAAATATTCAGTGCAAACCATATCTTCGGTGCAATCCATGAAAACCACATTAAAACCATACTTAAGAGTTTTCAAAAAAAATTAAAAATGTGCACACCAATAGTGCATCTGTAGAGTTCTTTAGTGTAGCTAGTTTGAGATTCAAACTCATTTTGCAAAAATTCATATGAAAGTAACAAATCTCATCGGCATATGCACTAGAGGACAAAATTCCGCCTCTAGTGCATATTTCACATTGCACCGAAGATATGGTTTGCACTGAATATTTTGCCAGTTTTTGAGAGCTTGCTTGCTAGTTTAGTTTCACCTAGTAGAGCTCTTTAGTGTAGCTAGTTTGAGAGCTCTTAGTGAGTAGTGACTTAGCCTCTTGTGTGCCTTGTGATCACAGCAACTACAATTGTTTTTAGTGTACTAACAACTTGCTCTAGTGATTTTGTAGAGAACTTTTATAGGCTATTCACCCCACTCTCACCATTTTATGACCTTTATGTGGGAAATGTTGATTTGGGTGAAGAAAATATTATGGGAAAGCATGGTCCGGTTGATTGTTGACATTTCTTAGCATCACTCTTTACTAAGTTGTCATCCCTAGCATGATGCCAAAAATACATTGTTGATAATTATTGAGAACACTTATAAATTTATATATATACTAAGTAATCCGCAAGCGCACAGATAATGTACCATTGTAGCATTTCACCCGAGAGTATACCGAGTATCGTTATTTATATTTTATCCACAAGAAGGAGCTATGGAGTTGTGTTGGCATAAAGATATTGACAAATATATATACTTATGATAAAATCACTCTCATGCTATGGCAGGAGTATGTCAAGGGATAAATAAATGGTAAGTGTAAGGTAATAATGATATTCTAGATATAGAAATAGAGACTCATAAAGTGTAGTACGGCTAAGCAGAAGATTCGTTAAGAGTAGAAGATTTCTAAGTCATTCCTTATGTACTAAGTCTTTTGTACACCCTAATATATACACTCTCATCTATAGTATAACTAACTTTGGATCTATGCATAAGGAACATTACTAAGGAAGATAAAGAACAGAGCTTGTCTCCCTTCGCAACCGCGTTCTACTTGCTCTACAAACGGGGAGTGGACTACAAAGGACTCAATGGAAGTGTCACATCCGTGATCTACCACATGACCCAAAGTGCAAAATGCATCCGCAAGCAAACAATATCTAAGCACCATGCTTACATAATGTTGACCACTTAACTCACTCGAGTACTGAGCTAAGGGCTTTGCGAACATATGCATAAATTCATCATCAATCGTAACTATATCAAGCATATAACTAGGGCAGACTAGGAACATAAAAAATAGCAACATAATATTGAAGTAGCACAAAGTCATAAAATAAGAGATACAATGGCTATACCAGTCTCCATACGGCAGATCCGGAATCCTGAGCAATAGCCCACACTCTACTCGAACCTTGCTAGCTAGCCTATACTAGAAACTTAAAGAATTGGAGCTCTATTCTCTTCTCTCTAAAAACCCTAATTTCTAGTCTAAACTTGACTTATGGCAGCACGCTCTGGAGGGGGGCAGGGGCTGATTATATAGGGCGGAGCATCCAACGTGATGAGGACATCAACACCAACGATACATCCGCGCCGACACGAGTACCAGTTTCTGGTCCTATTACTCGTGCCCATGCTCATCACATTAATCATCAAGTAAGTTCACTCTTGAGTTCCTGTCCATCATATTTAGACCATGGAGACGCGTGCACTCTTGTTTTGGTTAGGAACCAGGGAGAGGACCGAAAGGGAAAAAGATTCGTGGAGGCTGAATTCGGACTCCAGGACAGCTCCAACTTGTGATGGTCACCACGGTCGCATACGGACTCGGATTGGGGCGTTCAAGTACTTCATGGAATCCTTATGAAGTCTATTTTCATATGGATCTGGAATCAAGTCCATATCTATTTTGAGGCGGCCGCAATGACTGAATTACTACTGAGAGCTTGTTTGTCCAAAGGTGCTACGTCACCTTAGTTTGGTCCAATGGGCCGTGTATCAAGTTAGGTCCATTAGGGACGCGTCCTAGGGTTGGAGAACGACCCCAACACCCCCCTGGTTGTCCTTCCACCTTCATGTACTCCTTAGCCACCACCAAGAATAGTCGGGTTTTGTTTAGATCAAGTTTAGCTCTCGCTACTTGCTTGTAAGCGCGCGTGCTGGATCAGCCGCCCGTCTTCTTGTCTTTGGAACCCCACCTTAATTGAGATTGAGTTTGAAACTTTCATCTACATCTAGTAATTCAGTACTTGCTATACTTGTTCTTGCTAGTTCTTCGATTGCTTGCAGGACGAGTGCCCTAGTGGTCGGGTGACGCGCTCCACAAGATCACGGCAGCCATTGGAGGTGGTGTATCGGTTGCTAAGGCATAGCTTGGAAGGCTGTAGTCGGGCCGTGAATGTCGTCTCCACCCATCAATCGAGTTATCCCACACCTCTCATCGAAAGATCGGAAGCAAACCCTAGCGGGTTCATATCACAACGTGAGCCCTTGGATCAAACCGACTTAAAAACGATGTATATGCAATCCTTAAGGCGATGAAGAACCGACGTACGAAGGAGGGACTGCCAGGTGGGCCCAAGGGGCCGGGCGGCCCCACCTGTCACCCTCTCATCCTCTACTTCGGTGACATGGCTTTTGGAGTCCTCTAGAACCTTCTGGAGTTGGTTTCGCCGCGGATAAGTGCGATTTAATTTGATGTTTTGATCTCCCTTAACGGTTTTCTGAAATAACACTGCTGAAAACACAGATTCATCAAAACTCGTGAAAATTGTCAGTTCAAACCCCTAAGTCTATGTCGGTGATCATTTTCATGCATTATTTCAAGTTATATTGAAGTTTATAATGTATGATAACTACCATCAACATTGATGCAATGGACTGGATTGATTGTCATACCACACTTCTTTGTAACTTGTTTGCCGAACAAGTTAGAAAAGAAAATGGGCCGAACACTCATTTGAACAATATAGGCTTTATTGAGGTGTCTGATAGATTTTTTCAGTCCACCAGAACAATGCTGAATAAAACTCTTTAAAATGGAATGAACTGGTTAATACGTTAGCATTTGTGCAGCTTGATGACCAGTCTAACTCTTTAAAATGAGATCTTATAAAGAAAGAAGTGTTTACAGTACAATCTTTATATGTATTTTTAGTAAATCAAAATGCAATGCATCTTAACAAGTTTTTATGGAAGCTAAAGTTACCTCTTAAATTAAGATTTTTTCTTAGTTTTTACTAAAGGTTGTTATCTTAATGAAAGACAATCTTCTAAAGCGAAATTAGAAAGGAGATTGTAATTGTTGTTTTTTAACAAGGAAACTATACAACACTAGTTTTTTTATTGTCATGTTTGCAAGATTTGTTTGGAGGATTGTTTAGGTTGCATTTGGTTTGCAAACTCTAAAGGACATTACATTTTTGGGGTCTTGGGATCAACAAGTACATACTAATTTGCTTTGCCTAATTTGGAAGGGAGCAATGGCTATTTGTTGGTCTATTTGGTTGGCCAGAAATGACACGGTGTTTGATAAAAAAAAAAGACTATTTCCTACTTACAGGTAATCTTCACAGCCACCTATTGACACATTTCTAGTCCATTCTTCATAAGGATCACAACTAAAACAATACTGAAGAAAGCTTGTCGTTTGCTAGAGCATGTGACAATTGAGATCTTCCTAAAGAATGGGTGGTTGTCTTCTAATAGACTTAATGCTTAGTATGTCATCGAGTTTGAGTTTTTGTGAGTTGCATCAGCTGGAGGCTGGATCTATAATAATGAATGGTTGGATGCAAAACTCTTACAGAGCCAGAATATTTCTTTCTAATAAAAGATTTAATCAAGGTTTTACATCATGTAGCCGAAGTACACGGTAAGACCGAATATTCATAAATCCAAATTAGTATTATAAAATAATTCATTTCACATCTAAAATTTAAAGGATCTAAGTCTGTGTTTGGTTCAACTTTTTAAACCCTTATTTTGGTTTTCAGCTTCTGCTATTTCAAATGGATGAAAATATAGAGACGTTTTATACCTGTTTTATTAAGGGAGATAAAAGAGAGAGGTATGTTTCATAGTTGTTAATTTCAATTAAATAGTTATAACTTTTTTTAGTCACGTAGCTCATAGTAGTTTTTCCACAGCCCAAAGTTTACATCAATTTTTCCACATCTCATAGTTGAATCAATTGGACCGTAAATCCACTAAATGAGTGCTTTTGATTTTTATAAAACACGATATGTGTGCGATTATGATTAGTATAATATGACGGATTAGGCGATTACTATGTAGAAACCACATGCCAAGGACGATTCCACGGGGACACGCGGGAAGTACAACCAGATGTGAGGGGGAAAAAAGAGTCTCCGCTTTCACCTCGCAGCCTTCCCCCTCACCCCAGCAGCGAGCGGCCAGAAACAGAGCGGTGCGTTAAGAGTCCCGGCCCTTGCGCTGCGTCATTGCCTCTTAGAAACCAGCTAAGCTATTGTTGCAGAATCGCACGCGCCATCGAGAACCGAGGACGACGACGATGGCCCGGCCGTGCCTCCTCACCTTCCTGCTCGCCGCTGCCGCGGTGCTCACGTGGGCTCCCGGCGGCGCGCTGGGCAAGTCGAAGCTCGCCAAGAAAAGCGATGACATCGTGAACGGGCCCCTGCTCACGGAGAAGATCAAGGCGAAGAAGACGCTGATCGTTGGGCCGGACGAGGAGTTCAAGACGGTGCAGTCCGCCATCGACGCCGTGCCTGCCGGGAACGCCGAGTGGATCATCGTCCACCTCCGCTCTGGCCTGCACAGGCACGCATGCTTGCCTTCATTCGCATGATGCACTTCTCCTGGCCCTCTCCTTTTATTCTTATGATGACGATGATTTCCAACGACCACGCATGGATGGTTGATGCATGCAGGGGCAAAGTTGTGATACCGGAGAACAAGCCCTTCATCTTCGTGAGGGGTAACGGCAAAGGCCGGACCTCCATCTCCCACGAGTCCTCCTCTTCCGACAACGCTGAGTCCGCCGCGTTCACCGTCAACGCGGACAACGTCGTCGTCTTCGGCGTCAGCTTCAGGGTCCGTGCCCGGCCTCTCGCCCTCTCCCGTTTCCGTTTGTACGTACGTACGTCTTCTAGCTAGAATGGCAATAACGGTGCTGACACGCACGATCCATCCAATGCAAAACTTGACGCGACAGAACAGCGCACGCGTCGGTCTGGTGAACGACCCGGAGATCCGGTCGGTGGCGGCGATGGTGGCCGGCGACAAGGTGGCCTTCTACCACTGCGCGTTCTACAGTCCCCACCACACCCTCTTCGACAGCGCCGGCCGCCACTACTACGAGAGCTGCTACATCCAGGGCAACATCGACTTCATCTTCGGCAACGGCCAGTCCATGTTCCAGTGCCCGGAGATCTTCGTGAAGCCTGACCAGCGGACGGAGATCCGCGGGTCCATCACCGCGCAGGTACGGGAGGAGGAGGACAGCAGCGGCTTCGTCTTCCTCAAGGGCAAGGTGTACGGCGTCGGCGAGGTGTACCTGGGCCGCGTCAGCGCGCCGGACTCGCGCGTCATCTTCTCCGACACCTACCTCTCCAAGACCGTCAACCCGGCCGGGTGGACCACCATAGGCTACAGTGGCAGCACCGAGTAAGTTATTATATTATTATTATTAAGCTTGATGGTGGCCATGAATCGTACGTAATTAAGCTTGATGGCCTTTTCATTTGTGCTGTGATTGTCGATATGATCGTCGCATGCAGCAAGGTGATGCTCGCGGAGTTCAACTGCACTGGGCCGGGCGCTGACGCTACGAATCGCGTGCCATGGTCGCGGCGCTTCTCTCTCAACGACGCGGCCAAGTACCTCACCATCGACTTCGTCAACGGCAAGGACTGGCTGCCGGCGTACTACTACTGATCCCAATGGATCGGATCGGACATGCATGTATACACATACATGCATCTTGTGTTGCCGTGTTCGGCCGAGACCCTTCTGACGCGCTGCTCTCGAGTAGTGTACCTGTGTAACGCCAAATTATTCAGATTGATTGATGACACACTGAACGACGATACTTTTCTTGCCATAGGAGTGACACTTTCATTATTGTTTGATCCCGAGCTCCAAATTACTGTACACGCATTGCTTTATGTTGAAGCACCTTTTTGTCTGGACAAACAGCTCCCAGCCCATCACATTTGTTTGGCTCTAGGCCTCTAGCTATAAGGGTAAATATTAGATACGAATGTGTTAATTTTTTTTACGAGAATATGGTTATATTAGAATTTTGATTTGTATTCTACAGTATATAATATAATTAAGCTGGTAGAGTTGGAATAACTCGGTCGCCGCATAATACGACGAGGGTGGGTTTATTGTAACCATGACGACAAAAGGACAAATTTGCAAGAGGGAGGCATTGCCTTGTCGGCACCACGGAGCAACCAGTGTTGCGGTATTAAGGTCCCAAAAATTTTCATCCCAAACTATCACATCGAATTTTACGGCACATGCATGGAGTATTAAATATAGATGAAAAAAAACTAATTGCACAGTTTGGTTGGAAATCGCGAGACGAATGTTTTAAGACTAATTAGTCCATGATTAGCCGTAAGTGCTACAGTAACTAACACACGCTAATAATTGATTAATTATGCTTAATAAATTCGTCTCGCAGTTTCCAGGCGAGCTATGTAATTAGTTTTTTTTATTAATATCCGAAAACTCCTTTTGATATCCCCGAAACATCCGATGTGACATCCAAAAATTTTAATTTCGCGAACTAAACGCAGGCTAAGGAACGACGCTCATAGACATGCGTCGCTCCCTGCGAGCAGCTCAGGCGGAACCCCGCCATCCCCTGAAGTTCCTCCCTTGCCTCTCTGCCTGCCTCGCCGCCACTCGAGCGCACCACCAGCAGGCCGTGCAGTCGCTAGGATGGCGCTGGCGGGGCCCTTTCCCTCCTTCCCTCCCTTCCCCTCATTCTCCCTCTCCTCTCCTCGGCGCTGGCTGGCCTGGGTGGTGCTGGTCGGTGATTGTCCTGGACTTTGGGGTCACCGGCAGCTGGATCTGCGGTCTCCATGCCTAGATCCAGCGTCCAACGGTGGCCTCGAAGCTCTGCCTGGCAGATCGGCTCTGGTGTCTGGTTTGGCCGGTTCTGTGCCGGTGGGTCTTCTCGCTGGTATGAGCTGAGGTGGGTGCCCACGTGCTGCTGTCAGTGCCCTGCAGTTCGTCGGCGCGTGTGGGGCTTCATCGCTCTGGTGCAGTTCGGCGACCTAACCCACAGGGGCGGCCAGATCCGTGCTGTCCATGAGTGTAGGGGTAGTGTGTGCTAACGCCGTCCCCTACGGCAAGAGCTCCCGGTTGTGGCCAGCAGCGACGCGGCGACGGTGGCTCCCGGCGGCTATGCGACATGGCGGAGTGGGCTGGCTCGGCAGGGGTTGGGACGTTGGTGGGCTGGATGACTGGGGCTTCTTTTGATCCGATCCTGGCACTCTTCTCCCCACCATCTGTCTTCCCCTTCCTAGGGTTGGCTTCCGTGACGAAGCTGGCCGGATCTGCTGTGGGCCGGCTTTACCAGTTCCGGCGAGGGCGGACTCTCCGATGGGCTTCTTCCGGCGTTTTCTCCTAGCTGGCATCTCTAGGGGTGGCGGTCGGGCGGGACTGTTGCTGATCCATTACGGCACCCTACCTCCTTGGTAGGGTTCGATCTCTGATGGTGATAGTGTGGAAATTAGTTGAGGTCGGGGCGAAATCGTGGATGAGACGTCGTTCCCTTATCAGAGGCATCATTTTACTACCTTTTCTTCTATCGTATTGGATGTTATAGGTGAAAACCTTCCCTTAGTGGGCTACTTTGTTGACGCTTTTAGCGTCGTTTTCTCCATGGAGGTATTGCTGGGCTTTCTAGTTTCTGTGGTTGCTCTTTGCCGTCTGGCCATGGTGGTGCCCCAAGGTGTCACCTGGCAAGTCGTCATGTTTTCTTTCTGTCGTTGTTATTAGTTAGTTGAGTTGTTTAGTTGGGTCGATTCGATAAGTTGAATCAAGTAGCAGCGTGAGTTTGGATGTTTGGCCCGTTGTTGTACCAAAATTGCGTAGGATGAGTAAAACACTCTCCTTAGTTGTATGATTTTTTGGCCTAGTTTTTATTAAAAAAAACTAGATGGACACTTATCTTTTTTTTCGTCTAATAAAAATCGCGGCAAAGCTTCCGTCGTTCTTTCTGTAAAAAAACACATAGACATAGAAGAGACTCTGTTGGGGTCAGTGGCCATAGCCGGCGACGGCTAACGCATCTCTTCCATTCGCCCCGATACCCTTCACACTGTTGTGCCTCTTCTCGCTGGGCCTCGCCACCACCCGGGGCACACCCAGTTTGCATTGGCTCGGGCCCGGCCACGTGTAGCACCTCAGCACACCAACCGGCCTGCCCGTCTTCTCTTCTACGTTGCGCCTCTTGATTGTTCCCCACCCTAGCCTTAACCAACCCTGTGCCCTTCGCTGCCACGGGAGACTAATCCTTGTCACCTCTCAGCTGCATCGACATGCCATGGCAAAACGTGATGCAGCGCGAAGAGATTGTAGTGACGGCAGTGGGCGCAGAGGATCAATGGCCAGCAAGGCAATTGGTGGTGGCGGCGGTGACATGTGAGTCCAAGGGAGAAGACGGGAGCAAAGAGACAAAGAAAAATGGGCCAAGGGCAAAAAACAAATGATATTTCATCACATTTCTCCCTCCTAGGCTAAAATTCATATTCGGAGTGTCCATCAGCCAGTTGGACATTTCTTGTGTCCGCTGGCATTGCGACTTCACTCACGTATCCATGGTTACAATCAATATTCATATTTATTAATGAAAGTTAAGTAATGGGCGTGGAGACATGTTCTCCTCAAGCATTGTAACTATATTTAAATATTTGTTTTCATATAATTCTTTAGTTAAATGTTTCTATACATAATTTATATTTTCTATAAACTGCTAAATGAAATAGCTCTCACTATAGCTATTTGGAAGAGGATGCTAATGTCTTAGCCCACTATTTAATAAAAAAAGGACGTACCTAGTACAGAGAGCTCCCGCTCTATACGGGGTTTGGAAAAGGGTGTTAGTGGTAAGCCTTACCCTCGCCTGTGTAATACGAGGAGGCCGCGACTCGAACCCGGGATCTTCCGGTCACAGACAGTAAGACTCTACCGCACTATTTAATACCTTGGTACTAATATAACGTGAGCCAGGGAGGCCTTATTGGAAAAATCTGATTACCATATGCAGAATCGTAAATAAATAGAAATTGAATACGTGTTAATTGAGATTGTTTTATCATTTATGTACCCTAATCATAAAGCAGTTCCTGAAATCTGTTATGCGAGGTCTAGGGAAGTAGAGAGTTACTCAAGAATACATAACACGTCACGACGAGATGATTAATGATTCTGAGCACTTACAATCTAGAGTTGGTACATCGCTTTCTGCCTGGAGTTGCATACAGATAGCGATTTTTTTAGCAATAAATATTGTGAATTGGTATGCTTTATGATTGCAATTGTTTAACATGTATCTAGAGGCGAATGATGTCAAGTGAGCAAGGATCGGGTCGTCGCTTCCTTAGTGGCGTGCTACATCGGCACCCGGATGTAGTGAAAAATGAGCAAGGGTCTTCGCATCTAAGTCGACCGGTGCGAAGGGTAAGGAAGCTAGTCGAACCAACTAGGATCCGTTTAGGTAGTTGGAATGTAGGGTCACTTACAGGTAAGTTAAGAGAATTAGTTGATACCGCGACTAGGAGGTGTGTAAATATATTATGCGTTCAAGAGACTAAATGGAAGGGTCAGAAGACGAAGGAGGTGGACAATACAGGTTTCAAGCTTTGGTACACAGGGACAGTCATGAATAGAAATGGAGTAGGAGTTTTGATTGATAAGAGCCTCAAGAATGATGTGGTGGGAGTGAGAAAGCAAGGAGATAGGATTATCTTAGTCAAGCTTGTCGTTGGTGATATGGTCTTGAACGTAATTAGTGCGTATGCCCCCAAGTAGGCATCGATGAGAGTGCTAAGAGACAGTTCTGGTAAGACTTAGATGGCCTGGTTAGAGCTATACCTAGTAGTGAGAAGCTTTTTATAGGAGGAGATTTTAATGGGCATGTAAGTACTACAAGCGCAGGTTTCGAGGCAATTCATGGAGGTTTTGGGTATGGTAGTAGGAATCAGGAGGGAGAGGAAGTTCTGGACTTCACGGTAGCTTTTGACCTGATCATAGCCAACACTTTCTTCAGAAAGAGAGAATCTCATCTAGTGACCTTTAGTAGCGGACAACACAGTAGCTAGATTGACTTTGTCCTCGCAAGAAGAAAGGACAAACGAGCATGCTTGGATTGCAAGGTGATACCAGGGGAGTGTGTTGTTTCTCAACATAAGCTTTTGGTGGCAGATTTTCATTTTCAGGTGTGTGCCCATAGGGATAAACAAGCTAAGATTGAAAGAACAAAGTGGTGGAAACTGAAAGGAGAGGCATCAGAGGTATTCAGGGAAAGGGTTATCAAAGAGGGCTCTTCGAAGGAAGAAGACGACATAAACAACATGTGGAAGAACATGGCAACCAACATTCGGAAGGTGGCCTCAGAGGTGTGTGGAGTAACCAAAGGAAGTGGAGGCGAGGCTAAAGATACTTGGTGGTGGAACAAGGAAGTCCAAATGGCTATTAAGGAGAAGAAAAAATGCTATAGACGCTTGTACCATGACAGGAGTGTGGACAACATAGAGAAGAAGACTACAAAGCGAGTTGTAAGTGTGGCAAAGGGTAGAGCGTACGAGGATCTTTACCAACATTTGAGTACGAAGGAAGGAGAGAAGGACATTTATAGGATGGCTAGGGTTCATGAGAGAAAGACACGGGACTTCAACCAAGTTAAGTGCATTAAGGATGAAAGGGAGCATCTCTTGGTGAAGGAGGATGAGATCCGACATCGATGGCAAGAGTATTTTGACAAATTGTTCAATGGTGAGAATATGGACACGACCTTTCAGTTGGATGACTCTTTTGATGACACCAATAGGCGCTTTGTGCGGAGAATCCAAGAATCTAAAGTCAGAGAGGCGTTGAAAAGGATAAAAATAGGTAAGGCGATGGGACCGGATGGTATCCCAATCGAGGTGTGAAGATGCCTCGGGGACATAGCTATAGTATGGCTAACCAAGCTGTTCAACCATATTTTTCGATCGAACAAGATGCCTAATGAGTGGAGGAGAAGTATATTGGTACTGATCTACAAGAATAAAGGGGATATTCAAAGTTGTACTAATTACCGGGGAATTAAGTTGATGAGCCATACTATGAAGCTATGGGAGAGAGTTATCGAGCATCGCTTGAGAGCAATAACGCGGGTCTCTATGAACCAATTTGGTTTCATGCCCGGAAGGTCAACCATGGAAGCTATTTTCTTAATAAGACAAGTTATGGAGCGGTATAGGGAGAAGAAGAAGGACCTACATATGGTTTTTATTGACTTGGAGAAGGCTTATGATAAAATACTAAGGAATATTATGTGGTGGGCTTTGGACAAACATAAAGTCCCAACGAAGTACGTCGGGCTCATTAAGGACATGTACAACAATGTTGTGACTAGAGTTCGAACAAGTGATGGAGACACAGATGACTTCCCGATTAGGATAGGACTACATCAAGGGTCAGCTTTGAGCCCTTATTTGTTTGCTTTAGTGATGGATGAGGTCACAAGGGATATACAAGGGGACGCCCTTGGTGTATGCTTTTCGCGGATGATGTAGTGCTAGTTGATGAAAGCCGGACAGGAGTGAATCAGAAACTGGAGTTATAGCGGGAGACTTTGGAGTCCAAAGGTTTTAGACTCAGTAGAACTAAAACTGAGTATATGAGATGTGACTTCGGCACTACTACTCGGGAGGAGGAAGATGTTAGTTTGGAAGGTAAGTAGTGCCTAGGAAGGATACCTTTCGATATTTAGGATCAATGCTACAGAGGGACGGGGATATTGATGAAGATGTTAGCCATAGAATCAAAGCAGGGTGGATGAGGTGGCGGCAAGCGTCTGGTGTCCTATGTGACAAAAGGGTACCACAGAAGCTGAAAGACAAGTTTTATAGGACGACGATTAGACCTGCTATGTTGTATGGTGCAGAATGTTGGCCTACGAAAAGACGACATGTTCAACAGCTAAGTGTCGCGGAAATGCGTATGTTGTGTTGGATTTGCGGTCATACAAGAAGGGATCGAGTTCGGAAGGATGATATACGTGATAGATTAGGGGTAGCGCCAATTGAAGAAAAGCTTAACACCGGTTGAGATGGTTTGGACATGTGCAACGGAGACCTCCAGAGGCACCGGTGCGTAATGGAATCCTAAGCCAGGATAGTAACGTGAAGAGAGACAGAGGAAGACCGAAGTTGACTTGGGTAGAGGCAATAAAAGGAGACTTGAAATGATGAAATATACCCAAAGACTTAGCCTTAGATAGGAGTGCTTGGAAAACAGCTATTCACGTGCCTGAACCTTGATTGCTTCTGATGGGTTTCAACTCTAGCCTACCACTACTTGTTTAAGACTTAAAGGCTTTGTTGTTGTTGCTGCTGCTAGAGGCGTATAGGAACACATGAGCAAATGTAGGCCTCGCATAAACAGAAAACCTGTTTATACAAAGGTTCAGAAACAAACTGAGATTGTTTTGCACCCAACAAACGGAGTTTTTTTTTTTTTTTTTTGCAACTATTATCTAATCAAACTGAGTGACAGAAACCATGAATCTTTTTTTTTACATCAAAACCAATGTGGTCATAATTGTTCAAAAATACAAACCCCAACTCTTCATACTTGTGTAACATCAAACTTTCTTCATGAATTAAATATATCTGCACTTCTGCAGAATCCAGTGCCCCTCTCACCATCCATTTGTCTTACGTATCATTTGTTTCCACCATCAGTTACCAGGCTGCTGATATATGGCGGATCAACAATTTTCTTCACTATCTTCCACCTTAGGAGGACCAGAATGCCTCCTCATCGGTGAGGGAGATGCCATTCCAGATTGGAAGGATAACCTCTTCTTCGCGGGTCCAGCAAAGCCTCCTTTTTCTGGTGTCTCTGCACCGTTCTTTAATGCCGAGCCATGGAGGCGGGACTGAGCCCTTGCAGATTCTGTGGGAACCATGTAGCTTGGGACTGATGGGGAGCCTGCAACACTCTCACTGTCCCGCACCGTTGAGGTGGCTATGCTGTGCCTCCTTGGTCGTTCAGACTGAACGCTTAGGGCCATTCTTTGGCATGGTGGATTTCTTCCTCACAAGGATTGGTGTTACTTTAGGAGAAAGTGTTGATGGGGACTGCCTGGAGGCTGGACGGATCAGTTTTGGAGTAGTTGGTGCTGGCTTGTCTGGCTTAGAGTCCCGACGGTTGAAGGCCTTTGTGATCTCACCCTCTCCAAGGTTCAAGCTCATGCTCTTCACGGATCCACGGTCAATGTTGCTCTCTTTGTCAGTTCCATTCTGGCCCTTCCATGGCTTTGCTGCCATCCAGCGTTCCAACCAGCTCCAGCCCCACTGTAGGTTGTTTGGGTCCACAAACATTGGATTGGCAGACCTCGAAGTGCTCTTCCACTGCAACGAACAGAATGAAACATTATAAGCATGCTCTCACACTAAGAGATAATATACATATTGGCACCTGTTATTGACGAACAACAGAAACCTACCTGATGAGAAAATGCGTATGCAAGTGCTCTCTCTCGTCTTACTGCAGCCTCTTGCCTGCTTATTAGGATCGCCTCAATTTGCTCCTTGGATTGAGTACTGTCATCCCACTGCTCACCCATCTGGTTTTATTTACAAACTGAATATGTTTAGCGCTCTTGACAACATTTTGTGAATATCTCAAGGCATAGAGAAAAGGAGAAAAACAATATTACTCAAATCAAGTGAACAAGCAGCACATGGAATCTTCTTGTGCAGGGATTTGAGATTTGCCTACCCTGAAATTATCCAATTCTTGTTTCAGTAAGAGCTGACGTTGGAGGGCCTGGTTCTCCTCAGACATCTTCAGTCTCCTTGAACGTATCTGTGATTGCACCCGTGCTAGAGTCTGCATACAGCACAGAGTGCTTGCAGCTTGACGCTTAATAAAATTACCATCAACCAGTGTCTTCAATCAAGGCCTCGCAGGGCTCTTAATGCTCTCCTTGCCTGTTATTATCAAAGAAGGGAAGTCTCAGCATACTTACAGTATAAATTATATTCTTCTTTATGAGTAAGAAAATCAAATTTTCAAAGTTATTTCGTCATCTTACAATTTACAAACTATAATATTCTCCACTTTTACTAAAAGCAACATGAAGTTTGAAGCCATGTTTGCATTCAAACAAAATACACTACTGAAAAGTCAACATTCACAAAATTCTGTTTGTATTATAGATACATGAATATCACAGGCAGAAAAAGTATCTGTAAGAAGAATAATGAAAGGTAGCTGCCACCAACTGCCAGTTCATGACTTTGCAATTGCAACACCTGGAAAGATTGATTTAAGGGCCACTGCAATAAACATATACTGAAAATAAACGGAAAGGGCAACAATCGCATCAAAGGGGGCGAGGGGCATTACACTAGAAGCTAGCAGTTCCTAAAGGTGCAATTGAAGCTAGAAAACTTGCTATGATTCATAAAAATTCATTTACCACACAATGCTGTGAAAAGAATACACAAATCCTCAATAGCAAAAGTATTGAACCAAGAGAACTCACTTCCAAATAATAACTGAATGACTACAAGATGCAGGTTCGGTGGGTTGCCAACACCTAAATGTGGAACACTGTAGGAGAAAGTCTGCAGCCGACAGACATTTGCTTGCATGTTCAGTAATGTTGATGTGGAGGGAAATCATAAGAAAAAAGAACTGTATCCTCAAAACTGCTAAGCAGCAGCCCAGGTAAATAAACAATGAATCATCTTTAGTTTTTTTACCAGTAGCTATTAACAACCTTTTTTTTTTAGCTATTAACAAAAGCAACCAGTGTAATATTTTAACTGGCACAGTGAGTTCTTATCTAGATTATTCAAAGATGTAGCACAAGGCATCCATATCTTACAAAATGCACGAAACAGCTTAATTCAAGGCTAATTTTATATTACCAGGTAACCTCGGAATGCTGTCTGAATCTTGGTTGGAGCTAGCTCTTCCCTTGATATACATGGTGGTAATACTGACATCTGCATAGGGACAGCAGGGACTGCCTCCACAGAATTATGGTTGCTCTGCTCCTGCACAGCTTCAGGGACCTCAACCTCAATTTGATGTAAGAGATGGTAGAGCTGGAGGGGGTGGCACTGAAATATTGACTTCCAAGGAGGTGGATGGGGTTAGATCTAGGGGTGGGCTTGGATTGCCAGCTGCTAGCTTCTTCCGCAGTTTCTGTTCATTTCATCAGCATAATTTGGTCTGTGAGCACAATTCAGTCCATACCGGAGTATGCAAAAAGGCGGTACAGGAATTATTGAATGTGAAGCTAAAATAATCCCTGTTCCATTTTTCATCACACAACAGCATAGTTGAAAAAAGGCCACAAGTGAGAAATTAAATTGTGTGCAGCTGTCAGTGAAAATTTGGCATTTCTATCATCAACATTTGAAATCAGGAGACTGGAATCTTTGCAGTGAGGAAAGGAGAGATTTAGATCCTGTTCAAAGGCTAGTACAAACTAAAACGGAAATCCAACACAATGCCCCGTACAGAAGAATCCCTAGAGCCGTTACCTCCTTCTCCTTAGGTTCAGGACTAAAAACCTTCTTGACGGCACCGAACCACTTCCCCTTCCTCCCCATGCCTCCAAACTCTTCGACAAGAAAGAGTCGCTGTGAAGAACAAGTCAGCCGGATCAGATCTACGGTCCACCAGGATCAGAACAAAGAAAGTCATCCAGCAGCAAACGAATACTAACCAACACAAGATGGAAGCTGAGGAGCGGGGCCGACGGGTGCAGCACGGGTGGGCAGAGAGGGAGGCCGGCGGTGGTGCGTCCGTAGCCTCTCGTGCCGGTGGACGAGGGAGTGGGAGTATTTATTTCTTTTTCGTTTTCTTTCTTTTTTTTCTTTCCTGGAGACCTTTTTTTGTTAGGAACCGGAGCTTCGTATATTAGTCGTGAACAAGATTACAATCGTGGTCTGAGATATCCCTAAGACCAGCTAGGGTTATAAGCCACTCCTCCACTAGGTTATCATGGGAAACTAGATAAGCACACTCATGAGCTAATCTATTACATCTTCGATTAATGAAAACCAAATCAAAGGCTTCGAAGCTCCGGCTGAGATCTTTCATCTGTTGCAAAATGGGATTTGTCGGTGCGAAATATGGCCAATAAATAAATATTTGTAGTTTTATCGTGTGTTGTGATCTGATGTGGCCTAGCATACGATGACACATGATTCATACTGGTTCAGACAACGTGCCCTACATCCAGTTTCAGTTGATCGGTGACTTTATTCCTGAGCCCATGTGCTTAAAGTTTGTTGTAGGATTACAAACGAGTAAGGAATGAGAAGGGGGTATAGAGGCCCGATCGGACTCTGAACCGAGTGGGAGGGAGTGATGGATGCTCAAACATGCGCTAAGTATTGGAGCGTATGGTCTGTGTGCCGAACTTATCAGCTGTTGAGAGCGTGTAGACTGTATAGCTGTCGAGTTCTAGAGCTGTTGAGCTGCCGTGTCCTCTCATCCTAAGAGAGAGCGCATCCCCTTTTATAGTTGAAGGGGATAGCCTTACAAGTCAGAGAGAGAGTGTATACGGGTGCTGCCTAGTCTTGTTGCCCATGTCATCAGGTACGGGATAGCCGCCATCGCCCACCATACTGTTTATGCCGCCATCGCTCACCTTCCTATTCATGCTATGTTGTATCTGGTAGGCTGCACAGTGTTCACCTAGTACGGCAAACATCGGCGCCCACAATACTGTTCATGCTCTGACGCGTCTGGCAGGCTGTACAGTGTCCGTCTGACTTGGCCCGACGACACCGTCCTGCAGGTGCGCAGGGCATGGTAGCGTACGGTCCTCGGTATTACGGTTGACTTGAGCGTCTTAACTTATCTGCTCCGCTTGCTCTCTGGGCCCACACCGAGCGGGCGTTCCCCGTCAGCCCCGACCGTGTCGGTCGGGAAAGAGTAGCGAGCAGAGGTCTGACATATTCTCGGTTGAAGAAAGGGGGTCGAAGTCGGACTGCGGTCCCACCACGCCCAGGCCTTCCGATCGAGGCTCCGACCAGATCTCCTGGCCAAAGGTGCCGATCGAGGACTGGATCATGGTCTCATCTTGTCATTGTCTATCTGGTCCGACGCAGACGCGCGCTGTCACTACGCCGCCTGCTGGGCCAAGTAATGCAGGGAAGCGGGCCCATTGGGACCCCGGGTTTATGAACCCGATAGGAGCCTCCGAGCCCCTTTGGGACTTTTGTGAAGCCGTGAAGGGGCTGTTGAGTTGCCGCTTTTGAGGGCGCACAGGAGTACAATGCTAAAAGATCTCTCGTAAGGAGAGAGCATCGTACATCTCGAACGGGCCCTTGTCCCGGATTTTGGATCAGAGGACGGAGAGATGGAGGAGAGCATTGTAGCGGGAGAACAAAGGATCTTGGCTCCCTTGTTCCGCTTCATGCCCCAAGGTGCGGAGCAGTCCCAGGGCTGTTCACACACACTTTGCGTGTTATTGTAAAAGTCTAGGGCTTGTGTCTTTAGGTTAGTGAAAGCTTGTATTTGCTTTGTAATTCTTGTGCCCATTGTGCCATGGAGGCGGGCTGTTATTGGAACTTCGATGTTTTTCCCCTTTGGTTTGTTGTACTGTGTAGGGAAACTGAGTAGGATTTAGGCGGCCAGCCTCTATGTGGAAGACCGACAAAGGTCGTGGAGGCGCGCAAAGTGGAAACAGGCACCCAGCCTCCGTGGGGAGGACTAGCGAAAACCGCGGAGGCGCGCCAGAGGGATATTGGCACCCAGCCCCTAAGGAGGGGACTCGCAAAGGCCGCGGAGGCGCGTTGTGCAGACATAGGCACCTAGCCCCTAAGGAGGAGACTCACAGGTAATCTGTTTTCTGCCGGGTGCGCGCGAGCGCACCAGGTGGGTGTAGCCCTAAGCCTGCGGCCAACTAGGGAGTCGGTCGGAGGCTAAGCACCTTGGTACTCTTTTTTTGGTGCTGTGGACTCTTGTGTCTCTTTCGATTGGGCTGTTCGCCCATGTCCAATCCGACCACAACCTGTGCGGTCGGTCGGGTTCCTGAGTCAGGATCTGGCAGCTCGAGCCACTAGGGGCCTTATGGAGACGGGGATCCCAATCTTCCATCAGGTGATGGTAACTATCATTGTGGCAGAGAATGACACACCGATCCGGCTTCAGATCAAAAGATCGAACCCTGCAATTTTAGCACCACAGCTCCTCTGGTTATCAACCAAGTCATGGACCAGGTTGACCTCGCCAAGAAGGCTAATCCCTGCCTGCGCAACGAAGAATATAAGCAAGAACGAGAAAGAAAGCAACCAAATTGCAGATGAATGATTAATCTCACGAGTTGGAGTCTCACAAACCGAAGAACGGCGAAATTGTTTCTTGACAGATAATCTAAGCAAAACCCAAACCCTAATGGAGGGGGCGGCGGCTGTTTATGAAGACTCTAGGGTCATGCAAGACCCCTGGACGCGCCCCTAATGGGCCCAAACTCGATACATGGTCCAACGGACCAAAAGACGGTGTCGCAGCACCCTGGCAGATTCTGGATGCTGACTTGTTTCGACGATTCCTGTTGATTCCGAATAGATTTTGATGTGAAACCACTTGGATTAGCTTCCTTATCAAATTAGCTTTCCATCCATATGTGGATCATTGAAAACGGAGTCCGGATGCGTTCTGGGTGACTAATTTAAGGCAGACTGGTCCTGGAGGCCAAGGCAGACTCGAATTCGTGTTGGACTAGGCCTCCGGGTTGTGTTGGACGTCCTTGCTGGTCATCATCACCTCCTCCACGTCCTCTTAGTCCCTCTTGACCCTCTCCAATGTTCCTAAGCAAGATAACATCATTAGGTAGTAGTCTATTCTCAAAAGTATGAAAATGATCGCTTAAGAACGAGCTCACCTGTAAATTGAGTTAACGTATTCGAGCCCGGGTCATTGGACCTTGCATGATGGTTGGAGGATCAGCTGGTACATCCAAAGGAGTGATGTCCTCATCATCCTCCCTCTCTTGAATTGGAGTCGTCCTCGACTCAAGCTCATCTTCTTCTCCCAAATAAGGTTTTAAATCTGCAATGTTAAATGTGGGACTAACCCCGAACTCGGGTGGCAACTCAAGTTTGTATGCATTATCATTTATTTTCTCAATAATCTTATAAGGACCAGCTGCTCTTGGTATTAATTTAGACTTATGTAGCTCAGGAAATCTATCTATTATTAAATGTAACCAAACCAAATCACTCGGTTCAAGTTTAATCTCTTTTCTACCTTTACTACCAGCAATTCTATACTTTTCATTCATGCTTTCAATATTTGCTTTAGTTGTTTCATACAACTTATGAATAAAATCAGCACGCTCTCTAGCATCACTATGTATTCTCTCAGTGGTAGGTAAAGGCAAAAGATTAATAGGAGCACAGGGGTTAAAACCATACACTACCTAAAAAGGACTTACCTTGGTGGTGGAATGTTCTGCCCTGTTATATGCAAACTCCACATGCGGCAAACACTCTTCCCACATCTTCAAATTGCGCTTCAAAATGGCTATCAACATGGTGGACAATGTTCGATTCACAACCTTAGTTTGCCCATTAGTTTGGGGATGACATGTTGTAGAAAACAACAGCTTGGTCCCCAATTTATTCCACAACGTGCGCAAAAAATGACTCAAGAATTTTGCATCACGATCTGAAACAATAGTAGAAGGCATACCATGCAAGCGAATAATTTCTTGAAAGAAAAGGTCATCAATATGAACAGCATCGTCGCTCTTATGACAAGGAATAAAATGTGGCATCTTAGAAAAACGATCAACCACCACAAAAATACTATCCCTCCCCCTCTTAGTCCTTGGCAATCCCAACACAAAATCCATAGATATATCTGCCCAAGGAGTAAAAGGAACAGGAAGAGGCATATACAAACCATGTGAGTTCAATCCTGACTTAGCTTTTTGACATGTGGCACACCGAGCCACATATCGCTCTACATCTCACCTCATCCTTGGCCAAAAAAAGTGCGTGGACAGCACCTCCTCCGTCTTCTTGGCACCAAAATGTCCCATCAATCCGCCTCTATGTGCCTCCTGCAACAACAAAAGACAAACGGAACCAACTGGAATGCATAGGCGGTTAGCTCTAAACAAAAACCCATCGCTAATCATAAACTTATTCCATGTGCGTCCCTCTCTACAATTAAGCAACACATCCTTAAAATCAGGATCAAGCACATATTGTTCTTTAATGGATTGAAGACCAAAAATCCGGCAATCAAGTTGGGACAACAATGTATATCTTCTAGACAAAGCATCAGCAATCACATTATCCTTCCCTTTCTTATGTTTGATAATATAAGGAAAAAATTCAATAAATTCAACCCATTTAGCATGCCTACGATTCATATTATTTTGAGAGCGAAGATACTTAAGCGATTCATGATCAGAATGAATAACAAATTCTTTAGGCCACAAATAATGACGCCATGTCTCTAAAGAACGAACAAGTGCATACAATTCTTTATCATATGTGGAATAATTAAGAATAGGACCATGCAATTTTTCACTAAAGTAAGCAACAGGTCTACCATCTTGCATCAAAACACCACCAATGCCAACTCCACTAGCATCACATTCTAGCTCAAAAGTCTTACCAAAATTAGGAAGTTGCAGCAATGGTGCGTGTGTAAGCTTGTCCTTCAAAATGTCAAAGGACTCCTCATGTGTCTCTCCCCAATGAAACACCACTCCTTTCTTCGTCAACTCATGCAATGGGGCAGCAATGGTGCTGAAATCTTTGACGAAGCAGCGGTAGAATCCTGCAAGACCAAGAAAACTCCTCACCTGTGTGACGGTTTGGGGAACCGGCCAGCTCTTTATGGTTTCAATTTTCATCTCGCCCACCTCAATTCCCTGTGGAGTTACAACATAGCCAAGAAAAGAAACTCGATCCGTGCAAAAGATGCACTTCTCAAGGTTACCAAATAAATGTGCATCACGTAAGGCATTAAAAACAGCACATAAGTGATCCATATGTTTATCAAAAGACTTGTTGTAAATCAATATATCATCAAAGTAAACTACCACAAAATGACCAATAAAAACTCTTAAAACCTCATTCATTAAGCGCATGAAAGTGCTAGGTGCATTTGTCAAACCAAAAGGCATAACTAACCACTCATACAACCCGAATTTGGTTTTAAATGCAATTTTCCATTCATCTCCAAGTTTCATTCTAATATGGTGGTAGCCACTTCGCAAGTCAATCTTAGTGAAAATTATAGAACCACACAACTCATCAAGCATGTCGTCTAGCCTAGGAATAGGATGACGATACCGAATAGTAATATTATTGATGGCTCTACAATCAACACACATACGCCAACTTCCATCTTTCTTAGGAACCAAAAGTACAGGAACGGCACAAGGACTAAGGCTTTTATGTACATACCTACGGTCCAAAAGGTCTTGGACTTGCTGCTAAATTTCCTTAGTCTCCTCAGGATTGGTTTGATATGTAGCTCGGTTGGGCAAGGTCGCTCCCAGAATCAAATCGATTTGATGCTCTATCCCTCTCATAGGTGGCAGCTCCGGGGGTATCTCAGCTGGAAAAATGTCCTCATACTCCTGCAAAAGGTTAGTGATAGCAGGAGGTACTGAGCTAACAATATCATCAAGTGAAAACATAGCTCATTTGCATACCAAAGCATAGCAAATATCATCATCAGAAATTTTTAGCAAAGTCATATTTTGTTGCAAGCATAACACCACCCTTCAATTTAATCCCCTCAGCCTTAGAAATAGATATAGACTTATCCTTTTTAGGTGGGAAAATAGAATTAGCAACTTGCTGATTTTCAGATTGAACATCATTCAAACTAGCAGCGCGTTCTCTATCAGCTTGTACAATTTGAGCAGGGGTCAAAGGTACCAAAGTAATTTTCTTTCCTTTATGCACAAAAGTGTATTTATTACTTCTACCATGGTGTGTAGCATCATTATCATGTTCCCAAGGATGACCCAATAAGAGTGAACAAGCTTACATAGGTACCACATCACAATCAACAGAATCAGCATAAGAACCAATAGAAAATAAAACTCTACAAGTTTGTGTTACCTTTGCTTTACCAGAATCATTTAGCCACTGAATATGATATGGACGTGGATGTGGACGTGTGGTCAAGCCAAGCTTCTTGACCAAATCAGAACTCACCAAATTGTTGCAGCTGCCTCCATCAATAATGACACGTGCTCGACGGTCGCTGATGACAAAGAAAATTTAGAACAAGTTATGGCGTTGTAGCTTCTCAGGTTGCTGGACTTGTGAGCTGAGCACCCGCTATACAATAATGCTCCTATAGGACACCGTGGCCTCATCACCAAGGACTTCGCCGTCCTCCTCATCTGCATCTTGATCTTCTTCATCCTCAATGTCAGAGATGCTGATGTAACCATCTTCTGTAGCAATATATGCCCGCTGACTTGGGCAGTCCTTCTGCACATGGCCAATGCCATGGCAGCGGTGACATTGAATATCTGAAGTACATCCTGTCGATGCAACGGATGAGGAACTCTTGGTAGGCACCTGCAAAGAATTTTTACCTAAATCTGAAGGTCTTGCGGGAGGTGTCTTAGGTGTAGCAGAAACTCTAGAGGCTGTTGGTCGCTTGCTCGCTGGTGGAGGCATCCGAAAAGTGGTTGGCTTGGTCATCCCCGAAGATGGTGCCGAGCGTGGCATGTAGGTGCTGGTGCTGACCTTGCTCTTGCCCTGCTGTTCACGCCCCTGCAATTCCTTTTCTACAAGCATAGCAAACTGAAACAATTGGTTGATAGTGTTAAATTCTTTATAATCAACAATATCCTGAATGTCACGCCTCAAACCCAAATAAAAATGACAAATGGCATCTTCATTTCCCTCTACAACACTACAGCGCATCAATCCCTTTTGGAGCTCACCATAGTAATCCTGTACAGATTTATCTCCTTGTTCTAAACGCATCAATTTTTTACGCAAGTCTCTATGATAAGAAGGAGGAACAAAACGATCACGCATAGCTACCTTAAGTTCTTCCCATGTACCAGGTAAAGCATCCTGTGCAGCTAGCCCATTCCACCAAATAATGGCAAAATCCTTAAACTCACTAGTAGCTTGTCTAACTCTATGCTGCTCAGGTACAAGGTGGACACTAAACTTTTGTTCTACCGTCATCTCCCAATCAAGATATCCCTCAGCATCATAATGACCCGAAAAAGATGGTATTGTGAACTTAATCTTAGCATAAGGATCATCGGGCACATGGTGATTATTACCTTAACGGTGGTGGTGGTGGACACCACCCATACCTATCGTGTTGCGGCGAAGACGTTGTCGTAATCTCTCTTGTCGGATAGCTGCTTGACCTATGTTTCTAGCGGCATCATGCACCGTGTCTTGACCATCGGTGTTGCTGCCGGAAACGTCGTTGTTGCCTGCCACAAAGGTTTCCAACTCAGTAACCTTGTCGGTTAGCGTGGAAATTCGCTTGTCTAATCTCTCCATGCTATTGCCAATGTTGAGTTCAATGAGTGTGTCAGTGATGGCCTTCCTGACGGCCTCATTCATCCTTTTTTGGGCATCCTCTACAACAGCTTGTAGTTGCTCTTGGCTGACACACTCGCCGAAACCCTTAGGATTGTTATCTACAGTCTGTTCACCTACTGCCATTGAAAATACAAAAATAGGAACAAATAGGTGAAAGTTATCCCTACCAAATGACTACGTGGTTGTAGTGGTGTCACTTTTCACAGCAAGTGGAAGTGTCTTACCAAGCTCTTACCAACGCAAGCAGTGGGCGGTACAACCGGTGGCTAGTTCGTGATACCTGTGAGGTAGTGGTACCGAGATTGCAAGGCCCTTTGTCTGTACTGATCTAAAGAATTTGTGGAGCTTGGAAGGCAAACAAAGAGTAATATGTATATCTGGCACACAAGTCAGTAACAGAAAGTAATACTAAATTATAGTCCAAAGTACTTGTTCTCGTTGCTGGTCTAAAGTGTTGCAAGTACCAGGTTGTGATAAATTTATGGTGGATAGCAAGGTGATAGGTATGAGAAAAATAAGTATGGTGGATGGAAACAGCAACACAAACAAGGAACCAGACAGCACACGTAAACATAGCTCACTTTAGGCTTCTCTATGTGCTCCTCTAGATATTGTTTCTCTTTTGTCCCTCTCTTTTTTTTCTATTTTTGGACTGTCGTTGTTTTTTTTGGGAAATTTCGACTTTTTTATTTTATTTTTTTGATATTTTTCCTTTACTTAGGAGCACAAATGCAGTAACCACAGAAAATATGAGCTCAAATAAGTGTAAGACGTGGCCAGTGGAATTTTTAGAAAATTGGATGAAAATCGACAAAAACCTTATGACCACGAAACGAGGATCTTGTGACCACTTTTTGACTAATCTAAAAATTCCGAACCTCAGCAAGACCAGGGATGGATGGATCCAAAAAAATTTCCTGATTGATTTGCATATATGGAACGTCCAAAAAGGAGTTCATATGCAAAAACTGGACCAGTTTTAAGAATTGGCTCCGAATTAGATGACAAAACGGGAACAATGTGTGCAAAATTGGTCACAACAGCCAAGATTTAATGGAAACGTTGGGGGAAAACACACGAACTGGACTCTAACATGACCTAACTAGCAACAAGACCTCGACTAGGACACAAACTCAACACGACGGACTCTAAAACTGAAATATGCAATGGCTATGGCGCGGAAGGTTCTAGGACAGGAAAAACGAGTATGGCACTAGACTATGGGACGAATGCAAAACACTCAAACAAGAAAATAAATGTGAACATGATGGTATACCTTAGCTTTGATACCACTTTATGGAGATGGGAACGTGATGGTAACTATCGTTGTGGCGGAGAATGACACACCGATCTGGCTTCAGATCGAAAGATCGAACCCTGCAATCTAAGCACCACAACGTCTTTGGTTATCAACCAAGTCATGGACCAAGTTGACCTCTCTAAGAAGGCTAATCCCTGTGTGCGTAACGAAGAACACAAGCAAGAACGAGAAAGAAAGCAACCAAATTGCAGATGAATGATTAATCTCACAAGTTGGGGTCTCACAAACTGATGAACGGCGAAACTGTTTCTTGACAGAATAATCTAAGCAAAACCCAAACCCTAATGGAGGGGCAGTGACTGTTTATGAAGACTCTAGGGTCATGCAAGACCCCTGGACGCGCCCCTAATGGGCCCAAACTCGATACATGGTCCAACGGACCAAAAGACGGTGTCGCAGCACCCTGGCAAATTTTGGATGCTGATTTGTTTTGATGATTACTGTTGATTCCGAATAGATTTTGACGTGAAACCACTTGGATTGGCTTCCTTATCAAATTAGCTTTCCATCCATATGTGGATCATCGAAAATGGAGTCCGGATGCGTCCTGAGCGACCAGTTTAAGGCAGACTGGTCTTGGAGGCCGAGGCAAACTCGAATTCATGTTGGACTGGGCCTCCGGCTTGTGTTGAACGTCCTTGCTAGTCATCATCACCTCCTCCACGTCCTCTTAGTCCCTCTTGACCCTCTCCAATGTTCCTAAGCAAGATAACATCATTAGGTAGTAGTCTATTCTCAAAAGTATGAAAAGGATCGCTTAAGAACGAGCTCACCTGTAAATTGAGTTGACGCATTCGAGCCCGGGTCATTGGACCTTGCATGACAGTTAGAGGATCAGCTGGTACATCCAAAGGAGTGATGTCCTCATCAGGGCCGGTCGGGGTTGCTCGAGTTTCGTGCATCACCCCATCCGTGGTTTCTGCAACCAGAGGAGTTGAGCTAACGTCGCTTGCCTCGATGGTTCTAGTGACACGCTTGCTGAGCTCACTAACGGCCATGTCTGAGTGGAATCCAGGTCCATTGTTCGTAACGGGGTCAGCATAGTCCTTATGCGGCATTCCACTGCTCCTTAACCCGCCTCCCAGTAGATGTCCGAGCCATTTTAGAGACCGACTCAGGTGGCCCGCTAGCCTCCCCTTGATGGAGATTTTGTGGGCATGGCTCGAGGTCAGGATTGAACGAGAAGGTTGAGATGACCCTGTCCACTTTTGAGTGGATCAGGTGAGGTCCACTGGGGCTCATCTATGTTTTCTCCCCTAGCTCTGTTTGACGCGAGGCAGCCTCGAGCCCTTTGTGGGCCAGCCTTCGAACCCCGGTCGGTTGCTGCTCATATCGAATGAGACAACTACCGCTTCGTGACGCGACGCGAAGCATCATGATGCAACAATTGCATATGCGATGCTTGGATGTATGGGATGAATGTATAAATGCATGCATGAGAATGGATGAATGAATGCTCATGCACTAGAAAAGTAAAATGGGGGTTGGTAAAGTTACCTCGATGGTTGGAGTGATGGGTTCGGGGAGCTCCTATCGGATATGTCTGAGTGGAATCCAGGTCCATCGTTCATGACAAAGTCAGCATAACCTGCATTAGGCATCCCACTACTCCTTACCCTTTTCTCGATAGCCGTTCGATTGACTTGGGTGACCGATTGGCTTCTCCTCGATGGAGATTCCATTGGTGGGCCCCTCCAAACCTTTCCTAGGAAAGCGGAGGGTCGTATGTGTGCGGTTGCGCCTTGTGTCCCACACCTGGGTTGTGGTAGTGGTGGGCCCCACCTAGTCCACATCCCACTAGCCAAGCGATGTTCCATCGAGCAGGCGTGTCCCGTCAGCCAGGCCACGTCCCACCGCACGTCCTTTCGCATTTAAATAAGCGGGAGGAGAGGGTTTTTTTCTCCCATCTCTTCGCCTTACCTTCACCACCACCGCTTCCTCTTCCTTCTTCTTGCTAAGCACCTTCGTGCGTTGTGGGGTTTTTAGGAGAGAGGAGAGCAGAGCGAGGGAGAAGGAAAACTTATAGATCCGCTCTTAGATCCATGGCACGATGTCGAACTAGTGGCCTTCCAACGTGGATCAGGAGGTGTTGGCCGCCTTTGCTGAGAAGGGGCTGCTCCCATCAAAGGAAGTGGCATATTGGAGGGCTCCCGCACTAGGGGAGGTTGTTCTACAACCCTGGGCTGATGAGGTCATCTCCTTCCTTGCATTCCATGAGCGTGAGCTCGGGTACCCCACGCACTGGTTCCTACATGGGATCCTCAATGAGTGGGGCCTAGAGTTGCAGCACCTCAACCTGACTAGGGTGCTGCACATCGCTAGGTTCATCACCATCTATGAGGCCTTACTTGGGATGGAGCCGCACATGGACCTCTTCCGGCGGATCTTCAGCGGGCGGGCCCTGTCCGAGGGGAAACTGCCCAGAATCGCTCTGGTCGGTGGGTTCACCCTACAAAAGCGGCCTAAGCCATTAGTCCCCTACCCGACATACTCCCCTAGTGACTCCAACTAAGGATGGTACGGTGAGTGGATCTACATTAGGAACCTGATGGAGGCACCATTCCTGACGTTCACCGGGGAGAGGCCGAAGTGGAGGGAAAGCTGGTTGTGGGGTCCTACCCATTGGCAGAACATGTTGGAGATCATCGAGACAGAGCATTGGAGCCTCGTGCGACATGGCCTCAATGGGTTGTGGGTCTTCCGTACCTTCTTCCGTTGTTGGGTCACCCCGTTGGTGGAGAGAACGTGGCCGATGTGGGAATACTCTAGCCCGATGGATCCTGACCGTGCGTCACCAGAGGAGTTGTCAAGGGATGAAGTCTAGAGTTGTCTCGATTAGGAGTTAGGGGATGATGAGTCCCTCAAAGGGATGCTCGAACCTCTCCATGCCATGAAGCTATCTAATCAGGTATACTCCTTTCCTATGACCTTTTTCCTTTCTGTTTTGATCTTGAGATCGATTTTAAGCCACCTATTTCATAGGGGCTCGTGGGGTATAAATCACAGCCACATCTTGCAAGCCACCCAGAGGGAGGATGCGCTTGTCAAGATGAAAAAGAAAACTAAGAAGGTCTGGAGGAGGTTTGAGAAGGAGAAGGAGATCGATCGGTGGCTCCATAGCGGTGAGCATTGGGAGGAAGTGGAGGAAGAGCTCAAGTCAGAGGACCCCATGGAGTCAGGTGACGACACAAGTTCCTTAGATGATGAGGGAGATGAGGGTGCAACCATGACCTTGGTGGAGCATTGCCTGCCTATGGCCACATCTGTCAGTGGTAGGCACAGTATGGAGACACTTAGTGATGCTCCTGAGTCAAGGAAACATGCCAAGGGTGAGGTTGCCACCCATGAATGGGAGGTGAAGCAGGCATGGTCGCCGCACCCTTCGGAGGCATCGTCTGCTTCGTGGCCCCCTACTCTAAGTGTTACGGATCACGCCGGTCAATCAAAGGGACATGATCGTTCCCCTGCGTCTTCATGGTCAATGCGTGTGTGCAACCCCCAATGGGGAGATGCCTCGCCAGTTGCTCTGGTGGTTTCACCATGAGCTGGCAGCCATGGCCGTTCATGGGCCAAACAGGTATCGGCCCACCCTCGGTTGATCCAAGGGGGCGTGGGTCGCGACCCCTAAGTGATCCTCATCCAGTCGGGTCATCATCAGCTTGTAGGGGCTTCAAGGTCCTGCCACTTTCGTCTGTGTATGTATTCATGCTTCCCTTTGTTCTCATAGTTGAGTTTTTAGTGTGACTAACCTATGCTTGTGTCTTTTTTGCAGCGCCTAGGAGCCGGTAGGGTTGGGGATCTCCCCACCTCCCATGTGAGAAGAGTGGAGACCTAGCTTATGGTGGGTTGCGACGAGTGAAGGGGGAAGCAGGCTGGTTGGCGGTGTGACCTTCCTTAATGGGGGTTGTGTCTTCCCAACCGGTCGTGAGCATGAAGACAGCCATGTTGGCGGCGATCCCCATGGTGTCGATAGAGGCCGGGTCAGAGGTGACTCCTGCAGTCCCTCCCCCACCAGTCATGGAGGAGGAGAGGAGGGAAATTGGGCTCCCCATCTTGCCCCATGGAGGGGCACACAGTTCACCCGCCTAGTCAGAGTTGGAGGGATCCGGAGGGGCCATGGCTAGGCCAAAGGTAGAATAGCCACTGGCGAGCCATGGAGTCCTAGTGGTGGACATCCCCTTCAGTGGTGAGGAAGACACCGGGGTGGAGCCACCTGTCATCCCGCCATCCTAGGAGTTGGTGATGATCTAGTCATCGCTTGATACTATGATGGCTAGATCTTCCAGCAGGTCAGGGCAACCTGTGAGCTAGTGTGGCCTTGCCCCAGCGAGCTAGGAAAGGCCTAGTTCATCCTTTGTGATGAGGAGGAGGTGAAGCTTTGGCACCTACTTAGGGAGAGAAGACTGTCAATGGAGTTCGATCTCGCCCTTACCAAGGCAAAGCTTAAGGAGGCCTTAGAGAGGGTTGAGCTCATCCATTTGGCTATGACTGTCAACCTACCATGCGTTGTAGAGGTAAGTTTTCTGCCTTCCTAGTGTTGTCTTTGATTCCTTGGCATTTAAATGGTTGTCTCAGCATGCCTGCTTCTTGTCACGCAGGACCTAGAGATGATGTCGATCCGCAAGTCCTGGTTTCTCTAGGAGGAGCATGATCGGATGGAGCAAGAAGCAGTGGTGTTGTGGTGGGTCAATGAGCTTAGGCACAAGCTAGAGTCCACCTGCCATGAGTTCCAAGACTAGGTGACCGAGGCGATGGGAGCACAGGTGGCGGAGGTGCGTGTGATCGAGCGAGCGACTACTACCGAGCAAAAACTCAACGCGGTGAAGGCCCACTTGGTGGAGACCGAGATGGCGCTCAGGAGGTCCCTAGAGGCTCTAGAAGTGGAGTGAAAGGCCTGGTCGGACGCCGAGCGGGGGGTCATCACGCTTTGGGGGTAGATGCTCGGGGCAGAGGAGTCGAACACTCAGCTACTCAAGAGGGTGACCAATCAAGAGGAAGGGCTTTCCATTCTTGAAAGCACCTACCTCAGTATGTACCTATTCTGCCCTTGGTTGATGCCTTGAATTTTTCTTTTCCTTGCTATTAAATTTGTCGTCCGTTTCTAGAACTAGGTGGAAAGATCGGCTCTCTGGAGCAAGAGCTGGAGACGATCAAAGCGATGGTTGAACAGAGCATGGAGGCGCTAGCCTAGTCCGTTGAGGAGAGACACGCTCTCAAGGGAGAGCTCGGCCAGCTTTGTAGCATTGCGTAGGTGGTGGTCTCCGAGGTGTTTGGGTTGGGACCAAGCACCAGTACGCCCGTCGTCCAGCTGGCGGAGGTCCTGAATGAAGTTCGGACGCTCATCTCTAATGGCATGTTCTATGGGACGTTAGGGGTGCTGACCTCGGTGGCAACCCACTACCCTAATCTTGACTTCATGGCCATCTACAGAGGATATGCCAATGGGTGGAGCGCTGATAAGATCTAGGGCAAAGTTTGGTGTCGCACGCACAAGTGGTCGCTGAGCAGGTCACCATGTAGTGGGCGATGGAGGCTCACCATTCAACCATGGCCGTAGATGTGCGCTGGGAAGACATTGTCCTACCTATGGAGGTAGCGGGGGCTGAGTCGGAGGTGAGCGTTGTCCTGTCCCAAACCAAGCCAAACATTGTCCTGACCGTAGCCAAGCCGAGCACCGTCGTCCTGACCTCAACCGAGCTGCCTTCGTCCTTGCCAACCGCACCATCAACCGACCCTATTAGGGGGCACAATAGAGTTAGAGTATAAATAGTCAGTTTATGTAAAAGATGAATTCATGGGGGAGCCCCCGTGTGAACAATTTTACATTCATGAATATTTTAAGTTCATTTTGTGATGAAAACACTCATGAGGGGAAGCTTGTCCCATCCACCCTTGTTTTTATCCTTGTGTAGCTTTGTTTTTTGTCCTTTCTTTTTTGCACCTGCCTGTTGACCCATAGGGTGCAACCTTAAGAACCTAGGCATGGCCCGCGAGGCTTAGCTACTCATAACTGTAGGTCACGGTGGGGTGTGATCGGTCGGGAGGCTAAAGCGCAAGTTACATAGGATAATCAAAGGAATGAGATGCCCTTTCGTTTGGGCAACGCCCTTTTGTTTGGACGAAAAGTGTTACTACATGATAGTTAAAAATGATAGTAAAAAGGGGGTGGTATCGCACCCCCGTGGAGCCCCTGAGCGACCTAGGCCGAGAGTGCTTAGGCTGGGGCGCTGTAGGAACAAGCATTGAATGGAAATAAATGGTAAGACCAAGCTTTAGGGAAAGAAACGATGTAACTGTTCGATGTTCCATATGTTGGTGAGAATATTGTCATTGTCGTCCTTTAGCCAGTAGGCACCCGGTCAGATCACCTCGGCCACCGCGTACAATCGTTCCCATGGTGGAGAGAGCTTATGTTTGTCCTTGGTTGACTAGGTCCTCTGGAGTACGAGATCACCGACCTCGAGGATCCTCCCCTGATTTTTCTTTCATGGTACATGCAGAGAGTTTGCTAGTAATGAGTGAAGTGGATGATAGTTGTCTCATGAGCCTCCTTGAGCAGGTCGACCGCATCCTGCTGAGCCTCCATGGCTTAGTCTCGGTCAAAGGCCTTTACTCTTGAGGCACCATGATCGAGGTCGGATGTCAACACTGCTTTGGCTCTGTGTGCCAGGAAGAAAGGGGTGAACCCCATGGACCAGTTTGGGGTCATTCTTAGGCTCTAGAGGATTGCTGGGACCTCTACAACCCATCGCTCGGCATACTTTTTGAGTCGGTCAAAGATGTAGGGCTTGAGTCCTTGGAGGACCATGTCATCGGCCCGCTCGACATGACCGTTAGTACATGGGTGTCCGACCGAGGCCTAATTGATCCTGATGTTGTATCCATCACAGAAGTCCATGAACTTCTTTCTAGTGAAGTTTGTTCCATGGTCAGTGATGATACAGTTAGGGGCACCAAACCGATAGATGATGTCAAGGAAGAACTTGACCTCCTCTTCCGAGTGGATATTGGTGATGGGTTTCACCTCTATCCACTTGGTGAACTTGTCCACCACCATGAGTAGGTGAGTGAAGCCACCTGAGGCCTTTTTGAGGGGTCTGACCATGTCAAGGCCCTAGACCACGAATGGCTAGGTGATGGGATGGTCTAAACCTCCTGTGCCAGCAGGTGAGTTTGTCGAGCATAGAACTAGCATCCTTCACACCTGCAGACCACCTCCTCTGCATCTCATAGCATAGTGGGCCAGTAAAAACCTTAGCGAAAGGCTTTCTCGACTAGTGACCTTAGGGCCACGTGATGTCCATAGATTCTGGCATGGACTTCAAGGAAAAGTTGTTTCCCGTGGTCGATCAGGATGCACTTCATGAGCACTCCCAACAGACTTTGCTTGTAAAGTTCGTTACTAATGGCGACAAACGTCTTGGCACATTGAGCGATTCTTCATGCTTTAGTCCTTTCCGGTGGGAGAACCTCCTCAATGAGGTAGGCGAGCAGTGGTGCACTCCAGTCGGTTGGATCGAGTGCCATCACGGTGATGTCGCCGGGCGATGTTGCCATGGTGGCGCCAAGGTCAGAGTCCCTGAGTGCTCGGTTGGGTTCGAGGCACATCGGGGGATCGAAGCCCCCTAATGCCAGATTGGTGTTGGAGTGTGTCTAGGTTGGATCCTCTCAGATGTAGGCAGTTGGCTCATGGAGGTCATTTACAAAGACCCCATCGGCGGGCGGTTCTCGTCTAGCCGCTAGTTTTGTGAGGAAGTCGGCGGCGGTGTTAACCTTTCAAGGGACATGATGTAGTTTGATCCCTCGGAACTTGTCCTCAAGCTTGCACACCTCCTAGCAATATGCTACCATGAGAGGGCTCTTATAGGAGGACTCCTTCATGACTTGGTCGACGATCAACTCTGAGTTGCTGTGGACATACAGCCACATGGCGCCAAGCTTGACGATGATGCGCAGTCCATTAATGAGTGCCTCGTACTCTGTGGCATTATTCGAGGCTAAAAAATGGAGACAGATCACATAGCGGAGCCTACTCCCATCAGAGGAGATTAGAACCACTCTAGCCTCTAAGCTGAGCGCCATGACCGTCCCATCGAAGTACATCGTCTAGTACTCATGGGTGACGTTCGGGGTCAGGAGCTAGACTTCTGTCCGTTCGGTGATGAAGTCAGCAAGAGCCTGAGACTTAATAGCGGTGCAGGGGACATATCTGATGTCATGGCCTATGAACTCGAGAACCCACTTGGAGATTCGGCTAGTGGCATCGTGAATATGGATGACCTCCTCGATTGGGTATGAGGTGATGACCACGACCTCATGGTCGGTGAAGTAGTGTAGGAGCTTCTAGGTCGCCATCAGCATAGTGTACAAAAGCTTCTGAACCTAGGGGTAGCGAATTTTGGCATCGGTGAGTACCTCACGGATGAAGTACATCGGTCGTTGGACCTTTAGGAGGTGTCCTAGCTCCTTCCTCTAGACGACGAGGGTGATGCTCACAATGTGGTTGCTTGCCGTGATGTAGAGGAGGAGGGATTCTCCCCGTTCGGGAGCGATGAGGATTGGGACCGACGTTAGTGATGCTTTGAGGCTTTCCAAAGCCTATTGTGCCTCCTTTGTCTAGACAAATGTATCTGTCTTCTTGAGAAGTTTGTAGAGAGACATCCCCATTCGCCTAGTCAGGAGATGAACCAACTTAGGGTGGCCAAACAGCCGGTGAGCCTCCGTATGCCCTTGACATTATGTATAGGGCCCATGTTGGAGATGCCCGTGTTTTTTGGGGTTGGCTTCGATGCCGTACTCGGACATGATGTATCCGAGTAGCTTCCCCTTTGGAACCCCAAAAACACATTTTTTGAGATTCAAATTGACACTAAACCTTCGAAGGTTCATGAATGTGGCAGCCAAGTTTGCGATCAGGTCGCTAGCCTAAGCCATTTTCACCACTATGTCATCAGCATAGACGTCGATTGTTGGTTTTGGCCGCTTGACTTGGTCAGGTTGGTCAAGCGGGTTGATTTTGTTGGTGAAGCATTGCTGCATGCATCGTTGATAGATGGCACCAGCGTTCTTCAGACCAAAAGGCATGGTTATATAACAGTACAAACCATATGGGGTGATGAATGAAGTCGCGACCTGGTCGGACTCTTTGTAAGTGCAATCAAGCCATATTGTGGGTTTTGGTATTGATGACCACCAAATTAGAGGACTAATAAGATTTATCAAGATGACAAGCAGGGAATCAGAGAATGAGGATGATGTACAGGTTGCAGGTGTCCTAATTACAAAAGGTGGCCAGACCTAGCTCAAAGGAGGTTTAAATTCTTTTATGTTTTGAATTTGAGTTTAGGGAAAGCCGTACTATTAAGAGGGATTTTAGGACAGTTGGTCAACTGTTGAATCAGATGCTCAAATTCACAGATCTACACCCTCCCACCTAGTCAAAATAGCCAGCCAAATTTAATATCATATTACCTATTTTGGCTAGGGTGGCATTGCCGCCCTGTTAAGAGTGGCAGTGCCGCCCTTAACTAACAGTTGGGCTCGGAGGATATTTATACCCTTCAGGCCCGGCCCACAATGGTCATCTTCTCCACTGAGTCATACTGCTCGAAAATAGATTGAACCAAAGCTTGCCTCTCTCCTCCATTGTTGCTTCTCCATCCCTCAAGCTAATCCTTGATTCCAACCATCAAAACTTGAGAGAAAAGGCAGCAAAACTCGATTGGAGCGAAGATCCACTGATTCCCAAAGTCTAAGAGCATTTGGTTCGCGTTTGGCCAGCGGTTCTAGGATTTGTTGCTCTTGGAGCTTGCTCCTAGCCGGCTAGGCGTCGCCCTTGTGTTTGTCAACTTGTGTGGCAGCCTTGGGAGGTTTGTAACCTCATTCAAAAGCTAAGAAATCACCCCTCACTTCAAGAGTTCACTCTCTTGATTTGAGAACAAGGGTAAGGCAAGCCTTTGTGGCAAGCTCAAGCCTTTTGTGGTTTCCTCAACAATGTGGACTTAGGCAAACCTTAGTGGTGAGCTAAACCACGGGATAAATCTTGTGTCTCGCATGCTTCATCTTTACTATACTTGCAGTTCATCTTATTGCTAGCTGTTGCTAGGGTTTAGTTGCTCGATTCATTATTGTGTGAAGTTTCTATGGTATCCAGTCTTCGAACTAGATCTTGGCTTTATATTATAGGATTAAGCAACTAGTGGGGTCAGGTTTATATCTGTTAAATCTCAACTATGTTAGATTATTTTTTGTAGAGTGGTAGTGCCACCCTGTAAGGCCGGTAGTGCCGCCCTCTGTTCTAACAGAGTTTTAAGTTGAATTTTTACATGCCTATTCACCCCCTCTAGGCCTTCTTTATCTTCATGTAGATCCTACAAGTGGTATCAGAGCAAGGTTGCTTCGTATATGCTTCACCGCATGAAGTATGGAAGAAGGAGAAGGTTCAAAGAACGTTCGCGTTGCATACGCAAGTGGTGTGCACGTTGAGGATGTCGGCAGCAACAGCGAGCTATCCATGTCCACAGCAAGTGATGCCACCATCAAATAACTTAAGACCACCGATGCCGAAAGAAGAAAGACAAGAAAAGAAAGAAAAGCCACAAAGATTGCAACAAGAGAAGCTAGAGAAAAGAAGAAAGAAGAGCAGCGGCTCAAAGACAACAAAAAGAGAAAAGAAGCTAGAAGAATCACAAGAGAGGCAAGAGCTAAGAGAAGAGCAGCAAGAGCTCAAGAGCAAGAGAAGAATGAGTATGATGCATCATCTAGTGAGCTCTCTAGTAGCTCGGATGATGGAGATGATGATGTGTCATACCATGCTTTAAAAGATGGCAAGGAGGTGAAGAGCAAGGACAAAAAGAAGGATAGCAAGGACAAGGGCAACAACAAAAACAAGAACAAATATGTCGCCGTATCCTTTAATTATTCTTATTTGTCTAACCATAACAAAAGGTCCTTTGTTAATGTACCAGCGGGAAAGTTGCCTTATTTTGATGGAACAAACTTTGCCAAGTGGAAGCACTTGATGAGTGCCTATCTTGTAGGTCTTCACCCCGGTCTTTGGAAGATTGTGGTGAATGGATTGTAGCCACCGAAAGATCCTGAAGTGCCAACAAATGAAGAGCTAGCTGCTGTCCATCTCAATGGCCAAGCCACAAGTATTCTTCTTAGTGCCTTGGATGGAAATGAGTACAACCGAGTGATAAATGTCAATGTTGCAAAATAGATTTGGGACACTTTGCATCTAGCACATGAAGGTGTAGATAAAGTGAGGAAAGCAAAGATTGATTTGTTGATGGCCATGCTAAATAGGTTCGTGATTGTTGATGGAGAGGGGCCACAAGAGATGTTTGATAGATTGATGTTGGTGGGCAAGATTAGAGGCTATGGATGTGATGAGCTTGATGATCACAAAGTGGTGAAGGTTATGTTGGAAGCCTACTCACCAAGAAATGAGACTGTAGTTACCTTGATTAGAGATAAGAAGAAGTTTGAGCACTTCACACCTAATGATGTGCTTGGAAGATTGTTGACATTTGACATGCAAAGAGAAGAGGCAAATGAGAGAAGAAGACTTGGTGAGTTGTAAGCCAAGCTAGAAGGCATAAAAATCAAGGAAGTAGCTCTCAAGGCAAATAAATCAAGCAATCAAGGCACCTCCAACAAGGCAAAGGGCAGCAAGCAAGCATCAATAAGTCAACCCAAGGAAATCAAGTCAACTCCACAAAATGATGATCCAAGTTCATCCTCAAGTGAAGATGAAGATGATGGGGCTGATTATATGAAGATTGATGACATGGCCTTGTTCATGAAGAGTTATCACAAGGGATTGAAAAAGAATGGGTATAAAATAGTGCAAAGAAGGTTCCCCAATAAGAAGAAGAGGACTTGCTACAATTGTGGCAGCACGGAGCACTTCATTGCTAAGTGTCCCTATGACAAGAAAGAAAACAAATACAAGGACAACAATGAGGGCAAGCATGAGCACAAAAAGAGATACAAGCAAATGGGAGAGGCACACATTGGGCATGAGTGGGACTCAACTAAAGAGTCAAGTGAAGAGGATGTGAAGATTGCAACTATGGCCATTCAAAAGCCATCCTCTACATCAAGGCTCTTCAACAACATGTCCGATGATGATGACCACCGTTCCACTCACGTTTGTCTTATGGCAAAGGGTGAGAAGGTAAAACGAAGAGCTAAATCTCCTCCACCTCCTAGTGACATCTCTAGTAGTGAACTTAGTGATTCTAGTGATGATGATACTAGTGATGTTGAGAAATATGCTAAATTGACTAAAATGTTAGATTCTAAAACCAAGCTCTTCATCATGAATCTAATGGAGGAACTAGAAAGTGTCAAAGTCGAGCTAGCCGATAGAGATGATTATCTTGAGGAAACCAAAAAGATGTATATTGGCTGCAAGGAAGCTCTTGAGTTAGAGAGAAGTGAGGTGGACTCTTTGAACAAGGCCTTGGGTGAAGAACAAAGAGAACATGCTCTCACAAAGAAGGCAAATATTACACTCAATGACAAGTATTGTGTCTTAGTTGAAAAGCACAACAAACTTGAGAAGCAATATAACCTTCTATGCGAGAGCACCCCACTTCCCTCTAACACAAATGACATTTCTATTCCCTCCACTAGCCAAGGATGTGGAAAATACTATAATCTTGACTTAACTGTTTATTCTATTAACCTTGCAAACTTGGAGGTCATGAAAAAGGAGATTGCTAGGCTCAATGCTATGTTAGGAAAAAGGGGCATGGAAGTTAAAAAACCTGCTAGTGGCAAAGGTGAAAAACCAAAGAGGCCACAATACAAAGATGGAAGGAATCCATGCATTAAAGACAGGCTTGGGCACACTCATGGAGGTAAAACCAATGGGAGAAAAGTAATAAATGGATATGAGTGTGTTCAGTTCATGAGCAAAGGGCAGGAACATACAAATAGGTCTACATAGAAGGTGGCACAAGGCTAGCCTAGAGCAGCACCACGACCTATGGGTGGCAGTACCGCTGTGAAGGGCGGCAGTGCCGCCCCCATAGAAAAGGGAAGACCACCTCCTACTCCTCTGCTCATGTCAAGCCCAAGAAGAAGGTGTCATTTCCAAAGAAGGTTGTTTAGAAACCAAAGAAATCTATCTGGGTCACTCCAAATAGATATGCTTATCAACCAAAGGCAAAAACACCTCCTCAATGTTTGGATTCTAACTTTGTTTTGCAGCACAACAGCAAGGGGGAGGTGTTTGCCAAGTTTGTTGGAAATGGTCGACATGTTTATCATAATACTTTCATTTGGGTTCCTAAAGTTCTTGTGACTAACATGCAAGGCCCCAAGAATATTTGGGGACCTAAGACTAGGAACTAAACTTGTGTTGCAGGCATACTCCTCTGGTGGGTCAAGTTGGGTGCTTGACAGTGGCTGTACAAATCATATGACCGGAGAAAGGAGTATGTTCTCATCATATTCCCCAACTACAAATTCAGATGAGAATATCATATTTGGTGATAATTCAAAAGGGGGTGTGATTGGACTTGGTAAAGTAGCTATTACACTTGATCATTCAATTACAACTGTCTTACATGTTGATTCCTTGAAGTACAATCTGTTGTCCGTTTCTCAATTATGTGAGATGGGCTACAATTGTCTCTTCACGGATAAGGGTGTGGAAGTCTCTAAGAGGGAGGATTCCTCTATTGTCTTTACGGGTCACCTCAAGAACAAGCTTTACTTAGTTGATTTTAGCAAAAGTAAAGCTAAGCTTGAGACCTGTTTAGTGGCAAAATCTAGCATGGGTTGGCTATGGCATCGCCGACTGGCTCATGTTGGGATGAGGAACTTGGCCAAACTCCTAAAAGACAACCACATTCTTGGACTAACCAATATTCAATTTGAGAAAGACAGGATTTGTAGTGCTTGCCAAGCCAGAAAGCAAGTAGGTGTACCTCACCCACCAAAGAGCATCATGACTACCACACAACCATTGGAGTTGATTCACATGGATCTCTTTGGACCGGTCGCCTACATAAGCATCGGGGGTAACAAATATGGTCTAGTTATTATTGATGATTATTCCCGTTTCACTTGGGTGTTCTTTGTTTATGATAAGTCCCAGGTGCAAGAGAAAGTCAAGATATTTGTGAGAAGGGCACAAAGGGAGTTCGGTCTTCCCATAAAGAAAATAAGAAGTGACAATGGGACCGAATTCAAGAACACTCTAGTTGAAGAGTTTCTTGATGATGAGGGCATCAAACATGAGTTTTCAACTCCTTACACCCCTCAACAAAATGGTGTAGTAGAGAGGAAAAACCGTACACTTCTTGATATGGCAAGGACAATGCTAGATGAATACAAGATGTCGGACCTCTTTTGGAGTGATGCCATCAACACCGCTTGTCATGCCATCAACCGTCTCTACTTACACAAGAAACTCAAGAAGACTTCATATGAGCTTCTAACCGGTAACAAACCAAAGGTGTCATACTTTAGAGTGTTTGGGCACAAGTGTTTTATACTTAACAAAGACCCAAAACCTCTAAATTCGCACCTAAAGTTGATGAAGGCATTCTTCTTGGTTATGGATCAAATGAGCATGCCTATCATGTCTTCAACAAAACCATGGGTAGAGTTGAAGTCACGGTAGATGTGGCATTTGATGAATCTAATGGCTCTCAAGTGGAGCAAGTTGTTTCAAGTGTTGTAGGGAAGGAGGATCCACCATGTGAGGCAATCAAGCAAATGGCTATAGGCGACATTAGGCCACATGAAGATCAAGTCACTGATGACGAGGATCCCTAGGCTGTTGCTGCATAAATTTCTGCTGACGTACTCCATCGACAAGGGCAGCACTCACCTACGAACATCAGTAGGGTGGTAGTGTCGCTCATGAGGGTGGCAGTGCCGCCCCATCCACCTCAGCAGCAGCTCCTTCAACTCCTACTCCACCACCTTAAGGACTCAACCTGGAGCCTATCTTTGAACAAGAAGAGGCTGAAGGTCCAGAAGAAGAACAAGGAGGTGTTGAGCATCCAAGACTATGTCAAACTATACAATGGGATCACCCCATTGACAACATCCTTGGGAGCATTCAAAAGGGGGTAACAACTCATTCACATTTAACAAATTTTTGTCAATATTACTCATTTGTTTCCTCTTTGGAACCTCTCAAGGTAGAACAAGCACTTGGAGATCCGGATTGGGTCATGGCCATGCAAGAAGAGCTCAACAACTTTGAAAGAAATCAAGTGTGGAAATTGGTTGAAAGGCCCAATACCAATGTCATTGGTACTAAATGGGTCTTCCGCAATAAGCAAGATGAAAATGGTGTGGTGACAAGGAACAAGGCAAGATTGGTGGCCCAATGCTTCACTCAAGTAGAGGGCTTGGACTTTGAAGAAACATATGCACCGGTGGCAAGACTTAAAGCAATTCAAATGCTTCTAGCCTTTGCCGCCCATCATGACTTCAAGCTATACCAAATGGATGTCAAGAGTGCATTCCTCAACGGCCCAATACAAGAGTTGGTGTATGTGGAGTAGCCACCAGGGTTTGAAGATCCTAAGTTCCCCAACCATGTCTATAAACTCCAAAAGGCGCTCTATGGGCTTAAACAAGCACCAAGAGCATGGTATGAATGCCTTAAGGAATTCTTGCTCAAACAAGGCTTTGAAATAGGCAAAGCCGACCCTACACTCTTTACACACAAAGTTGGAAATGATATATTTGTGTGCCAAATATATGTAGATGACATAATATTTGGTAGTACTAACCATGTGTATTGTGATGAGTTTAGTAGGATTATGACTAAGAGATTTGAGATGTCCATGATGGGTGAGCTAAAATTCTTCCTCGGATTTCAAATCAAGCAAATAAAGGAAGGGACATTCATTAGCCAAACCTAGTACACCCATGATATGCTTAACAAGTTTGACATGGTGAATGCCAAGCCTATCAAAACTCCCATGCCAACCAATGGACATCTTGATCTAAATGAAGAAGGGAAAGCCATAGACATCAAGGTATATCATTCCATGATCGGCTCTTTACTTTACTTATGTGCATCTAGGCCAGACATAATGCTTAGTGTGTGCATGTGTGCTAGATTTCAAGCTAACCCAAAAGAGTGCCATTTAGTTGCTGTTAAGAGAATCTTGAGATATTTAGTACACACTCCTAACCATGGCTTGTGGTATCCCAAGAGCTCCAAGTTCAATCTACTTAGCTATTCGGATTCTGATTATGCTGGTTGCAAGGTAGATAGAAAAAGCACTTCGAGGACATGTCAATTTCTTGGACAGTCCCTAGTGTCTTAGAGTTCTAAGAAGCAAAATTGTATAGCCCTTTCCACCGCCGAGGCTGAGTATGTTGCAGCTAGTGCATGTTGTGCTCAATTACTTTGGATGAGGCAAACCCTTCGTGATTTCGGATGTTAATTCACCAAAATCCCACTCTTGTGTGACAATGAAAGTGCCATAAAGCAAGCAAACAATCCCGTAAGCCACTCAAAAACCAAACATATAGACATCCAACATCATTTCTTGAGAGACCATAAAACCAAAGGAGATATCGAAATTCGTCATGTGAGCACCGAAAAACAACTAGCCGATATCTTCACTAAGCCTCTCGATGAGTCAAGGTTTTGTGCTTTGCGTAATGAGCTAAATATACTTGATTCTCGTAACATGGTTTGAAATATAGCACACCTCTGTTTGACTATTTAGCGAAATAGGAAAATGATTTAAAAGGGGTATTATATTATGTTTCAAAACCATTTCAAAAGGCTAACTAAGTGTCATGACCATTATCTGTATTGTTGATTGCTTACTAGTCATGATATTTAGAGAATATATATCCATATCTGAGGTGAAGAAGGTCATAAAGTTTCAGTGTAAACCCTACAAAATTGGTAGGGCGGCAGTGCCGCCCATTATGGCCGGCAGTGCCGTTCTCTAAAAACTGGGTCATTTTCAACCAATTTTGGCTAGGTTGCGGGGCCCGTTTTCTTCTACTTATTCCTTCTTTGGCCCCTGACCCAACTCTCTCCTTCTTCCCCAGCCGACGCTGATGCCCGTGCTTCTCTCTTCCTCTCTCTCAAGCACACGTCGCTGCCGTTCTTTGCGGACTACCACCCCGGCAGTGCCGCCCCTACAGCCGGCTGAGACTCTTCTTCATTGGTCACTACAGGAGGCTCCTGGCTGAGCCGTTTCTTCTCTTCTCCCTCCACTCCAACGGTTTGGAAGCAAGGTGAAACCCTAACCCCTTTCGATCTATGCAATGTGGAGCTTTTAGTCATGGATTTCGGTTTCTAGGGGGAGTATGAAGGGTTTAGAAAGGTTTTTTGATGGTTGAATCAAGTTGATTTTGGATTTCACCGGTTGGATGATTTTGGGGAGAGCGGCAATGCCGCCCTTGGGGCCATTAATGGCACCCCTAGCAGATTCAAACTGCTATTCTCAAGTTCATAAATCCGATGAAGTTCAAGATGGATTGGATTCATTTATAAAAAATTGTTTCTAAAGTTTTTCATACTCAATCTTTAAAATTCATGGCTGGGGTTTCATGTATTCTTTGCTTAGACTGTGATTCTGAAATTGTGATGATGAATAGATACTGTTGGAAATAGGATTTAACCAGAACGAGAAAGTTGAAGATGAAATAGTGAAGCAACTGAGGACGGCAGTGCCAGCCTCAGGGGGCGGCAGTGCCGCCCTACCATGCTGATTCCAAATCCAGCACTGCTTCCTGTGTCATCTTCAAAATTCTTTTTCTTGTTAAAACCTACTTGCAGCTGTGTCTAACTCATTATCTTATACAGTTTCTTATCAAGTCTCATTTATATTGCATAGATGGACCGAGGTAAAAGGAAGGTGTTGACAACCAAGCAAAAGGTCAAGAGAGGCATGGGACAGGCGAGCTATAACCCCAGAGACAAAAATCTTGATGAAAACCTTGCTGAAGAGGAAAATATTCAGAGGATGGGAAGAACCATTCAGGTGTGGCCTGATTCTCCTCTACACATTTTAGAGTTTGATAGCAGCTACATGAGAAATAACATTGATAGGTTCAACCTCATTTCTCCCCAAAACAGCGATGATCATAGAGTTGTTGATTATTCCATGAGTTAGAAGAAGACTGGTGAAGCCAGAGAGAT